>NC_140464.1:3224758-3903925 GCF_051167445.1 Perissodus microlepis | reverse complement strand
GTTGTTGATGAAAATCACTACTGACAAGTCTATAATTATGGGACACTTCTGAATTGGTCTGGATGACCGGCTCCTTTCAGGATGAGGGCACAATGAGAAAACCACCAACTTAGAGAGATGAGGACAAAAATGACATTTGCGGACTCTGGCCCGTTTCCATTGATTGCTTTGTCAACATGCAATCTCACTCTGGCATCGCAAGGGGAAGGTCGTCCAGGCGGGATGGCCCAGGGGGGAATCTGAATAATGCAGATTGTCTAAGTGAAATGTAGCGCTGGATACCCCCGCACCCCCATCCCAATCCTTTGTGGTTCTGCTCCAGTGCCCTTGTCCGCCGTCTCTTTTCCCTCCACGCTTCAGCATGTCCCACTTTCACAATGGGCAAGATTTACCACTTTGCAGACGAGGAGAGCACACTTTCACCAAGATGAAGGCTATTTATTTTCCCCCTTCAGCGGGTGGCAGATTGAGAGCTTGATATACAGGTTATCACTGGTGTATCTAGGTTTCCCCCGCTGAGGATCACACTTGCGGCTACATACTGTACTCTAGCCCAGTTCTATCTGTGGGGTTGCACTGCCTGGTGCTTTCATTTTGGTGATCATTGCTCTCTCTCTCTCTCTCTCTGTGTGTGTGTGTGTGTGTGTGTGTGTGGGACCAAAGATGTGAAGCCAGAGAAGAGATACATGGCAGATAATGAAATATTCAGTCACAGTGATTAGAAGCAGCGTCGGCAGTGTTCTGAGTGCTTTCCGTTCGTGTTAAGTGAGAAGGGGATATTGTTCATTTGGAGCTCGATGATGAACAGATGTCCACGCGCAGCTTCCCTGGCATGAGCTGCTGGAGTCGACAGATGCCCTGGACCTTGTTCCACCTTGGACATTTTGCTCAACGCCACCTGTGTAAATTTTGCTGCTAATTGAACATCTACAGCTCACTAATGGCCTCCGCTGCTGCTAACCACCTCCTTGTGCCTCCTCATGTTGGACGGCCACAAATATTCAGGCTGATCCGACCCCAGAAGCCCACGAGAAGATGTTCACGTTTTTGCATTCTGATAACAAAATGCCATGATTGTATCTACAGAGAAACATCATCATTCTTGCGTCCATTAAACTGTCGCAGAGCGTTTCTATCTTCATTCACAGGGGGTCAAACACTGATGTGTGATACAGGCTTCTTTGAAAGACTGATAAAGTCAGCACTTTCACTCAGGAAAGTGTGGCTCGCATCCTTTGTGGACCAATTTTCCACTTTTGATTCCAATTGAATTTTAGTAAATTCAGTTGGAATCATTGGAATATGTTGTATACCAGTATACAGAATATGTTTTGTATACTAGTAAGTCTGACCTCCTAAGTTTAAGTAATCTGTGAAGAGGGCATTGAGAGACAAATGAAGGGCATCCAGCATCAAAATCTGACGAATCGAACACAAGAGCTGAGGCAAACCTTCACAAACAAGGAAGCAGCTTCTTCGCAAAGAGGGCACCGAGTGCATCTTTGCAACAGGTCTGCTCACCTATTCATAAAATGGTCTTTCTAAGCAACCTATGAAAACTTTCTGATCCCTTCTTATTTCTTTTATTAGAAAGGCGAGATTAGTTCCAGAGTTAACCCGTTTTCCTGGGATCCTTCCTACACACATACTTTCATAAACGCAGGAAGAAAATTCTTCTACTGCAAGTGAGCTCGACATTCAAAATAGAGCATAAATAATTTTTTGAACATGATATCATAATAAATATAATGCATCAATATGCATGCATTAAATCTACAGGCTGACAATCATATTTCATTTCCTGTTCTTTTTTTGCCTTTTCTTGTTTTTGAGAAATTCCACATGATAGTCATGTTTTGAAAATGGGAATATGAAGAAAATGTGTGTAGAACATGTTGTTACAAGTTGTTTTTGTTGTGATTTGGCAAATAAAATTGAACTGAATTGAACTGAAATGTAATTTTAATGTTTTCATTGATGTTTTCATGAGAACCGGTCTTGGTGCAGTTGTGGAGGCAAACTTGGGTTTTGAGTGAAATCACATCTCAATACTGGATTAACTGCTTTAGTTGGGCTACAGTATGGGCTGCTGTAATGGCACATGCAGTCATATCAGTGATACAGTCTCAGTTTTGTCACTTTGTGTTATACTTGTATAACTATGCATGTGACAAATAAAGAACCTTGAACCTTTAGACATTTGGTTAGTTTGAAGAACCCAAACAGACCTGGAGATGTATTTATCCCTCCAGGATGCTGCTGGACATATTATCCAAATCTATTGTGCACTTTATTTTCTTGTGATTGTGTATTTTTTTAGGTTGTTATTTTTATCCATAATATAAATACATCTTTATCTAGTTCATATATGTCTGTTTTTAGACTCCTTTAGTCCATGTTGAAAGCCTTTTTGTGTGTGTGGCCTTTCTGATTATCTGAATCAGGAACACAAATGATGTCATGTAATTCTGAGGTCTGTGATTTGTGATTGTGAACACTGATATAAAAACACCAGTGCTCGATGTTCAGGCTCTCTAAACTTGTATCTGATAAATAGCTGCTTTTAAAACTAATATGCCATTAGCTAGATTTTCAACCACAATATTTGTGGCTTAAACAGCATACAGCGAGTCTGCATTTATTAAATTCTCCCCAGTGCAGAATGAGAATTCAACTTCTTGTTTTGGTTCCATAAATTGACTTGATAAGCAGTGGATTGTTTGACATCCCATTCGGCTGCAGAAAGCAGAATTTTCTAATCTGCCTTATTAGAAAAAGAGGGCTGTATTTCAAACACGTACAACCTCCTGCCATTCAAACATATGAGGCGCCCTAATGCTTCCTGTTGTCAGGCTGGTGTTTGGCAGACCAAAACCACTGCCATTCTATTCCTTTGCAGTTAGTGAGAAATATGGTAAGACACCTAGACTTGCTGTGATTTATTGCATTTCAGTAGATTATTAGGTGGCTTTTATGGAGGAACCAGGGTGGTTTGACAGAAGCGGTACCTTGGGGTGATCTTGTACTCCTGGCAGATCGGCACAGGGGTGGCAGGGCAGAAATATGAATGTCGTCGGCACTGGTTGTGCAGCATATCACATTAATAAACCACCTCAATGCATCACTCTCCGGCCCTCTGGCCTGGACCGCTGCCCAGAACGAAGAGATTGAAAGTCATTTGAATCAGGGGTGCAGAGCAGAACTCACTCGAAATAAAAGCTACCGACTACACCGCCGGTGAATACCAATCACGCTGAGAAGGCCGGCAGAGCAAGTGGCTTAAACAGATGGGACAGGAGAGCAGAAGCTTCCGAACTTGCATTTGAATCCTCTGGTTTTCAAGATTTCTCCATCATTGTAGAAATCCAGTGATAGCTGTCAGTATGTGCGCTGCTACACTGCAGGAAATAACTGCTGATTGGAAAGAAATTTTGCAGAAATTACAAATCGTGAACAAATACGGTTTAAAAAAGCACTTATGTTGCTCCAAGGTGTAACTTGGATTGAAACTTGACAATATGAAAATGCACTTTCAGTGGAAACTTACTGAAATTGGAAGTGCATATAAAAAGAAGAGAAAGAAAAAGTGAAATAAAAATAAAAACTAAATGTAAAACTTTAATATCTGTTCAACAGATCCAAACTCTAGCCTTTGAACTCTTTACTTGTTGCACCTGAGCTGCAGTGAACCACTTTGTTCAAGGTGAAATATGAAAATTGAAAATATGGGAAATTACAGGAAATATTTAAATGTACAAAAATGTTACAAGCTCACATTTTCTGATGTACAAAGCAGGCTTTAAAAAGTGAGGCGTTACAACTTTGGATGATTAAAAACAAAAGCAAAACAGCTAAAACAAATGATAAAATCCATTAAATCAAAAGTGGATTTTGGACAGATCCGTAATCTACACAAATTACTATTGGACATGTATAAGTATGTTTGCATCTGATACCACTGTGGGATTTATGGGTACACTGACAGGTTGTGATAATAATCACACCATCCTACACATCCACATTAGATCGTCACTCTCACTGGATGATCAGAGCTGGAAAGTCAGCATGCTTGTTAGTATGCAAAAAACAGTTAGCAATGACATAACCTTCAAAGCAGTGATGCTTTCAAAAGAGAATGTCAGGTGGTGAATTTGGTGATTATGGATATAATGATGTTTTGATCAGGTGAGTTTGTGTAGGTCTGACCTGGTGAGACACTCATTCCACAGACTTCTGAAGGTGCTCTGTATGAGGCACGAAGGCGTTAGAAACACAGATTTAATATCAGGACATTATGAAGTGGGGGCTTCCATGGAACAGACTGATTAAGATCTTGGGGTGAAAAATTAAGACTGACTCTCTGCTTTGTCTGTGCTTCCTCAAAGTGCTCATGAACAATTTTTGCAGTCTGGCAGAGCAGATTATTTGGTGAAAGAGTTCCGGTGTTGTTTGCATTCCTGAACTTTGCACAAGTAGCCCCGGACACCGTGCAGTTTTGCAGATAGATTCTTGTAGACGTTTTTCTCTTAAAGAGCTAAAACGTACTCATTGGAAGAATGACGAGTGGTCAGTGTTGGGAAGGTTACTTTTAAAATGTATTCCAGTACAGATTACAGAATACATGCCCCAAAATGTATTCTGTAACGTATTCCGTTACGTTACTCAATGAGAGTAACGTATTCTGAATACTTTGGATTACTTAACATACTATCATGCATTTTACAACTACGTGAATGTACTATTGCTGTGTGATTTATTACTATTACTGAAGGTCCGCGGCTCCGAACCGTAGTAAAGGGACCTCTGACTAATACGGGTTCGTGTCGGGCTCGTAGCCGAAAAATAGCTTTACTTTGTTGTCTGGGTCAACTCTGCTTGCGAGAGACAGAGAGAGGCGTTGAAAGGCTGCTCCAACGGAGCTTATTGTTTCGGAGGAAAACACGAACAAAGCGTACAGGCGAGTTTTAATAGCTTACTTACAACTGGGCACGTCAGGCTCTCTTCTTGGCTGCAGTGGTTATTATTATATTTACATGCTTCCAGCTCCCGTTTATGCTCGATGACAGCTCGTACTTTTCGACTCTCCTTTTTCTCCCACCTCGCGCTCACAGACACATAACGAGTATGGCAGTCCATTCTCCCTGCAGCACGGACTACACTGCCCATGATGCTACATTCTGCATTCTGCCTATTAGCTTAGCACAACAACAACAACAACAAAAATGCGCTCTCTCACCCAGGAAACACGCAGAGCGAGAGCATCACCCTGTAACCATGGCAACCGCAACGCTGCCTCCTGGAACTACAGAACGTAGCTGTCAAACAAAACCAAAACAGTCCTGACCCGCCACAATATGAAACAGGAAAGTACCGCCGTGTAATCCATTTATTTCAACAAAGTAACTGTATTCTAAATACCACCTTTTTAAACGGTAACTGTAACGGAATACAGTTACTCATATTTTGTATTTTAAATACGTAACGGCGGTACATGTATTCCGTTACTCCCCAACACTGTGAGTGGTGGAGTAAGGTTGTCACCTTTTATACTTTGTTTTGCCTTGTTTTCACTCAGTGGTTATATTTAGGCACCAAAAACACTGTGGTCTGAATTCAGATGTAATCCCAACAACAAACCTGCACATTAACAAATGATGCAGACGGCTTCTTTTTCAACGGTCCGCGTGTAATTAATTTGAAGTAAGAGACCCATTTCAGTATTATAACCAGTGGATCTTAAGAGCTTGAAAGGAAAGCTTGAAAACCTGGAGATTCCCAGGCATTTAAACACTATCGGGGTTGCCTTTTAAGAGGGTTGGTGGCTCTCTATTAATCAAGTGCATCATCACATGAGCCAAGGGGTGAAAGCCTCTTGGATGCAGGGGGGCTGTATGGAGGAGAAAACTGATGACAATTCTAAGGGCCCTAGTAAATTAGTCAAGTTTTATATCACAACCATAAAACAACTTCAAAACTTACTTAGAAAGTATTTTTTTTCTTAGGATTAGTTTAGCAAAAATGAATAAAATCCACTCAGCGTCTGACCCCTGCCTCCCCCCTCCTTATTTCAAGATATGGTTTGATGCCAGTTCTTCTAGCTGACGCTGAAGGCCTGAGCGGTACTGCTGCAGGAGAAAAAGACTGAAGCGTGGCTCTATTACATTAAACTCAGGGTTCCAAAAAGGAAAATAATGACAAAGCAAAGCGCAGAGAGGTATTACAGCATGTGGCACTTGGTGGGTCTTCTCCATCAGTGGTGGAACTTAAACTTATGACCAAATCCACATGAGACACTCTGCTTGAGTTTCCTACTGTTAGCTTACATTTTTTCAAACCTTTTTCTTATTTTTATTCTACCAACTATTTATTTTGTAAGAATACATCATCTTTATATCCCAGGTACAGACATGTTTGGAGAAGTGTGCATTGCTGTGCTTATATTTTGCACACCTCATATGTCTGATTAAAAACTCCTTGAGGTGCACTAGGATATATTTTAGTTGGCTGTACATTGCTTGAAAATTAATATCGAATTGATTATTTAAGTTATATCCATCAGTCCCTGGTGGCACCCCTTCTTGGATGAGAGGTGAAACATCTTTAAAAAAAAGTCCAGTCGCCTTCTTTTTAAGCTCTCAAGACTACCAGGACCTGGATGACTGTGATCCTACACAGGAAAAACCACTGATTCCACTGTCTGCACCCACTGTCTTCCCAGAGTCCTTCCCCTGACTCATATTTTTGATGTAAAAAAAAGACCAGGCAGCTTTCTTCCATTGATCCAGCGTCTAGCCCTGATGCTTGCAAGCCTGTTGTAGTTGATTTCAGTGATGGACAGGATTCAGCACGGGCACACGGACTCTGCTGTTCACTGATTATTCTTCTTTGGACCACCACTTTTTTTTCCTGCTTCCAGCACATCACATTCAAGACCTGATGCTTCACTTGCAACTACATCACTTGAAAAAGTCTGTTGTATTCAGATAAAAAAACCGTATTCACTTCCCCTGTCACTGCTTTTTGGTTCCAATCAGAATCTGGTAAACTAGAGGAAATTAGTCTTACCAGAAAAAAACTAAACAAAACATTATTATCATAAGTTTTAAGTCTAGGGTTGTTTTTAAGATGGGGTAAGGTCAACATTTTCACCACAAAAGTTTAGAGAATTCCAAAAGAACAAATTCCAAAAACTATTGCGACTGCACATTTTAGGGAGTGAGTGGCACTAACAGAAGGTGTAAGCAGCTGGTAGTTATCTGCATTAAACACTCAAGATCGCTGGTCCATTAAAAGAGACTGTCATTTGAACGTTAACATACAGTAAATCGTTCTGGGGAATTGGTTTTGATGAATCATGCTGTTTATCGTGAAATGATTGTGTTATGTTTCAGTTTGGACTGCTCTAATAAAAAGAAGTAACTTGAGTTCAGTAGTTTGGCTCTGTTCTGGAACCACCAGTGAGATACCAGCATAGCGGGCATCAGCAATGGCTGACAGTGATGTCAGATACAGTGTGATAGAAGGGGTTGGAATGGGAGAGGGTTGCAAAGCGGTTTGTAGATCTGCAGCAATTGCGGTTGTGCTAAAGCAGCAGAGAGCACATGTTGTGTAAGATCACCTAATCTGCTGGGAATGTGCAGTTCCTCTAATGGTCAGTTAGGGTTGGTAGTAAAAGCGAGTCAGCCTCACCGTGTGTTTGTGTGAAGCCAGCGTGGAATGCCTTCAACCTTCCAGTAGGAAGCATCTTCTCTGTTTCCAAAAAGTTCAACTACATGGGAAAACAGCCTGCTTCATTTCTGTTCAGACTCTGTAAGAAGGTTTCTGATTGCTAGTAGTCAAACCAAGTCCATTGCACTACTTTTAAGCACTTTGCAACCTGTTCTCTAATCTGTGCCTTCCTCCTGTTTTGTATATACACCTCATCTCTGTTATTTATTCTTGCTGTCCTACTATTTATGTTTTTATACCATGCACAGTTGGTGTGGAGCACCCACAATTGTACAAAGACTTCTCTATTCTTTTCTATTCTATTTCAGGTAATATTAAATTAAACCACGAGTTCCTGTTGTAAATTATCATCACTATTAGAGTTACCAATTCCATTGTATCTTCACTTTTTACTGATAAGTTGCCAGCCAATAAGAATGAGGTGTCCACACAATCAGATCCCCCTCAGCTCTGTCTGGTTTGTTGTGGTTTTAACTCTCTACAAGTCCACGATAGCCAATCAGACATTGTTTCTGCTTTTCAGCCAGATCACCTGCGTTGCATCAGCTTCATCAGCTTCATCAGCAACAGTACTAAAGGACTGTCTCCAAAGTATGGTAAAATCCTGAGCTCTTTGGTGAAATCTCTTCCTCGCTGTGTAAAGGTGTTTTCATACCTGCAGTGTTTAGTCTGTTTAAATCGAACTCTTGTTCATTTCCCCCTTGGTGCCGTTCGTTTGTGCAGGTGTGAACGTAGTAACTTGGGTGCAACCCAAAACAACCACACGGAGACCCTTTTGAGGAGATGGTCTTGGGGCCTCGATCCAACCAAACTACCAGGTGTACGTTGCAAGTTTGAGTTAAAAAATTTAGCAGTGAAATGAACGTAAATTCTCAGTGTTCTCCTATAGTCCAGAACTGAACACCTTCTTCCTGTGTTTACTTTTGTTTCTCGTTCCTCAGACACATCTGGCCAACAAGTGGATTGAATGGTCACACGTCGTTTGTAGTGGCACATTTTGGTTCGCTTGCCGTTGACTTGGAATTTTTCTCGGAGTGAAAACAATCAAGCCTTGCAAAAAACTGCAAGTTTACAAACTCATCAACTGATTTGGACGAGAGTAAGTGCCTCGTTCTAGTGCCTCACAGCTGGCTGTAAGAGTGGGTCCCGTTTCTCTCAAAGCCCTCCTCTGGAATACTCACCTTCTCTTCCTCACCTGCCTGCTCACCCTCCGATGGCCATCACCTCCTGAAACAAACCACTGGACCCCCTCCTCATTTTAAACTCCACCTGTAACTCAAGAAAGTGCACTAAATCAACCCCTTTTTGTCTATGTAGAAATTCTCTGTGGATTCATTGGAAATAGGCTCACGTGTCTCCTTTCCCTCAGAAAGCTTATATACAGATTCCTTGTGTCTGTTAAACCTCACTTGTTTTTCTTATTCATTCTGCCTTTCAGTCCACCAGTAACTGGACTAATCATTCGTGACATGCTCATCATGTCCAAAAATACCAAGAAGGTGATGACAAAAATGTTAACAAGGCTTTATTAAATGATGGTGATGTCATGGTGGCTGTACCCATCTTTTATACGGTTTATGGAGCTAAAACTAAGGCTGAACAAAATCTGAGGCAGTTTCACAGAATTGAGGCCTTTACATGTGTTTATTGTGTGATCATTGTTATACGTGAAAAAGAAGTAATATGCTACAAGTCAGTGATCAAAAACGTAACGCCATGTCTCACAGTCCTCATAATTAATCCTCTTTAGTAATATTAATGAACCTGCACAGACATTAACTTCTCAATTTACTGTAGCTTGCCTTCACCAGTGTATGAATGTGAGAGTGAATGAATAGTGGTATTGTATAGCACTTTGAGGGGTCCCGAAAAGCGCTATATAAATGCAATCCATTATTAATTTACCCAGTCTTATTTCCTTGTTCTGCTAAATGTTATACCTGGGGTGAATATTTTAGCTCACAGCTGTGCCTCCTGCGGTCTGTTGATGCTCTTTTTGCTGTAATTTCAAACCAAAAATGCAATAAAGTTAATAAAGCTGAGGTTAGCAAAAGTTCTTTAACTGCACTTCTCACACTGTTTTTATCTTATCTATCTCATCACTGACTCCTGCAACAGCACTAGAGAAGATAAAGTGCACTGATGCTGTGTTTTTTGTACTTCACTGGTACACTGAAGAGTTAGTAACTAAATTGTGGGGAGCTAATTGCTCCGCGAGGTCCAAGGAATAATGGCTGCTTCAGCACACACCGCCTCAAAAGCTCTAATAGGCTCTTTTGATGTGGATTAGAAACAAGCATTTATTAATTACAGCAGAAATACTGCAGGCAGTTGTCGTTTTTTTAAACACATTTCTTGATTATTTTCTCTTCGTCTTCTCTTCATTAACCATTTTCACTGCTTCAGACCCCGTCACACGTTTTCCTAACAGTTTCCTCTTCAAGTGTGCAAGTTCCTTTTGACAGCAGCCACATATTTAATTTAACACAAGTCTCTGGGGAGCAGTTAAGAAAGCTGAAGAAAAAGGTGTTTGTTTACACATGCTGAGGCTGAAACAGCTGTTGGCAGGGTAAATAAAGTGTCAGCAACCAGTGACAAGCCAATTCAAATAAGAAAAGAAGCTAATTAAGCTAATGTCATTTCAATAGCTCGATTGCTCCGGGTTTAGCTGCTTTTCAATAAATTCCCGACCCTGTTGAAATAACATGAACCCTATTTAAAAACTCAATAATAATCAAACTAAATGAGCTTTCTGGAATAGCCATTAATCACACAGCCAATTAGCAAACATTACATCCACTTTCACTTTGCACAGAACTATTTATTATTAAATGATCCAATTTAGTGAAATTAACTCTCAAAAGGAGTCAGGTGCTTTTCCACTGATGTCGGAGACAAACGTGCAATAAACTAGATAGAAATTTCACACATCAGCGCTCAAAAATATCTCGAAAAACTTTTCTGTGTGTTTGGATGACGAGAGGAAAGAGAGGAGTTACTGTATGTCTCAAACAGAGCCAGAAAAAGCTGTTTCAGTGCAGCTGAAATGGCCTGTTTGTGTCAGAGATATTTGCTGTCCTTCAGCTGATTGCACCTCTGTTTTTTGGTTTTGCAATGTGCTCCAGCTCTGATGTTTCTCAGGTCGCCTGCTGTGCCTCCTGCTCTGATTTGGTGTCACTGGGAGAGGATCCCAATATTACAAGAGCCTTTATTTATTTATTTGTCACTGTGTGTCTACCTGCCCTTTCTTCCATGCTGCTGCTTTGTTTCCCAAACTGACAAACGTATTACGGCTAATTGAATATGACCCGCTGACAGCTGTCTGAAATAATGAAGCCTCTTTTCCCTTGCATTTTCTCCCCCAGGATGGCCTCTCTCTTCAGCACTTCAGTCCACATCAAAGTGCCTAATCAGTGTGGAATCTGGGGCTGAAGGAAATATTGATCACACTGAGAGCCCGAGCGTCCATATTTACTGCTTCTGCACTGAGGGAGAGGTGGCATTATGGAGCCCAAAGCTACGCTTTCAGACTCGGGAGACGATATTATTTGGTGTAAAGATGCTTTTTGGTTTGTTTGTTAGAAACAAAGTTGAATTTAAACATCGGGGTGTCTGAAAAGGGGCTCCAAAAGTAATCCACAACCTGTGGGCGATAATAGAATATTTTGACTGAAAACGACTCAACCTTAGAGCTCTTTAGTTTTGTGAAGTGATTTTTGTTTGGCTTCTGTTCTTGGTTCCTTTTGAAAATCAGCAGCTGTTTATATTTTTTGTGTTTCTCAGTATGCCTCCCCAGGGGCACTTTTTGCTAATTAGTCAAGCCTTGGATTGTAGGTTATCTTTGTTTTTTGGGGGTTTCTGTGTGTTTTGGTCGGTGTTTAGTTTTCTATTATAAAATATGTTTCATTCTCTTCCTCCTGTAGCATCTCTGGTTATCTTTCGTCTTTTGGTGTTTCTCAGGCTTTAGTGTGAGTGTCCTTATGTCACATTCAGTCTTTCTCCTTGTCGCACTCGTATTGTCTGTGTCTGGTCCAAAGGGGGGGCATCGGGGCTACACATAATTACAAACATACATGCATAGTACAGTCACAGAAAAATGTAGCCACAGCAATGAAAGTGTAAAAATATCTGCATTAGACTGTGGAGGAAAAGCAAGAGACAAAGAGGAGAGACATTTTCTCTCTGTGGACATCAAAGAACTCCCCACACGACGACAGTTGACATATTTTCATGTGTTTTGCAGTTTTTGAGTAGGATACGATCCTGCATGTGTCCATCGCCTCGGTGTCCTCCTCATTCATGCTGGTGACCATGACTGCTGCAGAAGCACTACGCTACCGAAAAATTAAACCGACTTAATAATAACATTTTTGCTGACAAACTGTATGAATTTGTCTAAACTATAACTGAAGTATATCAGCTGAGTGTTTACAATGACTTCACTGATTGGTTCTGCTTTCCTCCTTGTTTTGTTGTTTCACTTCCTTTTTCCGCTGTCCCTGATTTCCTGATTGTTTTTAGCTGCGTTTAGTTCCTCACTTGTGTATATATGCTCTCAGTTGTCTCTTGTCCTTTTGTCAAATCATCTGCATATTTGTGTGTCCTCTTGGGTATTTAACAATATATTTAGCTGAAGAATCAGTAACTGCCTAAAATGAAATAAGTATTCTTTGGTAATGACACACTAAAATGTTAATCATTAGGAGTCTTTTTCATCCACAAATTCACCCAGTGACTCACAATGCTGCTCACAGACTACTTGTATACTTAAACAGCAGCTGCTGTGAAATGTATGTCTGCACATATAATGTGAACTTACACAGGTGACAGAGCACGCAAGAAATGACAATGCAGACACATTTTAGGGCGAAGTAGAGACGGTTGTCTACCAATCGGAGCGCTGGCAGTTTGGAAGGTCAGAGTGTCCTTGGGAAAGAGCTCCACTGGACTCTTGTGGACCGTGTGTGTGTGTGTGTGTGTGCGTGTGAATGTTAGGATAAAAGCATTTTGTATAAATGTGCATGTGAATGAGTGAATGAGGCTTATAGTAAGAAAGTGGTTTGAGTGTTAAAATAGAATAGAAAAGGGCTTTATGAGTGTGAGGCTATTTACCATAAAACAGCAGCTGTGCATCAATATTTCAGTTTAAGTACTTAATTAGAAGATTTTTCCAGACAAAATATACCTTTTAAATTTGTTACGATTATTTATTTCATCTTAAATCAAGTTTGATCTCCAGTTAACGATGCAACTGTCAGAAGCTTGGGAAGTGACTAAAGATACATAATAAACTTGATTCACACAAAACTAGTTACAAAGTGTTACACGTATGGAGTCCCTATTTATGGTTAAGGACACAGAACCTGAAGTTGATTCTGTAAATGAGAACAGCCAGAATTTCTAATGCTCTCCTAAGATGAAGGGCAAGCAGGGTCAAAAAACAAGAGTGTAAACTCGCATAAAGGTTTTCACTTGAAAAAGCAGCTAGTTGTGTTTATTGTGTAGAGCTGACATTTGGCAGTTTCAGTGTGGAAGGAGTTGACACTATTAAACACCGTTAATGACTCTAGAGAAAATAAAACATCAATAAAACAACATCTGTGAGCTCTTAATGAAGATCTGAAGACAACATGCTCCTAATGTGGCTTATGCTATCAAACAGACGTTCAATAATTAACAGATAATCCAGCGTGGTGATGAATGGTCGTCGCTGCTTGATAAAAAAGGACGAGAAAAAAAAAATACAAAAATGTTAAAACATTTCTGCACAACCAACTCTCGGTATTTTAAAACCAAATGACCAGACTTGTAGATAATTTGCATTAATTAATTGAATATTCATGGCCTCAAGAGGACAACTCATGACGTTTGGTCAACCCTCTGACCTTTTCCTCATGACTGTGGTCTGCAGCTCATTCAAACTTCCTCGCAAACTCATCAAAATTAAAATGACATATTGCAGTAACACATTCATGATCCCACGTGGTTAAACCATCTTTTGTGAGCACTTCATTTAATTCCTAATTTCAGCACCTCTAGTCTGGCCCAGACTAATGAATCCATTTCAGTATGAGCGGCTCTTTAAGGCAGAGCGACCCCCATCTATTCAGTGGCAGGAATACTCTGGGGATAAAGCGCTGCCTCTAAATGGGAATTTAACTTGGATGTATAAAATCAAATTAACCGATGAAAGCATTTAATGCTATATTTGTAATCTAGAGACCACTTGGCAAAGTTCACAATGCAGATATGTATTCATTAATCATTTGGCCAAGGATCTCTACTTGCCAAATAGGGGTCAGTGAATTGTCTGTATTCTTAATGATACTAATCAATGTGTACGTTTATATTCAGGATCAGCTTACTGTTTACCAGCAGAGATTCACACAAGAGGCCCTTGACAGTGTAATGAAAATGTAAAGCTGCACATGATTATCCATACTATGTGCTGACATGGTATTATAATGGCCTTTGGGCAATAATGAGGTTGTGTTAATAGACTCAAGTAAAGCAACAAAGGGACCGATACTAAAGATTTGTTTTGCTATAGTATCCCAGTGCAATCAGAGAAACAGTTCTTTTCCCAAAACAATAAAAATGTAAATGTATTTACATTTTGTATTTTATTTATGATAAAACACTTAATTATTAGAGTTTATAGAAAACTGCCATATATCACTTCACAAAGCAGTTATTACGCATATAAAAAAGGTCAAACTATGAATCCTGATTTTACTAATCTAGTACTGTTTGTATTATGAATCATACAGAAAAAAAGAGGCTAAAAGTCAAATGAAGCAAAACTAAATCTAGTTCTAATAAAATGTGCCACAAACTTAAATCACACAGCCTGACTAAACTAATAACAGCCACACATTTCTTTAGTAGCAGCAGCTTCCACTACAGGACTGAGGAAGCTATGTGGGGTTGTTCCTGCCTGGACATTCACAGTCCATTTATATTTCTTAACTGACCCTAACTCAACTCTGAGTGAAGCTACAGCATGCAAACCTTTTGTCAACCCTTCAGTTGTCTGTTAACTTTGTGTTTTGGGTCATTTGAAATGCCTTGATACTGCTTAGAAATGAGTGTCCCCTGAAAGTTTGCAAGATGTTCAGAATCTGAGGAAGCGAAGCAGCTTTAAACTGTGCACAGTTGGGCAAAGGGTTTCTTCAAACATAGCATTGTGCAGGTGTGGCCTGGGTGAATCCAGGAGGTAGCAAACTTTAAAGTCTCATTATATTTGTTGTAGAGCAGTTGGTTCCTTTGTGCTGTCCTTCCATTAGCACTATACTTATTCAGTGTTTTCCTCTTTGGATGCATGAACACAGATTGATTTCTAAATGTTGTATCGTTTTGAGCTCTTTTTGACATCATCATTAGCATATTGCACTTTTTCAGGATTCCCACTCTTATAGGAGCAGCAGTACTCCTGAAATTCTTGATCATTTGTCTCATGTGGACTGAAGAAGCTCAGACTCCTTAGATTTGCTATAATGGGTCATGTTGTGATACCAGCTTATCATTCTGAAGTGAAACAGATTGTTAGTAGTTCGCTACACTCTCATGTCCTTAGCATAAAACACCTGACTCCATTCAGCTTTTGGAGAAGGTTTATTTCCACTTTCCAGTCTGGGTTGTGATGATTCAACTCGTCCTGTTTTGGCCTGTCATAGCTCATATTCTGTAAATGAAAACTATCTTCAAAATAATCATCAACAGTAATCTCCAGACCAAAGACGAGGACTTGTGCTTTTAGATATTTGAGACCATATCATATAAGATGATGTATTTATGTAGTGTTTTATTGGATTATGTTGTCGAATATGTTGGATTGTTTGTGTTTTCTCCTCAATATTTATAAAATATTTGATTATGACATTGTTTTTCCATCCAAAAATTCATAATCCTTGCATTTTTAATATTAGGTTTTAAGTTTTGTGTTCTTCCATCTATCTTTTTAACCTTATTATTCTTCATATTGACCTCGCTTCATAAAGTTTTAATGTCACCGTGAGAAAACACACAATACATATACATGCCAGACACTCGTCTAACCCAAGGCCGGCACACGCTCACCCTCCACCTTGCTGTTTCAATGCCAAACTAGTTCCCGTCTCTAGCTGTGCTGTCTCTCACTTTCTGTGGACAGAACATGTATTTGCATCTTAAGATGTGCTTATTCCATCAAACATTCATGAGTCTAGACTGACTGTTCACACAGAATTCAGAGGACTTTGGCTCAGACAGACATTAACAGTCCCAGACATTTTGTCCACATAATATGACATCTTTTAATAAGGGATGGGATCCATATTGGAAACAGGGGAATTTGAGTCAGGATAGCACGGTGTTTAAAAAAGAACATCAGGAAAAAATATCACGCAGCATTTCGCCCTCATTTTTTCTCTGTTGTGTAGAAGTATTTTATTTATGGCCACTCTGGGTGAGAGAGAAAAAACATACAAGCTCATTCATTACCCGTAAAACGTGAGAAATTTCCTCTGCCGTGCAGCAGAATTACAGCGCTACAGAGCATGAACAGTGTCAGAACGAACAGCAGACGGTTTCTCACACTGTAGCTTATTTTATTGATATACAATAAGACAAATCATTGGACAATCAACTTGCCTTTCCACTGCCTTCATGCCTTGTGTGCTCAATAGGACAAACCTCGCATCAGTCCAGATAATAGTCCCAAAATATCATCATGTTCCCCTTGTAACTCACTTTGCTTTCCACCCAAATTATTTTCCTCCCCAGATGATAACTTGTGCAGAGGGAAAGCAGGGAGGCAGGAGCATTCTCTGAAGCACATGTCAGCAAACATGGCAGTGAACTTTAAAAGTAATTTATTCAGCAGACGGGAGCTGAGGAAGATTGATGTTCATATTTCATCCATCAATGGTTTTCATAATTCACTAGCCTGGTGGACGGGTGCTAGTCAGAACTTGTCAAGCAAGCTATGGCAAGTACATTCTCAATTCAGCCAGCTTATTGATAATCAAATCTTGCCAGTGAGCATGTCTTGTTTTACATGATGATCAGAGCAAACGTTGCTCTCCGGAGACCGCAGAGGGGAAAAGGCAGCAATGCCGGCCCTGCAGTCAGTGACTGCACAACAGCCGAATCGGGAGGCTGAGACATCAAACTCCACAAACCTGTCACAAGTCACAGAATAAGTTTTCTTTAAAGATAGGGGCCGTGTTATGCTGGGAGACCCTCTTCAGAAAATCTCTTCTGTTCCTGAACTCTAGTGATTTTTTTAATGCAGAACCAAATTTAATTTACATCTTATTAAGTGAAGATAAATCAATGAAGGGATGTAATAAACAAAATGAATGGGATAGCTTGATGTTGATCTTAAAGCCAGAGTTTTCAGTGTCACAAAAAAGTCACTTTATAGGACAGCAACCTCTTTGCAACTAGTAAAAAATCATTAGTTGCCTGGTGACTGAATTTAATTCTTTTGCATTCAGTGACAAATTGCAAGTAGCAACTGGTCATCCTTTTATTTGCTGTTGACTGCACAGGTCACCTGGTGGGAGTCAACATGTCTCCAGACAATCTAACCTGACAGACTGCAATCACTCAGTGCAGCTTTGAAAATCAGTGGCTAATTTGTCTAATGTCTATGTTGGGTCTGTGTTTCCACAAGCACCGCTAGTTTAGAAAATTATTCTCGTTAACGACAAAAACAAGACGAACATCTTTTACTTGCTAGCAAGGGCGGCCCCGGCCGGTGTCTCAGAAAGCACTCTGAATCCTACTGCAGACTGACCCCAACGACGGCCTCCGCTTGCTGCCTTTTATTGGGAAAACAGTTACCACAATACACATCACAGCAAAAGCACCTCCCACCGTAAAACCCCCAAATGCTTCTAAGACAAGGCACTATGTGTGTGTGTGTGTAAACATCTGTATGCATGTGAGAATCTCCAGCTGCCTCCCTCTTCCCGCTCCACCACAATCACCCACACATGCAGGGCCTTGGGGTAAAGGTGTGTCACCAGGGTGCAGGGGAGGCATCCCCCCCTCTGTCCCCTTCTGGCTGCCTGTGCCTCAATTTTATCCCACAACTTAGATATTCACATTACTCACACTCTCATAACACATACATATAGGATCTTGGGGGTGGGCACGCTACACGGACTCCAAAAGACCATCAGGGTGTACACCTCACCCCTGGCGTCGTTGCCCACCTCTCAATTTTAAATACACGTAGACATTGAGGGCTATCAGGAGGGGCTATGCGCTTACCTGCTGCTCTCTGGCAGGTAGCTCCATGCCCTCCTGGGTTTTAAATGCACCTTAGAACACACATGCATCAACACTACATATGAGCGGGCGGAGGGAGGTTTGGAGTCTTCACACACCCCCGTTCTCTGCGACCTGCTGGAGCAGGGGGGCCAGGAGGAGGAGTTGGCCGTCCGATTGGGGTCTGGAGTGTGGGGCCTCCCTGCTGCTGCGGAGTCGGGACGGTCTGCTTCTCCCCACCGCAGGGAAAAGGGTAACACCACCTGGGTCTGGGTGCAGTTTCCCCCTCCAGGGGCAAGGGTACCTAGACCCGCTTCTTAGAGTACGCTTGGGGAGTGTGATTGTGTGTACAGTGTCTCTCTATGTCTGTCTCCACGCTGGTTGAGTGTTGAGTAATTGCATATGAGAGCATGAGGGTGGGAATGGATGTTTGTATCTATGTGTGCCTGTATGTCTGTGTCTATATGTCAGGTTGGGTACCAGACGCCACCTCTCTGGGGACATCTCAGGCCCTCTAAGGTATGGAGGCCTATCTCCCCCTGCCAGTGGCAGACGCCCTCAGACATCGGTGCGTTGGTGGTTCTTTGTGTCCGGGGATGGGCACCCAGGTACACACCGGCTCACTCCTTGGTGGCTGCTTATCGGGGCTTGGAGCCTGGGGCTCGCTCGGGCCACTTCGGGGGTGGGGTGCCCTCGGCCTCTCGGCCTGGGGCTCGGTCACTCTGGCGCAGCTGGCTGCCGACGGAGCTCACGGGCACGACACTGCAACCCCCCCTGGCTTCTGCTCCGCGGCTGCTGAGTGACCCCTCATCTGGGGCTCTCCTCACCTCCTTCTGGGATAGTGGCGCAGCTGCCCCTCTGTTGGTCTTCCTTGGTCTCTTGTGTTCTGGGGGCCTCTGGATGTCTGGAGTCTTGATCTCCGCCATACCTGCTTCATGCCCTGGAGGACGGGGCTGTGGCTCCCCACACCCTCTAGCAGATCATTACATGAAGGAACCTTTTAAAAACAAGCGCGTCCATGCTCACAGGTGTACACACGGGTGCTCACACACACAAACTACACCCTTTTTGGCTCCTACCTCAAAGCACACTGTGCGCTGTCGATATTACATGCTGCACAATAATATTTAGTATTTACTGTTATATTCCCATAGATCATCGTGATGTTGTTTATTATATTGCTCTCGTTTTCTTCTGCTTGTTTTCTTTTTTCTTTCTCAACAGGTGATTGATATATGTATTTTTTTTTTGTCTGCTTATTTAGTTGGTTTTAGTTTTTTTGCCCTTTATCCCCGTCCCTCTTCTCCGCTGTTTTTCCCCCTCTTCCTTTCTCCCTTTTCTTTTCCTCATTCAAGTCTGTCCCGTATCTAGCAAGTGAAAATAAAAAATAAATAAAATAAACAATAAAAGGTGAATCAAATAGACCATTACGGCCTGGGATGGTCAATTTGGTAAAGTAAATCCGTTGGGCATCTTTCCTCGCCTTTAGACAATAATTCTGACGGCAAAAGAACCAAACGGGACAGGCAAAAAAAAAAAAAAAAAAAAAAGAGAATGTGTGTGTGTTTGAGTGAGTGTGTGAGAATGTGTGTCTCTCTGTGTCCATGTGTCTCTGTATGCATGATAACTATCCGCTGATAGCTGCCAACATCTGCAAACAAATATAATTCTGTAAAGTGGTTCTATATATTGTGTATATTGTGTTCATACAGAGCGTTATTAAATTTATTGCTAATGCAATCATATGCCACACTGACTTCTGAGGAAATTTTAAGTGGCACTCGCCATCAGAAAGGTTGCCTACCCCTGCTATAGATTGAACTCAGACGGTACTAATTTAAGAAGCACAATGACAACATTCAACAATTAGACTTTAACAGTCTAATTTATAGATGCCAACAAATTGCCAACACATTTCTCTTTAAAATACAGAATTTGATTCAGCTGGCTTCTACATGGTTGCATTTATAATCTTATATAAAAACACATGCCATTTCCCTTTTCAATTGCCCTCCAGTAGCAAACACGTCACTATGTGCAGAGGAATTTCTGAATTTCACTGTATTTTTTCTTTCAGATCTTAGGTTCTGGCTAGTCTGTAGCTTATTGCAGAAGATTCACAATAAGCAGCGACAGATTGCTGATTTTTCACAGTTAACACATTGTATTCCCATCACAAACAGATCGAATGTAACTGCCAACTCGGACCCCGTTCAATCCCAGACTGATTGCATGCTGACTCTGTGTTATTGCTCTTTTATCGCCATCTTGACACAGCAGAGTCACTTTGTAGATGGTTGCAGATGTGGTCCCCGTCTTCAAAGCAACTGTTTCAAAAGCAAAGTTAATTACCCACAATCAGTCGGTAATTGTGGTCACGCTGTGGTCTCCAGGATAACTGTTTTCTTTAGTTTGACTGCATTAGCCTGGCTAAAGATTACTATGGTACGTTATTCTTTAATTATAACCTGGTCTGAAGGTACTTGTGTCAAAGTTTCAGTTTAAAGTTGTCAGTAAGTGCCATATTTTCATTAATTACTTTGATGAAAATATTCTCCAAGGGCATTATAATTTGTCCGCCGAGGGAGAGAGAAAGCCTGGCAATGCCATAACAGTTCATATGTTATAATATATTGCATTAAGTCTCTTAAGTATTGCTCTCAAAAGATTATCACCGTGGCTGTGTTTGCCATGGTGTTGTTTTTTTTCTAAGTATTTGTAGAAATCCCTTTTCCCTGTGCATCTTTTGTTTACTTACTTTCCGTCCTTGTCTGTTTCCCTCATTGGATTCACCTGTGTGAAATGCTACGCTAACGAAGACTTCCAGCGCATTCAACCGTGGTGGAAGGTGGTGGAGAAAGCAGGAGAAATATGAGACTGCAGAGGGCACAGGCTAAACCAAAACTGACCGGAGGGAATCATAGCAGGGTTTGCATGCAGATAGTAGGGTTAGAATCTGGCATCAGCAACACGAATCCATGAACCCAATCTGCCTTGTGTCTACAGGGCAGGCTGCTGGTGACACATGGTACTTATGCAGAAATGTGTGGCTGTGGAAAGAAACCCACTAAAACCAGTAACTGACTTTTCCTCCACTTTTTTCAAAGACATTTCTGATTCAGAAATAGTTGCATCAAAATCTGTTTGATGCAACGCCACAAAGTCAAATATGTACAAAGCAAAACAATCTTATCTGTGCATCCTATTCAATGCTAATCAGCTAATTATGCTAACATACTGAACAAGGAAAGTGAATATTGTACCCACTAAGCATCTGCATATTAAAATTGTCATTGCGAACATAAGATCCAAACCTTTTATGTATTCATGGGTGACAAAACAGTTTCAGCTCTGTTAGATTGTCATTCTCTTCAGTTTTCAACCGGAAAAATTAGAAAACTGAAAAATGTGTTGGGAAACACTGGGGTAATGTTTTACATTTGAATAATTGAGTTCGGGATATTATTTATTTAATTATCAGTTTGACTAATCAGAACTAAATGGATGCCAACTGAAGGACTTCGTACTACCTACAGCCCTGACTACATCTTTTAGTCAAAAAGGAATAGTTTTAGGTCGACTTATTGTAATCTTTTAATATTGAGGGAAAGAAATCTCATTAGATGTTCTTAGCTTTCCAATTTGCATCAGGTGAAATGCTCTTATTGAAATTCTCTCAACTGTCTTAACCTGTCAGCCATAAATAATTATATATAGATATGTAAAAAAAAAATCCCAATCAAAATGCAAGGAAGTGCATGCCTGTCAGTTAATATTTAATGAGCAATATGCAGTTTGCGATGAGGGAAATGGAATTACTGATGGAATTGTTTTCCTCGCTCTAATTTCATAAAGGGCATAGAAAGGAGGCAGGAAATGGCTCCCCTCTGCTGAACCTGGATGCTGTAAAAATTATAAAACTTTCCAGGTAACTTTTTCCACACAACAGTGACGCAGAGGTAATCAGAGGTTACTGTTCAAACTCGAGCTGTCATTGTTTTGGCAGTGTCACGGCAGAGGCAGCCTGGACTTCAGCTTCATATGTTCACCATCGGCCTGTTTGCAACAACCAGCAGGTTTCCAGCTGCCTGGGGAGTCTCGCACATAAAGCCGCCTTGATGCAATTCTCCCTGACGTTACATGACTAATTGCTTCCCAAATGTTCTGCCTAGACGCTTGTTTCGATTTGTAACAGGCCTGATAAATTCTCTCTCAATGGTCGTCTCAGACAGAGCACTACCTCTAGATGACCATGGCTGACAGCTTATCATGGCCCACGAGTTTTGTTTTCTTCATTGTTTGGAGTTTCGACAGGGATGGATGTCTCAGTAAGGCATGGAAGACAAATGATGACAAATCCTGTACACAACACTGAATATCCTGGATGCTGCCTGGGACTCTGTGGAGTTCCTACTGAGCCATTTTATTTTATTTTATTTATTTTCTCTGCTTGCAGACATTTTATCTCTGCGTTCTTTTTAATTTATTTGATACATGGAGATGTCAACTGTGGATAAAGAGTGGTGGAAGCAGTATTGATATACTTTGGTAAAAACTGCCAATATGACGGCGTAAAAATACCACAGTGTAAAAATGAATACAGATTAGTTCCCTTATTGTGTTCCCTTTAAATTACAATGTACTCATAAATATAAAAGCATTTGCTTTGCGGGGGGGGGGGGGAGGAGTATTCCCAGCACTAAATAATAGGGAGTTCTAACACTAATAGGGCCATTTGAAATAATATAGCAGTCACATTGGATTTTAAGTGTTTTGTGTAGTTACAGAAGCAAAATCTAGAGCTTCCCAACCTATTTGTTAAGACCCTAACAAAGGCATTTAAGATAAATGTGAGGTGTCCTGATGGGGGAATAACCAAACATATTCTGCTTCACTCTTTTTAATCTTATATTCATACTTAAAGCAGCTGATATAGCTGCTTACAGTCCAGCAGTGGCAACTAAGAGGCCAACAGGAGCTATTTCTCATCACTGAAAACCAGTAAGTTTCATTCTTTGACTCGTCAGCTTGATCTGTCTTTCTAAAGGACATTATTGATTATTTAAATAAACTTTATAAACTGTAGGTGTAGAGAGTGTGTGAGAGTTTCCCCTTCATTTGATAAGATTTCACTATTTTGAGTAGGACTAAAACGATCAGCCTGCTGAGGACATCTTCTGTTTCTTGCCATTTGTTTTGTTTTGCAAAGGGCCTGAAGGACAGCTAAGCTACATCGTGATAACACAGACTGCATACAAATGATAGAAGTCGTCACCTCAGTGTTACTCACTGGTTTTTTGGACTCTGCGGGTTGAAGCTTTCGTCATTTAGCCACTGCCAGGCTAGATTTTTAGAGCCAGCCGTTGCCATATTTGGATGAGAGGGTGGAGTGCTACGCTGTTAGCTAATGCTATCAAGCTTGGTTAGCAATAACTCATAAGTAGCCTAAGAAAATAATTAATTAAATAACAAATTAACAGTTAGTAAGTTTTCTTCAGTCATCTAGGCTGTTTAGTTCCCCCTTAAGATCATGTATGTTTTCACAATGTTCCCTTAATTTTTTTTGCAGTGTATATTTTGGCTTTGGTGAATTTATATCTTTGATGAACTCTACTTTGTGACAGGCTAAATTATTTTTAAGATAAGCCCATTAGCCCAAAGACTTCAAAATGGGCCTTGAGTTGTGATGAAAGGGTAAATAACACAGTTCTTGTGCCAAGCAAAGTTCTGCTTTTTTAACACCTTAGTCTATGGAGACAACTGCAGTTCCACTAGTGGAACTGCAGTTCTTGAGCGAGATTGCCACTCTGTTAAAAGTACAGTTCTCTTATACCTATGGTAATACTGACTAAAACACATGTATATATTTGACACTTTTAATTTGTGTCTGCTGAAAGATGAGGAACAAGCTTTACTAACCTCATTAAGGTTAGAAAGGTAACCTCACTTTACTTCTGCCATTTCTGTCTCTGGCACACAGCCTGTGTTGTATCTAAAAAGTTTAAAAACAAAATCTGTCTTGCAACATTTCAAATGTTTAAAATATAAGATCATAATTTAATAAATGTGTAATTTTTCCATTTGAAAGCTAAAGTAAAAGCAAGAAGGAGTGGTAATAGCCAAGTAAAGTGGAGATGTCATTGCAACATTCCTTCCCATGTTTACTTGTGTTTACTAAAGTGTAAAAAAAAAAAAGCCGTTTATTTTGTTGTAGCCCAAATCTTCTTCAGCACTAAATCTGCTGCAAGCCGGCTGTGATAACAAAGGGGTCCAGGCTGAGGGCATGATGAGTTTCAGCTGCAGTGTGATTGTGCTCGTTCTGGACGGAGAGCCTCTGTTACAATGCACCCAAGAGCATTTTGCATTAGACCTGTGAAAGAAGCCTAAAGCAACTTCTCAACGCTTAATTTGCACATTAATTCTTGCTGACAGGCGTTCAGATAGCCGACGAGAAATGGCTCTGAAAATTAACCTGGTGAATTTCTTAATGGCCCACGAGTGTGTAAAAATATTACAAGTTAATAGGACATTACTGCTGTGATTTGTGTTCCTTTTAGATATCCCAAAGACTTATAGCTATGCAGAGTTTTAGCAGTATATCGTCGTGAACATGTCAAAATCGATAAGTTGCTTTTGTCTAACATCATAATAGTTACTAAAGTTTATTCCTCACCTATTTTTAAGGCTTTAAGTACTGTGCCAGCAAATAAAAGGTGAAATTTGTTTATTTCACAAATAATATTCTCAAATTGTGACATGTTATTTTTGGCCTTTCCTTTATTTTTACCTGTATTCTTTAATCTGTTTCATTCTCATTGCCGATAGTGAAACTGATGGAGCCTGCAGTAGCAGGTTGATGGTGGCAGCATGTGTCAGATTAGAAGACTTTAACTCAGGAAACTTTTTTGAAGTTAAGTTGTTCACTTTCTCTTTATTCAGGCCAATTTTCTGAAGGTTAGTTTTTTCCAGGCAGTTTTAAGTGTTTTCACTTCCTGCCTTTGTTCTTTTCTCCTTCTTGTTACTGTGGACGTTCATGTGTTCCTTATCCGTCTTCATGAAGTGTATTTAGTCTTTGTTCCCTCTGTTTCTCTGTGTTTCTGAATTTACCCAAGTTGCCAATTTGACAAGTTTTTTCTTGCCATCACTGTACAGAGCTTTGTGTTTGTTTTAAGTTGTTAATTAAAGTTCTTAAAGAGTTTTTCACTCTCTGCAAATATAACCTAATTTTGTGTGACAGTTTTAACCTTTCTTATAAAAAAATGCATTGTTTTTGTGCAGCAGTGGACAAAAATACCTATTGCACAGTTTGCTAAGTGGCCATAATCATTACCTTACATTTTGCCATTTAGTTTTTACTGCCTATACTAAATCTCATAAATAACAGCAACTGCTCAGAACATTGTAACGCACTAATAATCATGTTTTTCAAGGCAATCGCATTTTCTTCCTTTCTTCCTTAGTGATTCGATTGAAAGACTTGGAAAAACAATCAATCTAGACTCTTGGATTTGTCTGTTTTCGAACTTCTAAGCTTCGATGAAAACATATTTCCTTCAACTGACAGAAAAAGTAAATAAAAAAATAAACCAGCATGATTAAGTCTTCATGTGCCCAACAGAAGTTAGCTACAGCTTCCTAACTTGCAGCTAAAGTTAAAAGCTGCTGAATATCTTGTTTTTTTTTGCTCACCCTGCTGCATGATGCATGAGTACTCCAGTTCAGATGCTGGTCAGAGGCAAAACACTGCTCTTTAGCATGCTAGGAAAAACATGAAAAAGTAATTGACAATCTCATGCGGGCTTTTTATAAAATCTATACTATAATCATTTTATCTCTAAAGTACTGTTGAAAAGTTGTTACTCCAAACAGGTGTGTGTGGAAAAGGACTTTGACAGTGTTATTTAAATGCTAATTCAGTGCAAGTTAAGGACATTTTAAACTACATAGTTTATGTAATATTTCTTCAGCAAACAATTACTGTTAGCTGCTTTTATTTTGGAATCAAATTGGTTGCAAATTGATAAAATAAATATAATTTTCGTACTCTAAATGTCTGAGAGCTCATTTTACACATTTAATTTTAATTTTATGGATTAATTAATTATGAAAGTCTTTACAAAAAAAGATAAATTACATTTATCTAATATTACTCTCTTCCACCTACCACCATAATCTGAATCAGCTGCAGTTGCTTTTATTTATGTGTTAACACAGTGACTGGCCGACTCGTGACCTGCAGAAAGGTAATAAAACTATTGTTTCATGCTGAATGTGTAATGTAGTGTTTTTTCTTTTTCTTTTCAAATTGAAACTAATTCATACAGGGAGGCACATACTGTGCAAAAAGTCATTGTATTAGCTATGCTTATTACACCCACACATTGCTCATTCATAATTAAACTGCATATCTTAATAGCTCCAGCTGAATTGTCTCACTTTACCGTGTGGATTTTTTATGAGCAGGGTTTGTGGGCTTCCTTCATGTTTCATCCGTTATTTGTGTATTTGATAACTTCTATTAGCTGGGATAAAAAATTAGAAAAGACAGTGGTTAATAGAGTTAGAAAAATAAACAGAATTGCGCGTGAATGCAACAAAAAAATCACTTTACTTACTCAAAATAATAGTTGTTAAAAAATCATTCTTCAGTTGGTTGAACTGTTAAATAAATCAAGATGTTTTTTTCCTCCCTGGTGCTCTGAATTCTGTGCTGCACACAAAAAAGTCAAAACCCCTATTGTAAATATGAGGCATTTAGGAAATCCTCCTTTTATTTCCTTCTGGTTAAAAATTTATCCAGTGCTTGTTTGTGCTTCTACCTCCAAAGTCACCCCAAACAGGCTCTACTTCAGCCTGGCAGCTTCAGATGCTTCAAGGCAGCAGCGCATAAATGCAATGAATGAAGTCGGGAGAGGAGTAATGGTGTTAAGAGGAGGGGGGGAGCACCTCGGGCCCTCGTCCCGGCATTCATCTGCCTGCTATCAGTCTGAGGAAGTTGCCCTTCAAAGCTCTCAGAGGGTGAAGCTTGGAAGACATGCCGATAGATAAAGCCGGCAGCTCTATTGCGCCTGTCATCCAACGCCCATCACCATGTGCTTCCTGGAGCAGCGATAAAGATGGATGAGGTTGCCGTGCGATCCCAGCCAGCCAAATCGCACATCGGAATGACGCTGATGGAGCGCTTGTTAAGGAGGATAGGAATTCTCTCTGTCTTACTCAGGTGCGTTTTACTTACCCAGTTCTCCATATGGATCCTTTACCAGGTTGGAAATAGCACTACACCTTACACAACGCTTTCTCACTCCCAGCTCTTATTGATGATTGATCAAGATCCATTCTCATCATTCTTTAACCTTCGGAGAGCTAAGGTTGATAACAGCAAAATAACACAATACAGAGAAGGTCAAAATCTTGGAAATGTCCATCACGCTGGTGATTACTTTATATTGTTTTGCTGTTGGAGACCAATTGCAAGTAGCTGAAACAACCGCTTTTTATCACAAGACATCTCCAAACATTTGGATCGACTTCAATCACTCTCAGAAAATTCGGTGAAGACTTGCAAATAACTGGCATCTAATTTCTAAATGCAGATTGCCAACATGGTGCAATCTGAGTCTGTCTGTGCAGACGGCAGCAACCATACTTTAAGGTGTCTCTTTGCAATAGAGGAGTCACTTTGAAGATGGCAACTGACTGGTCACAGACCTGGTCTGACTTTTAAAGGCAACCAGGCAAGTTCAGTGCACCATAGTTTTGTTCTTGCTGTGGTCTCGAACACACAGGAATACCCCTATATGGTCTGTTTCCACCACAAGGTAAAAAAAGGTTTATGCTAAAACTACCTGCTGCAGTTTAAAATTGTTAAACATTAAAAGGCAAAATTCTATCTGCAACAACTTCTGCCTCTCTGACATGTCCTTGCACCAAAGTAGTTCCAGTATGATCGTGTCATTTCTACTTTGGCTGCCAAAGGCTCATTGGTGAAAATGAGGTACATCTTTACAGACTCAATACATGCAACAAGATGTTCCTCTCTGCTGCAGCACCAATTTGAGGTGTAATTTCACATAAATGTCCTAGTGCACCTGTAATTGACCATACTATTTTTCTGAGGCCTTCTGAGGCAGCCCCTGGTTTCCATTCATTCAATTATTGGTACAAATGGTAATGCACAACAATGAGCCTCATTTCTGCTAAAACATTATGAAACATCACTGTGCTGCAGGGTTCGGACTTTGACCAGAAAACTATTAGTGGGAAAGGCAAGTATGGTAAATGTGGTTTCTACTGGTCTCCAGTTATAGACAGTATTCATTGAAATTTCTTGACATATAGATGCTGGTAATACACAGTTGTTATTGTACAGTCAAGACCTCTGCCCACTATCTTTTTTATTACTGTGGCTGTCAGTGTGGACAGCTCGGCCAGCTAACTAAACATCTTCACATCGAAGAGGTGACTGCATGCTATTAACGCTAAATATGAAAAATCCTTCCCTCTTCACGGTGTTGTTTGTCTTCAGCTTATCAGTAATCTAGTTTAACACAATAAACCTTCATCAACCTCTCAGCTTAATTGTTAGTTGATTAACTGAGCCAGCAGTAATTTTCCACTTTTACTGTCATCTGTAAAATTACCTCCCAGAGCACCAAGTGGGTCTAGAAGTGCTGAACGACTCCAGTGTGGGCGTTAAAATGTGTTCTGACATCGTCAGGACAAATATTTTGAATATGATTTTATAGAATTAAGCCAAAGAATAACAGTTTAAACTTATTCCTTTACATTTGGGAGTTGGCCAGCACGCTCACACATCTTTGTAATGGAATTAGTTTGTTTACATTGTGGTGCTACTATACGCAATCTTTACACCACTTGCTCACAGCCTCATTAAAACACAGAACTGCTACTGTTAACTTGACCCAACTGACAACCCCCACACATTATTTCATTTACGAATTATTAAAATGATTCTTCTCGCTTTGTGTACAGAAATATAGCTACGCATATGTGCTTTGCTGTAACGTCAAGGAAGATAAATTCAAGTTTTTACTATGAATTTTCTTTTGGAAATATTTTCTAGAGTGCATAACATGAACAAAAAGAGATTAATATTCAGTTTGCTGACGACATGGCCTGGTGTGTGTGTGCGTGCGTGCCCAGCACATTTCTGCCTAATAATGAGGGTGCAACAGTATTTATAAGCTGCTTTCTGTCCACAGAACATCTGGCCTAACCTTGTATTGCAGAGCCAACCAAATAAGACTGAGTGTTAATGATGTTTTTACTGGCCCCAGCGCCCACATTAATCTCTATGAGCAGGTGTCCACAAAGGCAGGCCTGTGTTTACCTTTGGTTTGTTAGCATTGTGCTAGTCATCTAACTGCTGTCATGGGAAAGCACTGTTTATTCTCCTCAGATAATATGCTGTGAAAGCTGCAGTGTGGCCCTTTGCAACAAGCAGGATAGAAGTTTATTCCTCATATATCTTCATCACATCCAAAACGTTAAAGAACCTCAAACCTAGTTTTGTTTTTGTTTTGTTTTTTCAAGGGAAGGGTAGCCATTAAAAAAAGCGATTAATAATAATAATAATGGATTGCATTTATATAGCGCTTTTCGAGACCCTCAAACCGCTTTACAATTCCACTATTCATTCACTCTCACATTCACACACTGGTGGAGGCAGCTACAGTTGTAGCCACAGCCACCCTGGGGCAGACTGACAGAGGCGAGGCTGCCATATCGCGCCATCGGCCCCTCTGGCCATCACCAGTAGGCAGTAGGTGAAGTGTCTTGCCCAAGGACAAAACGACCGAGACTGTCCGAGCCGGGGCTCGAACCGGCAACCTTCCGGTTACAAGACGAACTCCCAACTCTTTGAGCCACGATCGCCCAAAAAAAAAAACAAAAGCAGAAACAATTTGGACAAATAGGTTTTGGAAGATTTCCCAGCTCATAACCACTTCTATTTGCATGTCACAAAAGTTCTTTTTCTTGTTCATTATCTCAGCAGTTTTCATGACGTACAGTAAACAAACACAGACCAGAGGGTGCATTTCAGTACATCAACATTCATGAGGTGCTTTGCATTAAGCACAGGCAGCATTGTTTACAGATGTATGTGTGCGAAAGCTGTTAGTCATTTGTCATATTTGCTGAAGTAAAAATCCCATCCATATTCTTCAGGGATTTTGATTATGAGCTTTAATGTTATCACCATCCATCATTGTGAAATGAAGGCATGTGCTCCTGTAGAAGCCACAAGTCTGTATGATACCAACCTCGTTTTAACAAAATAAAGCATTTTATTCATGATGTCTACCTGCAATCGTAAACTGAAACAGCAATGTTTGCGATTGGTGGAGGTCACTGTTACGATGGAAATGTTAAAATCTGTCAGATTGGTTATTGAGAACAAAACTTCAGAAACCATGGGAGCAGTAATTGCAGTGAGGAGGAGCAAAGTTTACTGAAGCCATACTGATAACTATGCAACGCTTTGCTACACAAGCTAAACAAAAACAACAGTCATGGAAAACAACAATCATCACTTTGAGAAAGTTGGATATTGTTTGCTGTGGAATCTGGAGTTTGCAATACTTTGTGGAATGAACTGTTATTCAATTCAGTTTAATTCAGTTTATTTATATTGCACCAAATCACAACACAGTTGCCTCGAGGCACTTTATACTGTACAGTAAAGACCCTACAATAAAACAGAGAACACCCCAACTATAGATAACCCGCTTTTAAAGGGAGGAAAACTTCCAGCAGAACCAGGCTCATGGAGTGGAAGAGAGCCAGAGATTATAATTCACTGCGAAAACTATTTATTAGTGCTGTCTCGTTAAAATGACGTTAACGCCATAACCGCATTAACCCGGCAAATCTCCGTTAGCAGGTTAACACGGAGTCAATGCGTTAGCACAGTTAGCTTGTTTACACAATTTCCCTAGTGATTACTAAAGTATTCTGATTCTGATTAACGTGTTAGCACTGTGCAGCCCCATGCATGGGGCGAGCCGCGTTAACTCGCTAACAGAGATTTGCTGCGTTAATGCGGTTATGGCGTTAACGTCATTTTAACGAGATTAACGCTGACAGCACTGCTATTTATGTATGCAGTTTTGTAGCTTTGTACCTTATTTTTTTATCCAAATCATCTTGTGATTCTTCTTGTAGCTATGTTATGTTATGTTATGTTATGTTATGTTATGTTATGTTATGTTATGTTTGCTATTTGTTCTGAAATGCTAATGGGGAAAATTTAACTTGAACCAGTGTTACTGGGCCACAGTGGTCTTTTGTGTGGAGCCATTTCCCTCATTCCTGGCTTTCAAAAATGACGGGTTTGATTTTTGTAAGGAGTCGCTCTCATGTCTTATCGAGTGACGCCACTGACTGACTAGTTCGTGGCGGGCAGTCTTTTGACGTCATATTTTCAGATTGACCCAGATTGCTTTGAACTCTGGCCAAGTATATGCTACAATTACCCTATACCACCTAATGGAAAAGCCTAAAAACCGAGTTGAGTGGAGATGAGTAGTCGAGGAAAAGAGCTACAGGGGACCCAAAGTCGCTTTTCAACTGTAAGGGTTGCCCCTGGTGGCTATTAAAAGAATGCAGGTTTTAGGCTCATGTTCAATTCAATTCAATTTTATTTATATAGCGCCAAATCACAACAAAAGTCGCCTCAAGGCGCTTCATAGATACAGAGAAAAACCCAACAATCATATGACCCCCTATGAGCAAGCACTTTGGCGACAGTGGGAAGGAAAAACTCCCTTTTAACAGGAAGAAACCTCCGGCACCTCATTGGTGTCACTTTGCAGACTGGACATTACGCCCATCTTTCATGACTGAAATCTGGCTGTTTGTTGACTTTGATGGTGTGGCTTACATTTCTAAGCTTACTTTAGCCAGTGTTTTTCACTGTCACACTGTGGGCCCTTGGTAATGAGCTCAAATGTCACATCCTTTCAATGTTTGTTGCACATATTAAGTATTTCAGAAAGAAACCCGTGCAGAAACTGAAAAGGACAACTGCAGAGTCTCTGGAATTTCCAAATTGTGTTCCAATCTGTTGACCCATCAACACTAAGTGTTCATAATGCATGAACAAAGCAGAAGATTTTATTATTGCACAACATACCTACTCTCTCTTTGACTTCTCACTGTTTCTTATAACTGCTTACAGTCCACATATTGTCATTCATATTTTTGTTTCTGTTGTCATGACAACTGAAAAACCAGATCTCACAGCTGCTGAGAAGTGAGAGCAGGGTGGAAATCTGTGCCTGTCCTGGTTCTGCCAGCTCACTGTGACGAGGAGCCACATTAATCAACCCCATCCAGTGGACAAGGGGAGAGTCCAAAATTAACATGTCACCAATTTTAGCCTGTTTTGATGACAAAGAGGTTACCGCCCCCCTCCACAGGAATACCCTGGCCCAAATATCCGTCTCTTTGTCAGCAAAGAAGCTAGAAATCTTTCACCGATGTTAAAGGTTGAGCGATAATAAAAAAAATAATCAGGCTGCAGAGAATTGTTTGGGCTATTTCAATTGAAACATATTGCTGAGCTTGTATAATTTTAGGAAGGTCAAATTAATCTATTATGGAAAGCTAATTAAACTGACATTAATCTCTTATAGGCAGTTTTACTGACTGGTTGCTTCAGGCAGATAAGAGCCAGACACCTCTGCAGGAAAAAAAGGCTTCTTTTCATACGAGACTATGGAGCTCGCCATATTGATTGGGTATTGATTCAAGGTTCAAGACACAGAGAGATCTCCACCCTCAGCTCCATGCTTTTTTATTTCTGGGAGAGAATTGCAGCAAATCAGATAACACTGTTAGAGAGCGAGACGGGAAGATAACCCAGTTAGAATGCAGGGAGGCAGTATTTTGTACCGGCGATGCTGTGATTTGGCTCTCATCTGCAGGCCCCTGCTCTCATCCCACTGGCCAATATGAGATGTAATTTGGTCACACCAGATTGAGCACCTCTCCGTCGACCCTGAGGGCAGCAGGCACTCTGTTAGTTATGGTGACAGAGAGTGCGGCTATTTATCAGCCCGGGCGATTTCTTAAATGAGGACGTATTGGCAGGTGCCCAAGCAGGATGAGAGGGGACGAGGGCTTCAGGACGGCTGCAGCCAAGAGTGCTGAGGTGACAGCGGACGTCTTCTCTAGTTTTAAAGTGGCAAAGAAGCTGAGCGCCGGTGGTCGCAGACAGGAAGTCGATTATTTGCATTCACTGCATTGTCGCAACGCTCGATGCATTTTAATTGGACACAAAAACGAGGCTGTGAGTTGCAGACACAGTAGAAATACAAATGATAAACAAGCACTGCGGTGTAGAAATATTTCAGAGGCTGTCTGTTTAAATAAGATAACAAGACATTTTTCTGTATAAATCAATAAGCTTGGCCTGCTATCAATTATCTTTTTTTTTTTTTTTTTTTTGCTAAGAATGCAGTTTAGCTGCAGTCAGATGCCACCACGTAGGCTGCATAATGAGAAATGGGACAAGCTCACTGATTAATTTATAACAAAAGAGTCAACAAAGGAAGGAGTATTGTATATCACCTGGTGCAGACAAGATAAGTGCAGGGTCTAAATTATATTTGTTCAGATACAAACATAGATGGATTACCTCCGTGCCCAAACAGTAAATTAAAATGCAGCACCTTCACCTCAGCAGGCGTCTCGTCCTGCTGCAAAAACTTTTTTTTCTTCTTTTAATTTATTTGCTTATTTATTTATTTTTCATTTAAGTGGGCAGCAGGATGGAATAATAAATCCTCCTCTTTGGTGACTGGTTAAGACTCATTAAAAATCGCTATAAAGCATCGCAGCCAACTGTGGCTCTGTACCATGTGAATTGCTTGCAAAGTAAATATTATGCCTCGGCCATACTTTCTTTCAGGGATTTACATTAATAAGATAGTGGGTGTGCAGTAATCAGCTAATGGCAAGCCTGGCCACGCAGGGCTAATAGCAGCGAGGTTGTGCTACAATTAGCCAGTGATTGCAGGCAACAGCTGAGACGCCGTGTTTCTTCTGGGGGAAAAAAGAAGAAGTTTCCTTAACGAGAAAGCTTTTTTTTAAGGATTGCTTTGTTTTAAAATGTAACGCTTTCCCCAATTTGTAAGCAAAATGCGGCACAATCTGCAATTACTATAATCCCCGACAGCTCAGTTTCTCAACAGCAACGACTCTATTAAATCCAGAAACAAGATATCCAAGAATCTCCTTTGTTTTCCAGACTATCACAAAAGAACACGCTGCGCAGTTGCTTTTCTTTACAGCTACTTGCTCATCCCTTTAACGCAGCAGATGAAGAACCTAAATGTGAACAGAGGACCTGACCTCTATTCAAAAGAACGTAATGTAACCTCTGCAAGAGAACCGAGGGTAAAAATAGCAGCCTCCTGGTTTAGAAGTTTTTAATCTCACAGTGCTGCATTTCCACACAAGTTTAACTGGAGACGGATGGAGAAAGGGATGAAAACCAAAGCAGGAATGTCACTGAGCTTACTGCTGACCTGGTTGCCAGTGTTTAGCAGGGATGTCCCTGGCGAACAAAAACAAAATCAGAAAATGCTCCGAAATGAGCACAATCAAATGAGAAACGTCAAACGCGTTTATACCAATATTGTGTTTAAGAGGCATCCCAACTCAGTAATCGTGTGCATTTTAAAGAGTCATGTGACAGACCTGGACAGATCAGACTCTTTAAGCAGTGTCTCTCAGTTACTTGGTTTTTGGGAAGCTTTCAGTACACACCGATACCATGAAGGGCTGTAGTCACTTTCATTGATATTGTTTACGTCACCTGTCTCTTGTCATCTCCTCTCCACATGCGCTCCATGTGTGTGAGCAGGTGGACTCACAGCAAGCTCAATGTGAAATAAATGAGCTGAATAATGCATTTTTTTAATTTCTTTTTTTTAATTTTTATCTTGGCCCTGTTGTCATTTATCTTACTATTATATAAATAATCCTCAGGAAAAGTACTTTTGAGAGGTCCATTTTTCTTATCAAGCTGGTGTAGTAAATACATTACCCAGAGAAATGAGGAGTACTATTACTTTCTTTCTCTATATTTATGACACAGTCGTTACTGAATACTCAAACATGTTGTCATGATTGAAAGTTGTGCCTCTGAAAGTCGTTGATTCTAGTGTTTTTTTTGCCCTGTATGCTTATTCTCCTAAGACCTGAACTCTTCCATGGCAAACATTTTTAATTTCTCTTTGATATTTGGACATATTTGTACCCGATGAATGTAAAAACAAAGAATTACCCAGGACCCTGAGCAGTTATGAATTATATTGTTATTGTATGTATATTTGGTGTTGCTGTCCCTCTTCTCCCTGTTTGCGGATGTGTGTGTGTGTATATGTGTTTCTGTGAGCGCTGGTTTGCGGGCGCCTTCAGGCCTGGTGGGTGTGGCCCTGCTGGCGGACTGGACACACCCGAAGCCACACACCTGCTGCTGATCAGGCCTCGTCTGGGGAGCTACTTAGGAGAGTCTTGGAGCTCCAACCGACGTGGGATCATTGCGTTAGACTCCCAAGTCAGTGTGCGTTTAGGAAGTGCAGATCGTGTGTGCCCGCGGGGGTCAGTGATTAACGGCTGCCTCTATTGTTTTCCTACAGGAGGAACGTGGAGAGGAAGGACAGCACGCACAGGGTGTGCAGAGTCTCGAAAGCGGGGAGCACGAATACGGACGCCACTAGAAGACACACACGGGAGTCTTGGGGAGCACGGGGATCAACTGTGCATCAATATTTACCTTCACTGTAAATAAACGCACTGTCTTAATTCAGAGCTCTGCCACATCCCCACGGTCTGCCACCCAGACCGTGACAACTGGAGATGAAAATTATCATGTGCAGCTAACTCTGGCAAACTTGCTTGATGAATTTAAGTGCTCGTGTTAATTAATATGCATTGTCCCTTTTTAAAGAAACATAAATGTTGCAAAAGAAAACAAAGTGGAGCAGGATCTTATGAATAAATAAAGAATACAGCTTTTTATTTTAATAATGCCATCAGACTAAAACTTAGTATCAGCAGAAGCAAATACCTGATATATCAGAAATGTTAATGATTCTTAACATTTTTTATAAATGGAGGTTCATTTTTATACCTTTTCAAGATTTCATGAACTCTCAAGAACTACAGCTGTGACTTCAAGTCTGTGAAGGTTTAGTGGTTGGAGCTCAGTGTGGATGTGTGTCCTTGTAGTAGCCTTGAAGCTCGAGGTTTTTGTGAGAGGAGAGAAGCTGCCACACTTATTGCATTTCAATTTTCATACATTTCTTTGCATGTTGAGTAGGTTTGTATTATTGATGCAGTATTTGGGTTAGAGTGGCCAGAAAGACATGCTGGCTTGCATACTGCAAAATGCGACCTCACGCAGTAAAACACTGAGGTACTTTGGCTGTATTTGAAATACAATGGTAGTATGAGTATTGTAACCACATCCAGTCTCGCTCAGCTCCTCCGTGATGTCTTATTGTTGTTTATTTTTCTGCTTTTCCTTTGGTGGTTTTCAGCATTCTTCACTCGTCCAGGCGCACATCTACACGGCTAATTTCACCCCTTTGTTTTCCCAACCTAGGAGGGCTGAAATTTATCTTATCTAATTTCAAGGTCCAAGTACAGAGAGTGTCCGTCTTAGATAAATTTATGATACTGGGCCGTAAAAACATAACCAAGAGTAGATGAATCAAAACAAGCCCTGCAGGTGTGTGGAAATGAGAAACCAAGAAAGAAGGACAAACCAGATAAAGAGAAAACATGCACAAGATAAATAAGGATGCACCTTTTGGTAAAATGAAGCTGAATCACATTGCAGGAGGATGTCACAGCAGGACTCTACCTCCTGCCAGCAGGGAGGCAAACTGATTCCCATCTTTTCAAATCTTCAATTTGACTTCAAAGACCTTTTGGACCTGACCTTTTTAGACCCTCGCATTAATACCAGACATGAAGATCTCTAAAAACTTTGCAGGTATGCAGTCGGGCTTTATTACAATGAACGCATGAGAGCGTGTTTTAATGACAGCGTGTGCCAACAGAGTTATAGATTATACAAATTTATAACCTGGGCATCTGCGTTGCTTCTGCTCTGATTCAGTGATCTTTTTTCCCTTTGGTAATCGAGGGCAAGACAAAGTCATTTAATGCCAGACCTTTAATTCACAAGAGTCGAGGCTGAAAGGGAATTAAATCTAAGAATTTTGCATGTATGAATTAATACATTGTTAAATTCACCTTATCAGGATTTAATGTTAATTTTTTAAATGTTTTTCTGCTTAAAAATGCCTTTTTTTTTAGAAATACACAATGAATGTGCAGCAGAAGGTTTCTGATCAAACTCCAGTGCTTAAAGAAACAACGATTAGAAGGTGTTCAGTTTAGCCTTCCTCAGCTCTTCGAAAACTATTTTGTTGTTACTGCTGATCTCCAGACTGTGTTTTCTTGTTTCTGTCTTTCTCCAGAAGGCCGTAGCGTAGCCGTAGCGAGGTGGCAGACGTACAGGCTGCGCTGCCATACATCCACATCGCTTTTAAAAGACAGAGAGAGGTTGCCTTTCTCCCAACTGCCTTTATGGTGAATTAATGATTTATTGCTTCGGCTTCTTGCTCTTCTCATCTTACTTGGAGGGGGGGGGGCAGTTTAACAAGCATGCTCATTTTCACTCCCAGCCTTCACAACGTCCTCACTCACAGAGAAATGTGCCACGGTGCTGCTGTGTGCTGCACAGCTGTGACCCAGTTCAGACACTTTTTCACCACAACAACCTCAGCGGGGAACAAGAAAACCCAAACCCGGCGGCACGGCTCACGGTGCACGCTGCTCCAAAAACTCAAACCGGCTTCTCTGCATATCAGGCAGCCACGTTCACCACGACGGGCAATCTGATGCACCCACTGCGTAGGAGTGGACTTCATTACAGCACACTTTGTAATGTCTGAGCTTAAAGCTGCTTTCCAATTACTGTCTGCAAACGTAAGGAGAAAATAATTTTCTTACCTGTTATCCAGCAGCAGGATGCATCTTCAAAAGTAGTTTTAAGGTCCAACAGGTGTCTGAGGGTGGGTTGAAAAAAAAGATAGGCAAAAAATAAATAAATAAATAAATAAATAAAACAGGAGCCAATACCCCCCCCCCCCGCGGTATGCATGGACTGCATTCATAAAGCACCTTTTCTACTTTAACTTAGCAAACGCTGTGTTTTTAACTCATGATGGCACTTTGAATAAGTTTGTGATTACTGTGCAGCAGCTCAATAGCTGCTATCTTGTTGCTAAACTCCTAGTGTTTTGAAGCATTTAATTGTAAATATTTGATAAACAAAATAGATTGATTTGTAGTTAATATCTCTTTAAAGCTTGTTTAAGATATCTGTGCTCCAGTTTTGCTCCTAATCACTAATTAGCATCCATGAATGTGCTTCGCTAACCAAGCTCGCTAGTATTAGCTGATAGTTTAGCACCAGGGTTATTATAGTTAACTAAACTAAAAACTTAAAGTAGATGTGAAAAAATGTAGTTAACTAAAATAAAAATTGGTAAAAAAAATAAATGAAAAGAAAAAAAGAAACACATAATGAGAGTTTGATGGATGTGTTTATTGAGACTCTGGATATCTGCAGGATGTCTTCAAAAAGTTCATTTTCTTTTTTTACATTTTAAATACCTGTCCTAATTTTCCTAAATCGTGCCTCTGGCCTAAAGCCCTCCACAAAACAATAATAAAATATAAAAAGACTAAAGCTAATACTGAAACTCAAAACTAAACTGAAGTAAGAAAAACTACAGTCAAAATGAAATAAAAATCAAAACATATTAGTAAATACAAAACCCCAGTGGATGATTTCTAAGTGGATATGTCCCTCTTTTATACACGATCTTGTTTAAGGACACTTGGACGTGTAGAAAGCTGTAGTTGGAGATTGAACCAACAACCTTGTGATTAGATAAGTTGCTTTGTTCAGCTTCACCTTCTACTTTAAACCGAGGGAAAAATAAATGGAAAAGGACTTTCAGGACAGTTTCATGAGAGAAACTGTTAAATATATGAGCTGAAAGCTGGTAGGACAGAGACAGAAACATGATTTTTAGTTGATGTGGAGGAACAGTGTAGATTTAACAGTTCTCTTCATCCATGGAAAGCTGTTATATCTGTCCGCTCAGACCACAAAGGTGAATTTGGTATAAAATGCATTTAGAGAGCCAAAAAAGTACTTTGTGGGATGTGTTCTCTTGCTAGCTTTCCTATGTTTATATGACATCTACTTGTGACTTTATTTTTATATGTTTACTACTTAGGAGAAAACTTTTTAGAGCACACTCAGACTTCTCCCACCATTGTATTAAAGCTGCAATAACCTTCAGGATGTTCTCTGTGATTATGGTGCTGCACCAGCATCCTCGCCATAATCCCAGGCAAGAACACCCTCCTGGGTATTTTTGCTAGAGGCATAGCAAACTCATAATCAATACACCTTGAGTTTACACCACTTAGTTGCCTGACGATAATGGAAGGGAAAAAAAGTATATACATCTACTTTTAGATAGGGCGAATATCTGGTCTGTACTGCCATTCAAATGGGCATGTTTAGGTGACGGAGCTCAGCCATGTTACTTCTATCCTCCACCCTGATTCTGTGAAGAAACTAGAAATTCATAACAGAAGCATCATTTTTAAGTGTTTTTATTTTTCAACTTTTATCATTTATACAACAGCAAAATAAACAAGCACATCAGAATGTGAGGTGATGTACAAACACAGAGCACCTTTAACTGTAACACTTGATAACCACCATTTTTTTCTTCAAAGCCAGCGGGCTGTTTTACATTTCACGTTTTGCCCCCTTATTTTTCTCTGGCTCTGTATGTTGGCATGCAGTTTTTATGTCTTTCTGCAACATTACAGGCTCTGACGTTTCTGTAAGTTTTATTTCTTCTATTATCGTGTTGATTGAACCTACGATAACCTCCACACGTCGACACATCGGCCTTAAATTGTTACTTATGTGAAAAAATGTAGTTTTGATAGATTTTGCCATCAGTGCCTTAATTTGCAAAGTCATTTTACTCCTCATGCGTCCCAGTTATAAAGACTCCTACTACTGAATGTTCAGCAGTGCTTTACAATTGGGTTCAGAAAAATACAAGCAGTTTCCTTTCTAGCCATGTGAAATAAATATATAATAAAACGTAAAAATGAAGCCGTGTTATATATGTACATCTACAGAACTGTTATTTAAAGAACTGTTGTAAGGTTTGAGAAGTAGTCTGGACAACTATCGGGTGCGGTGAAATGACATTTTTGGAGCACACAAGATCTCCTCTATCTCCGCCATCTTCGGGAAGAGTTACATTTACAGAGATGTTTTTTAGTTTTACTGGCTGTATTCACATTATTTCTGAAAATATTCATCGCTTAGCCTAAAAATAAATAAATAATGGAGTCCTGCTATATGACTCTGTCCAAGAAATAACTATCAGCAGTGTTGCTTTAAGAAGTAATGAGCAGTATTGCTTTGTGAGAAAAGTGAAATTAGAGCGCTATTAGTCTGTGCTTGCTGTGTATATCTTTCAAAAACTTGTATTTTGGTGTATAAATACTTCTGAATGACACTGAGTCATTTAATAGTGACCATCATATAACCAGAGTAATCTGGTAGTTTCAGCCACATTAAAAGCTTGCTGTTGCTGTTTGGGTGAATTATTTCCTCCTCAGAAGCGACATCAGTATCCTTGAGCTGCTGTGCTAAGCTAACAGGTGCTTCTTCAGATGTGAAGAAGAGCTTGCAGCTGATAGGTTGAAAAACACAAGAAAAGGATCACAATGGAATGCAAACTATGCTTGAGTCCATAGTTTGCATTCCATTGTGATCCTTTTCTTGTGTTTTTCAACCAGAAATTAGGAACACTATGCAATTTTTATGATGTCTGAGTTGTCCTTTGTGCTATAAAGTTTAAATTTCTATTATTTTGTGTTATTTTGAAGAAAAAAAAGGAACAGGAATTTGTACATTAACATTTTAAAATGTAACAGACGGATCATTTGAAAAGCAGCTAAATAATAAAGTGGGTTTTTTTCTCCTTTTATTTTTTTTCGGCATCACATTATTTATCCACAAGAACTAAAGTCTAGAAACTACCTTCAGCTGCTCCCTTATTCACAAGGGTCACCACAGCGGGTAGCTCTGCATGTTTGATTTGGCAGATTTTTATGCCGGATGCCCTCGCTGATGCAGTCCCCAAAGGATTTGTGTTTCCTCTCTGGATTAAATCTTCCACTTGTTAGGCAAACGTGCAAACCACTACACTATGGAGCCACTCCACAAGAAATCGAAACAATATAAACATAACTAAACATTAAAATTTTACAACTTTGTCCCACGAGTCTTTGTGCTTTCCAGCTCAAAAGTGTCAAGTATAGTAGACCCTTACTGCTTCCATTTCAGAGTGTAAGCAGCAGCAAGGTGCTGCTAATCAGATGCACTTAATTAGCTAATCATCATGAAGTGAAAGCACTTCTTTAAAAGCAGAAAGCTTTGGCAGTTTGCTGGTCTGGAGCATTTATGTGTGTGTTAACAGAATAACTTAATATCCCTGGAGTGTAGCACATTCACCCCATGGTCAGACCGTGCAACGAGCCAAAGAGCTCAGACCTCAGATAACATGTTAAATCTCAGAGTTTATGACAGTACAAACAGAAAAAGCTTATTCAGTTGCCTGGAGAAAGCCTCGCAGGTTTGCAAAGTTGCATCTGAACAAACCACAAGTCTTGTGGTTTGCCCAACACGGGCATCTCCACTTCTACAACATGCCCGTGTTGTAGAAGTGGAGATGTTTGGCCATATTTAGACAAAACCAAACACAGCATATCAGCACAAACAACTGTCAGCACAGTGGTGGAGGGTCATGATTTTGGCTTGTTTTCAGTCGTAGGACCTGGAAAGTTGCAGTACTTGAGTCAACCATGAGCTAAAGTATTTTAGAGTCAAGCGTGAAGACATCTGTCTGACAGCTAAAGCTTGGACCAAGACAGGAAACCTCCAACAGAATGGCTGAAACAGCCCAGTTAAAGTCCGGACCCACTACAGCATCTCAAGATGACTGAAAGAGGTTTAAAGAGATGTGTTGCTGTAGTCACACTACTGAATGATGGGTTGTACACGGGACTTTGGAAAACTTTTTCACAAGTAAACTTCAAAAACTAATATAAATGAATGTAAAAATATGAGTAAAACAATTTTAGTAAAATATCCTTTGAATCACCAACATATCTGAGGCCATTTTTGGGACTGGCGAAAGCCCACCGGGGATGTGAGCTTAGCTGAACCAAGCTGGTCAAATAAAAGGGTAAAAAAAACCTTCCCTTGCTGATAGACCTGTTTGTGACTGTCACACGTCCAGCCCACCTGGGAATGAAGCCATCAGCGGGGGATGTCCTGGTTAGGATTCTTGTTCAATCTCTGCTCCTGGCCGCCGCTCGTGTTGCCTGTGGCATTTTGATTGAATGTTTTCTATTCACACACAGAGCTCCCTTTAATGGCCCTCTTCATGTGACAGTGATCTATATGCAGGTAATTACAATTGGCTATGATGGATAGTGCTGTCAGATTTACCATGATTATCCTGAGATTAAACGTGTTTCAGAAATTCCAAATGTCAAAAACTATTACAAGGTCACTGGAAGAGTTGGTTTTCCAGTTCTTCAGATAATTTATGTGAAATTATATGGTGGGCACACTCACCGTGAGATCATGCATGCTCTGTGTTATATAATCAGACCATTCGCTGTATAGGTTTGTTTTCAAGTTTATGCAGAAAAGATATAAAGAATCATTTTTTAATTCATTCAATCATTATTTCATCCGAGTCCTATTTTTAGCCCTTTTTTCTGCACTTGGACCATGTATCTTTTAATGAGGAGTATTAAACTCTTAAAAATTACAAAAGGCACAAAGTGGAGAAAGTCATGCCAATTTTTGTGAGTGATTTAATCGCCTTGCTGGCATACACCTCTCTTATGAGTTCTTTTGTTTTACCCCAAGTCCCTTTTAGAGCCCCAAGAGACATTTATCTTCGCTGTCATCGTGAGAAACAATTTGTTGTTAATTGACCTCCCTTGTTAAATAAAGGTTATGTAGAATATAAAACTGCTCAAGGTTGTTCTCTGGAAGCTCGGTTGGGAATCTGCCAGACAGGCAGGAGGAAGCCAAAAGAGTTTCCTGAACTAAGAGGACACTCGCCAGAAAGACAAGTCCTTAAACTATAATTGGTCTGATTAGAGGGTCTCCTAAGCCAGCACTTCTGATTAAGTGGAGTGATGGAGGTTATAAAGGCTGACTGGCAGGTGGCGCTGGACCATTAAGTGGGCAAAATGAAGCAAAGTTCTTGCCAGGTTGGACGGGGATCCTTTCCTTATATTTTATCCTTTTGTGAGCAGCGAGATGTGACCGTATCAGTCATCATCTTATGCCGGTGCCGTCTCCATGCATCTTCCTGCCGCAGCCATTCATAGACTGACACATGCTCAGAGTGTGAACAAAAGCAAGGGCACAGGCAGAAACATTTCTGCTTCAAGAGTTTTACATTTTCCTCCTCAGTCGAGGTTTAATCATCTCATTCTTTGTCTTTTCTTCCTCTGTTTGTGCTGCTGGACCCAAACATTTCTTTGCACCTTCTTCAATATGCACAATTCAATGTTTGTACTTACTGTGTGTGTGTATATGTGTAATAAGCAGATTAGATTTCATTTTCCCTCTGAGACACACCAACAAGTTAAAATTTAGTTTAAAAACAATAACTGGGGAAAGGAGAACGCACGGCCCATAACTCAGTTTGCAAACCACAGGAAAAAAATTGCTCTTTTCTTCCATTCTTGGTGACTTATGGCTTTTTTGTTCCCCACAAAGGTGGCAGGTGCCTCCGTTTGTTCACACTGGTATCTTGAATGAACACACTTTACTACTGTCAACGTGTTGCTGAATGCATACAGTGATATATGCAGGGCTAAATATGAAAAAGAAGGAATGCAGCCCTTTGCTCACAAGTGCATTTGTTGGAAATTTTTGCTCGTGCCCTGGAGCGAGCATAGCCTTTTCCTTTTGCTTTGTTTATTTGTGTGGGACTGCAACAAGTTCATCTCAAGGATATCAGAAAAATAGGGAAAGCTGCTCAAAAACCAGATAATTCAGATTCAGATTATACCTGCCCAACAGTCAGAACTCAAAATATATTATCTCCAAAAAATGACAAAAAGCATTAACCATCAATCATTGCAGCTTAACCTTTGATGCCAGGTTAGTCTTTCTGTCTGCTAATCCACTGGTGAGTCTCAGGTGATGACAACATTTCAGATCTTTTGTTGTAACAAGTGGTTATCGGGTGTAAGAATTCCTATTCCAACCCTTGGTTATCATTTATGAATGCAGCTGAAAGAAAAAAAAGTCATCAGATGATAGGTGGTGGTTTAAAGGTTGAGTTTTTCTAACACTTTGTGCTCTGTGCATGGACTGTTTACCTGCATGCAACCAAAGCCTGTTCAAACATCAGCCTGGAATAGCGGACTACAAACGATAACCAGAAAGCTTCCTGTACCAAAAATCTTGTCCCTTGCCTACAGATTACATTTAAATGCAGATATCTGTTTATAGAGATTACCAGGCTTTTATCTGGTCAGTTACACCAGGCTCAGCACAGCAGGGGCTGGCTCTGATAACATACTTGGCAGAGGAGACGGGCAGATGTGAGGTGGAGTACAACGCAGGTTTTTGCAGTTGTGTTTCGGTGAACTTTGTAAGGGGATGAACAAATGAGTCAAAGACAGCAAAGGGATTTTTTCAGTCAGTTTTTATATGTTTGTTATTTTCTCTTCTTTTGCAGATAAGAAGTCTGTTATTTTTAAAAAAAAAAAAATGCAATTCACTGTTCCTTTATAATACCCAAAATTCATGCAGCTTTGCTAGTGAGGTAGTAGAGAGGTCAGACTTTACATTATTATGAGTTTGTGAATAAAAAAAGAAAAGAGCATCACAGTGAAATTGCAAAATGGATCTTAATCATAAGTATTTCCAAAGAGTTCTGCTTCAAATTTGTGGAAGTACCTGCTAGGTAAGCAAAGTAGCTCCAGAACACTGGTGGCCCATTGAAGAGGGAAATTATGCTGGCGATAAGCTCTGAGTCAGCATTTTTTAGGTTTAGTTTGGCTTAAAGTGTTGCGAGAGTCAGCTCTCTTTGATGGAACCAGGCAGAACACTCCTAACACTACATGTGTGTGATTTTTACCATTTAGCAAGTTCTGATCTGGTCATCGCTTGCAAGGATGAACTAAGCAGGGTACAGTACAGCAGGGAACTGGGAGTGACCAGCAGACTGCAAGACCCTGCATAACATAAAACACAGTAAGAACAGCTGCAATGGGAGCAGCAGAGCTTGGAGAATGAAAGTGGTGAATTCTGTACCGTAGTGCCTGCAGAATTACACACTACAGCATCTCCGTGTAGGGAAAAACCTCTGAGCCAAACGTCTCCCACCTCTCCTTACACGGGGTTTCTTAATGAATCCACTGTGATGTCCTGAAGTGACATTACAGAATGGTGCACTTAAGCTATATGCTGTCAGCACAAGAAATGTTTGCAGAGATGTTTAAGAGAAGAGCATAGCACTGCCTGAACGGGACACAGTTATGCAGCGGGTGCCTGGAATACAGTACGTGTTGGGTATGACAACATGTGTTTGTGTTGCGTAAAAAAGACACAACCACAAAACCCTGGAAGATCCAGGAGCTGCACAGCTACATGGCATTATAGTAAGATAAGGCTGACAGGCCTTCATTTCTGATTCAGAGAAATGACTCTTAGACTGAGCCTAAGCCTGGTCTGTTTAAAAAAAAAAACTGGCCACTAACCAGAAAGAAGGCTTAAGAGATTCCTCTTCTCATAATACACGTCAAGTCCTTATTGCCTCCAGGTTATTAAAAGTAAATGTTATATTGACATTTCAATCACTCAGCCTTATTGCTTTCTCCAAGACACTGACAGCGAACACTTGCATCTGAGGACATTTTCTTTTGGACTTTTGTTTCGGCTACAAGCAAACCTTATGCTGTCTAAGCAAAGGTCACGTGCAGAGTTGCAAATGTTGTTGTGGTCCACCTTTGCTGCGGATAACAGGGTCTTCACAACGACGACTAGAGCGCTCCCTTCAGAGTGTCTTTTCGGGTTAAAGCAGCCTACTGTAAATTCCAGCTGGTGGTTTTCCTGCACACGCACAGTGTTGAAGAGTTTAATGCAACAATGCGACCAGCGATATTTTTCATTTCCTATTTTCGCAACATATCCAAGTGTAAGATGATAGTTTAATTGAAAATATGTCACTTTTTTCACCAGCAAGAATGTGTTTATGAAACCCTGAGCATCTATGCCATCCGTAATAAACCAGCAGTTCCTTTCAGTCTGTGCCCAGTGACAGTTTCCAAAGCTGTGACATTTATATCCAAATGGTAATTGATTCAGAGGAAGCTGTTAGTATGCAGCTACAATTTAACAATTCTCCTCTTGAGGGGGGAGGGGATCAAGGCCCGGAAAGCAAAGAAAGGATTCTCTCTTTTCTTTTTTTCCTTTTTGCCATTGGAGGTTGTTGTTTTCTGTGTTTAAGACAGCCCACCCAGCCCCCTCCATCCCCACCCAGCCCCCTCCATCCCCACCCAGACCCCCTGAGAAGGCAGAGACGACTGGAAAGAGAGAGGTGGCTTGTTTTCCACATTTTGCTTCCTAACTTGACACACACACACACACACACACAGAGCTTGTATGGAGGGATGCTGCTGAGGTTGTTATTGATTGGATGCCACTGACAGAATGGACTTTGTCACAGGCAGTCCTCCCCACTCGGGCTGCAGGCTGTGTTTACTGGTGCGTCTTACCGGCGAAGTCGAGGCACCACCACCAACAACAACAACAGCAACACAAGGGACAGACAAGCAGCAGTAATCCTCCCAGATATGGTAAAGCCTGCTGAACAGAAATAATGGCATCGCGTCCAGCGTGTTGACTGCATGCAGGCCCTGCAAAATTGCCAGCGCTGTCACTCATGATTACCACTCGTGAGCACTAGCCACGGACAGTTACAATTATGACACGCTTAACGAGAACAAATGAAGCGATGATTGGCCATATAATGTGACCTCCAGCTACTGACGGCCGGGTTCATCGCGTGTCCTCGCTCTTATTGTTCAGCAGCTGTTAACGCAGATGAAAGCCATCACTTATCATGAGCCAGGCTGTTAACAACAAAAAAAAAACCACCAAAAACTTTAGTGCACCTGTGGCTCGTTTTACACTCCGAGGACTTTTCCCTTCATTGCAACCATCCACGGCTTCTCTGTAAGCTGTTGCCCCCAACATTCAATTTGAGGTCGGGTTGGAACAAAGGTAAAATGAGTTTAGCACGACAATCTTAGCTAAATAAGACAAATTAACTGTGTTTTTCAGTTTGCTCTAATCTGATTTATCCCCTCCCCCACCTCCTACCCCGTCATTCATTAGTGTTGCGCGAGTGATGAAAAGAAGGAAATCATCAGCTCTCTCAGTTGTAAGGCCTTTATTTCCCCGGCTTCTTTCCTTCCACTCCATTTTCTCTCAGAGGCACACAAAATGAATGTCATTCGAATTTAGGAAATGTGCTCTCCTTGAGCTTGGTCGGGAAAATGGAAGCAAAGGTTGCTGCCTTCTAATATTTGGTGGTTGTTGTTAACCCCAAAGCACCACCTTTGCCTGAAGTCGAACAAAAAGTGACTGAGAATAAAAAGTCAAAAAGAAGACTTGAAAGTGTGCAGCCATAAACTACATCAGAGTGAAGCTCTCCAGATGGTTTTGTATGCTGGAGTAAAATTTGACTGTACGTTTTTTACATTCATCATTCCATCAATTTTAACAGGATCTCCAACACCACAAATGCAGCTGTAAACCCTGACAGAGTCTCCACCGTGTACAGATGACTGTAGATGCTCACTGTTGTCTCCTGATCTCCTCCTCTGAACACACTGACAATGATTTGAACCAAAAGTCTCAAGTTTGGATTCATCACTCCAGCAAACCTGTTGCCAATGAGTTTCAGTCCGGGATACAGTCCCTTCCTAAGGAATTGCTTCTTGGCGGCCACACTTCCGCTGAGACTATTTCGAATGGTTTAGGTCAGGGGTGGGGAACTCCGGGCCTCACGGGCTGGTGTCCTGCAGATTTTAGATCTCACCCTGGGTCAGCACACCTGAATCAAAGGATTAGTTCATTAGCAGGCCTCTGGAGAACTTCAAGACATGTTGAGGAGGTAATTTAGCCATTTAAATCAGCTGTGTTGAATCAAGGACACATTTAAAACCTGCAGGACACCGGCCCTCGAGACCTGGAGTTTCCCACCCCTGTTTTAGGTGAACAGTCGCTGTATCTGCTGAAGGTCCAGATGCACCTATTTCCTGGTTTTTTTCTTTCCTTATTTCTTAAGGACACAACGTTCAGATCTGCTGTAGATATTTATTTTTTAGGCCTGGCACTTCTTCTTTTATCCTCCATTTGCCCAGTTTCCTCAAATTTCATAATTTTCCACAACATGCCACATGCCAGGTTTTCAGCTAGTAGCTCTTTGGACATCACCTTGTATGTGCAAAAGTATTGTTTTATTTATGTCAAATAATGTCGACCAGTGTTGGGCACATGAGGCATTTTTTCAGATATTCAAGTAAAAAAACAAAAGAGAAAGAACAAATGATGTGTGTTTGTGACAGGCTCCTGGTAACAAAGTGCCTGAAGTTGGTTCTTGGTGATGTTGTGTCATGGTCCTGGGTTATTTTGACCCAGCGCTCTCAGTTTTCTTGTGTTTCTGTATCATGTTAAGTTCATTTGTTGTTCTAAGGATTCTATGGTTCCTAGGTTGTTCTGTTTAGTTTAGTCTATTAGATTCCCCCTTCTGTCTTTGCCCCCTGTCTCCCTCTGTGTGTCTGTTTATTTAATTGTGAGTTCTTGTGCCTTGTTTCATCACGTTCCCCAGCCCGTCATGTCTGCTTTCTCCCTCGTGTTCCCTCGTTTCCTCTCGTCTGCCTCTCCACTCCGGTATCATGTTTCCTGTTTTATTGTGAAGGTCCTGTGTTTCTATGTTTGGTCTAGCTTCCCTGTCTCGTTATGGTTATTCGTGTCAGCTGTGTTCCTCGTGTGTCCTCACCTCCCTGTTATACTTCTGTGTATTCATGTCTGCGTCTCCCTCAGTCCCGTGTCGCGTCCTCCCTCTTGGCTGTGTTTCCTCGTGTGCCTCTTCGCAGTATTAGTTATTAATTTCCCAGTTTAGTGTTGTACCGCCTTTTCCCCCATTCAGCAAATAAAGCTGCATTTTGAGTTGAAATCCAGTTTTCAGTGAGTTTGCATTTGGGTCCAATTCCTGCCTGCACACAGCTAGTTCATGACATGTTGTTTGTTATGTGTGGGCACGAGGGGTTTGTTATTTATTTATTTAGACTGAATGATTTGTGGGAAAATGGTCAGGTGTAAGGACAGGACTAAAGATGAGTGAAAAAGCAACCAGTGTCCAAAGATAAAGTTTGAAAGACCTTCAGAAATCCTGCAGATTTATTGAGACCACCTAAAAAAATAAGAGTCTCGCTACTTGGATGCAAAATATAGAGAAATGAGGTATAGCTCAAGACTTTTGCACGTACTGTATACAGTCTTCGAGATCTATACCTCAGAGTGCAATAATAACTATTTATTACATAGATATTTGTTCCTAACTGTGCAGAGCAGAAACGTATCAGCGCCTTCTTCTTGACTAGAGTGCTTGACATTAAAACTCTACTTTGTTTTCCCACCAGCTGATGGCCAGATGTCTTCTCATAAATACTCATTTGTTCGTTGCAAAACAGCTGTGACGGTGTGATACACACACACACACACACACACACGCACACACACAGCTGCTGCTCGACTTTCTGTTTTGATTTTGACTTTGCAATCATTGATCTCCTCTGAGAAAACTCCCTGAGCCTTTTTCTCTCCTTCCCAGACGTGAGAAAAACAAGATATGGACTTAAGGTAAAGAACCAAACACAGAGGCTAAGAGTTTTAATTTCCCTCAACCCTAGTTTGCATTCTTTACGAAGTCATTAAGTATTCTTTAAAGTGTAACTCATCCAGTCACCGAGGTCCAAATTAGAAGTTTTAGTGTAGCTTATAATCCCCTTCTATGCATCATAGAGCAGTGAGATGTGTCAAATTGAAACAAATTACAGGAATCAGCGCACCAAGAAGTCTCTCTGGCCGTGCAGCTTTAGTTCATTTGATGAAAAAAAGATTGAAATGCACTTCTTAAATGTTCTGCGCCATTCTGTTAGCTGCTCCCCTGTTATCATAAACTCCACATCTACAGAAGAACTTATTCAAGCATAGAGCTCCTGTCAAAACAACAAACAAAAAAAATGTAACACTCACTTAACCTTTTACTAACACTGTTTCAATGTAACCACTTAGAACATGGAGAAAGTGCTGGAACTCTGAGAAGTTCTCTTTTTCAAGGGGATGAAAAACTCTTCAACTCAATTCAGTTTTATTTATATAGTGTCAAATGACAACAGATGGTCAACTCAAGGTGCTTTATATTGTAAGCTAAACACCCTAAAATATTACAGAGAAAACCCCAACAATCAAACAACCCCATATGAGTGAACATGGTGACAGTGGGAAGGAAAAACTCCCTTTTAACAGGAAGAAACCTCCAGCAGAACCAGACTGAGGGAGGGGCGTCCAGCTGCTGTGACTGGTTGGGGGTGAGGGGGAAACACATTGTGGAAGAGATCAATAATAACTAATGATTAAATTATTATGTGTAAACACATAGTGAGTGAATAAAGGTGAGTGAAGAAGAAGCAGGAAGGACTCAGGGTCACCTGATCAAGCTCTAACTTTATGCCAAGTCAAACAAGAAAGTAAGTATTCTGGTTAGATTGCACGGTGGGGCTCTTACAAATAACCGTCTGGCGCTCACCTCTCATTGGTTAAATTTAGAAAAAGTACACTTTTTGCTTTGTTTGAAATGTGTTTTGTCCAATATCCAAAGTGCCTGAAATGAAATCCTAAGACTCGACTTTGTTCTTTTGACTGAAATAAGATGTTGAGTCATCTTCTTGGATCCACAGTGGATCCTTTCTCTCAGTCACTGCCATCAACAGGTTGAAATTTGGTGTAGAGGTGGACACAGCAGCCATCTTAGTTCACTTCTGTTGTTGTTTCCTTTTTATTTGACATATCACATGATGTTTGAAACTACAGAAGTATTACATCCCTGTGTTATTGTGGTCAAAGCCAAAATGTGAAGGCAGGCCAATCAGATTGCGGCTTCTGTACACATCAACTCCACCTTATACTTTTCCAAAGTTCCTCAAAGTGGTCGAATGATGCAGAATATTCAATTTATTTTGATTTCTTTGGATCTTAAAATACTTAGAGTGCTCAGACTTTCTATAAGCTGTTTAATAACAGTGGAAAGAAAAGGCTTGATACTCTAACAGCCGATGTCCTTTATCATTTTTAAGGTCAAACATCTCTCAGCCTTAGCTTGTGCTAAACCAATACCTTCATCATCAATCTGTTTGTGCTTTTCATGGATTGGATCCAGCTGAGTGGTGCTTTTCCCCAATATCGTGATTGTTATTGCTTTCACCACCAGTGTATGACCTGTGATGGCCTGCAGCCAAGTGTAAAGCAGTAACCTTTGCCCTTTCTTTATTGTATTTTCTTGACCAACCATAACAAATTTGATCAATCTGGATTTTCAGGTAATTTCTCCTGGAAGACACTCTTAGTACACTTAGTACGACTGCTCATTCGTGTGAAAAATGACCAAAACAGTTGTGTCAACTGCGAAAAAAGACAGCAGTGGAGTGAAGTTAAAACCCCCGACTCCTTTCTAACCTCTGAACACCTGGCTGGCTGTGCATCGGTCGTGAAAATTGGTTTGTTGGGATTGGATAATTGAAGAAATAGCTGCACGCACTGCCCTCTCCAAGTACTGGAACGGTCTGTGGATCCATTTGACCATGGAACAATCCCTTTTGAATGACTATACTGCAAGCTTGACTCATTTAACAACACTGATTCCTTCACGCCCTCTAACATAGAAACATCCCCTTAAACCAGAAAAAGGATGAGATTCTACATCTGCGGTTCGAATCTCAACTAATTTCGTCTTTGTTTTAATGCCACTCACTGTATCATTTATTTTAGACTATGCATTTTAACCATGAATAAACAGAACATACAGTAGTTCTTGAGGACATACTTGCTGCTTGCTGCAGTTGCAGAGACACGTTGTGTTTCCTTATCGAGAGAGTTGCTGTAGGGTGCAAACCTGGATCCATAATTTCCATAACATTTCTTGGATATGCTTTAACACTAACTCCAAGTCTGACTCATTGTTAATCTTTTGGAAAACAAAATACAAGTTCATATATTCAATAAAGACTGAGACTGACAGGAAGTGGTGATGGTGGAAGGTGAACATCAAAATTAATCTCATGGATTTCAAGAACCTGGACAGGGGAGATACTGATATCTCTTTCACACTAAATCCTAACATACTGATTTTAATAAACATTATAACATGGCGGCAGTGTGAAAAAGTCTTGAGTCACTAGGAAAATAGTTAAGAAGTTCAGGGATTTATTGAAACATCTGCAAACATTCATGGAAATATTACATGACAGACTAAATGTTCTTACAATTCTAATCAGCTTCAAAGTCAGTATTTGGCATGACCACCTTTATTCTTAAACACAGCCTGAACTCTCTTAGCCAGCTTTCTTGTACTTTCTTGAAACAAAAATTCAAAGGTGGATTCATCATTCCTTTAAAGCTGTTGATGGTGATTTTCATACCTCAGCCTTTTCTCCTGGCTTTTAACAGCCGCCCTTCCACTGAGACCATTTCTGATGAGCCTTCAGTGAACGGCTGAAGGTCCAGATGCATCTCTCAGATCCTGTGTCAGGTCATTGCTGGATTTCTTTTTCCAGCTTATTAAAGACATGACTTTTAGATAGTGTTCATCTGCTGTAGAGTTTCAGGCCTAACACTTTTTTTTGTCCATACTGCGAACTGATCTGATCACAAGAAACAAGTCACAACAATGAAAGTGGCTCCCTGGAAACAAAATAAAAAGAAATGAGGGGTGACTGCAGACTTTCACAGTTCTGCATAGGGACAAAAGTACTGGGCCACCTACACATGACATCTACATGACCTGCTTGGCTATGGAAACCACTGCCTTGAAGCTCCTGGCACTCAGTTTTTGTACAGATGTTAGTGCTGGATGATGTTTGGAGCTCTGCAGTTATATAAATGCAGTGGGTTGGCCACACTTGCACACTATGTGTCTCAGCACCCTACTCTAACTTTATGTGGTCTGTCACTTTGTGAGTGAGTGCTGTAGTTCCTCAGTGCTTCCACCTACAGCACTTATAGCCGACAGTGGAATATCTAGGAGAGTGGAAATTTCCCAGACTGACATGTTGCAACAGCAGCATCGAACAGACCATCCTTTCACAAATATTTGTAAAGGCAGGCTGCATAGCGAGGTGCCTGATATTATACACCTGTGGCAACGGGACTCAAAGATGAAGAGATGTGACTCAGTAGGTTTTCCCTTATAGCGTAAATCGGAGGAGTAACAACTACACTGAGAAAACTTCATCAGTTTTCTCAAAATTGGTTTGTTCCCCGCAGAGCTCAAGGAGCACTCTTTATGAAACAGGGGGAAAAAGCTGCTATTTCCCTCATTTGCATGATATTTGGTAAATAATTCATCAGATCAGCGGGATCTCTTCCACATGGGAACAAAAGTTTTGATGACAGAGTGTCGATGCTCTCCGAGTTCACCCCACCTGTCATCAACATTATCTGTTAGCTGCACTCTTTTACTCTCTCTCAAGAAGGATTTGAAGTTAATTATGCCAAAGAAAGGAAAAAATGTCAATCTGAATTATTATTATTAATATTGTTTATTTATTTATTACTTATTACTGTTCACCCATAGAGTTAAAAGAAACAATAAGTTTCATCATTGTTGCATATTTCATGAAAAAACGACCTCATGTCTTCAATTTAGGGAAATATTGAGCGAGATTCTTTGATATAGGATAAAGAGACATAGCAGAAAATATACCATTGCAAAATAAAACTGACTTATTTATTCATATATTATTTATAAATGTGAATTATGAGATAAAATTTACTCATAACTTATTTATGCCTCTTTAACACTGAAATGCCACATATTCAAAATAATAATTTTTGATTACATGCAATACATAATTCTGTTACTTCAGTACAGTTTAAAATATTAAATTGAATCTGGTCAAATAAAATTTCCTCAACTGTTATATACTCGGTTCATGATTAGCATATTTTCTTTAATAATTAATTATTTGAATAATATAAATTGAATAAATTCAACATATGTTAACTGACAGATTCTGAGGAATAAATTGTTTAGCATACATCAGTGACTTTGAATGTGTGGATATTTCTAATTAGCATTGGGGGGATTTTAAATTGTTTTATGGAAACTCAAACACCTGCCAGGTGGGTAGATATGAGCAGCCGGCTCTCTTTGGTGGCGCACATCAAACCAGCTTTTAAGTTTTCAATTCACATCCAACGTCAAGCTTGTGAAAGATGTCGGGTCAGTCTGGCTCATTAACAAAGGCAACAGAATGGACCCTTGAACAGGACTGATGTCAAAGGAGAGCAATTCCCTCCTGCACCAGAAGTGGGGCAGACATTTTGGATGGTGCTCTGAGCTCAGTCAAATCAAGACCCACATAAAATCCCTGATTGAAAGACAAAATATAGACCAGCTGGATACTAGAGAGTGAATATGGAAGCAAATATCTGTGATACTAATCAACATAACAATTACCAGGCGAGCGCTTTCAAGATTATCCCCTCTGTGGGGTGAAAGGCGATTATTTTTACAGCGTGATTGTTTAGCGCTCGTGGTGTGGAAAGCCGGCACAGAGCTCGAGAGCTCCTCGGTGTCATTTATTATTATTTATTTCATTTGTCTGTGGAAATACGGTCTCATTATTCTTCAGCGAATTCCGACCCCGTCGTTACCTGTCAGCTCTTTTTGCTGAAACTAGCTTTGCACACTAGAAGCTGTTTAACACTAATAGACAATCCCTCTTGCTTTTGTGCTCAACATGCCATCTGATGTGCCATTTTGACTGACAGAGGAATGGAGGGCCAATTTGCAAATGCCGCCTTCCAGAGCATCCACTGTGGAAAGACATTCATCAAAAGCTCTGTGCCCTTTTTCTTGTCTTCTTGTCATATTATCTGTACAGTGCTGTCAGGGGCACTGCAGAGTTGATCATACCATATATCAAAGGCCTGCATGGTTAGATCACTTGAATGATGTAAAGGATGGGTGGGCAATTAACTTCTTCTTCTCTCTTTTTTTATTCTTTTATCTGGAACTTGGAGTTAGCGGTGTGGGATAAAGTGCTTTAGACAACTGACAAGTCAAGTAGGGGCACGGAATTAAACACCACCACTAACACGGTGCAACGTGTGCAGGTTTTAATATCTGCTCAGGTATCTTAGCAAAAGACACAGTCGAGCTGCTACATTTATAAGAGGTTACTGTAGTTATATTTATTGGCTGTAATAATTGTGAAAATGATAGGCACTGCCCTGAGAATTAAATTTCAACAATATCATTAAACTTTAAATAGAAAAATTAAAAAATATAAATCAGGTGATTTATGAAACCATTTGTACTCGACTGTAAAATGTTGATTTTAGAGCTCAAGTGGAAACTTTTAACATGGGAGTTCACCGATGTGACTCGCTTTTGGACCCAGACTCAGGTGGCCACTAGAGGGACAACTGATTTTTGGCTTCATTTTTTTGGCCTGGTAGCAGCCAAATGCTAATGTGTTCCCTGCATAATCATCTAATTTACTCTGAAGGGGATGCTAGTTTACAAAATAAACATCATGTTGCTTCAAAGAAGACTTTAAAGTAGAAACTGAGACCAGAAACACATCGGGGAAATGTTTACCGAAGTGAACAGTGGAGCCATTTTTCCCACAGACTTCTATAAACGTATACTTCTTTTTGCTCTCAGGGTAGCTGCCCTCTGCTGGCCAGCAGAGAGAATGCAGGTTTCAGGCGCTTCTTCACTTCTTCACAAGTCAGCTGCCTCCAAATTTTACATACAATTACAGCTCAAATATTTTGTTTTGTGATTTTTATATCTTAATTTTTAAACAATATTCATGATATATAAAGTCAAATATTTCAAGACTTTAAAAAATAATAATTTTGATAATTATAGCTTATAGATTATGACAATCAGATATATCTTGTTTGAGTAAGTTACTGTTCAGACGGTATCAGTACCTCTTAGTCTGTGTCAGTACACACAAACATAACCATGGGGTTGTCAGCTCACCTGACAGCTGTCTGGATGAAGATGATCGACACCACAAAGAGGCTAAGCCACAGGTCATTGCTGAAAAGTCTGGCTGTTCACAGTGTGCTGTACCGAAGCATATTAATGGAAAAATTGACTAGAAGGGGAAAAATGTGGTGCACAAGCAGGAAAAAGCACACCAGCATATAGGACATCAGCAACTTTGACAGGACTGTTAAGCAAAGTCGATTCAAGAGTGCGGACAGCTTCACAAAGAGAGGACTGAGGCGGGTATCAGAGCATCAAGAGCAACAGCATCCATCCATTTTCAGAAAGAAGTGGCAATCATGAACCAGAGACAACAACAGAACCATCTTAATTGAACTAAGAAGAAACAGAACTGAACAGCTGCTCAGTGTCTGAAGGAAGAGTTTAGTGTTTAACGTTTCAGCAGTCTGTGATGATTTGGGATGTCACGTCATCTTCTGGTGTTGGTGGTGGTTGAACAACTGTGTCCATGTGCAAAGCCAATGCCACATCTACCAGGAAACTTTAGAGCACTTCATAGGACCATCTGACGACACTGAGTTCTTTTTCCACAGTGCCAAAACTACCACCAGATTGTTTGCTGATCATACTGTGCTAATTCAACTGACCTGAACCCCACAGAGACTCTACTATCAAAAATAAGGTGAGAAATGTCGAATGCAAAACTGTAGACAAGCCGAAGGCTTCATGGTAATGGAAGATGTTCAGAAGCTCAGAAATATTATTTTTGAATGATCATGGGAAGTATTTGAATAATTTGAGATATGGGATTTGTGAGATACAGCCATGGTACAATAAAAAGGTAAAAGACATAATAAAATGATCTACTGGGTCTTTAAATTGAGTAAATAAAACCTGAGCTTTATTGAGGTGAACAAAAACTAGGCTTTTTAGGACCAGAACCCAAGTGCTTGAAACAGGAAGCAGAATGAATGATCTATTTATTTAGGCTAATGGACAGAGTCTAAAACAAAGTCCATATCATGAAGCACAAAATCCAAAATAACTTAGAAGGAAAACACCTCAGCAGGATAACAGACATCCCGACAAAGGGAAAACAGCACTATTTATACACACACCGGATAATCAGGTAAGCGACCGCATCTGGGAAAACGAGACAATCAGGGAAAATGACAGACAGAAGATAAAACTTGAGACAAGACACAAGAGACACAAAGTAAAACAAGCAGTGACAAAACACTAAGTCAAAATACTCATACAGCAACTTGACACTAAGGAATACTGCTGGCTGGGGAAATAACTCAAAATAACAAACTCACAGCTCATGATAAAATTTCAGAAGCAGTGTCTGGGAGAACTAAGAAGATGCTCTGATTGGGTATCTTGTAGTATGAGTCTCCAAAGCAATAACTTGATGTAATCTCCATTCTTCTTTAGTGTTGCTTCAATTCATTGAGGTTTGCAGGTAGCTCTTTTAATGCCCGTCAGGCTGAAGCCTGGACTCTGGTTGGGACTTTGAAACACTTTGATTCCTTTCTTTTTCAGCCCTTCTTTTGCAGATTTGGCGATGTGCTTGGGATTGCTGTCATGTTATATGATCAGTTTTGCCAAGCTTTTCACTGAAAGATCACTTTGTTATACAGTGGAGCTCATGGACAACTCGGTGATTGTAAGGTGCCCACGTCCAAGTCAATACGCCTCCACCACTATGCTCACAGTTGGTAGGAGGTGTTTGTGCTCATATTCATCATGACCAAACATCTGCATTGTTAAAGAAATCTTTTGGTTCCCTTCCAAACAAACTATACTGGTTCAGTCTTTTCCTAATTGTGATGAACTTTAACATTTAACATGTCAGCTGAGGCATGTAGTGTATGACACTTGAATTCTTGAATTTTCAGTCTTTCTGACTGTAGAGTGATGGATTTCAAGTTGTTTGAAAATTGCCTTAATACCTTTCCCGGATTGATGGGCAGCAACAATTCCTTCTCTATTATTGCTGATGTATTTCCTCTTTGGCACGTTGTTAAAACACACCTAAATGCTTCCGACTAGCAAACTGCCCAAACTTCACACTTGCCCATAATCAAGTGCAGCACCTGGCTGCTTCTTACCCTCTTTGTTCTCACAGAAGCTGTATATGTCTGCTTAGTGTTTTTACATTCTGCTTTTGATTGTTGCTCATTTTTTGTTTTGTTTTGTTTTTTTAAAGATAAATAAAAACACAGTGTAATATATCACACCTAATCCTAAGATCTGCGAAGGACCAGATGATTTTTGAAGTCCTGATATGTAAAACTTTAGAAGTGACAAAAGGGTGTACTTTCTAATCATCAAAATTAAACCAAAAAAGCATGAAATGGTGTGTACTGAATATAGGATACACAAAAAGTATTGCTTGTCACAATATTCTAATGTTATGAGATGGTGCAGTTCATGAAAACAAAAACTGTTTTACATTTAAAAACAACAAAAACCCACAAAAAAATGTTATTTGTCCTAAAATATCAAATCTAATCTCCCTATCCTGAAAATGAAATCTGTCACCCTAAGATTCACATGTAATAATTCCACTATGGCTGACAGTAATTCACTCACACATAAAATAAATGGTAACAACTTTTGTTGTGGATTTAACATTAATAATACTACAAGAATGCACCAGTGATATCAGTTTTATAACTTAGGTGCATTAAATGTTGCAGAGGACCCCATAAATATCATCACCTTGCTATGTGAAAAATAGAATTGCTGTAAAAGTAATAACAGCAGACCTTGGTCAAACAGCATTCACCTTGATCAAATGGCACTAGAGCTGGCTAAAACAAATAAATCTTGGCAGTAGTTTTAGCCTGCACACCAGATGGATGAGCTTTGACATGCAGGATAATAACTGAGTGAATGAGGACAGCAGACTTCATGCAATGACAGCAAAGTATTTGAAAGTCAATTTGATACGGTTTCCTTTTGCTGTCAAATTACCTGTCTGGATGTTTTAATGTGGTAATGCTCACCATCTGCTCTGTCAGATTTGGCCAGAATAAAGCACATATTTTAAAACGATTAAACCTTTGAGAAAATGGGAAAGGCTAAGTTTAAAAAAAAATAATTCTATTAACTATGTCCCACTCCTGATATTTCTCCTTTTGAGTGATCTGTTCATAAAAAATGTTTGCAATATGTTTGTAATAAAACCCTGCTATCGGGAGATGTAGTATATGTACAATTCACTGACTACATAAAGAAGATGGACACAAACTCTGTGACAGTAGCCGTACTCTTATCGTGAAACTGAGGCGATGTTGGTGTTTTGAAACTAGATGAAATCAGATGCAGTGTGGGTCTTACTGAGACACTGTATGGTCCAGCTCAATATGACTTTCACTGATACTTCTGATTTAGTGACCTTTTTAAGCAAAAATGACCATCTTTTTTTTTGTTAAGGTTTAGTCTAGTCCATGCTGTCATCAAGGTCATTTTAGTTTTGAGTCTTTGTCTGCTCTCATGTGTCTCTCCTTGTGTTCTGTGTCTCCCCAGTTTGTCGTGTGTCTCCTGTGTTACATGTTGTCAAGCTCTTGTTGTCTATGTCCCGTTTCCTGTTTTATTTTGAAGAATCTTGTGTTCCATGTTCAGTGTGTTTAGTTTTGCTTCTCCTGTGGCGTCATGTTGATTTGTATCAGCTGTGTTTCCCCAGATGTTTCCACTTCCCTCATTACCCTTCTGTATATTTAAGTCCTCTGTCTCCCTCTGTTCATTGTCAGGTTATCTGCTTATCTCGCCTCATGTCTATGGATTATTTGTGTTTCCACAAGTAGGGATGGGTATCTTTTAGGTTTTATCTGATACCAGTACCAAACCGGTACTTTTGAAACGGTGCCGGTGCTTAAAGAATGGAGAACACAAAATTGGTCCAAAAACCTCTCATGTTCAGCTGTTTTTTTGTAAAAAGATAACAATGTTAGCCTTTTCTGCAGCTATAGGGGATTTATGGCATCACTCTTGGCTGGAAGCAGTGCTTAATCAAAGGAAAAAAACACAAACTTTGTCCAAAAACCTCTCATGTTTAGCTGTTTTCCACTTTTTCTTTGGTCATTTTAGCCTTTTTGGCCAGGGTGAAGGGAGCATCTGCCATCAAACAAGAAGACAGCCGCATGTAACTACGACGGTGTTTGCTAGTTCACCTTACATGCATCAATGTAATAACGTGGTTAGCCTACTCAACGTAAATTACACACGACCAACATTAAGCTACTCACGCAGAGAAGAACGGCTGCTGCCATCATCATCATCCTCATCATTTCTGCTACACTGGCAGGGCTAGGGGCCAGGACTCTCCTCTTCAGGTTTTTGGGGGATGTTGCTAACTCCGGGTCAGATAACATGCACCACACCCGCAGAAGATGTGCTCGATGTGAGGTCTTGCAGCAAGCTATCAAATACGGCGCATTTCTCGGCTTTAACAAAATGCTATACGTCGCCAGGTGTTTCATCAGATTCGAGGAGTTACCTCCTTTGCACAGAATCACCTTAAAGCACTTGTAGCAGGCTGCTGAGTTTGCATCTTTTGCTGTGAAGTACAGCCAGACTTTGCCATAATGGCACCGGATATCGGTACCCATCCCTATCCACAAGTCTCCATTTTTCATGCTTCTTTTCAGGTTCATGTTAATGTCATACTTTTCTTGTCTCATTCTAGCTGTTCTCAGTTTAGGTTATCATTTAGTCTTTTCCTCAGTTCGTCTTTGCCTTTGTTTTTGTTTTTACCATCAGCCTAAATAAACGGTGCGCTTTTTGTTATACTTTGTTTTCTTTCCTGTGTCTGCTTTTGGGTCCACTCCACAACACACTGGCCATCCTGGCTGTGACAGGATTCAGGTGTCATCACCTTTATAAGGGGACAAAATTGGCACTCTGGAAACACAGAAAGCAGCACACGATCAGGTGTTATGACCTAGAACATAATCGTTCCCTAACAATAAGTAGTTACCAAGTATCATATGATGTAAACGTGAAATTATCAGTAAGTGAGAAGTTACATTTTTTTGATAGTAGTGTAGAAAACACTGAGCTTAGAGTCATCAAGACAAATACACAAAAGATCACTTAACATTGGTATCGCCAGAAATTTGAAATAAAGTAAATGACTTCAATGGGAAAATGATTTTAGGAAAATCTTTAACACTGAAATTAAATAGCAGCCCAAAGCATGATTCCCAAAAGCCATATTTAGTAAAACATTCTCAAGTTTGACTTTAAATTGTCAGATCTGTGAAGCATATCCTGAAAATCAAGTCAGCATTTGTAGAAAATATTTTCTGGGAGCTGCAGTGAACTGAGAAAATGTAATCTTAAAGTCATTTGTTTCCCATCAGTGTACAGAATATTCAAATATGTCAGTCAGATGTTGACATTAAAGTGAAGGGATGAGTAATCTGATTGCAAAAGCAGGATTTCTGAAATACTCTCATATGTATGTGCTTAATATTAACCTTTCTTAAAGTAGTCCTTTCCCTAAATTCAGCTTTTACTCTGAACGTCAAATTAAAACTTCCTCCCCGCTTCAAGATATTTCTGCAGCGCCCAAATCCGTCTCACCTCCCCCTCCACTTGGATGGGCTTTGATTTATAATTCTAAAGTAAACCAGCTGGGGCATGTTTGCATAGACACGCGCGCGCGCACACGCGCGCGCACAGCTTGTGTGCGCACTGATGCGTGAATATACACCAACAGCAGCGCCTCGCCTCTGCAGACAACTTCTAATACACTGTTATCTTTGTGTTTTTTCCACCTCGCGACTTATCGAGTGCAGCCTGCAGGCATATGACCAAAGGAGAGGGGAGCAGAGATGATTGATAATTAAGTGAAGTACCTGTATCGGTGACGTGGGTGGGGAAGACAGAGAGCGAGAGAGAGAGAGAGAGAGAGAGAGAGAAAGAGCGATGGAAGGAGGCGGGCCGGAGAGGAGAGAGAGGTCTTGCCTCTTGTCTTGCCGAGGCTCTTTGATTCAGTGGCAGTGGCTGAGACAACCCTGTTACCGGCCACTGTTAACCTGGTAAGTCCTCATGTTCTTCTTCTCTCTCTTTAAATCAGACCATTTACCATTTATCTCTCTTTAGAAACGAGCAGAAGTTACTTTACAGGTCAGGAAGTCGGAAGAAATAAAGTTTGCGCATAAAATGGAAACAGATGAGGCGACACAACGCAACGCAGCGGCATATTTGGGATCTCCGTGCAAGTCAAGATTAAGAATTGGTTCTTTTTTTAACCAAAGTAGCCGATATTGGTGTTTTGAATTATATGAATATAGAAACGGGTCGGTGTTTTTTTTACTTTCCGGGTGCTGAAGCGCTCCAGCAAACCAAAGGGAAACTTGGGCGCTGTCCACGGTGCTGAAAGTGATCGCGCGTTTAAAGACGGTCCGGTTGTCGCAGCTTTATCTCTGTCTGTATTGACAAAGTTTCTCATGGATAACCCCTCTCTTCTCCACAGTGTAACTAAGAGCCCCGATCATACTCGAGACCAACAGCTCGTGGCAAAGCAAAGACAGATTCCCCTGAAGGACTCTGTGTATTTATCGGGTATCTGTGTCCAGATATAAATCCAGACCTTTGGTCAGACCCAACTTTAGAAGAAAAACACGCTCTTTATTGGATGACCACGACGTGTGAAGATGCATTGCGTGTCCGATGAGTGCAAAATCTGCCAGTTAAAGTCCGTGATCAAGAGCTCGGCGCAGACAGGAGTACCCGCGGTGAAGAAACCCGCAAGAAGCTCCACCCGGTAAGAAGTGGAAGAGTGATATTCAGTGAAGAAAGAGAAGAGAGTGGGGGCCAGCAAACAAACACCAGCGCGTCATCAAATGATGGGGATAAAGCACCTTCTGCTTCTTTTGGTTTACTTAGACCCTCTGAATGTCCTGTGCGCCGCCACCGCCAACAAAAAGAACAAAACCCCGCTGAGGAGGATCCCAAAGGTGAAGGAGGTCAACGGCAGCACCACCGCGGTCCCCGGAGCCGCCGCCGTCCCGGGGAAGATCACCCAGGTCCAGGCTCCGCCGCTCGTCGCGTTCCAGCACGACACCTGTAAGGGCTACTACGACGTTAGCGGTCAGTTCGACAACGCGTTCGCCTGCAACAATACCGATCACCGCTTCTGCTGCGGCAGCTGCTTTCTGCGCTTCTGCTGCGCGGACCGGGGTAAGCGGCTGGAGCAGAACAGCTGCAACAACTACATCACCCCGGACTGGATCAAAACCCAGCCCCCGTCACCGGCGCCAACAGGTGACACGTACGACCCCGCGCTGGACCAGACCAACACCACAGTGTACATCACCTGCGGGGTCATTGCGCTCATCATTGCCATTGGGATTTCTGCAAAAGTTGCCTACGATAAAGCCACGAAGCCCCCTCAGGAAATGAACGTGCACAGGTGAGATCTTTTTTTCTTTTTTAATGTTGTCACAATCCAATCTGGGAAATTATAAATTTTAAAAGATGTCCTTTATGTAATTTCAGTTTTACACTTGTGTTCCTGTCTGGACTCTTTCAGTGCCGTTTACTCATATAAATCTGAACCTGTTTTCATGTGTCAGAGTAATTAAGACTAATTCTTAAAACTACAGTTTATCAAATGATCAGATGGGGAAGCCTTTTTTGCAGATTGACACAGACTTCAGCTCACAATCAGATTTTTTGCAGTCAATTCCTTCCAATAGATTTAAAACCCAATCTATATAGTTGCTCTCATGGGGAATCAACTAATCTACAGTAACGCACATAACTTACACCTTCAGTATCATGGGTTCAGTCTACTCCATGACCTTTTAACATGTACCATTACTCTTTTCCCCAGAGATTTGCTTTAAAAAAAATCATAGATACCTTTACAGGACACACATCCCATTCTCTGGCAATCCTTGAAGGCGGGTGGTGGTATTTTATGTCCGTCAAACCTCCAGGGAATAAAGCAAATGCCACTGAAAACCATTATAAGTGATCACGTTCATCGTGATGGGAGTGGTCTCTTCTGCAATGACATTTTTTTTAAGTCCTCGAGGCACCAGTAGTGGTCACTGAATTGCTCAGTGAATATTAAAGCCACATAAAAACACATCCTGTAGCCATTTCAGTCACAAGCTGAACAAATTGCTGTATGATGTGTGGAACAGGCCAAAGGCAATGTTTGCCCCCCCCACACACACATCATCATCATCATCATCAGAAAGTCAATTATAAGATATTTTCCATGCAAATGACTTCTGTTTCCATCCTTATGTCCTGAATCAGACCTCTTTGTCTATTTTTTCAGCTTCAAGGCATTTTTTGTTGCCTAAAAATAATTCTGCTGACCAAATTATGGGCACCGTTGTGCATTTGAAAGTCTGCTGTGCTAAACACTGCAAATGGTGTGCTGTTGTATAGAAAGCTTTTACCTGGGTGTAAAATCTTGCAGTTTCTTATAATTTGAAAAATTTATGACTGTCAATTTGAAAGCTTGGAGTATTGCAGTTAGACTCTTAATAAATTACAAAGAATAACTGATCTTTCAGGACTGTATTGTCTGCAGCCCAGAAATAGCCAGATAACTGTGGAAAATTTCAGACTGTGGTTCATTTCAGCAGGATATATCATTTCCAAATTTCTCATTTATTTTCTGTGCAGTGCAGTCTGGAGGCTTTGCATTGCATTCTAAGTGATAAAACATGCAGGACCCTACTCCCTATTTGAATAAAACTGAGAACTTTGGTACTTTATGCAAATCAAAGGCCAGATGCAAGATCATTGGGAGCTTATTTCTCACTTCAAGTGTTGTCACTGTCTGTCTATCCATCCATCCATAGAACCCTAAAGCGACTGAAAACTTTATCTTTCTTATCTTTAATAACAAAGGGATTACAGATAAAGTAAATCTAAATTTTAATCATCCTCTTTGGCACGATAGCTCAAAATGCCACACTAGTTGTTCATGTTTGCTACCAAATGTGTACAGCTGTGGTTTCAAATATGGCTCTTTCACTGTCTGTAGCTTTAAATGGAAGTGAGCCACTGTGGCCACCCCATCTTTCTGGAAGAGGTCTGTGAAATGGCAGCGCACAGATCGCATGTCACCTGACACAGACTGAATGATACTTCGAATGGAAAAAATTACGCCTATTCTGCCTTTCTGAACTATTATTTTACAATGAACTATAATGTGATAATAATAATGATGATGATAGGAAACATTTTAGAAGCAACTTTATGCCAAATGGTAGCACAAAAGTCATCATGGAAAAACACCAAACGATCGAATAGTTATGTCCTTGTTATTTGGCTTCACAGTTTTGACATGCATTGTGCTGACATTAAAGATAAAAGAAATAAACTTGTTCAGTTCCTCAGATACCAGCAAAAGACCACGTGGCCTACTTTGCTCATGGCTGAAACATTTTAGGTAACAGAGGATCTGATGGTGGACTGTTCTGAAGATTTAGCAGAGTGTGGTGACTGTAACTGTGATGCCATAATGTTACAGAAGTCTTTATAGGTTGCTTTCATCCACAGGAATGACTTTTATGGTATCGTAGTATATCAGCTCATGCTGTTATAGAGTAAATTTCTACAGTAGGGGTTCTTTTATTGTTCGTGTGGTGTGTGGTTAGATAGAATTTCTTGTGTTGTTTTGAATTTTGGTTTCCACCTTGAGATTAAAAAAATATTTTTAGATGCATCTCCGTCTGCATTCCTGCAGAAAAGGTAAACTGGAAAACCACTGTCTGTTTTACTGTTTGATAGACATTTTGCACGTAGCTGATTGCTTCCATGTCTGATGGATATTCCGTCGTCACTGAAGCAGGTATTAAAAGGATAATTAAGGATAGTGTTTAATTAGGCGTAGGTTTGACTAAAATTGCATTTTCCACCCACAATTAAAGAAAAATTATAGTCAGTTAGTCACTGCTGTTGTTCAATAGTCTCTGGAGTCACCTCCTATTATCCATAGTTGACTCTGGACAGAGCAGTAGAGGATGTCTTGTTTCTCTCCAGAGCCCAGAAGTTGACTTAATGATAACTGCGCATTGTTATGCTCGGGTCATGAAGCTTTGTTGCCTGCTGATTTGAAAATGTCGAGGGAGATTACTCAGCTCTCTTTCTTAGAGAAACACAGTAACAAGTTCTTGATAGAAAATGTCCAAATTCAAGCTCTGACAAACAACACAAAGAAACCTTTTCAGCAAATCAATTATAGATTCAATTTAAGCTAGAGTGTTGGCTTTCTCCTTTCAAAAGCTGGCACAGCAAGCTTTTAATATCCATATGGACTTTATAATATAGTGTTTTGTTTGTAATGGACACAAAAATAACAACAAATATCACGATGCAGATTTTTTTAGTCTGTACTCTGAAAAGTGAAGCAACATTTAGATTTATGCCTTCGTACTGCTTTTCCATCCTAGCCATGGGGTGTACTTTCAAGTGGATCTGCTTAATGTCACCACTTCAATATGAGGGCTGGTGTCGAGAGTTTAGAGAGAGGACAATTAAACGAGGAGGCACGTCCTGCTGGGTGCTCAGTAGCATTTTCCCTCTTTTTATGATTTATTTATTTTCACCAACCATTTGGCACATAGAGCTGTTGTAATGATGTCTGCTGGAATAGACCTCAGAGGCTGGCAGCAGACATTCATGCTGACAGCCGTGACCACGAAGAAGTAGTGGAACATGGGATTAGCTTTATATTTGGCAAGGGCCTGCTCCTGAAAAGTGTGAGCATCTCTCTTAATTTCCGGTGCTTCTCCAAAGTGATTTAGACTCCTACCTCTGTGACTGAGGGAGGAATGTGAGCAGAATATTGAGCTGTTGGCAGACCTTTGCTGTTTGGTCTGTGACCTTCACCGAAACACAAGAAATGTGAGTGAGAGCTAAAGTTTTATTGATCGCTTTTCTCAGAAAAAAAACAAAAAACAAGATGCAATTTATGCTAGTTACACATTTGGTGCTTGTGAGCGTTTGGGGCAGCGCGGTGCAGGGCGGTTGGTTTGACTTCCCTCTTCACATCCACCAGGACACGGAAGACCACATCTAGGGTTAGGGAGCGGAGTCTGGTTAATGTTCAAACCCTTTATATGAAAGTTTTATCAGAAAACGTATAACATCAATAAGGATGAGACTTCATTTGAAATGTAAAAGCTCCAAGTTTCCATAATTTTTACTATTTAGCATGTGGCTAAACACATTCTTATTCAAATCTAACCCTGCACAGCTCACCTGTAACTTTGTCGATGTTCAAAGACAAATGAAAGGCGTCTTGCAACAGTTCGACTCACTCACGTTCACGTAAATCACTGAAATTGGAGGATTTTTGGTTTCAGTTCAGTTCAACAAGAAAACATATGCAATATTACACCTATCCTTTATATTAAAGTTGTTACATAAACAGTGTTGCTATTAGATCTCTAACAACAGTAGGTGAGTTTAATTGCGGTGTTCCCCAAGGATCGATTCTTGGCCCTTTGTAATTACTATTGTAAAACTTGGTTTACCACACTAATTACTTTTCTCAGTTCATTTTGAGGCTGCCTTCATTTTAAAATCTCTAATGTTCTGACTGTAAAATATGATCACATTGGATTATGCATCTTTGACTGATTATTCTTGCTTCAAATTTTTTTCTTATTGTATCCTAAAAGATTCTTCTTTACACAAGCTTTTATGAATATTGTATATAGCCTAGCTCGTGTAATTATGGCACAAAGTTTATCTAAACTTGTAACTTACTTTTAGGACTTTATTTTTACCAAGTACTTTTTTACATATTGAGTCTTCTTCTTTGTAAATAACATAGCTAGATAGAATAAATTCTATCTATTTAATAGATTTAATTAAAGGATTATGCAATAAAATTCCATATAAACAGTAATCACATTTATAACAGCTGCTCCTACAGTCTTGAAGAAGCTGTGTGAAACTTGCTTCCTTCACAATTTGCAGTTTTATACCTGATTAAAGTTGGGTCAGTTCCTGCAAACTATACAGGATGTGCTCCTGCTGCACGCAATGAGGTATCAACTGGGACAATGCAAAATCAGGTCGCCTCTGTCTGTGAAAACGAAACAGCTAAAGTGTGCTCATCCTGGAAGGGAAATGCTATTAATATACAGTATATCTCCCAAAGTCACAGAGTTATGGAAAAGTGGACTATGTGGTTCCTTTAGGTTGACATTGACACAGTTAAATTGCTCTTTCATTTCTTCTAAGAAAGCGCACTGCTGGCACTCCGTGTCAGAGACAGACACTGAGCCTCCAAAAGTTGGAAGCAGAATTAGTGAAATATCACTTTTATTTTGCGGCTGCAAAGAAAAGACACAGATTTAACGCTTTGCAAACAGGCCTCGAGCTTGAGTCCGGTACAAATAACACTCTGCATCGTGTGCATTGCTTTATTGACCACCTGACTCCCTCGTGATTGTGGATGTAATTAGGATTTCCTTTTCGCCTTGCCCCAAACCTCTGTGGCTCAAATTGAAGCTGCAGCTAAACAAATTAAGAAGAGCTAAGAAAAGAAAATGTTGGCAGTTGGAAACGAGAACATATCAGTTCATGTTTTTAACATCACTGCGGTTTCCTTTCAGAGCCCTGGCTGACATTTTGAGACAACAAGGACCGGTTCCCATATCTCAGTATGAGCACGAAAACATCGCAGCGCTTGACGGGTCCCCCAAAGATGAGACACCGGTCAGAACCTTGAAGAATCATTACACACCTGTTCACACCAAGGCAGCAAACCACGGTAGGTGACACTGCTCTGCTTTTATTGGGATCAATAAGTCAGACTGTAAAATAGAGTGTGTGTGTGTGTGAAGGCCAAATAACTGGCTTCATGTGTAGCTCTCACCGTACGTCCATTTACAAATCCAGCTTTACGATGTTGTGACGTGCAGGCGTAAACAGAGACATCCTTTGCTCTGGTTAATCTGCCACAGCGTCCTGTGATTGGCATCCAGTGAAACAGATCCTTTTTCTTGAGTTGCTCTGTAGAGCCAGCACTTACAGAGGTGCATAAATGAAGCACAATCCTCTGTCTGAGTTCTCCTCTTCCTCATGCTAAGGTTGCATAAGCCTACTCAGCATTGGCTAAAAATTGAGACGTAAACTATTATGTTCTGCGGGATTACGCCAGCTTTTTGTCCAGAGATAATTCCGGTGTAACGCTGTTCCTGCTACTTTTATCTGGTTGGTCTCCAGATCCCTGCTCCAGGGATCAGCTTGTTTGCTAAGTGCCCTAGTATGGTGTCCCAGATTCCGTAGTGTTATGTTTTACTCTGGTGTCATTCTGCCTTCACCATTTTCTCCATCAGCACCACCACCCAACATGAAGTGTCAGAGGTGAGCTCATACTGAGTAGCAGGATATCAGAGCATGACTCATTTTCTGCTACAGAATGACTTGATTTCATTGGCATATATGATTGAAATGGAACTGCTCCAACAGACAGGAGAAGCAACACAAGCCTATAAGTTTGTGTTTTACCAAAGAAAAGCAAACAAGAAAGAAAAGTAAATCATGTCTCACATAATCACCAACTCACATGGTCGAAAATAATACAGTGTACGTTCTTTTCCATCATTTTCCTATAATTTGTTGCCATTTTGCACTGCTTTGGGATTCAAAGGTGAACTTCATAAACTCTCAAAACAAGAGCCGAGACCCAGGGGGATGTTTTCTGAGATATTGCCTTTGCTACTGGAACTTATAACTGAATTAGTGAGTGTATCTTTAAAGTAATAAACTGTATTTTATTTGTCAAGGTTGAGCTAATACAATCACTTTCTGATGCAGTAGTAATTTGGCGTATAAGCTGCAGCACTGGTTCAAAAAGTTGTGAAAGCCAGGACGTTTGCGGGAGGGGCACACTTACACACATGCATGTCTGTTTGACAATCTTTATTGGCAATAATGCATTCTTTAAACATCACAACCAAGCCTGAGACTATTACCTAAACCATAAACCAATTCTAGGTTTATCCCTGGCGATCGTGGCTCAAGAGTTGGGAGTTCGCCTTGTAATCGGAAGGTTGCCAGTTCGAGCCCCGGCTTGGACAGTCTCGGTCGTTGTGTCCTTGGGCGAGACACTTCACCCGTTGTCTACTGGTGGTGGTCAGAGGGCCCGGTGGCGCCAGTGTCTGGCAGCCTCGCCTCTGTCAGTGCGCCCCAGGGTGGCTGTGGCTACAATGTAGCTGCCATCACCAGTGTGTGAATGTGTGGATGACTGGTTGTGTAAAGCGCTTTGGGGTCCTTAGGGACTAGAAAAGCGCTACACAAATACAGGCCATTTACCAACCCTTAACCTGAAACAGGCTGAAGTGACGCCAAAGTAGCAGAAATGCACTAAGGGGAAGTTTAAAAGCTCATCCGCTTTGATAAAACATTGAAGCAGCTTTTAGAATAAGCTTCAGTGTCTGTTTGTGTGAGTACAAACACCGTGTAAGGACTAGTCTGTGTGTGATTCACAAAGTGACACATAACTTTCTTCAGTATATGGTAACACCCACAGAAAAGATGTTGGTAAATTATGAAACCCATGTTTTATTACCCGGCTATTGTTTGCTGTGTGAACAGAAGACCTCCCAGTGAACGGGTGAATGGTGACCTTAAGGAGGATGACGGATGTTGAGATGGCTGAAATTTTGGACAGTGATGGGAATTTAAAATGAGGAAAACTATCTCTTTTAAGTATTACAGTGTTAGTGCGAGCATTTACACGATGTATTGCAACATATTATTACTACTACTGTTAAGTATGTGGATTTGTGAGCCCACTCACAAACACCAGAAGAATGGGGAGAGTTTGTTGCTGCTTGGCAGCATGCGGCTTTATTTTCATTATCATAATTATTGTTAGTTTTACAGAACATTATAAAGACAGATCAGTTTATGCACAAAACACACACGTCTCATAAGACTGTGTTTGGTTTTCATTATATCGAGAAACTGAGGAAATGTAAGTTTTTATGAGGGCGACAACAAAACACTGCAGTAATTTTAAAGTAGCAGAAGAGGTCTGAGCTAAAGAGGACATGTTTATGTTTTAGTTCTATATTTTTATCCTTGGACTCTATTGGAGCGATTTACATTTCATGTTTCTTCACTGCTCGTCTGTTTCAAACAGTAGATGAATCGAATTCCTGCTTCATCCTTTCCTTGAACTCATGGTGTTTACTATTTAAGCCAGCTATTTAAGCAGAAAAAGAAAGAAAGATGTCGATGATCCCACAGGTGCAGTATTCTTTTGGCAGCCTCAAACCATCCTCTGGATTGCTGCAACAAATCAGAGTTAATGGGCAGAGAGAATGAAGACAGATTTGAATAGACTTCTGTGAAACACTGATATACAACCATGAAAGAGAATAAAATATACTCAGAAGAAGCTACACTCAGCGGATGGGCTCTAACAGTATGAAGCTCATTCTCTCTTCTTAATCTTTTTTATCACTTGTCTTTATATGTTGTGATTAAAAAATAGCCCTTCAAAGAATTATAAGCCTACAAGAGCCAAGTCATATCTGCCAAAAAAAGGACAGAGTTAGAAAATGAGGAAATCGCACTTGCTGTTCCGGAGGAGAAACTGTATTATAGCCTATCAAGATATGATGCTGATGGAGTGTGTCTTCTGGTGAGGATAGTACCCCTCCAGAACTGTCCCAGAGTGAGCATTATCACTTCAATTTCCTGAAGTTTTGTTCTCTACTCTCATTTTGTCCTCTAAAGTTTCTATGTTGCTGTGAAAATAGGCGACAAATGTCTTCCACACTTTCCACACGGAGAATGAAATCATCCTTTCAGGACACTTACAGCAACTGGGTTCATCTTAGTTTTGATGGAAACAACTTTGGGCTGAAACTTTCAAAAGATGATGTCATTGCATCAGTTTGCTTGAAGAGTCTGTATTATATGTATTATACTTATACTCCGTTATTTTACTTGACATTCAGATATAACTGTATATGGGAGGGAACCCACTGTGGTGAATACAAAAGACATTAATCGTCTGTTTAACAGCTTTCACTCCCCCGAGAAAACGTTGCACCGCATTTTTAACCCTGGCTGGAGGGATTTGTTCACATTCAGCCACAAGAGAATTAGTGTGGCCCAGCACTGATATGGGCTAATAAGGCCTGGCTCACTGTCAGCGCTCCAAAGGTGGTGAATGGGACTGCTACCTGACAAAACTGTCAACACCTTGCACTCTGTTTCCATCTTCAGTCTGTTATTGCCTCCTCTCTGAAGGATTTCTGTAGGTGAGGGACATTTGATTTTTGCTCATATGGGTAATTGTACGTCCTCCTGCAGGACTAATGAGCACAATCACTTTTTCAAACTAGAAACCTCAGTGTCAGGTCAAGATGCCAGATGAATCGGCTGTCCTGGTGAGCAGATTCAGAGGCTTTGAACAATGCAAGAGAAAACATTTTCTGCACGCAGCTGGTTTTTGAGGAAAAAGACAAATGCTGCTCTGAATAAAGAGTTTGATTTTGTCTGTTTATTTGTTTAATCAGGTGACTGATACCATTTTCATCTGTTTATATAGGATATCAATCTCTGCAACCAGCATCCAGTTAGATTAGCTTAGCAAACTGGGGGAAATAGTCTGTTTATTTCTGTCCAGTGGTAACAAAATCTGAAATGTCCCTAGAATTTTGACCTAGAACTATTTGGAGCAAAACTGGAACATGATAACAGCAAGAAGCTGGCCTGAAGACTAATATTAAAACATTGTATATTTAGTGCATTATCTGTAGCAGTAACATATGTCCAAAGGATACAAGGTTAACCTTAGTTTTTGGCCAGAACACACCTTAAAGCAACATTTTTTTAAACTTCCCAGCAGCTGCAGTGCAGCTTAACATGTGGATGCCCTTTTATGCTTCTCTATATTTCATGGAGGTGAAATGTCACACTTTTAGGTCCTGCCACACTCCATCTCAGTTTCAGGAATAATTAACAATTGTAAAAAATGAGGATACCACTATATTTGGTATTCCAAGTATAACAAATGTGTGGGAACCATTTTGCTTTGGTGACACTCATATGGATCCTGCTGCTGTAAGTAACCCTTTAAAGCTAAATAACAGTAAGCCAAACTATTTCAGGCTGGAGTTTCATATAAATAGAGGGAGTCATACAGTGTTTTCCTCAAAGTTTGCAAACACATCAAGTAGAAATAAAATAAAATAATAAATCGAAGCGGCTATAGGCTCAGGCTGCCTCGCAGGAGCAATTTATATCATGGTGAGCATCTCCAGCTCATGGTTTTAGGTGTTTTCCTTTGAGTGTACAGAGCTTATGAATCATCAACATTTCACCCTGTGAGAAAAAATAAACAGCTATAGTACAGCATTCATATCTGCACAGAGAGAGCAGTATTAAAAATCAGGCACTAAAAGGAGTGAAAAATGCTGCCTCCCATCCTCGGATATTTCCTGATTTCTTTCAAGGTCTCAAACTAACAGTGGTGGTCAAAGTGCGTCAGTAATCAGGCTTTAGTCATCCTCTGGGTTTGATAAAAGGAAACAAACGAGCTGTGTTGCCGAGGCGTGATGAAGACCAGGCCTAATGCTCCCACTTGTTTCTTCCCATTATGATAATTTGAAATGCTGTTCGATCTCGGCTTCCCCTGGCCCAAAGGTCTGAGTGATGTTATTGACTTTGAAGTGGCTCTTTGGAGAAATAGGCATTTAACTCTTTGCTAGTTAATGCAGAGAGGTGCGAACAGAGAGCAGAGAGAAGGAGGAGGAGAAGCTGTTTGATGAACCACCTCTATGAGTTTGCATGTTTTTTTAAAAACGTTTTCATCTGTTAATTAATGCTGCCGTTTTTAATTTTCTTTTAGGCAGCTTTGTGGGAGACAGGAACACTCAACACTGGCACAGTGCTGGCAGACACCTTGTGTTGCTCCTTTGCGTTCACACCAGGCTCTCAGTTACACCCGTGTTCATCCTGATGAGGGGAAATCACTGATTACAGATCTTTTAACACAAACAGGGTTTACACATAAGCTTTAACATTGGTCATTCTTACACATACGCCTCCAAAAGTCTTAAAGACTTTAATCTATTCTGAATTATATGAAAACCCAGTTCTGTCCTTACTAAGGTTCCAAAACCTCTGCAGTTTTATCAAAGGGTTTCAGCTACTTCAGAAAAAACAAAGGGCCACTGAAAAAGAGGAAATATGAAACCTTGAAATCTGCTGATTTCATTTCTGGCATCCTTAAGCAATGCATATTGACAAGCTAATCAACCCACCTGAGAGTCAGTTTTGCCAGTTTTGCCATTTTATCCCTGTTTAGTATTCTTGTCATCTGCGGCTGCTCTTTTATAAAATGGCAGGAACAGCTGGGAATTCACTGCAGACTCTCCTTAGTTCAGAAGCGGAGCCACACCAGCATTTAAAATGGTGAAATGTTTCGGTTAAATTCTTTCCATTAGAGCGGTTTTAATCAATGGATTTACCTGAGGGGGTCAAGTAAATTCAGGTGAGTTGAACTTTGGCGATGTTGCTCTGGTAGCCAATAGCAAACTGTCTTGAGAGCACTGATCTGTGAAGGACTGAGCGACTGACTCTGAAGAGGAAAAGTGTGTTTCGGCATTCGCCGGTCCAATTTATCTGACTTCAGTCATTTTAATTATCTCGAGTAACATTGTTCCCATTTTATCTATAAGTTTGGCTCGAAATAGGTTCACATAAATGTGATGTCAGTGAGACTCGGCTGTCATTGCTGCTCACAAAGCAGAACCAGAATTCAAAAGTTGTTTGGGATTTTTTTTGTAGATTTTCAGATGGCTCTCAAAATTAAATGACATTTTAAACTAAAGTACGGTCTTTTAGTTCACGTGCATGTACAAATATTAGAAAGATTTCAAATATTTTACCATTTTTTTTGGTTCCGTTTTTGCATCGATGTAATCTGCAGGATTTCTGTTGGCCAAGGTTTTCAACTTGTGAGTCTCGTAATGTTATTAGAGGAAAAATGAATGAGACTTCACAGCACACTTGCAGCTATGAATACTAAAAAGTCACCATTGTCACAATATGAATGTTTTGAATGCCAGCTGGCCTAAGAAGTGCACAATAATCCATTTTTTTCCTTTACTTTTCATGTAACTTTTCATAATCTTTGGAAAATCCAGGATATTGAGCAGCTCTGCTGCTCCAACAGTGACGACAAACTTGGAAAATAACTGAATGTGAAATATGTCAGACACTTTGTGTATCTTCCTTAGGTCCACCGAACACTAAGATATTCACCAGTAGTGGATCAAACATATGAAGAGATCAGTAACAGCAGGGAAGGATTCACTTAACAGTTGTCAGTCTTAACATGATGATGCAACTGCCTTTTGAGTTGTGAAACAGATGATGTCAGCTTATCTGAGTCTGCATCATCTCAACTTGAGGCACAGTACACAGCACGTCCTTTAAACTCTCAAATTTGTTGCTGAAATATTAATTTTCCACAATCTTTGTCTCACCAGGACATTACGGAAAAGAGAACCTGCGCAGCGGAGGCCAAGACATGCACAACTTCATCTCCTCTGGGTTTGTCACACTTGGACGTGGCCACTTGAAAGGTAGTCCATCCTCATTATCTGTTTTTCACTTCACAGTACAGTGAAGTGCAGAATAACAATCATTTCACTCGCTGTGCCGTGCTGTCGAGCTCTTTCTGCCAAATGACTGTGTGCAGGACTGCGCAGTAAAAAAAAAAGTCAAAGAATGTGACTTTTGTTTCAGCTCAGTGGAAACTGGACGCTACAATTCATAATGGCTTTAAGTGACATCTTGCAAAGTTCCCACACAGACACACATTTCTTATCTATGATTAAATCCACACTTCCAATGACAAAGTAACACTTTCCAACTCTGTAGGCAGCCAGTGTGAACGTAGCATGGCACAGTTGTAGATTTCCCTCCTATTGTCCTCTGAAATTCAAATAAATCAAAGGAGCATTACTTTAAGAATGAGCCGTAAACAAGAGGCCTGTTGTGTTTTTATAGCGCAGCACTCCATAGACGAATCGGGGCAGATGTCCTGGCAGGGCGATCTGGACATCCCCATGTCCTACGGTATGTTCTCTAAATCTTCCATTTTCCAGCCACACAACCTGTTTTCTGCTCACACCTGATAAGAGAAGTTGCTCACACTTCACACACACACACACGGATCAGTGGAGTGCCCTTGGCCGATAATCACAGCTCAGTCACCGGGTGTACAGTGCCAGAGTTGTAATATTTTATTTATTCTATGGGAGGTGGTTCTCAGAGCCCTTGCATTTCTGCTGGTGGGTGTTTGACAGCAGCTCTGAATGAATACACTGGTCGGCTCTATTTGTATGACCTCTACGCACAGGTGAGGATGTCAGACATTAACAGGGCTGCTTTGATGCTTATAAGTGAGAGTCTAGCCAGGGGTTAACACTTTTCAGCAGTCGGGAAGGTAAGTGAAAGGTTCACAGTCTGAAGTTTGTTTGTTTTTCCTTCTTTTGTTGAGTTAACGTGTGATAGAATCTTATCTTTGGTCATAAACATGTGATTAGTTGTTTTCACATGTGAATTCCTGGAGAATCAGGTTGAAACATCATCAGAAATGGTCATTTCTCAGCTGTATCACGCAGCAGATGATTCTCTGTATCAGATGTTTTATTACTACTGGAAATACTGAATTTGCTTATGGCGATGAGTCGCATGTCACCCACTTCCTGACTGTGAGTTATCCAGATAATTACCTGCTCTATTTGCACGAGGGAGCTGGGAGGGTGAAGTGTGCTTAATGTCCAACGTGACTCATTCGGACATTCGGTTTCTGACACACAGCTCTGCTGGGTAACGTTTAGAGAAGATCGGGGCTGCAGGACGTGATGAGTGACTTTTATGTGACTTTGATCGGGAAAATACTTGCTTCTTTATCGTGTCTTTAGTCTTATGTTCTATTATTGAATGTTGAATCTGCTATTGAATCCTTTCCAGTTCTTAAACCTAAAATGTGTGGTTTATCTTTAAAATTCTCACTTTTAACATCATAACTGATCCGAATTCTCAGGAGACTGTGATTCAGACCCATGAAGAACATTTTGTTGCAAGCTTGTCTTTTTAAGTGACAATGATGTGCCAAGAGGTGTTTCTCCTTTAGAAAGTGTGGTGGCAGGAGGACTGGTGATTGAACTGATGATTGTAACCTGACAGGTTTCGAGTCGCAGTGATAGAGAGCGACAGTCGCTCTGAGTGGAAGCTGTGCAGTGAAAATGGCTTTGTGAGATAAAAAAAAAGTCTAGTGTCGTTAAAAAGGGGAGAACATTTCTGGATCATTCAGCTTCACACAACCTGAACGAGTTAAATTTGGACCAGTCGAGTTGACCAGCTCGCAGTCCTAACATGTCATCTGAGAAACCGCTGTAACTCGTCTCGGTTATGTCTGCACAGACTCTCACTGAGCTAAAACCAGCGAATAAGTGTGTCTCTGTCTGGAAAACAATCACATAGGTTACATTTGGATTATTGTAAAATTATTGATTGTTGTAAAAATACCCAGAAAAACTCAGTACTCAACATAAAGAAAAGCTCAAGAAAGGACTTCAAATTGCAAATTGTTTGCAACTTCACTCGATGTATGTGAACATTTATCTCTGAACCTTAATATACATACGTAAAAGATACGCTTTTTCAATAAAACCCAGATATAAAGATGAGAGATGATAATTAATCAATTTAAAAATGATATTTTTAAATGTATTAATGACCACTGAATGTTTTATGTACAGGACTGTGCAAGAGGTTTGAGCCACTCCTCATTTCTTTATATTTTGCTAGAAAAATGGGAAATGTGTGCAGGATATTATTGTACATTTTTTTTCAGTTTTTTAAGGGCACATTGCACACTGTGCTGATACATTTCAGCTAATGACAAAATGCAATTTCATTCTTATGAAGCTGGATTATTTTCTTTAGCAAAAAAACTAACAAATCATGTGTTTAAGCATCAGGCTGTTAGCAACAATGTGCCTAAATAGCTGTTTTAAAGTTGGTTCTTTGCCGTCTGTGTGAACTCAATACTATCTTTCCTTGACTTAAGTGGCTTTTTAATGCTTAAATGACTAATAGGCAAAAAAACAAACAAACAAACAAATAAACAGTGTCCACAGAATATTTTGGAAACACCTTCAGAAAGCCTGTAGATCTCCTGCTGGAGAGCACTAAAAAAATACAACAACGTCCGGCTCTTTGGAAGCAAAAAAATAAATAAATGAGGGGTGGCTCAAGACTTTTGCATAGTACAGTATTTCCCCTGAGGCTAACTTCAGATATGAAGGACTTGCTCCGAAGCAACAGAACCAATACCAAATAAAATATAGCAGAATGCGTAAAAGCTTTTCATTTAACAGACACAGAAAAAACTTAAAATCTAAGAGTAAAGCGAAATTGTTGCCACCGATAATGAATTTGCTGACATTTACTGTTGAGAGCTGGCAAAATCTCAGCCTTGAAGCTCCTTTACAGTAACACACTGAAGAAGTTGGAGGTAATGCAGAAACTCGACTTGGAAATATTATGAAAGAAGCAAATCGATTTCAAAAGACACAAAACGAGTCTACAGAAATGCTGAAAGTGAAGCTAGCATGCGCATGTCATTAAAGCAAATACTGAACAGCAGTTCTGAAAGCTGGAAACGTCAGCTTTCATGAACTGGATGAATCCCTCTAACTAAAGACTAACACTTCAGCTGTTGTCTGAGGCAGCGACCCTCTCCTGACTGTACCTGTCACCCTCTCACTGCACCTATTAGCTGACACGCTTTAGCAGCCTGATGGCGGTAGCTGTCACTTCAAAGCGGAGGTCCTGTCAGCTTCCATCATACGTGTCTTCGTTTAACAGCTGGCTGTCGGCGGGATCCCCCCCCCCCCTCCACACACACACACACTTCCCGAACACACAGCTACTGTCAGGAGGAAGTAGACTGACAGATGTGCACGTGTCACAGCTGACTGCATCCTGCCCTGGCTCCAAATCTGCTCCAAAAACATTTATTTATTTATTTATTTTTAGCAAAGATCATCCACAGCGAACATCTGCACAGGTCAGCTGTTCCAGGCAGACATCAAGTCCTTAATTCTGGTTCATGTGAAGAGGTGGAAAGTTCATTTACTCAAGTTCTGTTGTAGTCAGAGACCGTTTGGAGGAATTTTACACATTTCATTCTTTACTTCCTCCCTTTTCTTTCTGTTCTCCTTACCTTCCTTTTCTGGTCTTGTTTCCTTCATTGCATCCTCTCTCCCTTTCTCCCTTGTGTTATTCTTCCTGTATTCCTCCTTTAGTTTTCTGTTTGTTCCTTTCTTTCACTCTTTCTAGATTGTCACGGTGCATTCTCCATTACTTTTCTCCTTCCTTTATTTATCTTTTACTCCATTTATTATAGTTTTTGTCCTTCCTGCTTCACCTTCGATGGATCAGTTACCATTAAACACACCGGTGTTGGAGATACAAGGCTTTGGTCACATAGACCAGGTTCAGTAGTTGAACACATTATATCAGTGAAAGAAGAACTATTTCATTAGAAGTCCATTTTCTATTCAGGTACATCCTGGGTGCGTTTATTGGCCTAAAAGGCTGGATGAGACATTCACAATCACTCCATTAGACAATATCTAAGCATGAATACTTTGACCTTACGCCCCATATTGTGTGTGTGTGTGTGTGCAGCATTGTTTTGTTTGTGTGGGGGTGCTATAGTGACAGGAACAGTACAAACAGTACAGATTTGAATGTACGTCAGTCCTACCAAGCTGTTAAACAAAGATCCAAATAATGTCATTAATATTCATGCACCTGTGATATAACATGACTCTCTGAGCTTTGAGTGCATCCACAGAGAGACACGAGCATCTCTGGTTTGCCTGCAGGAGTGCTCGGATCAGGTGGTAAAGTGACTAAGTGAGGCTGGATGGATTATATGTAGCGATGCTGCTTAACAGCTCCAGATATCAGTTTATGTGGAAGTCAAGCAGATGCAAACAGCTGATGTTTCTAAATATTTTAACTGAACAAAACTGGTTGAGATGCTCCGTGTTTTGGTTTATCCAGAAGTGTGATTACTGTATTTGTTTCGTATAAGGTCTGGTTATGAAATAAGGGAGGAGAAAGCAGGGTGAGTGGTTTATTTTAAGGCCAAAAGTAACATAATTCAATTTATTTGATTTTTCCTGTTTAACTCCATCATAATTACAAGAGGGTCTACTGTTAAATTGTTGATTTAGAAAAGCTTCCTTTAGTAAAAACGCTTGCGCTCCCTTTTGCAAGTCAAGGAATGTCAGTTTAATCAAAGTAGCACAGATTTTAAGAGGTTTGTCTAAGAACATGTTCCCAAAGGAAAGGAAAATTCAAAATAAGATCTCTTCTTTGTTCAGCCTGTTTCTCTGAGTTTAATTTGACATCAAAATGACATTCAGGGCATTTTCCTTCTTTCTTTTATCTGAATTAATTAATCAGCAGCGCTTTAGATAACAGTACGATTCAAAGAAAGCTTGACTGGCTTGTGCATCAGTATCAGAAATTTGACTCAGTGATGGAATTAAAGGCTCAGCTTTGTTCTCAGAGTTCTTAGATCTACATCTAAACTTCAGATTGTCATTGATGTGACACAAATCTGTCTATTCTGGTTGGTCCAGCACATTTTTAGGTAGATTTTTCAAGTTTTTATTGCTATTTAATTTTTTTAAAATGTCTTTCTACCATCCATGGATGGATGGATGTACACGACCGGTGTTACACAAGTTAGCTACAGAGGCAGCTTCTTTCGCTGCGTCCTCAGTCAAACCTGTTTGCACTGGCTGTTGGATGGTTTTATGGACAGAATTTCTAGGCAGAGCCAAGAGGCTGAAGATCACCTCTTTTTGCTGCTGGTGCGGTCCTTCATCAGGCGCTGGCCTTTAGCTCTCACTGGGGTGGTTTGCAGCTTGAAGTGTGAAGCGCCAAGAATGAAAATTAGCAGCTCCAAGTCTGAGACCATTGTTCTCAGCTGGAAAAGGGTGGAGTGCCCACTCTGGGTTGGTAATTAGAGGAGAAACCCCAGGGCAGACCCATGACATGCCTGAGTGATTGTCTCTTTCAGCTGGCTTGGAAAGGCCTCAGTGGCTCCCTGAAAGAGTTGGTGTAGGTGACAGGAATCGGGGTTTCTGGGCATCTCTGGTTGGACTGCTGCCCCCACATCCTGGACCCAGATAGGGAGCAGAATGTAGATGGATGGACTTCTTTCAAAAGTAGTTATATGACTTTACCAATTATTACACATACATTAGTTTTTCTGTAGTTTTAAATGTCTATTTTGAAACAGAGAACGTTGCTACAGTATTTTATTGTTGCGACTACAAAGAAAAGGATGCCGTAAACAGCAAGAGTTTTCCTCCAGATGTTGACATTTAAAAACAATTAGCAATCATTTTCTACTAGTAAAGTAAAATCTGCAGCTTTAAAATACTGTTTAATGGAGTAAATCAGCCACAAAAGCCGTGCAGTAACACGGTCCGGTCATGTTTGAGAAGCAGGAACTAAAATATGCTCGCTGCTGTTACCCGCATAGTTGTCGACTCACAGTAACTCTGAGGCTAACGTGTAATATCTCTGAGGTTAAACAGTCCCAATGTGTGCATTTAGCGAACATCTCCCAGACATCTTGTGTACAAACATCCCCCTCGTCCTCGGGGCTTATTCATCTCTCTCCTTGCTTTCCCCGCCTGTGGCATCCACTGATGTGCATCCTGCTTAATTACTTTTTCATGAGTTGCTCCCTGTTTTCATCCTGAGGGAATTGTCTTCCAACCTCCCCAACCCCCCCACCCCGTCATCCCAATCCACTTAAGGTGACCTTGTCTTATTGGGACGCACTGCTGCAGCGCTCCCACCTCCCCTTGCTTTAATCCCTCCAGGCCTACAGTGTGTCTGTGCCTATGCATGTATGGGGCTGCGTAGCTGAGTGTGAGTGCAAATGGAGGGGTGTCAAATTTAGCCAAGTAGGTTTCACTTTCCAGTTTGCCTCCTTATATAGGCTCGTCTTTACAGATGCTCGTAGCGGCTGAAAATCTGAGCATGCTGTAACTGAAGACTTCAAACGTGAGAATCACTGATCAATAAAATCCTGTAAGGTGACATCAGCCAATTGCATACTCATGTTTACCAAACTAGACTATGACGCTTTATATTGATTCAAAGGGATCAGTGGTGAGTCAAGCTCCTTCTGGATCCAGTGACGGCTCCCTGCTGCTGCTGCTGCTTGAAATTCTTTCTTTCTTTCTTCCCAGTGTGTACCGTTTCAGCTACCTGCTAAACCAAAACAGCCTTTTATTGCTCAACCAAGCTTTCAATTTTCTGGCAGATTTCATGCTCAGTGAGGGTCACAGGCACTAATCAAAATGTTGCTGGTATCATTTTTCGATAGCTACTACATTGTGCATCGACACTAAACTCATAATGATAAGCAAAAGTGATGCTGCCTATTTACATAAGACTGTCCAAATAACAACAACAAGAACATTTCATTCAGTGCCGGCCTTCAGACTGGTGTGCAGGGTGGTAAAAGAAAACAAGACTGTGCTCACATTTTGGTAAATGACTCAGTTTTTATTGACTTTGCAGTTATTTTTCATCAATCATTACATGCTTTGACCACAGTTTGTGCCACAATTAGTCTTTTCCCAACATTAATTTAACAATAGTGCATGCCTATGCTCTGTTGTTAGGAGGTTACAAGCAACATTAATATCATAAAATTCAAGTTATGTGAATATAAATATTATTATCATGAAATTAAGTACAATATTATGCCTATATAAGCTGTCGTATGTGCAAAAATGAGTTGTTTCAGCCCATAGGTAGGCGGTTGCTAGGCAATGTGATGATGTCATCATTTCTGGCATAGATAAATATCTTCAGGAGCCCTAACATGTACCTGTGTTTGTGTGTTTGGTTACTGAATTCCTCACCTTGTAGAGCGACATCATGGACAACAAGATGTGGTTTGTTACAGTAAGATTAAATTAAATAATTTGTCTTGAAACAGTAAAAAGATCACTGCAAATTGTTTGACAACATGGCTAAGCCTTTTGATAAGAGCTACTGTTTCTTTCAAATGATTAATATGCTTCCTTCCAGTCTTCATATTTATTATTTTATAAAAGATACAAGATCTGAGATGTTCCACGACCACTATATGTCACAGAGTTACTGAGTTTACAGAGCTACAGGACTTCTATTACAAGGGCAGGGAAGTCTGTGATAGACCCGCTGTGTTCTGCCCACACAGACCAGTTCCCATCCCAACACTTATCTAAAACCAGCAGGGCTACCAGTAGCATCTGATGTATAGTCTTCACAGGTGGTGAAACAGAGCACAGCAATGCTGCTGGTTTTCTACAGGAAATACGACTAGATTTAAAAAAAAAAAAGAAGAAGCTGTTTTGTTTTTCATCAAGTCTCGTCTTCTGCACACTTACTTACAAGCCACAGCTCATCTCCCAGCTGGTCACATCTATACAAATGGCAGACGTGGCGTGGGATCCAGGTGTAGACGCAGCATCAAACCTGCTGCATTAAGATGATCAGAGCATTCAAAGGGCTGAGACTCAAAGGCAAGGCATCACATCGGGCGAAATACAAGTGCCTTATCCCTGCAGCGTTTCATCCTGCTCTGCTTTACATATGAAACTAAACGCACAAATCTAGTAAAGGCAAACTGCGCTACTCTCACTATCAGACACCTTTTTTTCAGCATAGTGGGGTGGAATAAAATATTCAACATGATGTCAGGGTCATACGGCCTTTGCTGCGGTTGTTTACTGAGATGAGAGGAGCAGGTGGTAACAAGGTTAAATGGACTATTTTTGCATTGTGTATTTATGCAGAAAAATGAATCTGCTTTTATTCCAAAGAGTAATTGGTTTATTTGCATAATATTGCTGGGCCACCATGGGATTATATTGTCATAGAAACTCCATTTTTAAAAGAAGAGCCCATTAGAAACATTTGTCTGTGAGAGACACTTACACTGTCAGCTATTATTTTAACTCAGTTTAAATGCACTATATTTACATGTTGGATTGAGAAATGAGGTAAAAGCTGCAGTCTTCTGCAGTTAATTTGGAAGTAAAGTCACAGGAACATAAATAAGTCTTTCTCGCTATAATAATATTTGTCTGTCTTAATTATTAACATTAAGATTTTTTAAAAGCATTTATTATAAATTTCAGTTCTTTTGATTCTCCTATATATTGTCTTGATTTCATCATTTCCCTGTGGATGCGATGTTACGTTCTTCGTTGTGTTAACTTCGCCCACACCGTCACCAAAATTTGTATAAGCGATAAAATTTGGTTTGAGTCACCAAGAAATATGAAATTAAGAATTTGGAAAAACACCACAGGCCTGGTTGTCGCTAGCCTATAGCGACAACCAGGCCTGTGGTGTTTAAGTTTTTTCATTTAAGTTTTTGGTATACCAAAAACTTAAATGCGAAGAGGGCTACAAGTCTCTGAGTTTTATGACCACTGGCATTGATGAAAAACAAGGTACAACTTACTGGAAGATGGTCAGTATAAGGGAGTGCTAAGCTTAATACAAGCCCATGGTACAGTCATGTTAGGCCGCTGTCACACAGGCCTCGAGAGTGGTCGCTGACTGCCTGGCAACCACCTGTTGCTAGGGGAAAATGTGCATTTGAGTGGTTGCTGGCTGTTGCTAGGTGACACTGGTTACAGAGAGACTGCAGACTGCCAGCAGCAGTTTGCATGGAAGATGCCAACTTATCTGCAAACACTCAGCAACTACTCACTGAGTGAAAGTGAAACTGAAGAGTGTGACTCAAAAACCAGAAACAGAGACCAATGATTCAAAGCAGGGTTGCCCTCAAGGCCTGTGTTACCGAAGCATCATTCATGTCTTCCACAACATTGGCTACTGGATCTGAGTCTGCATGTGGATATGAAATTATAAATATGATGTTGGTAAAAAACATTGTACACACAGACCTCTAAAGCTCTAAAAATTATGTGAGAGAAGCTGTAGTTTGTAACTTGCGTACCCTCAACAGTGTGATGCTGCTATGCAAAATTTCCTAAAACTTCATGTACAGAGTGCAAAGCCAAATGTATGCAGATATCTGTAGCAAGTGAATCACGTTTTCGTTGCACCAAAATATAAAAACGTTCACAAATATTTAGCAATAACAAACCTTAATAACTTAAAGGTCACTGCATTTATTGCAGTGTCTGTATGCTAAAACCTTAAGAAGTTCATTTCTGGTGCAACTCTTAAAATCATTCATGTAAACCAGTCTCCAGATAAACCTGGTACGTGACCTTTTTGATTTGTAATAACATATATGAGTGTTTCTGTGCAATTTTCAGGCAGCATCAGTCTGTGATTGGTCTTTATCAAGTCATTTCAAGTCAGCGTAGCATTTTCCTAACCCGCAACTTTCTCAATGAGCGTGATTCCAAACAGCAGGGAGATGGTGCAGTCTCCGTGCAGAGATCTGCGGCTGCCAAATGCACAATATGAATTGATTTGTCTCCTTATCTCCCCTGTCCATTAAATAGGAGGCTAATGAGCCTGATTAGAGTGGTTAGATGAAACTCACACTCGGAGAATCCCACAAGTCTTTCCAACCACATGGCCGAGAACTGAATATTGAGACTCATTCATGCATCCTGACACACACACAGATAGCCTTTTAACACCTCGTCTGATCCAGCCTCTCCTCATGAATTATGTAGCGCTTGTTTGTACACTGAAATAACATCTCGAGAGCTCACCAAATGGAAGGTCAACCCGAGCTCTCGCCGTATCTTTTCCTGACACTGTTTATCTGAAATTGGAAATATATATTGTCCTTTTTGATATCGAGGCTAGTGCATATCTGTCTGAACATATTTATGTATAACATTTTGTATATCGCTTTGAATTCTAATATCAGGTTTAGTATTCAATGTTTCAATTAAGAGTATGTCATTTTATAAGTGCAGAAAAAAGTCAAAGTAGTGACTGAATGTAGGTAAAAGATGCCACCTCAGATAGTTTGAGTCATATTACATATTTTTCTTCAGACTGTGGGTTTTTGTTTAATTACAGATTTTCCCTACAAGTAAAAGATAAAAGGCAAAGGAAGGAAAATGTCTTTACACAGAAGGGCTATTTCAAAGTGCTTCACAAACATTTAAACTGAAAAAATAACCAAGAACTGCCTCATACAGGCGGCTTTAAGAGTATTATGAAAAATGTGAATCCAAATTTCAATGTAATCCCAAAGACATACGAGAGTGAGAAAAATACCTTCCACGGGCACTTTCTGCAGTGCAGTTGTACTGGATTTCACCACACGCCTTTCTTTTATCAATACTGTGAGTTTCTGCAAACATGAATCATTAGTTAACACAGTTCATTAACAGTCCCTAAAAGCTCAAATTAAACTTGATTTATTATGGCTTCCACTAATTTTCTATTCTATTTTGAAGTCTGAATCATGGAAAACTACCCTAGAGGAGAATCTAAATATGGAGCTGGAAAACAGGGGCCCTTTAAACGATTACTCCACGAATGCTGTGCTGCAGTTCCATCATATGAAGCAGCTCGCTGTGACAGGATATGAACTCACATTCACTGCTCAGACACAAACACTCTGACGGTAAAAGGTGATAAGGAGAAAAAAGGAGAGAAGAAAGCAGCAGGGCCCCCATGGTTGAAGTGGCACAAAGATGATCCGACAATGGCTGAAGGACACGTGGCAGCAGGTGGGTGTGGAGGTCATATGGAAAGGTGGACACCCACTGAGGACAACAGGAAGGGAATGGCTGGTTATATTTGTAATAGTAGCAAGAGAAGGGGAAGAAAGAGAAAGCTGGCTATGGTATTTATACATTTGGGATTTTCAGAAGAAACTAGAATCTTGTGAAAAAGGAATAGAGCTGATAAAAGTTATGATCTTCAAATCTAATTTGAGATCATTCCAATTATCTTAGCTGTTTAAAGGTTTTAAGAAAATCCACTAAAAAGCGTCACAGTGTTGTTTTCCTTCTGATCGTTGAGCTGAAATGAAAGAAAAATGCTCTTTAAGATAATATAATATCTCTCGTTGAAGGACTAAATCTCTCACTGATGCATTTTAATGACATGTTTTTTTATCGCGACTGTTAATGGACCATATGCTGAGTCCAATAAGCATTAATTCATCTGCTCAGACAGCAAACCTGTGAATGAGTCAGACTCCACTTTCACATCCTTGCCTTTGAAGGCCGGAGGCTGTGCCACCGTAATGCTATTAGCCGCATAACAAAGTTGTGAATTGAATGCCGTGGTGACGAGAAAGCACTCTATGACATGTAAAATCCTATTAGGATGCAGATTAGTGTTATCTGCGCCGCACCTGTCAATATCTATTATGAGTGGGGGGCAAGGACACGGCAGAGCTGGACATGGAAATGCTTCAGTCAGCACACTGTCCACAAGCAAATACCAAGAGGACTGCTTGTATTGGTATGCAAAGAATTAGCTATCGTACAGTAGGCAGGCAAGCTCGAGGCAGCGTTGTTTTTATCATGCGGGACGTATTCTCCCTTTACAATGATGAGGGACTGCATGGGACCAGAGAGCTGCCAGAGCGATAGAATAATTAAAGCGAGAAAAAAGCTGACAACCAAGGATAAAGAAAAAGAGTTTCAGTGTTGTGAGGAGAGGCTGAATGTTAATGTCTCTGTTGTGAAGGACAATATGCTCATTTGGAAAACAAATGGGACTCCATTTCGTAATAGTTACTCTCGTTTGACCAGCAGAGACGCGCACGCTGACATTGTAATGATGGGCTTTTGGCTAAACGTCAAAACTAAGCTTTGGGGAAACAGAGAACGGCCTTAGTCGAGATGAGAAGTGTGTGTTTTGAATCTTGAGAACATCGCTGTGGCAAATAGGGAAAAAGGTAAAAAGAAAAGGAACTACCCTGATGTAAGTAAATGGAAAAATATAAGGTAAGAAGCACAAGTAGCAGGAAAAAATCAGAGATGAGATAAATAATGTAGAGGATGCATTTAAGGATCGATGGCTTTTGGATCTTTCATCATTAAATTCCCTCATAATTAGTATAAATGTAAAAGAATGTGCAGAGCTTTTTGCAATATGTGAATGAACACCAATTAGGGACCTGGTTAATATTGTGTCGATCCCCTATTTGCTGCCTTAACAGCTCTAACCCTCCACTAGACCCCTGAGGATGTGCTGTGGTATCTCGCACCAAGATATTAGCATCACATCCTTCAAGTCCTTGATGTTGTGAGGTGGGACCACAGTTTCATTGGACATATACTGACTTGTTTGTCCAGCACGCACCACAGATGCTGGATCACTGGTTCGCCACTGCTCCTTCCTTGGACCCCTTTTGATAGATACTGACCACTTCAGCCTGGAAACATCCCACAAGAGCTGCAGGTTTGGCGGCCAGTTATCTAGCTATCACATTGTTCCTGCTTGCAAAATGTTCACTTGCTCCCTGATAGATCCCGCCCACTAACTGGTGCCATGATGAAGAGATAATCAGTGTTATTCACCTCACCTGTTAGCGGTCATAATGTTATGCCTGACTCAGTGTAATAGATGTGAGGTTACAGCTCTCGCATTGAAATATGGTCACTGTCCAACCTACCTGATATATTGGCTGAGGTCAAAACTGGTTTTTGTGGCTGTGCTGTAAAATTGCTTTTTAATGCTGTCAAGTTGGGCAATTTAACAAGGGAATATATAGAGACTGACCGCCAACCTCAAGTGGCCATTAAAGACACTTTTATTGAGCTGTTTTGTGCATCGGATAGCAACCCAGCTGCATAAGGTGGTGCGATTTCAAACCACCTTCCCCATTTTAAGTGTAGCTGTGTCTTATATTGCTTACCCATCCATCCATCCATCCATCCATCCATCTTCTTCCGCTTATCCGGGGCCAGGTCACAGGGGCAGCAGCCCAAGCAGAGAAGCCCAGACCTCCCTCTCCCCAGCCACCTCCTCCAGCTTATCCGGGGGAACACCAAGGCGTTCCCAGGCCAGCCGAGAGATATAATCTCTCCAGCGTGTCCTGGGTCTGCCCTGGGGCCTCCTCCCGGTGGGACATGCCCGGAAAACCTCGCTCAGGAGGCACTCAGGGGGCATCCTTGTCAGATGCCCGAACCACCTCAACTGGCTCCTTTCGATGTGGAGCAGCAGCGGCTCTACTCTGAGCCCCTCCCGAATGGCTGAACTTCTCACCCTATCTCTAAGGGAGAGGCCAGCCACCCTTCGAAGGAAGCTCATTTCTGCCGCTTGTATTCGCGATCTCGTTCTTTCGGTCACTACCCACAGCTCGTGACCATAGGTGAGGGTAACGGCGTAGATCGACCGGTAAATTGAGAGCTTCGCTTTTACACTCAGCTCTCTCTTCACCACAACAGACCGGTGCAGCGTCCGCATCACTGCAGCCACTGCACCAATCCGTCTGTCGATCTCCCGCTCCCTTCTCCCATCACTCGTGAATAAGACCCCGAGATACTTAAACTCCTCCACTTGCGGCAGGGTCTCGCCCCATATTGCTTACCTCCAGATGATATCCAAAATTTGCCAAATATAACTGATGGGAAAAAGAGTGAATGCTCAAATTATCAGAGGGAACAGCTGAGTCTGTTCACCTCAGGACATTTTGAGGGAAGTCCTAGAAATGACCTTGGAACACCTTCAGTAGAAGCTGATAGTGTACTTTAAGATGTATGTAGGATTTAAGTATTATTAATATCCTTCTTAGACAACATAAAGCATTTGAGATGCATAATTGACCCAGGACAGTGTTAAAATGCAACTTTGGTCGACTGAAGTATCTATGTAGAAGCACAAGTGTTTTCTGATAGGCGTTCGCACACATTACATAAACAGCTTTGTTAAAGCGCGCTGAACTCATCAGAGACAAATCCTGTCCAAACAAATCAGCCTGCAGTTGGGCAGAGATGTGATTCGTGTTCGTGAAATCTTCCCACTCTTCCCGCTCCTCGCTCGTTTTACTGGTGCTTCTTGTCAAATTGCGACCAGTGGCTAGCTTTCATAAATTGATGCTAATTGTATGTAAATCATCATCAGAAATTACATTTGCAGCTCGTCTTCAGGTTGAGTCTTCTGCTCTAAATGCTTCGTTAGTCAGTGCCTCTGCATGTTTTGTGTGAACAGAGCTGCCCACAGATTTCCCGTGACCCTTTGGGCAAACCTAACTTGAATAACTTGAGTGATACAACCCCCACACACATGCACTCACACATGCACGCACGAAGACTCGCTCACAGACCAGGCTTCATTCATAAATCCAGCTCTTTAAAAAGCACAGATGTGAAGCAGCATGAAAAATTCAGCTGCCGTACTGCAGCACACTGTGACAGAGAGTTCAAGGCTTACTACACAGCAAATCTGAGGTGTATAAGCTGTGAGTGGGTAGCACTGAGAGGTCTGCGATTAGTATCATCCCTTGTGTGTTGTCCTGGAAAAGCAACCAGCACACACAGCCCTGCATGACAGAGAGGCTAAGAGACAGAATGAGAAATGTTAAAGAAGGAAACCAAAGGGGAGCAGGGTGAATTCACTTCTACTAAAGGTGGCCTTTTTGCCCATAATGCAATGCATCTATCAGGGGTGTTTCAACAAGCCGTGTGGCCACTTTTCCGAGTGCTCATTAGAGTCGACGCCAGCTGGGTGCCTGCAGGAATGCATGATGGTTCATTACAATATTTACGGATGTTGGACTCATTCATCATTGAGTGTAATGTGGTTTGCAGAGAGCTATCAGCATTAGTGTTAATTTAAGTGCGTGCCACTGAGCTGATGCGCAGCCCACGGCATCGCAGTAAAAAGGTTGGGGACAGGTCCAGCTGGGGTTTTGTCTGGATTCAGGTCCTGTTAAAGAGCCCTGTCCAGGGAGTGCCCTTGTGCCTCATGGGTAGGCTCCAATGCCACAAGAGGACAGTTCACAGAGGACACAGAGGTTTAAGGCCATATCTGCATTTTTTTTTAACTAGCACTATAGATATGCAAAGGAAAAGTGAAACCAGGTCACCCTTAAAATAAGTCTGTCTCAAGTCATAAGCAGTATGCATATAGACTCATGCAATGACATTTTTAGACCCAAGTGTTTTTCAATAACTCTTTTAAAAGCCAACCAGTGATGAGACAGAGTCTCCATCTATCACTCTGTATTTTTTCTTGTTTTTGTCTGAAGTTTTCTGATCACACACACTTGCAAATCAGTGCTTACACAAGTGTGAAGTTTTGTTTGTGAGAGTGTGAGTGCCGCTGATACAGTTGCAGTGATTAAGCGTGCAGCTGAAGGCCAAAAGCCTGTCGAAAGAAGTAAACACAAGTGTAATTCAGTTTTCTTGTTCCAAGCAGGGCTGTCATGGTGTCTGCTTTCCACTTCATCATTACTGTGGCAAAAGAAAAAAACACAATAATATTGTTCTCCCAGTATCAACAGATCATTTTTAAATGGCAAGAATGCTGTGGCCATTCACGTATTGCATAAAATAACAATATTTATTACTTATTTATCATATTATCATATGTGCCTTATTGACACAATATCCATACTTAATTTTTAATTAATACTTAACAATTACGGATTAATTATTAAGAAGATTGATTACCTCGAATGCAGCCCCCAAACTGACGGCACCATCAACAGCGAGCCACTGACCAAAGTCACCCAATTCAAATACCTCGGGTCCCTCGTCACCTCGGACTGCGAAACTGGTGGCATCAGGTCACTGGAGTCCTGTGCGACAAGAGAATGCCAATCTATCTCAAGACGAAAGTCTACAAGTCAGCCGTGCACCCAGTGGCACACAAAGTCAAAGTGCTGGCCAGCGGCGACCTGGTTCTCAAACGACTTGGCCGAGTGATGAGCGAAGACATCAGGAAACGATGGGGAGTGGTGCTGATCACGGACAAGATGCGAGAGTCGAGGATTTGATGGTACAGCCATGTTGTCCGTTGCAATGAGAACTCAGCCCAACGGTTAGAAACGGGCGGCAACAGCCCGTGAGGAAGGCCAAAAAAGCGCCGACAGGACCGAATCAAAGACAATATGAAGGCTGCGAAAGGCACACCGGAAGATGCTCTGGATAGGAAGAAGAGGAAGGCGTGCAAAATAGCGGACTCTGCATTGAGCAGGACAGAATTACGGATGAATAATTATTAACTAATAATACAAAATTAACACTTTAACAAATACTTATTTACTAATAGTTACATAACCTTTGTTAGCTGTTAAACTCAATCTGCTAATTTTCTGTACTAAGCTGACTTCAAATCTCATAAAATAGTCAAAAATTTAAATCGCAGTGCACAAAGAGACATCTTTAGGTGGTTTAGCTTGCCAAACAATTATCTAAACCTAGTGATTTTCTACATGTGAAGCTCCAATTATCAAATGTTTGGCATTTTTAATCATTTGCAATTGATTATCAATATGGTTGCAATTACGTTTTGCCAGTAAACCAGTCAAGTAATCCTCGCAGCTCTGACACATTTGACCTTTGCCAATAGGAGCGTCTACGTGAAGCTGTAATTATGCAGTGATTTCTGTATTGATAGGTGCTAGTTATACCCCTTTCACTCATAGGTGTCTTGTGAATGTAGTCATTCATAATAACTAAGTGCAAATCGGAGCCTCACACTCCTGATGAAAACATTTCTGTGAGACCATGTTTGCTTTGATGAATAAAATGGTAAACTGAGGGCAGCATATCGAGCTGTTTTGGGTGTCTGCAGTGGAGCTATTCCACTATATTGCTTCTTAAATGTTTGTGTTATGATGCAGAGTTTACGTGACCTCCATTCACGTCTGAAGCAGTCGCTGGTTTATTTATTTGTGTGAGAATCCAACAGCCATTTGATCCAGCAGACTGTGAATTAGCTCAAACTCCTTAATGAACTGCATTTTTTCTCCTAAATTCCAACATTTCTGCTGTATGAGATGGAAAAGAGATGTCTTTACAGAGTAGTAATGATGCATGAATCCGTCTCATCTCCCCTTATCGTCGTGATATGAGCTTTAATATGCTGCACAGCCGTGGCACTATCTGATAAGATGTGGCTCCGGGCGATTGGAGCCTTCATGGGTGCAGTGGATAGAGAGGAGGAGGAGAAGGCGCTGAGCGGCTGAGCAGCTGAGCGGCTTTGACTCTGGGCGCATCATATTCTTCCCATTTTTCTCCAGTACCAGACAACAGGCCCCGGTGAAATGACTGCGGGTGCCGCCGACTGTGAAATTAATTGAACTTGTGATCCGAAGGGTAGAGACCAGCATCCGGCCTGAGGAGGCGAGTGTACATTCGTGCTTACATTAGCCCACGACAAAGGAACAGCCAAGGCCACGGGCGACGACTGGATCTGCGGTCAGTTTCCCCGACGAGATGTCTCGAGTAATGGCTGAGCAGCACTTGACTCGTATGACATTGTGATCGTGTGAGACGTGCTGCCACGCTGCTGGCTCTTGTTAGAGGCATTAATTTGGAGAGAAATTGGATTTGTTCACAGATCCACCATGTCAAGTTAGTGATGAGCGTGTAGATAATGATTTTGTGTCTTCTTGGCCAGAGATGCAGCTCAGATTGCCAGATTCAGAGCTGAGCTTTGGTGAAAAGTAGATGCACACGAGCTATAAAACGTCTCCACAAATTGTAATGATAAACTAACTACAGCTAACATATGGTTTTTGAGAGGGGACTCTCTCCCAGTTCATCATGTACAGAAGCTCGGTCAGAATCAGTTGGCGGTGCATCTTAACACTTGTCACTTTTAGTTTCATTTCCATGTTGACAGGTAGTCTGATTTAACTAAATCTGTCTTCTTAGATGTGGTTAGTGATGTGAAATGATATATTTATCCCAAAGCATAAACCTCACTCAAGTAGTTCAGTCGCCGTCACCACCAAGAGCTAAAAACAAAATACCAGAATGTTATTATGTCAGCTACTGATTTAAGCCTCCACCAGGCTGCTGTTCTGTGTTGCAGGATCTTTATACTTCCCACTTTCAGCACAAACTGCTTCTAACAGTACTTAACAAGCCTTGTCCAGAACGTGTAACTTTCTGAAACACCGTCTGCTGCAGTGCGAAGGCAGGCAAGGTGTGGACTCCTTCTCCAGCTCTCCCTTGTAATGTCCCTCACTTGTGGATCTTCTGTAGGTACAATTAAGTGCAACACAACAGACAGCTCTGACAAGACTGTCTGACAGTGTGCGCTGACGCCTCGCTCTTCTATTCTGTACTTGAGAGCAGACTTTTTGTGATGCACTCAAGTGTGACTGTTTGACCACACATAAAGATGCTTCTCTTTACACACAATTGTACAATGACCTCATCTGGTGTAGAGAGGTCCTCCGAGCTCCTTTGATTTGTCCTGATCCTCAGCGTAATCCAGGCCAAATTGGATTTTTATACTGTTAGCAGAGAGCACAATAAACTTTAGCCTGGCATCAGCATCGGCATCAGGGGTGGAGGTTTTGTTGCTATTAAAGCCTTTGGTTGCACCTGTTGGATGATTATCTGAACCATAGCAGTATTTTCATGACTTTTTTTTAAAATTTTCATTGCTCGTCCAACTCCACAAAAGATGAGTTTTAAAATTTGCTTCAGTTTATATAACTTGCCTGAAGCCGCTGCTGTACACATGTACCACCATTACCAAGGATCATCATTACAGGTGGCGGTAATTCACCTCATTTAACTTCTGGACTCCACTCAAAAATGAGCAAGCACAAAGTTATGTTGTTTTTTCTGAAATTTATTGTGAAAGACAATTTAATTTTCCCCAGTAGTGACCATTGCCAAAGGGGTCAAATTAAACAACAAAAAGGTAACTAATTGTTGTGACATAAAAGTTCTTGGCTTAAACGAATCAGTTACATGTTTCCATTTTTTCATTTAGCCTCAGACCAGAGGCTAAGCCGAACAGGCTGGAGACTGGTCTTCTCTGTAAGAGATCTGCTTTCAGCGCTTTGTGTCCCTGAGGTTTCTCAGAACTGTGGTCCCTGGCCCTGTGGACACAATGCAATCTGTGCCGCCCCACATTAGATAAGTCTCCTCCAACTCTCATCCAGGTCACATTGCACCACAGAGTGCAGCAGGGCTTCCAAGACTCTGCTGCCTCCGCTGATGCTCAGGCGGAGAGAAGACTGCATACGTGACAAAACGATGGGTGAGTGTTTCAGGTCAGCTGAATCCACAGCTCCAAACAGACCTGATTTCTTTATCAACAGGTCACCTTTAGGTTCAAACTAGTTTAGCACGAAGCCCGCCTCTGATGTGACCAAGGTTCTTTTGTGAGTCCTGTGGCAGAGATCTCTCACAATCTGTGAAATCTGAAGTAAAAAGTTTTATATGAAGCTAGAAACCATAATATTTCAGCTCCATGCAGTTAAACAGCAGACCTTTTGCTTTTGGTGCAGGACACATCCATAATGTTTTAAATCCTATCTAGTCTTGTTTACAGAGTTTTGACTTTTTGAAAGTAAATCTGGATTCAAGTGACTGACCTTCATCCTCTCCAATTTTTTTTTATATCTACATGTTTAAGCAGCCACATCTTTTGTGATGCCGTATACATTTTTAACCTTAGTGCTGTTTTCACACAGAAAATCTGCAAACGCACTGCAGAAATCTGCATAACAACTTTGCACTTATCACCACATATGCTACAAATGTCCCCCTACTTGATATTGATTGACCTTTACCCTGGCATGTATCTAACATCAGCATATTGCCGGTCATAGATTATCTTCCTTTAGCCACACGACCTGGATGAGCAACGAAACTCGAGCGTGGCTCACAACATGATGCCTTTTTTCCGTGTGATACGACACAGCAAGAAAACCCAGTAAAAAGATGTCGTGACTCTCATATCAACTTCGTAACCAGTATTTTTCACACAGTGCAGGCTATAATTATAATGATTAAATTAAAGATTATTTTACATCTGTGTGTTGGCGCTTGTTAGTGAGAACGCCTGCAGACTTCACTGTCACAGGAGACTTCACTGTCCAGGCCTCGAAGGAGGGCTTCGAGGCCTGGACCTGGAGCTGGAAGTTTAAAACACAGCGAGACAAGACGACTTGATCCTGCACATCATGCTCACGTTCAACAAAAGTGCAGTTACATCAGACAGTTACACAACTCAAGGAAAGACATCAGAAGATGCATTTCGTCAGCAGACGTCAGTGTCTAAATTCATTCATTTAAACGACAAACTTGAGCCACTGTAACCGAGACACAATTTCAAAAATGAAGCTAATCAGCAGAAGTATAAATATTACTCCCACAACGTATTCATCTGTTTAAAAAATAGAAAAGCACTTCATAACTCTCAGTTTAGAATAACTAACTAAGCGAATTAGAGATAATGTAGTAGATGTGAGAAACAGGCTATAGAAGCAGTTTTAAAACTAAATGAATTTATATTTTCAATCACAAATGTCCACTGCTAGATCTAAATCTAGACACGAGGCTGCACTGAATAACATCTCTCTCTTTTTTGTTTTTTTTGTATTTTCTCAGCTCTTTTCACACATTTCCCTGTTTGACATTCTGTCTGTTTGCATGAGAAAGAATTACAAAACTCATGAATAAGTTATGAACAAAACGCCTTTAAATGCGAGGCACGCTCAATGCATTTCACAAGAAAGTGCACAGTGCGTGATAAATGATTATTTTCTGACTTTTTGTGCTTAAAACTAAACTGACGTTTCTGTCAAACAAAATGCCAACTACTTCGATGAAGTATATTCGAGTCTCTTCTCGTGCCAGAGGACCATCTGATTATTCAATAAAAACACAAAGTTTGTCCTTTAACAGATAATCGTCACACTGAAACCTTGACAACAGAAACACATCTTGAAAATGGAGTTTAATGAAACAGTGCTGGTTGGAAAAGAACACGTCCAAGGCCCTGAGTCACTCGAGAAAAGGTCATTTTTCTCTTTCCTCTTTGCACCTTTTTGTCAAAGAGGTAGCAGACGACGTGTTTTATGTGTTACATTTCAGCCTGCTGTCAGTGATGGGCAGATAGCACAGATGCCACATATGGTTGGATGTGCGTTCATGCTTGGAATGACTCAGACCAGCTTCAATTTCACACAGTGTCTGGTTTCTCTGTCGCAGCCTCCCTGTCTCCTCTCACCATTTGTTTCTTTTTTCCTCCTCGGCCCCTCGGAAGGATAAATTACAAATGATAAAAGTGTGTTTTGCAGCCAATCTCCCTAACACAATGCTGACGCCTCCAGTAATGAGGTCATTATTATGCATATCGCAGATATCAAGAGGAATGAGCTTAAGAGCTTACACATTTAATTGATTAGGACAAGCAGGCAGCCATGTTATTTGTAACAAAGACAGCTGGTTTTTTTTTTTTTTCGAAGGTCATGATTTCTGAACAACATATCTAACAAGTTCTAATAAAATATTGCTCTCTTTTGGCTGGATAAATAAACGAGTGTCATACTGAGGTTATTCCCTGATGAGGAACCATCTGTTTGGTTTTTATAACGGTCAGCCTTTCTGGGCAGCTGTGATTGATACCAATCAGTGTTTTTATAGCACATAGCTGTGATTAGGAAGGTTTGTGGTTTAAAATATAAACTACTGTAATAATCCTTAAAATTCAATAAAAATTCAAACCTCTGGTGTTTAACATTTTTCATGATGGCCATCATTCTCGCCCTGAACGAAGGGAGCATGTAATCGACTGTTTGTTAGGAGTCCACAAATTTCAAGATATACTTTTCAAATTTTGTGTGATGGTGGAGACCAATAACAGCTCAAGCTGACTGGATAAAGGACAAGGCCACGTCAAATGTGAAAACCAGTAAAAACTTTATATTACCCACATTTTTCAATGGATTGTCTTCAAGCTTCACAAAAATATGCTTGACCTTTGGTTAGGTTAGCATTTGGCCTTCATTGTTAAATGGACTGAGGCACTCAGATCGCTTTATACAACATACCACATTCACCTTTTTCTATGCGTTTAAGTGCTTCCATACTCCGATGGATGCATCGGAGAGCAACTTGGGGTTAGTATCGTGCCCAAGGATATTTGGCAGACTGGGGGAGCCAGGAATCAAACCACCAGCCTTGAAATCAGCAGAGTACCTGCTCTACCTCCTGAGCTACAGCCAGTCCCACTGTTAGTGCTCAAGGTCAAAGTTAATTTTGGAAAGCTCAGGAGGTAGAGCAGGTCACCTACTGATCGGAAGGTTGGTGGTTTGATCCCCGGCTCCTCCAGTCTGCATGCCAAGTATCCTTGGGCAAGGTACTAACCCCAAGTTGCTCTCCGATGCGTCTATCGGAGTGTGAATGTGTGTGAATGTTGTTAGAAAAAGCACTTTAGTGTTTAGTGTCAGTGCTTGTGAGAATGGGTATGATTGGGTGAATGTGGCATGTTGTATACAGAGCTTTGAGCACTCCGGGAGAGTAGAAAAGCGCTATATAAGAATCAGTCCATTTACCAAAAAAAAGTCAAGAATCAATACTGAGTAGTACATTATGGAGAGAGCATGAATATATCTTAAAATCTCACGTTTTTACAGCCTGTAGAACCAAAGATGTCATCCAGTTCTGCTCTAATCATAAGGGTAAAGAAGATAATAACATACGTCATTTTAGTACGTCATGCATGAAGGTCATAGGTCAAAGGTCAAGCATAAGCATGTTGTATTAAAAGCAGGCTGACATTAGTGTGTGGTAATAAAAATGACATAAAACATGAACGTTTTAATATAACTCTGGCCCTCCTTTGGGAACTGCGCTCTCTGAGTGCTTTTGTTTTTGTATGAGTTTTCTTCTTCTTTTTTTTTTTAATACAGTATTCATGAAATATCTGAATTAATTTTAGGAGCTTTGTATTTCAGAGCTGGACGCTCAAGACTTAAACTCGAGAGTTTAATTTGAGCTTAATTTTGCCCTGAGACTGTTTTACTTAAGACCAAAATCTGAACACAAGACAGTGATCGTGTCGTGTTTTTAACAGATTAAAAACAAGTAACCTTAAATAACTAAGCAAGAGCGAGGTCCTTAGAGCTTTGAGGCTTTTATGTTTAAATATTTACCTGCAGCTGTTTCTACACAATATTAATAGAGATCTGAAAGCCAAGACAGATGTAAGTGCAAATGACATCAGAACTTTCTCAGGGACTTAAATGAATAGAATATGAATTGTCTTCAAGTTTGACTTGTTTGTAAGTGATTATATAGATTTATTTATATAGAAATAATAGAAATAAGTTGTTGGACTGAAGAGTTATTTTGTGAACCTGCAACTGAAAACTTAGCTGGACTTGGATATCTTGTTCACGACAACATAGCACTAAACCAACTAGTGTGTTGTGCATTTAGACTAAACTTAGAACTTAGAACTTTTATTGCCATTGTACAGTTGTTTGCACAATGAAGGTGCGAAAGTAAAGAAAAAACAATATACAAGAAAAGAAGAAGATAAACAATATAGGAACACTGTGTGCAGTGTATACACGATGTTTGGGTTACAGGAAGCGTTGTGGGGGTGTGTACAAGGACATCGTAATAAAATATAAATGATAAATAAGGGTGGAAGTGCTATAGTTGTTAAGGGATGACATTGCACATCTGCTGAAATATTGCACAGGAACAAAATATTGCACAAAATGGCAGCAAAATAATAAATAGCAAACAAACGCTGATGTCATTCTAGGAGCGTTTTCACGCCTATAGTTGATGTATCAGTTGATCAGTTTGCAAACTTGTAGCCTTCTTCTGTTTCTTTCTTTTCTTTTTTCTTTTTGTACACAGAGAAAATTCCACGTGAACCAAAAGGCATCACTACAAACCAAAACGTTTATGCTGCCTGCTGAGCGACAAAAGCAGATAAAGAAAGAAAATTTCACGTCTAACATTCATATCAATACGTGTTCGCACTTTGTGACCTCTGCGTGTTTCTGGTATTCTGCTGCATCCCAGAATGCTATGGGAAGCCGTTTAGCTCAAACGCCTGCTAGTTGAGTTGGCTCGAGGTCGAATTATATTCTCGCCATGAACAAACTGCTCTGGAGTTTGTTTAGAATCAGACAGAGAAACCATTAGAGAGCTTTCTTTTCAGTTATCTCCAGCCTGAGTGTAGAAGTGTGAAACCTTTCCTGGACCACAGTCAGCTACAAATAGCCCCGAGCCTTTGAATAGAGCTGATCTCAGTCTATAAGAAACTGAACCATGATTCTTATCAATTCTAGTGTGAAAATATTTAAATCAATGACAAAAAATAATTTTTCAGTTATTTTTCACAAGAGAGGAATTATGAAAATATGGAAACCAATTGGTGTGAGATCCAGCCAAAGTATCCCCTGGACATAAATCAAGATGATATCTCTCTCTTACAATTCTTAGGACAAGAATTCCTCTGAAACCTTTACAAAAAAAAATTTGTTTTTAGTGGACAGGTCTTTTTTTTACCTTTCACTGGACTGATTGGAAATTCAGGACACTGCTAGTGTGGTCTAACCTCGTGGCCTCTGGTCCCATCCCACTACTTTTTCCCACTGAGATCATTTGAGAGCTGCCACTCCACACAGCAGCAATAACTTCCTCCAGAGGTGCATCACCTCACCTCGCCACAAAACCTTCAATCAACAAGAGACTGACCTTAGAGCAGTCTCTGTTTTTACTGGGCTGACAACTCAATTAAATGCTCACGCCGGGACTTTAACAGAAAGCGCAGTCTGTCGCTGAGGTCATTTGGACACCTTTTGTCACATACGGTGGCCGGAGTGGCTCGGCTTCAAACGCTTGTACCATCCGATAATTTAGTCTTCAGTTAACCGCTCCGTGATCTTTGTGCTTCATAAAGCAGCACGCCGTCATTTTGATTTTGGTGTCACAAATCTGCACGTTTAGATATTATGCACCTCATCGCATGCTTCTGACTTACTGCTGTAATTCTAGCCAGTGACGCGCATGCCATTGCTTCTCTGTTGCATTTCTCAGTTGAAATATAGAGTTCTACAACTTGTATCACTATACTGTGCATAAACATAGAAAAATAGAACAGCAGTCTAAATTTAAGAAGTGAACTGTTTCTCCTTTATAGTTGTTCCATATGTACACCGTCCTCCAACTAAACTCGTGTTCCCGAAACCTCATAATTTAGGAGTGTTTAAAAGAAAGAAAAAGTCTACATTGGAAGGTATGTGGGCCACACAAACGCTCTGTTTGGGTTAGGCAAGGAAACCCTCAGTGTGGCCTAACACATACACAAATTTAAAGTGTTCGAAAGCTCACTTTTCTTCCACCTTTCTATCTAAAGGTGAAAAACCAGTGTGAATTTTACATACACTTTGCTTGTCATCTAAAATAGATCATAATAACAGCTTGCACAACCAGCCTGTGGGTTTTTACTTACACGGAGCGTTTGATGTTGGTATAAAAGTTCTGTGATCAACAGGAACCTAAAGGTTTGATTCACTAAAAATAAATCTTTCATCTCAGAGTGAAGCCTTTGTGTTATTAAAACTTCAAAAATGCAGAAGCTCTAATGGAAAGCTGCTGTGGGATCTGTGGTGACACTTACCTCCAGTTTGACAACCATAAATATGGTATCACCTGAGACCTGATGCTGTGCAGGTTTAAAATGTAAGCAGAACACTGAGTATTCGGGATTTAGCGCTTTTTCTTCCTGGAAAAAATAACCTTAAAGAGCAACCAGCATGAGCATAAGAGAATAATTCAACTTTTCTCAAGTTTTAAAAGACAAACTGTGATTGTTTTCACTGGTTGTTACTTAGTTAAGAGCATCCTCGTCTGTTGTTTGTCTGTGAATGCTGGGGTTAGACAATCTGAACATAATCCTGATGTCAGTCTTTCTGAATGCTGCAGTTGTTGTCCTGACAGGCTTGGCTGCTGTGCACAGATGGTGTTTCCTCTCTGACACCATCAGGGATCATTGCTGGCATGAAAAATGTCTTTGTTCGTGAGAGTTTCACAACAGCTACAAACACATTTACCTTCAAATTCAGTCCAAAACATTAAAGCAACAGTAAATATATTAAACACTATAAAATGTAACTTCCTGTTGCATAAAATCTCTATAAACAGTTTGGCAGCTGTCTTCCTGATGTAGCAGGTCCTTAAAATTAAATGCCAGATAAAGGCAACTTCATATGAATTACAAAACATGATATATTATGATGTGTAACTATTCATTTAACTAAAAGGAAGCCAAAATACAAAAACAGTCCTGTCAACAACTACAAAGACCATCAGTGTGTTTATAGGAGTTATAAGGGTAAGTAACAGAGAGGATAATCACATGCACTCTTAACTGATCACTAAGATTTAGCATTAGCTCTATAAAAGCAGAAGTGTTGACAGTTTGCTGTCCTGAGGCATTCAGGTGTGTAATCACAAGACCAAAGAGGAAAGGCATTAGCAATGATCTTAAAAAAGACAGAAAATGATCAGTCTGGGAAGAATCTTAAGGCCATCAGCTACTCTGAGAAAGATCATACACAAGTGGAAAACAAAGCTGCCAGCCTTCTCAGGACGCTCCAGTAAATTCACCCCACCGTCAAACGGTGCTGTGCTCAGTTAGCATGTTAAATGTTACAGTTCACAACAGTAGAAATAGACTGAAGAGGTATGGCTTGTTTGGAAGGAAAACGTCTTCTGTCTGAGAAGAACATGGCAGCATGGCTTAGATCTGCAAAGCTGCATCTGAACAAACCACAAAACCTCAATAATGTCCTTTGAACAGACAAGGTCAGCGTAGAGATGAATGGCCACAATGCAAAGCACCAAGTCTGGAAAAAACATTCACCATTTTCGCCTCGTACCGACTGTCAGCAGAGTGGAGGAGGGCTGGTTTTTGGGGCTTTTTTTTTTTTTGCACAAACAGGAATTTGGCACCTTGTAGTTACCAACTTTACCATGAAATCCTCTGTATACCAAAACATTCTCGAGTCAGACGTGAGGCCATCTGTCCAACAGCAAAATCTTGGACCAGTTTGGGTCATATAAGAGGGCAATGAGTTTGTGGTGCTGTGGTGGCACCATGAGAGAGCTGTGCATGAATGAATGCTGCACATTTCAATGAACTGAAAGGATGCAGTAAAGAACTGTGTGCTAACATTCCTCCACAACAAGTGAGAAACTGATAAAGTCTCAAAATCACTACCAGCAAAATAATATATCAATTTCAAACAGCACAAAGTTATTGCTGCTAAAACTGGTTCTACGAGCTAATGTGTGTTTCACACATTGCTTCTGGTAAGAACCAAATGATGTTTTCTTATGTCCTGAGACATGAAACTTGACAGAGGGTCTACTTTTTTGTGTGATTGCTTCCAGTGTCCATGTGAGGACACAAACTGACACCAAGTGATGCAAACAGAGACTAATGTGTCTGTTTAAATATTTTAACACAATCTCCTTTCTGGGTTTTCACTGTTTGGGTTTTTAAATATAAGTGTCACTATTTTAAAGCAATGCTGCTTCCCAGCATGACAATCAAGATAATGACTTTTGATTCTGATGATTATTAGCATAGTTTGTTTTTCCAGCGTTGAACAGGTTGTTGTTGCCAAAGACAGTTTGGGATGATTTTTCTTATTATTTTTATTACCAGAAAATCTTTGTCATTTCCTTCTGTTGCTTGTAAATCATGTCCATCCAGGTTACAAGCCAATAGTGGACCTGTGGTATTTGTATATGTGTATACATCCTACTTGTGGTATTTTGTCAGGCTAATAACTTTTTCAGTAATATAGTAAATTACATATTGAAAAAGGAGCACTATAATGCATGTGTTTTGATTCCCACAGACTCAGTGTAATTATTTTCTTCCCCAGGTATATTACAAAGAGCTCTCTGCGGAGAGTGATGAAGGTTTTATGTGACCAGCAGCTACATGTGCGGCGCTTGCACTCGATCATCAGAAATGTTATGTGAATTAATGTGCTGGTGATTTTTATGGTGGGCACATTGATCTGTTTTCTTTTCAGCAGAAGTGAACCACACATTAAGCACGTCATGAGAAAATAATAAAGCTAATATCGGTGGTGATGTTAGGAGGATGACACTGGCTTCTCTCTCAGCCTGAAAAGAGAAACTTCTCCAAAACTCTGGCGGTATGGCAGCAGATACTTGGGTATCGCTTGCCAGATGGCAGAAGGGTGAACAGGCTGTGGCTCGGGTGGGTATTAACTTCTAGTATCCTTTGGGCTCTTCCTCACCTCTGCGATTTATCAGCATTAAGACTCTGCTGCATCAGTGCTAGGCTCAGACAGGACATATGATTGTAATTCACCACATAAATCAGTCATCAGCTGCAGGTTTCTAATTGTTCCTCGCGTACCTTCAAAGTAAGACAAAAACACAAGTGAGGGAACTGTGGAGCAGGAGATTTTACACACTGTCTGCAGTGGTGCTGATGCTGTCCCGCTCTGCTGTGAAGGTGAAGCTGCCAATTTACTAGTTAAACTATGTTTCTGCTCTCGCCTATGGTCACAGGCTGTGGTTAGTGACCTAAAAAATTACATTGTGGAAATTAGTTTCTTCCGAAGGATGTTTGGGCTTACCCTCAAAGACCTTCAAAGGATGAGGAGGCTCAGTGATTTAGGAAAGGCTGAGAGGAGAGCAGCTCCTCCTCTGCATCAAACGCACTGAGATGAAGTGATTTGAGGTTCTTGATCCCTACAGGTGAGGTTGGGTGTTGTGTAGCTTGAGAACTCCTCAGTATACCCCTGAAAGAGTTGGAGGCAATGGTTGGAGAGAAGGCTTCTCTACTTAGGCAAGAGCCTGATAAGCAGAAGATGGATGGACGTGCAGCCACAACAGAAAACCTGGCAAAATATATATTTATGATCTTAGTAACACCCCCTCAGGACCTAAACAATCTACCTTCTCGTATTAACTACAAATGCATCTTTGATTATCACCATAAGGCCACCCTATAGCACAAGCACGCCCACCGCGTTTAATGATAGAATTTATCGTATCTCATTTAAAAATCCAACATCTGCATAAAGTTATTTTTAAAAGTGCTACTTTCATTGAGTATTAACAAACTTAATATTCAAATAACATTAAAAGATACAGAAATATAGGGATAAGGCTGGTCAATCCAAGACTAGGAGAATCACAGCTCACTTAAAAAACAAGAGAGACATTCAGTCACTGCACTAAAAATGACGAATACTAAACACACGTAAAAGCCAAGCATGCAAATAAGAAGCAAGAAAAACTGAAAGCCACTTATGATAATGCGCTCCGAGATTTAAAGTAACTGCACCCACCTTTAGGAGGATTCACTGTAATCCAATCCAACACTTAAGGTAAAATCCTTCCTGGAATAAATTAATTAAAAAAAAGAATAAATGATAAAATCTACTATTTATCAAAGACTTCAATAAAAACATGCAGCTGTACAATAAAACTGTAAAAACGTCAGGATTCTGTGAAATTGCATTGTTAATGCTGCTTTCTGGTTTTACCTTACAACAGTTTGTTTCACCAGCAGAATTAATTGTACAGTCTTTAAACAAAGGTACACCTCCACAAACACCCCGAGCCCGTATCCACTGGAGCTGGTGACCTTTCTGTGGGGTGTGCCACAAACAAGGCAGCCTTCACCTGTTTAGACCGGAGACATGTTTTCAGTGGAAGACGAAGTTCCAGGTTTGGTCAACAGATATTTAAGACCGACGGTTTAACATCCTCCGTGTTCCTGCCGGTTAGAGCTGGATGGATCTACAGCTTTTTTTAGACATGTTCATGACTTTATCTCACATTCAGCACTTAATATTCGCAGAAAACTAAACAAAATCCCTCTAAAGGCATCACCCTGCACTAAATTTTCTTCATATTTCTCGTGTTGACTCTTCAGAGGCTTAACAAGACACCGTGTCATTAATATGAAATGAGATTTATTCACTGAACACAGATCTTCCATATAAAACTACCTCGAGACAGTGCAGACAGTCCTGAAACACTCCTCCATTAATTCTTTAAAAGCTTCCTTTTGATAAAACGCGCATGAACATTTAATAAAACTGCATACTCCATGTATCACACGCAGTGAGATCAGTTCCTTTCTTCCTACCAAACCTCTCAGTTGTACAGCAGCCTCTTTAAATATTCACAAAATATCATCTTCCTGCCCCTAGATGTACATTTTCATCATAAACTGTGACTAAATATAAATAAATATTCTACATTTCTAATATTTGTCGTGATCCACCGAGGCTCAGATGCGTTTCCACGGAGGAAAATGATATTAACTGAGCAGTGAAAAGCCGCATCTTTGACGAGTTCATTAGATTTCAGGGAAATGCAATGGAGGAAAACACTGATAAAGAGCTGCTGTATGTGCAGCTAACAAAACAAAATGGGCACAGAGTGATTAAAACATATCTGAAGAGGGATTAGAGAGGTTAACAAATGCTTTATTGGCTCTTACAAGATCAATGAGACACTTCATTTTGTGTCGGAGACTCACGACAGGAAAAATGTCCTCTAGGTATTAATATAACCGGCTTCCTTATTTCACATTTCTCTCACATCAAACCTTTGCAGTCGCTCTTCATTTCTACTTGGTTTACTGATGGCTTTGATGTTCCTTTGTGATGATTTAACTTAATTGTGATGATTCACTAACTGGCAGGATTTACACGAGCAGCTATTGTGGCAATTGAAATGTCACCGGGAGAGTAAAAGCTTAAGAATACAGACGTAGATCAGAGAGAGAGATCAGAGCGGAAGTGAAATTCACTCCGAGAGGCGGCATATTTAATGCTTGACCTCATTATGGAGTTCGAGCAGAGAGGTGTGTCTCTGCTTTATTGGCCTTTGCACTGACGATGTTCATTTCAGAAAATTACATGATCTTTGGCTGGAATTGGTGGCCTACTTTCTGCTATGATAAGCACTCTGTCGAGATCAGACACTGAATTAATAACAACCGCGCTTATTATATTGCTCTGCAATCCTTCCTGCTATATTAAATCTCTTTTTTTGGTCGTATTCTTTTCTGGGTTTATTTCACAATGTAGCCTTAACACAAAGGCATTGTTCAAAACACTGTAAGTCGTTCTCTAATGCACTTAATCCACCTGAGAATTTCAGGAAATGAGTCTAAAAAGTGACGGGTATTAGCTAAATATTCTCCTCTGTGCTACAATCACAGTAGCAAGGCACAAGAGTAAATTAGCTCTTTAAGCTTTTTAATTTGAACATGTGTTTTGTTAAAGATGCTGAATCTGCAATATGATGATTTATAGGTTTGGTCCTTGAAGACTAAATGTGCTTTGTCAGCGGACAAAACAAAAGTGTGCAAATATTTTGCTTTTTTTTTGGCTTTGTGTCACATACTTTGCCACAGGTCATTCCTACACTGTACAGGTAAAACCACTTGGTGCATTGTTGCTTGAGAAGGAGCCACACGAGGAGAGCAAGAACATAAATTGCAAAAATATCCGTGAAAGGTTACAAACAAAAGTTAACTGGGAGAAAAATTGTTTCCCTTCAAAACATAATTGAGAAGGGAGAGCAGTTGTAAGGGAAGGTCATTTCTTAGAAGCTGCACTAACAGGACAAAACACAACTTCAATTGATCGCTGATGGCAACACAAATCACAGCAACCTTTGATTATATGGTTACAGTTCAGTGCATTATTTTACATGCCTTAAAAGTTAAGTGTGCACAGTTCTCATGCTTATTTAGATGTTATAATAGTTAGAAACCACTTCTTAAATTACCAAACTGTTGTTTTCTGATTATGATTAAAGCATATCTGCTTAATTAGACACATACAAATGATAACGTGGTTTAATGAGTGAAGCCGAAGGTAAACTTATCTCGCTCCTCTCACTTCTTTGTACACTAACAAACTGCTGTGAAAACACAGTAATGCACAGTTATTTGTGAATGCTGTGGAATATTATAAATGCTGATGCCTTTCAGGAAAAACTAATTAACAGCAATCCACTCTGCATTTTTATAATTAGCTATTCTCCAGTGACACTTTGATTGCTGTTGTTTCCATTGTCTGCGTGACTGAGAACAGCGTAAAGATTTCACTGGCAAAGGGCCGTTGTGACCAAGACTGCTGTAGCTAATAAACTGTTTATGGGGAATACAGTAGGAACACTAAAATAGCAATAATACAGCAAACAAACATCAGGACCGGTGTTTTATTTTTGCATGAAGGAAAATGACATCACAACTGTTATTAGTAAAGTTTACAGCTTTAATTCTCAATTTAGTGGTTTAATATTGTAGCTGGAAAAAAATGAGTTGATTTATTTAATGCAATACACTTTACAGTCAAAAAAAAAAAGATACGTTAAATATCTTTGCCATCACTTATGCATCCAGTTCACAGAAAAAGTTTGTCTTTTTTTAATATCCTTCATATGCTTTTATTTTTGTGTATGCTGCAGGTAAGACTGGGGCACAAAACCTAAAACAACGAACTCTAAAAAGCTCCACAGAGCTGAAGGGAAGTGCAGGCTTGAGTAATAACTGAGGATTTGTCATCTGAAAATATTTTAACTAATATTTAATTAATTTAATTTAAATGCTTCTTTTACAGATCGTATGCTGGGCTATATTTTGTAGCCATGGCGACTCTTTTTTTGTAACTGCCTTTGCCTGTAGTGTGCAGCACTGGAGGAGGAGGTTTGATATGACCGCACACAGTGTGATACGGACACGAGCTTCAAACTCTGCGTGCATGCTAATGCCCCAGCCCGGCTGGAGATGCAGGGTGGCCCCGAGGCATTCTGTCAGTCTGTCAGCTGACAAGCTGGATTCTTATGAAGCTGAAGGACTTAGGAGTAAAAACAAAAGTGGGGAGGTGAGCATGGGTCCCTTAACACCACTGCAGAAAATAAAGGTTTTACGGTCAGATAGTTTTAGGTTGTTTGTGGCTGGATTTACCCGGCAGTGCAGGGAAAATCCAGGGTGAATTGCTGAGCAAGACGCTGTCCTCTGGGTGGCTGAAAATGTGAAAAAATGCCTCTGGGTTTAATGGAAATGGAATGAACTAGACTTTTTTTAAAGACCCACAGACATTTGATTTAATACAATTGCAAATCTAACATTTGATTTCTAGACGTGTATAAACGACGGGTTTATCAGAAATATGACTGATCCTAGATTTCACTCAGTGTGACAGTACCCCTGTAAACTTTCAGTAAAAACATATAAAAAGATGCTAGTGATGGACATTTTGGAGAAATTATTTGTCAGAGGGGAGTCTGAGATTGCAAGTTCCTTCAAGAAAAGACAAAATGGATTTGACAGTGTGATCACACACGCTGTCGACTGCAACTCGAACCATTTAGATTTTTATTCAAATGTTTGGAAAATCAGAAACATTAAATGTATGCTGAATTATCCATTAGTAATTCCTGCCTCCAGTGAACCTGTGAATGCTTTAGAAAACTAAGAACTGCACTGATTGTAAGGCAAAGCCCAGACTGGTTGCCTGGAGCAAACAGAGGGAACATGGGCTGAAAGAATCACGATCTATAAACCAGCACATGGTGTCACATAGCTAATGAACTGCAACAGAACATAAAGACTGTAGTTTTAACTTTGGATGTGTTCATGCTGAAAAAAATCTTTTTAAAAACAAAGATTTAAACGAAAAAAAAAACACAACCAGAAGAGTATGATAGGTTTCTGCAGAAAGATGCTGGGACCATCACAAAGCCGCTCAGTCATGCCTTTATTCACTCCGCTCAGGTGTGACAATTACAAAATTAACCCCCATTTACCTTTAAGGCTTCTGAACTGCCACTGCACGGCTGGTAGGGGAGTGCTGACACCTGGAACAAAGAGATCATTCGTACTCAGGTCAGCTTCAATCTGCTTCCTACAATATCTCCATACAAACTTTGTGCGTTCATGTGAAGGGTCTGCCACATTTAGCCTTGGTCCCAACCAGCTGGCCTAAAGCTGAAGTAGGTTAAAACACTGAGTCTACACGTGTGAAGGTGCCGAACCTGCTTTGTGTCGGATAAAGAAAAAACTCCACTCACGTTGTTTTCCTTGGCCACACATGGATGCAGAAACTGAGACTGAACATGCACGTTTAGGTAAAATCGCTTTGTCTGGTACGTAAACACCTTTATTGTTCTGGCGTTGTCGATAGTTTAACAGGGGTAGGAGGAAAGAAACTGACATTACAACCCACCCCTTCATTTTAATATTATTACCGGGGAATTTTAAAGACACAACTGGGAACTTAAGCAGTTAATTGAAGACAGAGTTAATAGAAGTAACACTATTGTTTGTTTTTCACTGTCTGAATGAGGCGCTTTTGGCAATGATTCAGGTGCTGGGCAAGAACAATTCCATTTGAAGTCTCCAATTAGTTGAATTGATTCCATGTTAAGCTCGGTCACCAGAGACAGCCAGCGCAAATAGAAAATGAGGTGATTGTACCTCTAATATTTGGGTCAGTGCTGCGACTCAGAAATAAAATACATCTGCTCCATTTCAGCTTTTCTTTTTCCATCTTTTTGTTGTATAATTGCCTTAATCCTTTTACTTTTTGTTTCCTCGAACTAATATTAATGCTTTCAGAGTGTGATACATACAGAGAAGAATCAAAGGAAAGGGATAGAAAATAGCTGGTGTTGCATTGTATAATGCCGACCATTACCTGCGCCTGCAGGAGCCAAAGAGACTATCATGACTCACTTTAGATTAGACCAGGCTTCTTTCATTGTTCCCCAGGGCAACATTCATCTTGTGGCAGTCACCAAATATTGACTGTAATAGTGACAAATGTGGTCTGCATAGTACAACGCTTTACAGCTCCTGTATAAGGCGGTTCATTACTAGAATTCATTATATGCGCAGGACAGACCGGGCAATGCTGCGAAATTTGAAAGGCACCAATTTACTTTTAACAATATGCAAGGCCTCCCTAATCCCTCACTATGCACCTCATCAGTGAAACGGATGGCTGTGAATATAGAGCCTATGAATCTTTAACCACCTCTGCTCCTTTCATTTGTTTTAGAACACCCCAGTTGTACAAGTTGCTTCGCTGGCAGAGCTGAAATTCAAAGTATAAGTTCTGGAGTTAATCCCCGGCTGGGTGCCGTACCTGCGCAGTCATCTGGGTCGCCGTGCAGCAGGTGACATTTCGGTCCCGATCGCTCGCAGGGCCCTCAACGCTCCCTTTCATTATCAGGAGCTCCAGTTAGCTGGATCCCGCGGTGTCTCGTGTCGGTTTATGTAACTCGTGTCCTGTCTGCGTGGACGGGCTCGCCGTACAGCGTGCTACACCCCGAGCCTCTTGCGCTGCCCTATTTAAGGGGGTATTTTAAGACTTCCCACACGGGTTCATTTGCCCTTATCTCCTTTTCAAGTTCAGCTGTTTTCCTCTTGAAGCATTCTTCAGTGTCAGACCACAGGAAGGAGCCCGAGGTAATTTACACACCATTGTTATAATGAATTAGGAGCTGCGTGTTAGAAATGGGATGGGTTTCCTGGTGTATTGTAAAAGGCGCTCCAACGAGTCATCAAACGGCAAATAGGTCATCGGGCTTGTACAGGTAAAGGTTGGGTGCGAGACTGTCATATTGTTCAAGTAACGGAGACGGATAAGCATCGGTTTCAAACATGTTGGAAGTTGTTGGTAGGAAATGAAACTGTTTTCATTTAAATTTGGTCAGAGCTGCTGGCGTCCCAGATATGTGTACAAGGTGTCCTTTGGTGTCAGTGCTGTAAGGGATGACACCTCCAACTCCTCACGTGTACACTGCATGTTTTATCAGGGTCCCTTGAATCCACTGGATACCCCAAAGTGTTAAATTCTGCACCTACTGTGTTCGCCTCCATCTCAGTGTTGTCTCTGTCAGCTTATTATTGGTCCCTCTTGCTTACTTTTTGATTTCATTTGAACTCGTCTCCATTGTTCTCTTCCTTTAGTTCATCTGTTCGACATGACCCTTCTCTTCCTGGTGTCTGTATTTAGTCAGCGTATTCTCCCTCAGTGTATGTCAGGTCAGAGTCTCTACTCCTTCCCTGTTGTCTTTCATCCATTTGTGTCATCTTTTTATCGCGACTCTTGAAGTCTTTGCGTACCGCAGATTTTGGGTCGTTATTTTGAACAAAGTCCTGACGGTTTTGTGCTGTGTGGATTGTGACAGCCTGGACAGGCTCGTTCCACCGATGCCCACAATTCCCCTCGGTGGCTGTTTTTTGCTCGCTGCGATGGATCTGCAGGGAAACCTTGTTTGTCCCTGTGATGCCACTCGTTTTGTGTGGAACATGAAGACGTTTGAAGACGGTCTGTGTGGCACTTTCTGACAACAACTTTAAAGATTGTAAAAGAATAAATGTAAAATTCTTTGAAAACTAACATTTGAGATTTTTTCCCTTAATTATTTGACAGATTGATAGTTTGAGAGACACATCCACGTGTTCACCACTATTGATTTATTGGTCAGTGTTAAGCAGTGATTACATGATGCAGCTGATAATTTGCTTTTCTTTCCTTCCTAGCTCCTTTCCTTTCTTACTTGTATTCTTTTAGCATTTATTTCATTCCTCACTTCTTTGTATCTTCTTTCCTTTCTTCTTCAGCTTCCTTCATTTGTTCATTCCCTCTATCATCATGCCTTTTCTCAGTTTTCCTTTGTTCCTTCCTACTCCTGGTCTCCCTTCTTGTCTTTCTTTCATCTTACACTTTTTTTCTGCCGTTCTTCCTTTGTTTATTGCTTCCATCTTCCTCCATTCATTTGTTCCTTCTTGTTTGGCTTATTTCCTTTCTCCCTTCCTTCCTCTCTCTCTTCCTTCCTTCTTTTCAGTCTTCTCCCTTTCACCTCCTTTTCCTAACTTTCTTCCTTTTTTTTTATTCCTTCTTTTCTGGCTGTCTTCATCCTTCCTTCCTCCCAGACTCTAACACTGACCTCTGACATGCATGCAGAAAATCTGGTTTCGTGTTGTTGTGGACCATGCATGAGTGAAGTTATGTTGGACGAGTTGATATTCGGTTGAGTGGAGCTGAGCAGTGAAACCTGGATGTAATGACGTGACCCAGCAGTGGCTCTGGATTTTTCTTCCCTTACAGCCATTTTTATGTCTTTATGTTCTTCGCATGAAGGCAATTTCAATAATGCTCCACTCAAACGGCAATGAAATCATTTTAATGGCTTTTGCTCAACTTTCAGAGAAATATAATTAGCAGAACATTATTTGAAAACACATTTCACTCTGCGACGTGTTATTTGTGCCTCTCTTCACAACCTGGTGTAACAACTTCTAAAACTGGCTTTACTCGCACGATGATCTCCGCTCAGATTTCATTCATCACAAACTGCACACTAGGAAATGATGACGAACTCTGAAATGTTTGTGCTTGATTATTTTAATCTGCAGAGATGATGATAGGTTTCCAACCCTGTCAGCAATAAAGGGGACGTGCCTACCACTTCATAATGGAGCCTCTATTTCACACGGTGCTGATCAGCATTTCTGGCAAGTTGGTGGAGACCTTTTTATGACTGCATTTAAATCTCCACCTTCAGCTGCTTGAAATCCATCAGTCTTATTGATTTGTCAGACACTTTTGGCTGTAGACACTCTCTTAATTAGAAAAAATTAGTCTCTGCTTCAGTTTGAGTCATACTTTGTATAAATTTACAGAATTTAATAAAAGCATCTGCTAACTTGAAATCAAAAGCGATGCTCATTAAAGAAGATTTTCATGCTCACCATCATTTTATTCTTAGATTCTACAAGCGCGATATGATTGATTGTGCCTCCAGATTGTGTGAAACAATCTCTTCCCCCCTTTAAGGTCACCTTCCTTTTAATGGCGCAGGTACACTAAAGTAAAAATAACACAGCAACCTCTTTACAACTCATCTGCAACACATCTGTTTGCAACAAAGAACTCGGCTCAGCTGGTTGCCGACTGGTTGTAGTCTGGTTACATTCTCATAGAAAAGCAAGGCTGCCAAGCGTACGTGTCACCACGTCACCATTTGTGGAGGATTTTCTGTTTCAGGTCTATGACCCTCTCGTGAAATTGTTGCATGAGCCAAAGTTTTTCTGACTGACTAAAGGTTATACCTTGACCTTGAGGTCGAGGTCCATTAGATTCAAATTCGTCCGAGATTTTTAGCAGATACAACTTTTATATCAATTTGAAACTCCTACGCCGCTTTGTTCTTGACTTATCGCATTCACAAACTTGAGTATCCACCTCGCCCACCTGGCGGGGTCACAACAATAACCCATAAGCCTTTTATGGCTGAGGGGTAAAAACTTAGGTTACTTCTACACTAATCTGGATAAATTTGAATACGGCATTTTAGTCTAAAAATGCTCCACGTCCACACTACAGTTTTCAATCATTTCCGAAAAGTTGCGCATCCACACTGAAACAACTGAAAACGTAAGACGATTCCACTTTCCTCATTTCTTTCTGCCGTTTATTTCCTTTCCGGCTCTTTGAAACGTCGCGGCAAAATGTTGAGGAAAAGCACCAAGTTTTTTAAATGAACTAACAATGAGGTGGAGTTGTTGCTGCAAGTAACACAAAAGTACAAAGTTGCAAAAGCGAGTGAGAGTTAAAGAATTTGAAGAAAAGCTACCTGGAGCATGTACAGGCTGATATTAATCTTTAACAGGGCTGTCAAAACTGAGAGCAAACAAAACAACCGCTGTATAATGCCCTCAGCTATCGTAGTTTAATTGGTCACATGACTGCTTCATATGACTAAAACGTCTCATCGTTTTCGAAAAGGCTCCGGGTTCGCTGTCCACAGTGCGACGCGAAAACGGCGTTTTCCCAAATGTATCCTCTTTGGAGAGCGTTTGGACCAACAACGTCGTCTCAGTGTGGACGGAAGGTGGAGAGAAAAATATGCTTTTTCAAACAAAAACATATTAATTTTGACGTAGCCTGAGCATGTAGGGCAGTCTGAACCTCCCATGGATGATTTTTACATATACCGACCTCGTGATTTGAAACTTTGGCCAAAGTAATATGAATTCACTGCTGTTTATATATGACAGTGCATAAGGGAAAGCATAATAGGTCCACAATAATGTGTTATTATAAAAGCAGTCAGGGTTTCCACCAGTTGTTGGACTCTTTCAGCTCCCATTTACCCACAAAAGCACCTGTAATACCGACATGTTGAAGCAGAGAAAGGGTGCTCCCCAAGCCATTTTACAAGCTGTGTGGTCTAGTGTTAAGATTTCTCCTGCCCAAAACCATTCAAGCAGACTTGAAGTACACTAAACTGTACTTTTTCCAAGAGTTGAAATAGTTTCAAGCTGAAATAAAATATCCTGCTGCTCAGTCATAGCAGAGACCTTCATCATGGAGTAGTTAAAAATGCAAGGCATTGGCAGGAGTTCATTAGTATCAACTAATCAATCCCCTGCAGACACTCTGATTTATGCTTGATATATTTTGCTCTGTTGCACTGGTGCCTCCACCCGGATTTGAACACACTCGTTTATCATCAGCAGCTCTCACGCCTCCAAAGCGCTTGTTTTGTTATTAGGTTTGCTTGTCAGGAGCAACAGCAGACACTGATAGACACCTGAATCTCTATGTGGATTCCAGTCATGCAATGCCCACCAGGATTTCATCTCCGAGCAGTCATAACCTTTTCAGGCTCGTAGACAGATGTGTCTGGCACCCAAAATGACCAGAAACAGCAAGAGGTGGAAAAACGAGGCACTCTGAGAGCTTGTTAGTGCATCACTCTGTCTTGTGGGAAGCGGCTGGACGTTGTTTGTTCCCATATTCACAGACTTACGTGTGGGTGTGTGTGTTTTTAAACTCCTTTACACCCCAATTTTTCAAGTCTTTTCATCTCTCACTTTTGTCTAGTTTCAGTTTTTATTTAGTTTTCAGGCCATCAAAATGCAATTTCCTGCTTTTTTTTATATATATATATATATATATATATATAAGTGCTGTCTGTGCGATCGTCACGCTGTGTTATCCACAGGCACATATTTGCAGTAAACACATAAAGAAATCTTTGCCTCTGCTAATGCAATCTTCTTTCTGAGTAAATAATATATTTTAGGTTCAAGTTTTGAAAGAAAAAACAGATGAAAAGTGAAGCAGCTTCTTTCTGAGTCTAATTAAAACACATGTTTGGTTAGAGGCGAGACAAAGCATTGAGAGACATAAAAGCAAAGATCAAAATGTGGCTGGTGGAGGCTCCCTGACAGCAGGAGTCTTCGGATAGATGACAAGAGGTTGCAGAAATTTAATTTACACCCCCCAAGATACCTGAAGGCACAATGCAAATCAGTCTTACAAACTGTCGCTTGACTCTAGTTTTCTCTTAATTTGCATCTTTGAATGGATACCCTCATGCTTATCGTGTCTTGACTTTTGTGTGACTATACACTTGGCATTTAAGGTATTAAACTGAACAAAGCGAGTAGCTGTTTGTAAGGGGAGGAGGTTGAGGGCAGCGAGACTTAGTATTGGTTTTGCAAATGTCACTACAGAGGGAGGCATAGATGTTTTTCATTTACTACCACTCGGGAAAACGAGCCTTTGCAGATGGATCTGATGTCTGATCGATTTGGTGAATAAAAGAAGAAATGAGAGCCACTCAACTTGTTTGAGGTTTTGGTAAGGCTTAAAATTAGCTTGTCCACATCATTGTATTGAGAACATCTGGGTTACTGACTATACCATAGGTTAGGAGAGATATCTTCTTTTTTTTCCTTAGATGTTGCTAAATTTTCTTTTACTAGATAAAAGAAAACCTAGTGTAGGACCACAGCAGTGCATTAGCCATGGCATAAACACCAAACACACCCTTTAGGTATGTCTATGCCACACCTTTAACCCTGAATTTCCATGAAAGAAAAGCAATATGAGCAAATTCTACCATTATTTCTCTAGTTTGAACAGAAAGAGCAGCACATCAAGGTCCTAGTCTATTTTACCTTTCTACATCATCACCTCTTTGTTATCGCCTAGGTCAGAAAATGTCTGGCATCCCTTGGAGGATGCATCCATCCTTCATTCTCACCTGTGTTTTCCATTCTCTTTTATTTGGCAGTGTGGGATTTCTTCACCTGTGCATATGGCAGACCACCCATTCTACCCTTATCTGTTCACTGACCCTTCCTTTTGTAAGAACCAGACATGTCTTCAAAAGCTCTGACACAAACCTTCATAGACATTCATTCTCTTTCAATCCTTCCTTTCATCTCCGGCCTCTCACCTGCTCCTTATCTTCCCTTGTTTCCTTTACTTCTTATCTTATCTCAGCCTTTTGAAATTCAGCCTTTCAGATTTTGGGTAGAAAAGTATTTTGAATCCCCTGAAATGTTCAATTAGTTGTGTAATTTTTATTTTGTTCTGATTTCACTTGGCGTATTTCTGTCCTGACAGGTAGCAACATTGCAGCTGATGAGTTTTCATTTCCTCTGTATATTTGACACCTGCCTCAGGTCAGGATCATATTTCAAGCAAAAGATTACGCATGAAAAAAGACACATAAAGAAGCAGTTTGTAAAGTCAAGTTATATAGCAATACCATTTTACTGTACACATCCCTGCTGTTGTCTAATTAGTAGTCACTCCTGCAGTCAGCACCACGGGGGGTGCTTTGAGCGTGGGGTAGACAACCAAATGCTGTGGAGACACAGAGTATAAAAAGACCTCCTAAGAAGAGAGTCAATTAACTTGCTTTATAAAAGGACTGCCGTGTTGTTACTTGGCATTGTAATTGTCAAATTGTTAATGCCATATGTTTACCTTTGTACTAGTGGCAAAACTGCAGGGTACAGGCTGCGGTTATACAAACACTGAGCACGGTGAGGAGCGCCTTTTTTGTAACAGAATAACTGTTTTCACTCGAGGAAATCTTGAGCGGGCTGATACAGTGGATTCAGAAAGTACATATTTGAGTTTTCCACTTATTAAATTGATAAAACTGATGGTTTTCGATATCAATCATCATATTCTCCATATATTTATATTTGACATATATCATGTATTTGAACATAGTGTATTCATTTCATTTCGGTGCTGAGAAATGTGTCATTGCTGAGAAATCTCTCAAAGTCGTAGCTCAAGGAGTCACACAGGGTTCATGTTCATGTGTCAGTTACCGAGCGTTCACATCTGAAAAGTGGAGCCAGTGGGAATAATGTTCATTTTGTATTTTCATATTTACAGTCAAATGGATTATAAAACAGGCTCTGCTCTAAGGCAGGACAGCCTGTGACTGCTAAGTGGGTGCGCAGTGACCCTCAGCTTTTCTGTAAGATCCACTCCTCAACTGTCACGCCCAACTTTAAAATATCAGAGATGACAATCTTCAGGCTAAGGCTTCAAACAGACGTCTCAAACTGATAGGTGACAGTACATTCAACTTTTATCCCATATGGAAAAGAAATAGAAAAAAAACTTATAAAGACTTGCATCAGATGTGGCCTACTTCATATAGTGAATCATATAAGGCTTATATGATTTACTCATGAAAGTGGCCACTTTCTCATTACTTTCATATATTGTTTTAGTAAGTATCCAAAACATACAAGTTTCATTTATATAATTTTTCAAGGGATCTTATATCTGTTTTCACTCTTGTGTGCTTTTCATACAAGTTTCACACAAGACCGATACAAACTTTATAAGATTTATATATATCTTTTCCATATGGGATGTTAAACCTGCCAACAGGACTTGAAGTGTGCATTTGGAAACTTCTATATAATTTTGTTCTTTTAAATAATGAATGGATGGATGGTTACCATATAGTCTTAAGGCCATTACACACCGAGTGAGTTGCAAAAAAGTGACACAAACTTTTCGTGTAATCCAATAAAAACATCAAAATGCACTTAGAAAAGAAGTTTATCAACATCAAGCGATGATGAGCTGATGTTTCTAAACAAGAGAAGGAAGAAAATGAGATTCTGGGTTTATTCACTTCTCACGACAAAGAAGCAGCTGGACATAATTCATAACTCATCTGAGGAAGCAGAGGAATCATTTCAGAGAGCTGATGTCTTGTTTTGTGTCTGAGGTACAACGGTAACATTTTCCTGTTTGTGTATCACTGTATATTAAGTACCAGTGCACGTTGCACCTGTTGCAACATGCAGTGGTCTGATTGGTCCAATCTGTTCATTTGGATCCGAAAAATCAAGCTTGGTTTGGAAAAAATAGACCCTACACTCTAAAGACCCTTCTGTCCAGAGATGCATGCTTCTTTTCAGTTCAATTTCCAAAGCCTCCGTTTCCTCTCTGTGGATGGATATATATATATATATATATATATATATATATATATATATATATATATATATATATATACATACATATACACACACACACTCTGGCTGGATTTTGTTCAAGTGTTATATATTGATGAAGTATATCCCAAAACCTGAGAACAAATCCACTAGAGGAGACAAACATATGTTAAAAATTTACATGACATCACCTAAAAAAGATTCCACACCTAAAACTAATAGATATTGATCGTCATGGCAGGTGTAAAAGAAAACAAGCTGGTCATCTTCATAGATGTGTCCTCTAAGGTTGGTTTATTTTACCTCTTTGTTTGAGCCTTTCCAAACTGTGTAATTCCTGCACTGAGGATAATGCCAATTACTAAAACAGAACCCCTGACATTTTTAAAAAAGGGTTGGCACATTCAGTGTGCATAATACTAACACTAACGGGCAACATGGATATGCCACTGATGTCTTGCATAAAGTTGAGACTTTATAGATGCAACAGTGCCACTGACTCGTCATAAAAAGTCACTGTTTTGAATTTTGATTAGAATTTTGATGGGGCTGAAGTTAAACTGGATTTCTGCTGGACTTTCACATATCTCACTCTTTCCAGGTGATGGTGCGGAGGCACTGAATGTATTCAGTTTGGCCTTACAGTTGTGGAGATGTTACTGATAAATGAAATTACAAAACATAGCCTAGAGCATCGGGAGTTAAGGTCAGCGAAGATCACCTTGCTTGCTTTAAATAAAGCAGTGTTAGTTCAACTCTGAGAGAGGCCGAGAAGTGAACCACATTCTTTGTTGTCATGTGTGGCTTATATTCATCTCAACCTCCTGAAAGGGTTTATTCAGACTAAATATTTTCAAGGGTTTTCAAAGGCTCATTTTTAAGGTATAGATTGGTGAGGAATGCAAACTACAGCTGTAGTCTTTAAATATCAAAGCTCAGGATGTATTGGGTATTATTAAATGCCCCATATTACTAGCAGCTGTCTGATAGAGGCCTGTGAAACAAGTTGTCATTGTTTTGCTTGACACTTTGAGTCATTCAGGCCTGGAAACCAGTAAGTGATCCCCTGCAAAACTCCAGCTGTTAGGGAAAAATGTGTGTTCCCTCGCTGGTTGGTGAGTGGCTGCTGGAGGTTGCTAGCTGTCACCGCGTGACATTAGCTTCACCAAAAACCTCCTGGGGATTGCTTTGGTCACTAGTACACTAGTCACGGTCACCAGTAGTTTGCAAGTAAATTGCAGACTTGGTGCAGCACTTTATACTTATTTCCAACAATATCACCAGTTGCATTGAGCAACCCCCCATGACCCAGTCAGGGAACATACATTTTGTCCTTACAGTCGGTCAAGCTTGCAAGGAAAGCCTGTGAGCTTCATAAACTGACCATGCTGTAGATATATGACACCTAAACTTTGTGAAGATAGCCTTTCTTTAAATAGTGAGAGGATTATGTGCACCAAACTGTTCATGGAAAGGCTGTACGAGGCATACATCAGTCAACTTTATACTGCGTGTGTATAAGATCATCTCACGAATGTGACAGGTGCTACACCGAAATCCTCAGCAGCTAATGAGTAAAAGTTGACAGTACGTCAAAGGAAATCAAGGATCATTTTGACCCCAGGTCAAACCTCCTGCCAGCCGCATTTTGCACCTGCAGCCAAGTGGCAAGCTGCCGACCTTTTGGGCTTAAAGCCAACATTTTAATAAGTAATCTGACTATGTACCTGTTGAGGCGCGACCTGACTGCCGGGCATGTTTGACACAAGGCTGCACAGGGTGAGCAAATGGTCTCTTCAGGCAGGGCCAGTAAAAATTAAAAAGCACAGCAGGGAGAAAGAACAGAATTTTGATCTGAAAATTATGAATGCACAATCAAGATATTGTTGCTCGTTGTTATGAAAATGGGGTTTGTGGCATCTATTTTAAAAGGTCCTCCTGTTTTGAAACCATTTGGGTTTGTCTTGACATTTCTGAAAGTCCCACTGCGCTCAGATTTTAACGAGTGCTGGCATTATCGCTGGAGTGTTCATTTGAGATTCTTATGAGGGTGGTCGATATTGTGGATGACAGCACTTCATCAATTAAGCCTGTGGCCTCTGCAGTCACTCTGAGTATGCAACTGAGAAAACACAACATCTGACTCCTTATAATCACAAGTCTTCGAATAAACAGTGTGAGATGCCATAGCAGCGTCTCTCCACACATACGGCCTCGCAGCGTTGCGCCGTCATTAATTAGCGTCATCATCTCCGATTGTTTACTTGTCACGAATGATCATTTAATTAGGTAACTTCAGATGGAGGATCCAAATATTATGGATAGATTATAACAAGATCAGTGCCAAACGTCTCTGGCAGCAGCTTAAAGAAGCTGAAGCTCTGTAGGAAAAATATCAATCACATTTATATGTAAATAGATGTAATTATCTGTTGTAATCATCGCACATTACTCAGGAGGCAGCGGGCGTTTGTTGCTTTAATTCTGTGAATGTGACAGAAGTGTGAAGGAGACAAAGCAACTCAAAGACATGCAGGGAGCCAGAAAGGCTGTAAAATAACACCCACTTACACTGAAGCCTCCCGGAAAAAGATCATCTCAGTAGTCAGTAAATGGCAAGACACTGATGCTGCTTTTCAAGGTTAGCCTGGGAAATAAATGGCCTAACATATACACAGAGTAAAAGCCTCACAATGCTAGTGTATATACATTAATATACTCAAATATTTATTGTTCCTCTGACACATTTAGAAAAAATGTAAAGTTTTAATATTAACAAATATCAGCAATGGTTGAAATCGTGTGAACTTTCAATGTTAAGCTGTCGTGACCCATCGAAGAGCATCCTTGAGTATAAATATGTAAATATATAGATATGTAAGAAAATTGTGTATGTTTCTGTTCTGTGTCCTGTGTACTGTTTGTTTGTATATGTGTCTTTTTGGCTGCTGTTACAACCAAATTTCCCCTTGTGGGACAATTAAAGGATTATTCTATTCTATTCTATAATTAATTAACTCTGTTTTCTGAGCAAAACCTCTAAAAACCCATTGCAGTCGAAATGCACAGCACTAAACTGGTGACCATAAAGCAGCAGATAGCAGCTAAAGAATCAGATGGAGGGGACCAAAAACAGAGCTAAAAACGGGAGATAGTGTTAACCTTAATAATGCCACATGAATGGTTTTTCTCTCTTTGGATATCTGAAAAGGCAGATGCTGAACTTATCATCTTGCAGTACACAGTAAAGCACCTATTCCCAACCTTCATGCTGTAAACTGAAACCTTCTGCTGATCGACCAAACCTTTCACAACAACGATGAACAGACGAAACTGAGAATTTGTGATTTAAGGTCAACAGCGGTCTAAGAAGACCTCCCGGTCACCAGACTCCACCTCCTCCAGCTCACACTTGATTAAAACAGTAGCCACATATTGAAGATGAGATTTAGGTGTTACTCTAGAAATTGTAGCTGATTATAGCTGAATGATCTTGAAGCTTTAATCTTGAATTTATTTATAATTTGTTGTGTGATAAGTAGAATAGAGATGGGAGAGCCTATTATTAAAGAGCCTTGATTCCTTCAGATATCCCACAAAATGCAAAGTACAGAGCACATTCCCAGAATGGGAGCACAGCCTTGGCACAGAAAGAAATATTGTGCATAAACACAGCTTAGGTTTGTCCCTTCACACCTATGTGTTACTGCTTTTTGCCCTGCAGGGTCTGCAGGTATTTTCTTCTTTCTGTTAAAAAGTCACAAGGTCACAGGAGGAGAGGGAAAAACAACAGGCTGCGCCTCCTCTTCACTGGAAAAAGCATGTCAGGAGCACATGATGCATCCAAGAGCTGTGACACACAATCCCTAATCGATACTGGAGAAACAAAGATCCTCAGCCTCGCGGGCCCCTGGTGGGAAGCCATCATGTAATGCCAAGACAGTCGTCTCGGTTCTCCGGTCTGTTCTTTTCGGCAAAGAGGGAGAGCTCTTTGAAAACAGACCAACATCTGTCAGAACTGTGGGCACAACTGACAGACTGACAAACAACTAAAAACATACTAAATCACTGGAAACAGTGACTGCACTCGTCTGTTTTCAGAGTGTGGAAGTGCACATCAGAGACTAAACAAAGAGCATTCTTCAGCTGTTTGTTCAGAGTGATTTTCTAGTTCACTCTGAAGCTTGCGTGACGCCTGACTGCGCAGTCGTCACTGATAAAAGTCTAAACTTGCACGAACTCCAATTAGCTGTAACTAAAATGAAATGCATTCCCAAATTGAAGGGAAAGACGTAAACATTTAATTTTAGTATTCCGTGAGCTCTCTGTTAAATGCCAACGAGCAGATGAGGCTGCCTCATAATTACAAAGTCATTAAAAGATCCCAGTTGCAATTTTCCAGTTTGTGGTGTCTTGACAAAACCTGCCCATTTCTCCTTCATTTCATCGTTTCATCAGTCTGCTTATCAACAGTTGCTCTGTGCCAAACGACCAATGTAATTACGGGAAAACACGGAGCGCAATTATGGAAAATAACTTACTGGATAATTTGTTTTTTGAATACTCTCCTGTCTTTCCTTTACATCAATGATTTCCTTTACATCTATAATGAGAATTAAAACGCTTTGCCAGTTTTTACTCATTTGCTTCTGTTCATGCAATGAGGCTTATTAAATTCAGCTTTTTGCTTGAGCTATAATCTGTCTTGGTTACACACAAAAAGTCTGTAAACATATTCTTTGGCATTAAAAAAATAAAATCAGCAAAAAGCAATGGGCCAAAAAGTTCAATCTAAAAATGGTAAAACAACAACTACTGAACTGAAGAGCTGCAACAAGTAGGTTTGTTACTAATATAACTACAATTTTTTTGTGAAATATGATGTTTTTTATTTTAATACAGAAGAAGAACTTAGCTCCAGGGATTTGCCTTAATTCTGACAAAATTGTAGCAATCAGGTCTCGCCAATTAAAAGATCGATGGACCTTCTGAAAAGTGAAGGCAGTGCAGTGCAATTCCTTCCAATGGCCACCAGGGGGAAACAGCACAAGTCTGTGGGAAAGTTAGCATTTGTTTCACTTGCTTAAAATCCTCTGTTAACACTTTACTGGTCTCAGTCACAGGTTTGAAGGATAAAGCAGGTTATGACCAGTGTTGGGTAAGTTACTTTAAATTAGTAACTTAGTTACATTACTAGTTACTTCTATCAAAAGTAACTCAGTTACTTCAAGTTACTCGTTACTTTCAGAGTAACTAGTTACTAGGGAAAGTAACTTTGGTTTTACTCAGAATTCTCTTGTTAATGTGTTGCTTCCATAACTTTGCCAGTCTTCTAGCTTGCTTATTGCCACAAGTGCACTGTGCCACCTACCAATAGAAAGGAAAAAAATAATGTGCACATTTCCACAAGAGAAATCCCACACCTGGACCGTCGTTGACCGCCGCATGATTCTAGACTGCTTTTTACATCCAACACAAAAACTGCAGTCGTGGTGCTTTCGATTGTACTCAGAACTCGGAAATTCTGCCTTCTGACTAGGAAGATGTAGGTAACACCAGACTGCAGATGAGCTGCTTACAGAGCTGGACTGGGACAAAAAAAATAGTCCCGGGGAATTTGACTAGAGACCGGCCCTCCATTATAGGAAAAATCATAAAGACTTTGAATGAAAATAAACACTGTTGTGACAGTGATGTTCACTGTTCTGATGGTATATATGTATCAATCTATCAATCGTTTGTTGTAAGACTCAGATAATTATTTTTTAAAAGCGAGACATTTTAAATGAGAATAAGAAAGAAAAGTATTTCTTTGTGCCCCCCTCTCCCTGTTAATGCCCTACCTGGGCCCCTGACAAAACTTTGCTAGACCCACCCCTGCACAGTTACCAGCTGTTGGCTACTTAGAAAAGGATCCTGGTGTTATTTCTCTCTCAGAAACAGTTCATAACTTCCCTTCAACTCATTCATGTCACCTAAAAGGTAAACCTGTTTCTCCATCACCTGTTCAGCTCTGATGATTCAGTAAGGACATCTCCTGGTTTCATCTTCATGTTTCCCTCTCACCAGATAACCAAACAATATCCTGACCAGCAGCTTTTATGGCCCTGGCTCCAACAAACATCAGCTGATACTAGAAATTAATATTAAATAAATTCTAACAACAGCTGATCAAGCTTAAACGTGCTGCTGCTGTTTAGCGCGACATCCGCTGGTTTCCTCTTTCTGGCGCAAAGTGGGCGATAAATAAACAAGAGAGAAAAGCCAATCAGCTGATCACTGATCAGTTTCATGATTGAAGTAGAAACGGGAGAGGGAGGGGGAGAGGATGAGAGAAGAAGAGGCAGCTGTGCAGCATAAACACAGAATAACTCCAGCTTTGTGTCTTTTTCATTGTAGCTGAAGTCCGGGACAAAATGTTCCTTTTCACCTCAATACGAAACGCGCAATATTTTCTCTGAATACGAGACGATTCCGTTTTTTACGGGACGGTTGGCAAATCTAATAATTAACCATATGAACAAAATAAAGTTCAACATCATTAACATCATAGCACCCACCCAGCTGTATAGAAACTCCGTCATGCTAGCTAGTACGCGGTACGAAAAAGTCAGCATAACGAAAATAAACTCCACCTAAACTTGGTTCATATCTGACCCAGATGGACTCCAGGTCATAACTTCTTACCTGAAGTTCAGTTCACCTGATACTCGGACCGGCGGCCGCTTCGGGTCTCTGCTCCTCCTGCCTCCCTTTTCCTTCATCCACCTGCTGGCCTCCACCACTTGCTAATGTTATTGAATCTGTGGAAGCTCCGCGATAGCCACCACACGAAGTAACGAATAACGAGCCTATTTAAATCCCAGTAACGAGTAACGCGTTCCTGGTTTTGGCATAATAACTAGTTACTGTGCTCGTTACCACAATAATAACGTAGTTACTGTAACGCGTTACTTAATAATGCGTTAGTCCCAACACTGGTTATGACTGACAGGTTGCAAGCCCATGAGTCTGCAGTGTGCTTCAGTCTCTCAGTCTACCATTCGTCGATCATTACACCTGGTTTAAAACAGCAAATAGAAAATCAGCTTGGGACTGTCACAGTGGCTACATCCATCTTTTACATACAGTCTGTGAGTCTGACAGCGAAGGCTGTATTTTAACTAATACTGCATTAAAAAAAATCTTTCAGGAGCACAGAATATAGTTTCATCTGAACCAATGAGCACGTGTGTTTTACAAGTATGATCACAGAGTTCTGGGGTTTTCCTTTAATACTGAGCAGCTTGTCTATGTTCTCGCTTCCTCTCCTTCAGCCTGCCCAACTTTCCACAGACAGAAGACGCTAGAACAGGAATTCAGCGTTGCTCATTAATTACAGCTCTCATTAAATGTGGTCATTTAATGAGAGCTACTCTGAAATGAATGCAGAGTTGTCGGCATTCTTGCTTCTGAGAGGACACTGCATGGATGCGAAGAAAAAGTTCTAATAAAAAGAAATCTTTTGGCAGAGTCATTAACGATATGTGCACATTCTCGTTGTTTTTAATGAGGTCAGTGGCTGAGTGACGGTTCAGGTACTCATGTTCAGTTTGTTGCTATGCTGACACGTCGAGCACACTTTTATGGAACATAAGACGTCGGTGACTTCACGATGTCGCTAATTTCGATTCGCCCAGTGTCAGCGCTGTGGGACTACCATCCAGCAAAGAAGGAGTTAGTATCATAGCTGTGGCGTCCAGAGTTTGGTGTCTATCCCCTGTGGGGAGTGAAAAGGTCAGTCTGCTTTCCAAATATCAAAAGCTGCACATATTATATATTTCTATTATAATCCATTACACATTGGATAGCTGACTTAAATTTGCTTAAATCTACTGTGAACCTTGTGAACCTTCATGGATCTTTTGCTAAAATGGATTTTCCTGGAACGTCTGCACTTTAAACACTCACACTAAAGGAGGACTTTTGTGTATTTCTGTAAAAGCATTGCACTTTTTGCTCCATTAAAGCTGGACATTCTGTTTCCAGTTCATCCCTAAAGTGTTGGATGGGGTGAAGGTCAGAGCTGTGTGTACACAAGTTGAGCTTCTCCACACTAAAGTGGGAAAAGCATTTGTTTACAGGGCTGGCTTTATTGAAACAGGGAGAACAGCTAACAAAAAGATCCCCCAAAAAACACTGGAGGATGTAGCAGAGATTTCTCTGCAGTGGAGGAAAGGATGCTCCTAAACCAAGAAAAACAGAGCCGAACTATAAGTGGATGGAAAGGCGTGTCGAAGGAGAACGCTTTAGATAAATCTTTGGGGTGGGGGGACGGTTTGTGAATATGTTCTTCAGTAATCCGTTTCACTTTTGGCCAGTTGCAAGCCTGCTTTTGTTTTTTATAAATCTGTTTGTTCCAACTTCAGCTGCTTACTTGGATTCTTCAGGTTTCCTATCCTTTTTCAGCCTTCTGGTTCATGGAGTCCTCTATTTCACGGCAAGGATAACGGCAGCTTTGTGTGATGTGACTTCTGACATATCGAAGAAGACATCAGATAAATCTGTGCTTATCCTTGTTAGTAATTCACAGACTCCAAGAAGCCGTGCTCCCCGAAACACCATCGGTCAAGCTCGTGGCAGCGTGTGGGTAAGGCTCTGAGACTTGTGTGGATCGCGTTAATGTTAGACACCGGCGTTTAAATAAGCAAAATGAAGCAACTTTCCTTTTCACCACAGCACCATGTGAGATGGAAAAGGATGAAAGGATTGGTGAAAGGATTTCTTTCCTGTTTTTTTCAAATCCTGGTCTTTACAGAATGAGATGATTTCAGTCAGATGTGGTTTACTTGTAGAACGAAATAAGATGAAGTCATGTGCACAGAGAAATGCTATAATTACGCTGAGTGCAGAAAGTGAAAAATGACACTGACAATTTTTAAATACCCGGTACGCTGAGATGAGCAACAACCTTCCAAAACTCATCAAAGATGGGCTGCAGCCAATAAACGACTGAACGTTGCATGCCTTATCTAAAGTCATTCCCCTTAATGTTCATGAAGTCAAACTCTTTGTAACTTCATGTGTGTCCTCCAAGAAAATGTCTGATTAATAAGTAGCAAGTAATTTATTTTTTGGTGAAAGAAAGAAGGGAAAAAAATCGTTTGCACCACCAGCTGGTGTTGTGAAACCATAAAAGATGGATGTTGCTTCCGAGTCTGAAAAGTGAAGCTGGGAGTGCAGATTTAAAGCAGGGGGGCCTTAAGTCTGTGTTCTTTTAATAGCTGCCAGGGGGTGGAGCCTGTTCCTATAGAAATCTTGACCTATAAATGCTTTTGTGATAATATTATAGATGCAATCAGTCATTTTGGGTCATATCTAAAAGTAGATTACAGTCACTCCAAGAGTAAGTAAGGAGGATTTTTCAGGGCATGCGTAGGATTTACCCCTTTGTTCATACTGTCTATGCTTGGAAAGGACAACAGTTAAATAATAATGGTAACACGTTCCTGTGCCATAGCCTAAAATTAGCAGTCGAAAGAAATATCATCGAGTGAGATCACAGTTAATTAGACAAGTGTAGTCCAAAGTCATACAGGATGTCCTTGTCATTGTTTTTTAAAATGTTTGTTTGTTCTAGTAGCTCGTGAGCTTTCTGTCTCACATTTTCTCTTCTCTGAATCTGTGTTTTAATTTTTGTCTACATTTTTCAGAGTACAGTAGTTGTTTTAGTTTCCTCGGTGTTTCCATGTCTATTCCCTCTGTCTTATCTTTCTATGTCTGTCCCCCTGTTTCAGTTAAATTGTCGTTTTCCTACTTTCTGGTTCATTTTAAAGGTTTACTTTCCTTCAGTGTAGTTTCACCTTGTTTCAGGTATGGGTGTTCTTTCCTGTTTTATTCTGTTAGTCTGTTTGCTTCTGTCTTGCTTTGCCCCTCCCCCTGTGTGCTTGTCTTGAGTAACTTCACCTGTGACTCGTTCCCCACCAGTCTCCACTCAGCCCTGAGTATTAAATGGTCCTGATCATATGCTCTTCTTTGTTCTTGTTGAGTCAGCTGTTTTTATCCCTCTTGTTTCTCTCAGTTTTCTAAGTTTAGGTCCTGCTTTTTTCTCCCCTTCCTATTTTCTTTGCCCGCGATTGACTTTTTTTAAATTTAGTTTGTTTTTTCCATCTCTTTGGGTTACACAGTTTTTCCTTCCATTTCTGATGAGCCCCCTGGGGAAACTGTTAAGATATTCATTGTGTGTACTCATGGTGTACAGTGTGTTTAACTGCATTATGGTAACATGTTTATGTTTAACAGAGAGACAGTATTATAGTTGTCACCACAAGGAGGCACTGTTTCATTGTAAGGGCACGTATGCTGAGTCGTCATGCCCCTGAGGGGAAAAAAAGTATACCACAACAAAAATGGCACCCATGAGGAAAAGTTTTGCTGCATGTTGATGTGGAATAAAGTTCCCAAAATATTAAGGACATTTTTGCCTCCGTCGTCATTTTCCTTCGAGTTGATCGCTGTCGATGCTGCAATACTCAACAGAAACAAAAAACAGCACTTTACGCAACAATTTTTTACCTATATAACTTTTAAATATTTCTACCTTGTCAGTATTTTCCAACCTGCCTCAATTTCCTTAGTGTAGTGGAAGTAGCAGTGCCTGTCTAAAAAGTTGCTGTGCAGAGAAGGCATTCATGTATATAATGTATATAATCGTCTATTTTAGGCCATCGGAGTGATGTTATTGTAAGAGTCTCAATTTTTCCATCCCGTTTAAAGGCTTATTAACAGTTTGTTTTAGGGTCACTGTTAGAATCGGGTTTAGACTAGACACGTATTTGTAATGGGTAAGCCTAGGGTGAAAATGTCAATGAATAATCTGACACAGATGTCAAAATTTAAATGTCTATATGCGTGTGTTTGGCCTTCCTCCTACACACAGAGTGGAACAGGTAGTGGAAACATTGGTAACAGCTTTCAGCCACAGTATGAGAACAGCTCCAACTGATCTCAGCATCTGAAATACACCTACTCAGGTCTCCAGCAACACAACCGCCAGGTTTAAAGCACGCTGGATGAATCAAATAATGAGATTTATGGACAGACAAAGATTCCTGTGACTCCTGAAGGACATACCCAGTTACAGCATTATCTTCCTACTGGTCTTGTACTGTATCTTTGTCAAAAGACACTGGCATCACAAAGAGTGGTCATTGCAATATTGGATCTAAGAACTATCAAGCCAGTTTTAAAGTCTGCATAGAGGCAGCTTTTAGTGACCGTAAACTGTGGTTTGCTTGTGCCATGACCTGGGGTGTCGTGACACCAGTGCCCAAGAACACCTTGTGTATCTTTCTACAAAGTCAAACACAGTCCTGCCTTTGACAAAACAGCAGAGAACCAGCCGGCAACTTAAATGTAAGCTGTAGTGATAGTTGAGTCACATTAGGGTTTTTAGGTTGACCAAAGTTGCTAATTAAAATGTGTCATTTCTTTAGTTCAGCTTTGACGAAGGTTGTAGAGGAAATCTGATAAATAGCATCTGCAGAATTATGTAATTGTCGTCAGTATAGCAGAGGAGTAAACATGACTGCTGAATTTAATATCCAAAGCATCTCATCTTGTCTGGTGTCACGTTAAATTTTAGTTTTCAGTTTCTGTATACACTTTTTTCAGTTCATTTTGGTTTGATTTGGGCATTTATTCCATTTTTTTTCCACCAACATTAACAAATAACACAAGTGGGCTCCCACAAGTAGTGCTCTATTCATGTGTTGCGTTATGTGGTTAGTCAAATTGCCTCACTTCACTTTTCCAGTTCAAAAAAGCGACATTAATTTATTATATATCATAAATTTGTAGTTGTCAAATACACAAAATGTCTCTAAACTGCTTTTTTTTTTTTTTTTACAGATTTAATTTCTCTGTGTCAGATTGTAAAGTGTTAGTAATAATTCAATGTATCCGTCATACCTTCCCTTTACAGATACATGAGAGCTTAAAATCCTGAATGGCTCTAGTAAAGAGAAACTCGTCTTCCTCTGTAAACTGGCCTCTCCATAACACATGCATATGTAGAAGGGCAAAATGAGGTGATCTGTCCCACCAAGTCCACATGGTACTTCACACTCTGCCAGCATAATGACATAGCATGGGCTGTCTCGGTAGCCAGCGTCTGTCCATCAGCTTCCCCCAGAGCGAGGCGTTTAAAATGGATCTGGGTCACAGTGGGATCCCCTCTGTCCACCCGCCGGAACCTGGAAGCATTCAGTTCATTTGTGACAGATCTGCCTGAATTACTACAGCCAATCCATGTGACACACTTTACTGACAGTGAGAGCTGCTGCATTATGTATTAACACCTAGATGGTGTGTTCTTTTTCAGTACACGCTGATGCATTCAACATGCCACTATCTCTGTGTGAATGACAAAACTGACATTTGCTCCACTTTTTTGATTCCGTACTCAAATCAAAAAAGTACTGTTATTAAAGTGTTATTAAAGTGCTAAACAGCAGTTTAGCACTTTAATAATAGGTGCTGTAATGGGTTTGAGGATTGCTGGAGATAAAACCTGAGAATTTCCTGTTTAAAAGTGACACATGGATTTATTTTTTATACATGTACAAGCTTTTGCATACAACGAAAAACCCAAAAACCATATGAACCCCTGTGAGCAAGCACTTTGGCGATAGTGGGAAGGAAAAACTCCCTTTTAACAGGAAGAAACCTCCAGCAGAACCAGGCTCAGGGAGGGGCGGGGCCATCTGCTGCGACCGGTTGGGGTGAAAGAAGGAAGGCAGGATCAAAGACATGCTGTGGAAGAGAGACAGAGATTAATAGCAAGTATGATTTAATGCAGAGAGGTCTATTAACACATAGTGAGTGAGAAAGGTGACTGAAGAAGAAAACCTCTATGCATCATGGGAATCCCCCAGCAGCCTACACCTATTGCAGCATAACTAACTTTGGGTTTCATTTGCTTAAACATTTTTTAATGGTCTGTGATCTTTTGCTGATATTCTATTTCTCCTCCTCATTTTGAGAGATGGCAAATTAAAAAAAATGCAAACACAGGGCAGTGAGACACTGAAATGACAAGAGAAGAAAAATCAAAATCCACAAGAGACTAATCGTGAAAAGTAAGAGAGGCGCTGTTAACACCAGGCTAATAAGATGAAACATAAAGTGAAAGCTGACACAAGAGTTGGTAGAAACACTGGAATTATTTTAAGTTACTAAACAACTTAAACTAAAAATGACATCCTAGAGCATGAAGGCACGAAGTGGTTCTGCCCCAAACCAACCTCAAGCACACTTTTTTGACCATACCTTGTCAGGTGTAGACAACTGGGAATTAAGCCTTGGCAACCCCGAAAGACTCTGCTGTAACTCCAATTGCAAGGCGAGTGGGGGTTGCAGAGGGGTGTAACACCCTATAATGGAGTACAACAACACCACGCCCATGGGTGAAAATGAAAAAAAGTTATTAACTCTATATTGTCAGTACAACACAAGGAGACATTCCCAAACCTACCCACGCAGATGAACTGACAGCATCCACTGGCCGTGGAAGAAAGATTACGTTTGTGCTTTTAGAAGCTGTTAAATACAGCAACGAGTGCAGTGCTCATATTTTACTTAGCAATTTTATGTATTCATATTTAATATTGAGTAAATGCACCTTCAGTAATAAATTCTTTTATCTGTATTATTCTCTCATTCTACCTTTAGTCTGAGGCTCTTCTCTTGTTAAGGCTCATTAGTTCCAGTAAAGGGAAACTTTCATACAAGATCATTTTCAACTCTGGTGACAGTCGCAGTAAAAACCTGGGTACATAAAGAATGTTTTTATTTATTTTTACATTTTGGTTTAGAAGAACTCGACTGGTCGGCACAGTCTCAATCTGAATCTGAGCTTTGCTAAAAGCATCGACTGTCAGCTGAGCTTTAACATTCAGTGGTTAAATAAGAGCAAATCCCTGCAGTCTTTTCCAAAAGCCTGACGGCATTCAGCCCTGTGGCCGCTGGGATAGGCTCCAACCCTCCCATGACCCTGAATTGGATAAGCAGAAGAAAATGGATGGATAGATGTATGGTTGGATAGACTAATGGCAATACCTTTGCAGATGGATGAAGGCTATTAATTATACCCACATGTTTCAGTATATTTCAGTAGTGCATTAAACTGCCAGGTTTTGTATGTAAAACAGTGTTAAGCATTATCTATGTAACGCATCTGTAGTGCATCTGTGCACTGCTGTTGCAGCAGACTGCATAGCCCTAAGAGTTTTGATGTGTTGCCGTCCTGCTGGGTTTCAGGCTTTCGTAAAAGAGGACATCTTTTAAAAGGCTCGGCTTTGCATGACGCACTTGATGTTCTCTAGTGGGGGAGATTTTCTTCTTACTTTTAAAAACAAAACACTTTTTGCATCAAGTTACCTTCACTTCATTTGGTAATCCCCTGTAATTCTTAATATGTAGCAGGATTCTTTAGCTGTCAGTTTATTTGAAGGCACAGACTTTAAATTTCATATATTTGATGTGAAATGTCAGCTTGCTGACCAAACACATCTAAAGAAATAGAGACTCCAGCCTCATGAGTAACTGAGTTTGGTGTGAATGAGCTCCATGCTCCATGTTGCCATGCATTTTAATATTTTTTAGGTCTCCAATATGTGCTCATTTTAGTACCAGAGTCACTGCACAATGCTGGTGATCCCATTCATATGTATATAAAGGGATCACACACATGCATACTCTGAACCGGAGATTACCTCAAAGGGAAACCATCTTTGCCGGGTGATAAGCTTTTGAACCTTGGCTAAACATTTGTGGTACATTTTAATGTGTGAAATTTATCTAGAGGTCTGTTTTTCTGCTCTGGGGAAAAAGCAGTTTCCCCAATTACTCAGATAGAAAAAGGTTATTTACTCGGTACAAAACCTCTGTTCATAGAAGGGTAATTTAACTGGGTTTTCTATAGCTGCTATAATTGGCCCCTTGATCAAACCTGTGTGACTGGAAAACAGAGTACAGCTGCAGGGAGGACGGACCGAAAACATGCTTTATAATGATGCAACGCACCTAGTCAAAATAGTCAAAACCGTTTAACTCTCAAAGCCTTTACATTCAAAATATGACTGAATGTAAAAGAGACTCCACCAACTCCACATTAAGGATGTTAGCAAAAGTCAACATTTGTCTGAAATGTCACAAACTCCCACCGGCAAATCAGCGTCGGTGACCTACGGGCACCGATCTTTCACAAAGGCAGAACTCAAGCCACTGTCATCAGCTCAAAGCCTCTTAAAGAGCTCACACGCAGCTATCAGAGCTGTGCTTTTACTGCCTTATTGAATGATAGATGAACATATTTAAATGGAAATAAGCCACAACTGCATAACCATGAGTTGTATGTTGTTCAGGGGGGAAAAAAGAAGATATAATTGAATAAAGGCAATATTTTCACTTATTGGAATTCCCAGTGCTTCTCAGTGACAGAGGTCTCACAACATTGCTTTGTTCTATAGCCAACAAAACAACACATTACAATATTAGCGCAACATCAAATGACACACCCGCCGCAAAGATGGATCACCGCGAGGTGCAGCCGCTTCCACGTACCCAGACAAAGTGACTATAATCAATCATCTTGGTAAAGCGCTGCTAAACAGTGGATTCTGTCAAATGGAAGAAACACTTACAGGCTCATAACTGAGCAGTGGCAGTTTACTGCTCACTTGAGACACTGAACAAATCAAAGCTTTCATGTCTGGGGATATAGCAAATACTGACTTGAGTGGATGGAAGGGCTGACTGATACTCTGCTGAAATAGAGAACAACATTTGTCACATTATTATAGAAGAGCCAGTCGTGCCGAACTCATAAAGGTCAGTTTTTCACTACTTCAACACTGCGGCATGGATAATGCATAAAGTGTAGTGACTGTCAAGGCAAAGCAAGGTTATTTGTATTGCACAGCAGCTATGGATGGCCTGTATAACATAGGTGAATAATGTATTGAATAGGACCGATAGAAGAATCTGTTCTCAGATTCTGAGTCTTCGAAAAACCCCGAAAACAAAAATTGGACCCTTGAGCCATGAGATACGTTGACATTTTTCATAAGCTGTTGTCAAACAGGCATATTAACAGTATTATAACAGTAATTAGATTCCAGTTATAACCATCTTATTTTTATTTGGGCTGTATACCTCATGTTTGCTGTGCTGCTGACTGGTTTAGTTTAACTTGGCTTTGTAATATGTTTTTATTTATTAATTACTTTTGAGTCGGGTCAGTTATTCTATATAATAATGCAGTCTGAATAAATCAAAAAGGGGCTGCTTTTTTTATTGCCTTTCTTTGTGTCTGCTGATGTTGACACACTTATTTGCTTTTGTTCTTCTTGTAACAGGAAACCACCACTATGACTACCAGCATAGCCACCTGGACCTGACCGCCCTGACACCTAAAATGGGTAAGAAACTGCTTGACTGCTGATGTGTAGTTACAGGCAGAGTCCAATTCACTGTGTAACCCTAGACTGATAACGTGATATACTCTTTTTAGTTTAGCCTGATTTCATGGCAGTCATTGGCTTCATTTTCCAAAATGATATGCATTATTATCTCTAAGTGATAGAAAGCCGAGCAATTTCTGTGATAGACTATTTCCAATTTCAAAAACAAAAGTATGCCTTTCACAGGGAATTTAAAGTACAAGGAGCTGATAAAGAAATCCTCGGAGAAAATGAAAAGCAAAAAGTGTGATAATCAAAGGATCGCCTGTGCAGTTTGCTCGAGTTATTGAAAACCCAGTTACTCTCATAGCATCCCATCTATTTTTCTAAATGTGATTTTCTGTGAAAGGGGAACAGCTCTTCACTGTGGAATTACTGAACGGTTCTGCATCTAAATGGCTGTGAAATGAAAGAGGGATCCTGGATTTTTAATTACTTACAAAAATCCCCTCTGTGATATTCTAAAACTGCAGAGGCCAGTGTTTTGTGTCACTGTTTCGGGTTAAAGTTATCATCATTGAGTCATTAAACAAAGTTTTTTACCATTAACGGAGCGCTGCCATCCACATCCTGCCTGCGCTTGTCTGCCTCTTAAACAGGGCGGCTTTTCATGGGAAAATGGGTTTCGAAAGTGCTTTCAGAACCAAATAAAACTCTTCAAACAGCACTTTTGAAGTCTATTTAGCTTCTGATGAGGATCATAGCTGCAATGCATAATTCAAGAGTTGCTGGTTTGGACGTTTTTGTTAACCCTTGGCAGCATTCCTGCAATATTGTTTTTGACCAAGGGCAACCTCTAGTTTGAAACATACTGTGCACATTGATTGTTATTGATCCTTTCTTTCTCACTTGGATTTGTTAGCCCACAGACAAATGAGATACGGTAAGTAATACACATACACATGGTGTTTATGTGTATCTTTTCATCAGTTTTTCTTTAACATAATTCATGTATAGTAGCAACTGAATTCTTTTCCTGCACACTGAGGGTCATTATTCTCCTTTTCTTTCCTTTTGTTCAAGCACTTGTGTATTTTTTGCAGTTGCAAAACTTCACATTGCTGCATTACAATCCATGACCTTTACTCCAACCTTAAAATCTTTTCTACACACATTTTTTTCTTTCCTCTTCCTTCACTCAACCTAACTGGCTCTATCTACCCCACAAACCCCCACACACACTTTCTGATTCTGTGAATGTCTCCCCTCTACACCATATGTTCCTTGGTGTTGTGTGTCCCTATCCTCCTTGCTGCAGTAGTCGCCCGGTCCTATTTTTAAATCCAGCACCCGCGTCCCTGCCTGAATCCCAGCCCGAATCCCAGCCCTTTCCGCCCACCGTGCCTCGTGACCCATGACTGGGCGTCCTAAATTCTGAAGCCACAGGAGCTCTGTGCAGTGCAGGGAGCTGTAATGGTGTTATACATATCACAGATATCCCCAGATGAACTGTTAAAGGCATGCAAAATGATCTGTCGTTTGAGCTGCTTAGATGCAGTTGAGTGACGCAGTTTCCTGCTGACTCAGAACTGCAAAGAAGACAAATTAGTGATTTCATTGAAGCTGCAACTTCAGTAAATAATATCCTTGAAATGCCTTGACACAAAATCCTTAGCCTTAGCAAGCAAAGCGCTCTTTGTTAAGCATAGTCCTTTCTAAAATACAGCCTATTCTGACTTTTTCATTTTTAGTTCAGTTCAGTCTAACATGTTATCTCTTCTTTTTAAAGTTCTGAGTATGTTTCTGTCCAGCAAAGAATTAAAATTACATCTTCCAAACTGGGATCCCAGTCTGAGAAGTTCTTAGAGCCAGAAGTAGCCATGTTTAGACAAAAGGTTGAAGTGTAAACTATCAAGCTTGGTTCACATTGTGCATCCATAGATTGTATGGTCAAAAGTACTGAGCTACCTTTACATTACCTACAGAAGCTGCTCGGCAATGGAAATCTATACCATGAAGCTCCCCAGTGCACACTTTTTGTGCTGATGTTAATCCCAGAGGAGTTTTGGAAGTCTGGAATTACTGGTGAATTTCATGCACCATGTGCCTCAGCACTGGTTGAGATGCTGTGGTTTCTAAATGTTTCCATTTTGCAAAAATACATTTTACAGTTGACTGTGGAATATCTAGTAGGAAGGAAATGTTGTTGCAAGAGTGGCATCGTATGAGAATTCCATGCTCGAATTCACTGAGTTCTTTAGAGCACAACATTCTTTCACAAATATTTGGAAAGGCAGAGTGCATGCCTTGATATATGCATACTTGATTTTTTTCCACCAGTGGCAGTGGGACTTTTGTCCATAAAGTAGTTAAGGCTGACGCACTGGTAGCTGTTGGTCAACAAATGTTGAAATGAAAAACAAGGATTTGTAAAGTTTTTTTGCAGAACTGTTCATCTTGAAAATGAAATACGTGTAGAGATGTTTGCCTGGCCATGCCAGATTCCAAAAAGCAGGACATCACAAGCTGAAATGACGCCGAAGTTCACCGCTCAGTTGTGACTATTTTTAACAAGCACCACAGTTCAGAAGAAAAATGACAGTGATCATTTGGAGCGAGCCCCAAGTTTTTGGCATTTCTAAGAGAACTAATGCAAATATCTTAAGGATATATACACATATGCCCAAAATAAACTATCCAAATGTCACAAAGGAAAAGATTTTCTCATCTGAATGGAGCCATGTACCAGGCTTAAATATAAAAGGGTGAGAGTGACTTTGAAAACAAAGGGAAAGAACCAAGAAAAAGTTGCAGACGGACGCAAGGAATAGGCAAAAACTTTCGTCATGGTTCAGAAGAAAGATACAAAAAACATCTGAAATCTGTGTAACATCATTTCATGAGTGGATGGAGGAGGAACAAGGAGCATATGGAGGATAAGAACAGAAACAACTGGCCTTTTCTGTTACTTCTGACTTTAAAACAGCTCAAAATCTGACCAGCATGCACATAAGATATGGTGGGTGTAGTTACAGTGGTTACCCCAGTTACCCGTGCCCACATTCACATTTTTAATACTCTAACTTGCTGTTCAGTGTCTCAGTTATTTATTAATTTTTTTACCAAAAGTTGAAAAAATGTGTAAAACAGCCCCTAAATGCTCTGTAGTCCTGCTCAATCATTCTCAACACACATTTCCCACTGCATCACTTCCCTTTCCTTTTCCCTCAAGTAAAGACTCCCAGTGTAGAGCCCATCCTTTTGACTGACTGTGTGCTGACTGCAGTGCACCACTTCCTCCCCTGTCCCCTGTAGAGCGACCCCAGCGGATGAACAACATCCTGACCTCAGCCACGGAAGCCTACGACCTGTCCCTGTCCAGATCCTTCCAGAACCTGAGCCATCTGCTGCCTTCCTACGAGCTGGCCCTCAAGTCTGACTTAAGTAAATACTTTCCACAGATCCAGCAAGTGGTCCTTCAGTCGTCCTCCATCACTGTGTCATACCTGATACGCTGCAAAAACACAGGCGATGACATCACCCTCATGTCGGGCCTGTGCATTGGAGGTTTTACTCGATTCACCGCGCCGGGCCCGATGAAACCTCTCAATGTCCATTACAGAGACATGCATCATGATAACTACCTCCAGATGTTTGTTGGCTCATCATAGATAGTACTCTCACTTTTCACCTTTTTAGGGAAATAAACTTTTTAAAATGCATGACAGCACGCTCAGAGGCTCCACACTCATTCCCATCCACTCATCTATCGGCTCATAGACTGACATCTAATTGGCGTGTAATTTAGTTCCATCTGTGGCCCATGTCATGTTGCTAATGTCTCTTAATGACATATTAAGAACCATATTTTTTTTTCAGCTGAATGGCTTCTATACAACAACTGGATGGCACTTTAATGTCTCGCCAATACTACAGTTCATTATCCTCATGGTGACATTTTCAGTTTGATGATAACGTGGATGCTGCTGCTTTAACCTCCTGACTGGTGCATCGTCCACTGGTTCGTAGAATGGTTTCATGTGATGAGTCAAGTTTTTCTTCATTTATTTAACTTTCATTAAAGCCACAAGTTTCCTGAGGTATGCTCCATCTGTGTGGGTGGTCTTTCCTAAATGACAGTAAATTATTTTACTTTATTGCACAGCAAGATGGGACATGAGGCATGAACAAGAAAACAAATAGGAAATATCAACTATTTATGAATTAAAAAATGTTTTAATGCGATCTTTAAATTAAGCTGTTTATTTAATGTTATGTTTATCTTGTGAATTAATTCAATCCCAGGTCATTAAACTGCAGCTTTGCTAATTTCTAGGCTGGGCACGTGGATTGTTAGGGTCCATTGAGTTGACATATTTAGTGAGATTTTATAATTAAATATTGATTGCATATAGCCTTATTCATGCTTGACGTTTCTGGGGCATGTTTCCATGTAGCCAAAATTAATCAAACTCAACAACTGCATTAAAAGTACCTCAACAAATTTGTATCAACATAAAGTATAAATGTTTTTCTATTGCGTTAAAAAGAATACACATGCATCGTCCATACAAAATGCAGGCATCCAGTGTAATGATAAGGAGGTTTTTGTTCCAGCAGCATATACCTATTCCCTACCAAACACCAAGCAATCACTTTCCAATCTGTCGAGGAAGACACATTTTTCCTTACTCACTGAGTCACTGGCAGATCTTTAGGTCTGTGTGTCCTTGGCTTTGCAGACAATTTCACAGCAACCGCCTATAACCTCCAGCAACTGCTTTTTCTCTAGCAACTGGTGGTTGCCAGGCAGTTGCCAACCAGTATCTAGGCCTGTGTGAGTGGGGCATTAAATAGTTCAATTCAATTCAATTCAATTTTATTTATACAGCCCCAAATCACAACAAGAGTTGCCTCAAGGCGCTTTATATTATAAGGTAGACCCTACAATAACACATGCAGAGAAAAACCCAACAATCATACGACCCCCTATGAGCAAACACTTTGGCGACAGTAGGAAGGAAAAACTCCCTTTTTAAATAGTATGCTCTAAATCAGCGGTCCCCAACCTTTTTTGCGCCACGGACCGGTTTATGCCCGACAATATTTTTCATGGACCGGCCTTTAAGGTGTCGCGGATAAATACAACAAAATAAAACTAGTACCGGTACCGAAAAAAAGAAGACTTATTCATAACACACGTGAAAAGACCCAGGAAAACCGAGTTAACGATAAAAACGATAACAAAATAACACTGAAAACCGATAAAAACCACGAAAACCATACATTTCACACCTGAGCCTCAACTCTCGTGGCCCGGTACCAAACGACTCACGGACCGGTACCGGTCTGAGGCCCGGGGGTTGGGGACCGCTGCTCTAAATGCTCTAAAGTCCACAAAACATATAAAGCTGAAGCAGATCAGTCATTCCAGCAGCTGATGTGGGCTGGTATGACTGTTAACAACTGGCATATATATTATATGTATATATAAAATTGCTTTTATCCTACTCGCTTATAGCTTTAGCACCCAGAAAGTACACATTTCATCGCTGACTTCTGGGTGTATTTTAGTTTTCCCTTAAGCTCAGAAAGAGCTCCACAAGAGTTTGCAAAAATGGTTCAAATAAAACCTTCAAAGCATCAGGAGCAATCTTAAGGCAAGGTACGCACACAGAGAAAGCCACTTAAACATGTCACTGGTCCTTTTTTACACTGTGTGGTTATGTGATAGAAAAACATGCATCAGAGCAATCTCCTCTCAGCGCATTCCACATTTGTCTTTTATAAGTTTGTCTTTTCTTTCATTTATCAACTCAGGGCTTTGCTCTTATCTTGCCAGAGTCCTGTACAAACACAGAAAATCACAGAGATGAATCATGTTGAACTACAAAGAAGCTTTTTGAATTTGAGACAGGGGCTCGGCAGAATTTGTCAAACACGCAAGGAAAGTCATCCCTTGAAGAAAAAAGAAGTTCTAGCATGAGTGAGATCTTTGGAAACAAGCCTAAAAGTAATATAATTAGTTGCAATTTTAATGAAACCATCTGGAGAGACGATGATTAGTAAATTAAATTAGCATGGTTTATTTGCAATTTAAAATTGGCAATTATAAATCATTTCTGGTGTGTAGTTTTTGTGTGTGTATGAGAGAGAGAGCGAGAGCGGCACTTCCATCCTCTCCGTCCTTCAACGATGTCAACGACGCGGGGATTGAGGACGCAGCTCTAAAATAACCCGCTTAGCTCCTCCAAGGAGGCGGCACAATGAAGGAGAAACCAATCATATTTGGCTCTGCTGTTTTCCCCTTAATCACCCTTAAAAGGGATTAAAACACCTTTTAGAACAAATAAGCCACCTTTAATCCGCCCAAAAAGAAATACCTAAATGATATTACTCTATCTCCCTTTTACATTCTACCACTCCTACTCCAAACCTCTGAATATCACTTTATAATTGATGTTCCACCAATTTCACGAGTGTTAGCGCATTATATGATTACGGTGTTCTGTGATCAATAGCTGACACATAAATACACTGGCTATACTGAATGTAATCTAGCAAAGTGGGAGCTGGGGTTTAATTAGCAGTTGTTAGCAATTTCCTGTGTTGTAGCTCTGCTTCACATTTGGGACCCTTCAGCCTCTCGCAATCATTTTAACAGTAAAGTGCTGCGTTTTATCTGAGCCGCAGTGATGAGATCAAGTAATTTCCATTGCCCTTCTTAAATCATTTCAGCCACTTACACTGTAAACAGTGGAACATGTGTACATCCATAAAGAATAAGACCTAAATCAAATGGAAGCGGAGGCAGTTATAGAGGAGCAGGCCATTTCGAGGATGACTTTACTTATCTCAGTGGCAGAAAGGAAGAAATTGCTCATTTCAGCTGATTGTAACAAAAAGCATCTCTTGTTTTCTGATCTGTTCTTGTCCTGTCCTATGAAAACTTTGACTTCAAATATAAAAGTAAACAATGTGTAAGAATTTGTAGAAAGTGGGGGACGTTGCTACATTTTACTACATCGCTATCTCTGTGTTGAGAAACTGAAAACACTGCAGTAGTGATGTGTCAATAGCAAAGCATCCAACCCTAAAGAATGGCATCCTTCAGCATCCATCTAAATGGGATCATAATTTCCAAGATAAATACTGAGTTATATAAAGAAAAAGTAGAGAGTGAGACAATAAACTGAATAGAAAAGTGGTTACTGAGGTCATTTTCCCATAGACTTCTATACTAAAACAGGCGTTTTGCACCACAGTCGAGACAGTACAAAAGATAGATGTAGTTACTGTGACGTCACCTGTTGGTTTGCAAATTCCTGTTTTCAAGCCTGAAGATGAGCTTTTCAGGCATCTTGACTGCAAAAAATATATGTGGGGAGGAGTTGGGAAGACTTAAACTGCTTGCTCATTAGCTAAGGACTGACAATTCGTTAGCAAACAAGTTCGCAGAAAATACCACAGATGGTCATCCTTTTGGAAACGAAATCAGAAAGTTGCTTCTCATAGACTTTTTATGAGACTTTTTGCAACCTTAGATATCCCCACGGTGGTGTTCACATAGACAACAGTTTACGACATTTTACCACGAGGAATGAATGCTAATTTAATCTTTAATCTTCCCTTTTCAGACCCTAAGGTTACATAGACTCTGCTCCGTGTTGTGGGTTTTTTTCTTATTTATGCCATATCATTATCTGAGTGTAACTCTTGAGATCTTATTGACTGGAAACTTTACTTTGACCTGTCATTAGAGATATGAGCCACAGCTTGTCAGTTGTGTCTATACTTGTAGTTCGGTTGACATTTCCCGCCGTAATGTCATATCTAAACCAACCCTTCGGGGAAGAATGCTAGACCGCATCGCCACAGGCAAGAGTTGGGCTTCCCTCATTAGGAATGCACAGACTAGTGGACATTAAAACCTCAGAGTGGGAGAAAATAAGGTGACCTTCTGCATCCAGGCGTGACATCTCTCCCAGAGAGACGAGCATCCAGACAAACAATTCCCATCATCCCCTTTCTCCACGACCTGGTGAAGCGTGATATAGTCCTAAAGCGCCAATTCAACCTCTGTGTTCTGCAGTAATTAACTACTGCAGAGGTAACAACTGCTCAGCACAATAGTTAATCAGGCAGGCTCCTTGGTAGCCTTCCCCTTTTTGCGAGCACGGCCAAAAACCAGGTAGACAGAAGTCTGCTGAGAGCTACCTGTGGCTAATACTGCGGTAATGATTTTACCATTAGGAGTGTGTGCACACAGCGGAGCGGCGGTCTGCTTTCTGGCAGAGGATTAAATGACTGGTTGCCCGTTCAGGCACCACCCGCGCATGAACTGTTGAGTACTGTGGTTTGCTGATGAGTGTTCTCAATGCTGAAGGACAAATACATTGACAAGAGCTTGGAGTTATCCTGTTTTTCACGAAGGGGAAGGACAAAACAATTCAAACTGCTTTGAATAGCACTTTCCAGCTGGTGTGGGATTATATTATCAGTCCTTACTGCCACTATTACCGTGGGGATCGCGTTTTTGTGAAAGACCGTGTTAATCTGCCGCCGCAGCTGAGTGTTTTGTTATTTGACTTAATGATGTCGCGAGACGCACTACGCAACCGTCATCTGTACTGAGCCACACAAATGGCACGAGCCTGGCCTTCAGTAATAGTAGATAGAATGCTTCTAATACCCAAATAGCCACAGAAAAGAGATTTTATGCTCAGTAAGGAGTCTCCTTAGAGGTGGACACCAAGACTGGGGAGAGATTTTATTTTTCTGATGCAGGTACAGGCTCTTGCTTGTGCAATAATTTGTTTTGATTAGTAAAACGTATCAGAATGAATATGCTGCAAAGCACAACTTGCCCAGGAAACATTTTGGCAATGAGCAACCATTGCTTTAATATTCATTCAACACATTGTGTCATGATTGGACCAAATTTAGACTTTCTAGCAACGGGGCCTTATTACCCAGAATTCTTTGCAAATCAAATGGAAATAAGATAATTTTTAATTCACGAGCTACAAGGTGGGATTATTCTCGCAACCTTTGATTCCTAACACACTGACTTATACTGCTGACAGTCCAGGGTTAGACACGACTGGATTATATTACTCATACCAAAAGAGCAGAGTGATGATCGTCGGGCATTATGTGACAGTCTGAAGGTCAGTACAGCTAAGCTCACCATGATGTTCCTGTGTACATAAACGACATAAACATGTTTATTCAGTGTTCCCTGATTTACCGGTGCCTTTCTGTATATGCATGTTCTCCTAGTACTCTCTTAGTTTTCCTCCTACAGTTTAAAGACTTGGCCATAGGTATGAATGTGTGATTGTCTGCCTTTCTCTGTTTGTTCTGGACTTGTGACTTGCCCAGGGTGTATCCTTCCTTTTGCCCTATGAGAGGGGAGACAGGATCAGGCTGCCCCTGATCATAAGCTGGATAAACAGTTAAGAAACTGGGTGGATGCTCATAATTTCCTGGTTTATAAGAAAGGTTCCTGACTCCCGCTGTTGAGCATGGAAACGGCACCCCCACCCCCCATCTGTCTTTCCACCTCATAAGCCACACTGCAGTTTTTGCCAGTGTACTGCAGCTATTTTTGACCAGGGATGCAATGTTGCTGTTTCAGTGATTGATGGGTGCATTTTGCTAATTTGTTGTAATAAAGCTAGCTGTGGAGAGATGTGTCATAAGCCAAGCTATCCAAAATTACAGCCATTCAAAGCAAAGCCATTAAGACTCAATGCGCTTGCCTCTCCCTGATGATCTTTGTCTTCTAACTCCCCAGGTGATAAAGACATAGATGACTACTACGCCAGGAAGCATCATCCTGACTTTGGTGGACGGGGACCAACCCACATGGTGAAGCTGAACGCAGAACCCCAGCAACACCAGCAACACCAGCAGCACCAGCAGCACCAGCAGCGGCAACGTCCTCGTCGAGTCCAAAGGGCCATGTCGCAGGACCACGTCCTGTCTCCTCCCAGGACGCCGCGACGTGGAGAGTACGGCCTGTCTTCATATGGTGTGATGGCGGCTGCAGCATATGGAAGCAGCCGCCACCTCTCGGAAGAGCAGCTGCTCTCAGCGGACCGCCTCCATTCCCAGGATCCGCTGTTGCTGTCCCCAGCAATGAGGCGTGACAAGTTCCGGGAGAAGGCCATGGCGAGGGCGATGTCTCATGCTGACATGCTGATACCCACCACGCCAGTTATGGACCGCCACAAGGTGACCAAGATGTACTCTCAACCCAGTGCCTCTACTGACTCCTACAACACGCTGACGGTCAACCACCAAGTGACCACGTCTAAGAGGCAGGCGTTTGCTTCCCGACGAACACACACGGTGGACCACCTGCAGTACATTCCCGGCCACCACCACACATACCACACTGCCAGTAAGAACGAGGTAACTGTTTAACTCCGGGGTTGAAGCATTCCTGAGACCCACCACCAACATCGACAGAAGGATACTCAGCAGAACTGTTCAGTCTTCTCATCAAAACAACCTCCTGCATTTAAGAAAAGAGAACAAAAAAATAACTCTTCCGGCTTTTTAGCACAAGCTTTCTGTGTCATCCAGATTTTGGATAATTAGAATCAAACCCTGGCAAAGACATTTCTCTTTTAGAGCATCATAAGGGCTTTGCGCAGCGACACAAAGATCCTTCATGTCGGACATTAGACAATGTGAAGAAAATATTTTTTAAACTGGATTTGGGACTGGAAGGGAATTGTATCAACTTTATAAATATATAAATATAATATATTTACTATTTGTATTTTCAGTCCTTGTTATAGCTTTAGAGATTCTCATTAACTGATGTAAGCACTTCAGATGGTGCCTCTTGAATTGTCCCATTTCAACGATGAAGTGGATTTGTGGGTTAAAAAGCACAATTAATGACTTCCCTTTTTTTCGATTAAGTTTTCTCTTCTTCTTCTTCTTCTTCTTCTTCTTGTTCGGTGAATGGCCAGAACATATCAGCTTATTAGTGAAAAACGAGGCTATTTTTGTTGCATATAATAGGAGATTGTAAATAGGCTACATTAGCAGCATTAACCTAGAAAAGCTGGCCCTCCGGCATTATTTTTTTCTCCCACCTGGAATCCTTGATTCCTACTTTAAAATTTTGTTTTAGATAAGGTGAATTCCCCCAAATAGCATTATTTCCACAGATGTCGGCAAAATATGTGGATTTAATATATATCTGGGGGGTATTTTTTTTCTTTTCTAACTGTGCTTGTAGCATAGAATGATTGTGTGTGAAAAAAACTTTTGCCAGTGTTGACTGGCAGCTTCAGTCTGCAGAAATAAATCTACAGGTGAAAACGGAGCCTGATGGTCATTCAAATTTGCTGAATTTCCATATCCTTGCTTTGTCATCCGTAACCCCATCCATCCATAATTCTCAGTTTGTGATTGGTCAGCTGCTTCCATCTCTACATATCAAGCACTCCGTGTTAAGAAGTGCACAGGTTGTGTAATAGTTTGTCGATGTGATGGACCAATCAGTACTAAAGAGGACATCACAATCGCCTGTCAGTGAAGCATTGATTAAAATGTTTGAGATATTTTCATTAAAGCAATGCCTTATTGTATGGAATCCCATATGCTCTTAACTGAACAATCATGCTTGTTGTCTTTGCTTTCTGTGCAATATTATTGACTATAATTTACCAGCAGAGCCAGCAGCGAAAACCTATATGGTGAGAGATGTTACAGTATATATACCTCAAAAATTCAATTGAAGAAGTCTCAAACTTTGCAGGCAAAACAACCATTAGGTATATCAATCTTCCAATTCTTATTGAAAGTTGTTTAAACTTTACTCGACGAAGATTTATTAAAGTTTTATGGGCTTACAGGTATGTGAAAATACTGTGCTTCTGTTTTCAGTTGACCTGGGGGGTGGGAAAGGTTTTCTCGGTTGCTATATGAAGATCCAGTCCAGGAAGTGAGACAGTCGGGGTCCAGATTTTATACTATTAATAGAAGCGTGGCTGTTAGGATTTGTGTAATTCCTTCAGGGCTTGGGTTTTCTACATGGACTCGCCACAGTGTGTCATAAAGATTGCCAAAGGCAGTTTTTTAAGGCAAATTTCTATTAAGTGCAGGAAAATTTAAGCGTGCCATTGCACTTTTTAACTACAGGTGGAGTGTCATGCTGCTTCCTGCCAATCTAGTCCCTATTTAAGTCCCAATTCAAATCCCAAGGAAAGCCAGTTAAGCACCTCCTTTAGGAAATGGTCACATGTCCAAAAAAATAGCTTTCTCACTAAGACAAGTCCCATCTTAATTTAAGCCTAGACTGAATATAAAAGATGGACGTAGCCACCAACTTAAGCATTTCTGCTGAAGCGGTGTGTCTGATGGAGAATCCAAAAACACTTTCACACCCTTTAGAAATAAACATCCTGCTAAATTAAAGAGAATTTGTAACTAACAATTGAAACTATGAACTCATACAGAAAGTGTCACACATCAAGTGAGCAGTACAGTCATTTTCTGATAGACTTTTATAAAATTAGAGATTTAAAGCTACATCCAACTTTTATATTGTAGCTCAGTTTATGGTATAAAGGCCAGAAATGACATTATGTTTTCATTAAAGGTCAGGAAATGCTCCTCAGAATAACCTTTGTATTTCTACAGACTTGCTATTTCCATTCCCAAAATATCAGGAAATAAGAAATTGAAATTGTGTCTCTTTGCGACAACTCTCAGCAGACTGGACAAGTAAGATATCAGGAAAATTGTTGTTTCTTTAGATATTTGAGTGGTCAGCCACTGTATATACAACTTGGATACAATGTTACTTATGATTTCGACTGTGCAATTTAAATGGAAAACTTCAAAGGAAAGCAATGACTCATTCCATTCAATTCTGTGATTATGCTCAAGTACGCTCATGCATTGTTGCACGTTTTCCTTAAGTGTGCTTCATTTCTTGTCATAACAATACATTTAAAATTGATTTACGTTGTGGAGCATGAAAGGTTGGCCAAATGTATCTTAAGTTCAAGAAATGTATTTCTTTGTTTTAATGTCAGATATGCATTTAATGATGTCAGTTTGAGGTTGTCTTTTTTCCAACTTTACTGTCTTTGTACACTATTTTTTTCTTCCTATATTGGAAAGTGCTTGCACAAATGAGGGCCATTTGAAGAAGGCGTGATTAATAGACTGCTTTAGACAGATATGTGTTCATCCAACTCGCTCGACTAATTTCACAAAATTCTGCTCCTTCTTTTCACTTAATTAATAATGATGTCATCCCAAGAGCCTTTTCTCTATGTGCAATATTTCCTGTTCATGCAGTATAGCTCTATAGCTCTATTACTCTTTTTAACAAGTTGTGAAGTTCATTGGCTGCCATACAGGCTTTGTTGTCCTTTTTATTTAGGATTGTATTGTCTTTCATAGTCAAAGAGGAGTTTTTATAATACAGATAAATGTGGTATGAATGAAAACACGTCTATGTAACTGCACAAATAACCGGAGACTAACTTAAAGGCTTCAACAAACAAATTATGACTGTTCTTGTGCATTTTTCTGTTTGTTTACAAATTATTAAAGCAAACCATGTGTGTTGTATATATGCGTTTAATAATGTGTGCTTATATTAGTCCAAGATAACAAACCTCCGAAACCCGTAGCGTGAACCTGGGGAGGACTTGGATATTATGCAGATGCAGAAGCACCAAAAACTGCAGTTCCTCAAATGGCCACAGGAGTTTTCCTCCAAAAGCCAGTAAAAAACAAAGTAAGGTCTCTGCCACATAGGCCTGGTCACTAACCTTACTGCTTACGGCTGGGAAAAATGTGAATTCGGGCCAGTTGGTAAGTGTTTGCAGGAGGTTGCTTGCTGTTGCTAGGTGAAATTAGTCACAAAGAAAGATATGATGCTGCAGCAAAAACCTCCTTGCAATTGCTTTTGTTGCTAGCAGATTGCCCTGACAGTCAGTACTTTGTATTGAACTCTCGCCAACTACTCACTAAGAGGTTGCAAAACTGTGAAGCTTGCAATGCAAACCTTTGGAAACATGATGGTTTCAGCAGTGAGACACAATTGTTGTTTTTGTTTGTGGTTTGAGCGTTTGACGTTTCACTACCCTCGTCTGATAGCCTTTTTACAAAAAAGTGGGCGATCTACTGAAACACTCTTCGATGCACTATCCTAGCCAAGCTTGCTAATGTTACCTGAAAACGTTTCCAGACACCTATGTCTCCAGAAACTATGATCAAAATGGTGAAACACTTCAAAATCCAGTCCACATACCAATTTATAATGTGTGTCACGATGCATGTCTCTGTCTTTTATATACAGTCTAATAGTTGGGCCAAGGGTTGTGTTCAGGAAATGACTGTGCTTTGGGTTAAAATGCACTCCTTCACTAATTAATCCTTCACAGGTGGCATACTTGGTCAAAACTGGAGCCTCCCAGCAAGTTTCCTGGTTTGAAACCTGGTGGGTTCACTTCTATGTGCTTTCCATGGATACTCTAGCTTCCTAACACAGTCCAGTGCATGTCAGGTTAGCTGGTGATTCGAAATTGGCCATAAATATACTCTAGATCAGTGGTTCCCAAACTTTTATGCTAGGCCCCCCTTTGTTTTACAAGAAAAATGTTCACGTCACACTGTGCGCCACGTTATTGTTTACATGAGATGAATTGCAGAATGGCAGATAGTCAGATTAACAGTATTTCGTCTCTATCTTCAGGTTTTACACGCTTACATACACACACGCAGTTACTGTTCCTCCATTTACAAAGGCAGAGGCGTCACGGTGTAATTATTTTACGTGTAGTTGTTTTTTTCCTGTGTAATAATATTCAACATTGCTGTCAATACATTTTTCAAAAAATGCCTCTCTGTGCAAAATGGGTTCAAAAACATAAACAGCTGTGGGATCCTGTTTGTCCGTGATATGAAGAGCCCAGCGCTGCTCCCAACGAAGGAAAGACCAATTCTGCAGGGGAGACCTACCTTGGCACTTGTGCAGGTGAAGCCAAAGGGCAGATATGCTTCACCATATTTTCTAGTCTTTGGCTTAGAATGAAGTTGGTTTGGAAACATATTCAGCGATGCTTCATCTCCTGCTTTGCGTTTGTGTGGGCGCCCTGTGCTAGCAGTGTCCAAGCGTTGTTGTCTTTTTTCCCCTTTTCATACCACGCCCCCCCCTGCAATGGCTCTGTGCCCCCCCCCCCCCCCCCCCCCCCCCCCTTACACACACACACACTTTGGGAAGGTCTGCTCTAGATAAAGTAAGTAGAGTAAGATTCTGCATTCAAAAATGAGTCCAAAGGGCTCTCTTACAATAATCTACAGTGAAAAAAGAATCTATGCAGTCCTGGAAGTGTTTCCATAGGAATTCTGGGGGTAAATAACAGTTATATGCACTTAATAAAATCTACTTGATCATCTGGAAGTGTGACCACCTCTATAAAAGCGAAAGGTTTTAGCAGTTTACTGATGTGGAGCATTTAGGTGCTGACCATGCAATGCTCAGGGAAATTACAAAAACAAAAATAAGAGCTACATTCAGACTCTACAGGCCTCAGTTAGTGCGAGAAGTCAACGTGCATTACAGAACAATTAGAAAAATACCAAGTATGTTTTTTCTTTTATTCGCTTCATTTCCTTTCCTTTCATTTACAGTACACTGTTACTCACAATAACAGTCAACTCAAGCTACCTTCCAGGCATTGAGTTGACTGTGAACTCCTCGGTACACCAAGCTATCCTAGAGTCAAATGTGAGGCCTTCTGTCAGACAGATAAAGCTTGGCCTAAAAATTGGATCATGCAACAGGATGATGATGCCAAGCACATCAGTGAATCTGCAGTAGAATGGTCCAGTCAGAGTACAGAACTGAAATGCTGGGGCTTGGCCTTAAGAGAGCTGAGCATAGATGAATGCCTGCAAAATCACAGAACTGAAGCAATTAATGAAGAAGAGTTGGTCAAAATTCCTACAAAACAACCTGAGAGGTTGATAAAGTCATACAGAAAATGTTTACTTCAAGGTTATTGCCGGTAAAGGTTGTTCTATGAGATCAATTTCTCACAGGACTATATAAAAGATGAGTTGGGCATAAGAACCATCTCAGCATTGTTATAACCAGGTGTCCTGGCACACCAACAAACACCTTATGCATATCTCTAAGACAAAAAAAACAGATTTGGATCCACTGAGAATTACAATGAGGTTGGTTTCGCTTTATAATAATTTCAAAGAACACACAAAAATACCTGTACCCCAACCTGCCTTTGCATTCCTGGTCACTGACACCATCAACAAAAAGCACTGAGCCTCATTACTTTTATGACACATGTATTAATACCTTTTGCTCCCATCATGTCCTGGTCCATCTGAAACCCTCTTGAAATTCATAGCGGAGTGAGCAGGCCATGCATTTTGTACAATACCAGAACAAAACCTAATGGTCACAATAGTGCACACACAAATGGGCAGATGGCAAATAGCAGTGGTTTCCACTTTCTTCAACACCCATCCATTTGCATTTAGATGGAAAAACGAACAAGGTTATTTGGACAACTGTGGCCCAAATTGAGGAGCAATGGTCAAATGTTTGGCCATTAAGCAATTTAATCCTGTTCCCTCTGTGTCCTTTATCAGGTTAATTAATTCAGATAGCTGCTTGAATGATTCCGACCATCATCAACAGCCACTGGTGTTCAAAAAGGTGATATGGTGTATATTGTAATGTGGTCCCGCTTACTATCAGTAAACCAACAGTCAGAAGGATATATCCTTGTGCTATTGAGCCCTAGTGCTAATCCCAACAATGCAAAATAACCGAGTACACTCATGAATCATTCCTTTGTTGTTGTTGGTATTTTTCTGAAGAAAAAAACAAAACAAACAAAAAAACATGCAGAGAACTCCAGGGTTTTATCTGTGCTGAAATATGGGATCTGAGTTGTCTGGAAGGACAAAGGATTTCAAGCTGCTGAATCACCACTGTGATCCAATCAGAAGCCACAGCAGCGTGAGGGACAAACGCTGCTCTGATTGATTGATGTGCCAAACAAAGAACGGACAGAAGGCAAGCAAGCAAGAGCCAAAGGAAAAAACCCATAGCCTTATCCTCACCATCCACTTTAGACAACTTTTGAATTTTTTATAGCGCTCTTTGGTGTTTACCCTTTCACTGTGTCTCCTCCATTTGATTGTACGAGTCTCTCTCAATCTGTGTGTTCTAGTCTTTTAATTCATTTACTTTTCTTCCCCTTCTTCCTACCTGATGATTTTTTCCAATATTGCAGATTCACAATTGGCACTCCTTGGTTTTATTCAGGGCCCATTTTAATAAGATCTTCATGAAATACTTTGAGTTTATATTCTTTGATTTATACTAAAAACGTTTTTATTTAATTTTCTTGAATGTTCAGTTTTCTCTTACTTTAACTTAGTCTGTTCGTCACTTTGTCAAAACACTAAAACTCTCAAACTCATCAGAACTGAATTTCATCTCCTCCGTCTATCATCTCATATTTGGATCCAACACTCTTAAATTTCAATCATTCTACACTGTAAACTGTAATCATACCTTTATATAAGCTCCAACTGTGCAACACATACTCATAGCTGACAGATGAGTGAATGCATTAGATTGTTAAGTAGAATATTTACCTAACCATAAAGAGGAAATACTCAAATAATAAATGCGGCTGACCAGCCACAGGGGTGGAAATAGAAGCTATTATCTTTGCTGCTATTATACCAATAGGATCCAACCTGAGCAGAAATTGGACAATTCCTGTAATCTATCACTACGAGAGTTCTCACCTCCCGGGAGAAATGAATGGATGTGGGCACCATGTAAATGCAGAGAGTTAATAGAGTAGGGTGCTTAAGGAGCTTGTGTAAACACCGTGCCATTCACTGGTGACCATAGCACCATGGGAGTTTGAAGATGAATGCAGCTAACAGGCTGCGGCTGTTCCCACTGCAAAGCACACACACATACGACTTTCTCGTAGGCGGCTGCTATCGATCCCTCCGACATACTGCTTCGCTGTTGCTTAAATGAGAGCAGTCAGTAGCAGAGCTGTGTGTGAGATAGCCTCTAGTGATAGTTGGTGAATGGGGGTGGAGGGGATGGGTGGGAGGAAATTGTATAACTATAGCATAAAAAGTAACAATAACCTGGAAAGAATGTGTATTCTGCAGATAAATACAATCTAAGTTTTTTTGTGTTCATTTTATGAGTTTGACAGACAATCGAGCATTCGTCTGAGATTCTTACAGTCACAAGAGAGTGCCTTAAGTGTTTTAATCCTTTGTGTTTTAAACCATAATAACAGGAAAAAGAAAAGTATTCAAAGTATATGAAAAGTGCTGCATACACTGTATAAATACAATTCAGTTGTATTTACACAGCGCCAAATCACAACAACAGTTGCTTCAAGGCGCTTTATATTGTAAGGTAGACCCTATAATAATGCATACAGAGGAAAACCCAACAATCATATGTCATGGCGACAGTGGGAAGGAAAAACTCCCTTTTAACAGGAAGAAGCCTCCAGCAGAACCAGGCTCAGGGAGGGGCGGGGCCATCTGCTGCGACCAGTTGGGGTGAGAGAAGGAAGACAGGATCAAAGACATGCAGTGGAAGAGAGACAGAGATTAATAACAAGTATGATTCAATGCAGAGAGGTCTATTAGCACATAGTAAATGAGAAAGGTGACTGAAGGTGGCTGAATTTACTTGACTGAAGGCTTCTGCATAGGACACATCCATGTTTCCTTGACTCCCTCTAGAAGGGAAGAACCTCAGATTGCATCTCTTCATTGACTTAGTTTCACAGATTTGACCTGGCTTTCAATCCCTACTGTGTGATATGTATTGGCATTTATGCAGCATAAACTTTATAGTATATAAATAAATGACTTTATCGGGGAATACATAAATGACTAATTAAGAAACAACAAATGACTCTGCTAATTAAATGTGGTTCGTATCATTTACAGGGCTCTCCTTTGATCCAAAATGACTATCTCTGTGGGAACTGTGCGGTGTGTCTTACCTTCTTGTGGTCTGCGCTGATGTGCTGTTGTTCATTGCATTTACATGAACCTCATTATTTCCTTTCTGTCACATAAGACATTTTTCATTGTGAATCCTACACAGGATCCACAGAATGATCCCTTTCGTGATTTTATAACCCACAAATTAAGAAGTGAATGATTATGAAGTGGCTACCTGCAGATGATAATAATCCATAACTCGGATGTGATTAGAGTAATTTCCTAATGGGCTCGGCAAAGCACCGGCGGACCACAGATGGATTAGTTGTATACCTCAAATGATCCCAGACCTCATCACCTTGGTCCATTTTACCCACCAAGAAAAGTTAGAGGGCCGCTGAGCTGCGCATCAGAGATGAGGACTCTGTCCGGAAAATGATTATGATAATTACCGTCATAACGATAATAACAACAGTTATGGGAGTTCTTGCAAACTCCCTCCTCAAATATCATGGAAACATCCTCGTTAGGGTAGACCAAAGGAAGCCTTATGTTTATTAGAGTAGCTGCAGGGTTTTACAACAAATAAGAGCAGCCATTGCTATAAACGTCACAATGCATCCAAATGGCCACGGTTTCATGAGTGATTTTAACATACTTGTCAAACACAGTCATCAGACCCTGAAGAGAACAAAGTGAAAACAAGACGCAAAATCTGCAAATTCATTCCAAAATCCCTCCAAAATTGACCATAATATTAGATGTTTGTTGAATGTAACTGCCTAAATTATATTACGATATTGCACATAACCATCTTCCAAGCTCTTAAAAAGTCCTGTTTCTTTGCTCCAGTGTGAACATTCTTCAATTAAATACAAAGCTTACTGCCTCACAGATATCCTGCCTGCATTGTCTTATTGACAACAGCCTTCATTAATCACACACCATACACACCATTCATTCACCATCTGCTACCGAGATAACAACGGCACTAGTTTTGCTGAAGTCACACACGCTGGACGCTCACAATTCTCAGTCATTCTTTACCTCCTTCCCTTCTGTTTTCTCCTTCATTTTTTTCACACATTCTAGGGAGTTTTTTTCCCCTCCCTCAACCTGGACTTTAAGTCGTAAAGCACAGCAGATACTCCAGACTTCAGACAGTACAGGTCACAGAGCAGATCAATGTGCAGAACACCAGAGGCCAGGCCCTCTCCAGAGTCCGAGCTCGGCTCTCGTGTCCATTTGATCAAATGCCAGCAGAAAAAAGTAACACCTTTCTTTTCATGCAACCAAAATGAAAGCACTCCGGATTTTTTAAAACTACTCACAGTTTATTTGCAGTCAGAACAGCTCAGTTTTCAACAGCTCTGTTACTTAAAGGTTGCACTCGAGCTGCGCTGCAACAGTACAGCAATTCCTCGAATGATTAAATGTCCAAGAATTAAAGCTGCTTGAAACTGTTGAACAGTTTAAGACAGCTCCTGTGTAAATGAATGGTCATATGCAGATGCAGTTTTAATAAGCATGTAAATATAAGATGGAGATGTTTGTAAGGTTTGTAAATGTGTACACAAACTTCAAAACTATTTTTTTTTAAAACTTAAGGTAATACGTGCGAGAAACAGAGGAGGAGACTTCCAGCAGGCATTTGGTGTTCGATCTGTCTCCTATAACTAAAGTTGTGCTCTCATCTGTGACGCAAACAGGTTCCAGTTTTGATATTCTCTGTGAAATACCAAATGAGTTGCAGTGCTGGGCTGTGAACACAGGTCCCGCTAAAGGGTGTTAGGTGATGGCATGGAGTCTGCTTCTGACAATTTGGTCTATATGCATTTTGTAGGAGTCTTGCAGCTCCTCACACTAAGCAGCAGATATTGGTTCTGCGTTGTGATTCATGCCCTTCTACAAGCTTTTGCAGCTCTCCATGTGTAACAGCCTGTCTCCTGGAACCTCTTAATACTGTGCTGTGAGACACAGCAAACTTTCTTGCAATGGCACCCATGAATGCACCATCCTGGAGAAGTGAAACTGCTTGTTCAACCTGAATGGGCTGCAAGTATCGACTCAGGTAACAACAGTATAGTATATTGTAATAACATTTTCTGGACATTTTTAAGTTAAACATGAAAACCCATATTACTGTTTATATAATCAAAGATTAATGAATTTATTAAAATTAATATTGTAGTTATATACCCATTTACTAGTATTGTGACATTTTTTATGGGTGGTATATCATTTTATTACATAAAATATAGATTAAATGTGCAAGACCTTTATATAAAATTACATTATAACACCCTATATATGTTATACCTGATTATTTGCACTGCAGCAGTGTTTGGTTTTACCCATTTAACAAGAAATACACACAAAAATACACAAAGTTCTTGAGTAAATTAAAGCTAAAAAAAAAACCCTGAAGAATGGAAATATCAACCAACTATTAAAAAAAAAGACTTCAGTGCTTTCTTCAAAGCATTAAACATGCTTTAAATACAGCTATACTAACTGTATGATATATAAATAATAGCCATAGCTAACGTGACACCTATTCTCCAATCCACATTTTGAAGTGTGTGTTAACCTTTTGGAAACCTCCCTGTTGTTTTTTTTTTTTGGAGAGAGAAGTGTCCATGTTTAGTCCAGAACCTGGTGTGCAAGATAGCAAGCTACATCCATGAACTCTCTGGGTTCTAACTGGTGCTAAGCAACATGCTAATAAAAACCATAATATACGAGAAAATACCAGAAGTTTCTCACCAAAACTCAAAGGACAAAAACCCTCTGTATCTCTCAGCAAGACATATTTATTGTTTTCACTTACTTCCATTAAAAGGCTCCAAAAGGCACCAACAGCACAAACATCCATGAGAGGTCCAATTAGCAGTAGGAAGCCTAGCAAACAGCGCTCAGCTACAGCTGGCTGATCAACAAACCTGCCAGTCAACTGTTCTAACTTTAAGCCTTAACAAAATTCACAAGGTTGAGATATTTAAAAATACCTATGCTTGCTTCACTTTTCCTCCATGTACAGTGTATGGGTTATCCTCAGTGGCCATTCAAGAAATCTTAGGCTTCACTTTTATATCATCAAAGGTTTAGCTTGAGCCTTAGCCAAAATTAACCTCGAGGCTATGTAAGGGCTATTTGATCAAGAAGCGGAGTGAGTGTGAGTGCTCCATCACATGGACTGACCTGAACGATCACCAGACCTGTACCCGTGAATGGCGTAGTGAAGGAAAAGAAAAAAGTCCTCAGCACATGTAATTTAAACCTAACGTGTGATAGGTTACATTGATAAGTGTTACTTGTGCCGGTCTGAGTGTGGTTTCTGCCAGCAACACCGTAGCACAGGACACCCCCTCTTCACTTTGTGCGAGGATGGGGCTGAGGTGGGATGTGAAGCTTCCCACTGTGTGAACATGATGAAACGAGGATGTTCACAAGCCATCAATGAGATGCTGCTAATCTGACTGTATCCTGCTGGGAAGCGTCTGACAGAGGGAACCACCAGCAGAGACCATCACTTGTTTACAAAGAGGTTTGTCGTGTGTTCACTGTGCAGGTTTATCTTTTAATAAACTCTGTTGGTTGTTGTTTGTCGCTTAAGAGACTATGATGCAGTAGACTTAGTGAATGGTTTAAAAACACCTCCTCTGTCTAAAACTTTAACATATTTAGATTCATTTTACGCCAGGTTGCATGCAAGCTGAAACAACCACATGCAGACAGTCTTAAGCTGAGCATACACTGTGCAATTTTTGGCCCATTTTGAGCCGATTTTTCAGTCGTGCGACCGTTTTGGCGATCGGCCTGATTTTGGCCTTCATCATGCGTCGTGCATCGTGTGGTATACGTGGGGTAACGAGAAGCGATTAACACCTCACGACCAGCTCCCGATCATCAATTGCTTGGTCGGGAGGATTTCAAACCTGTTTGAAATCTTCACGACCGCCGTGAGGGTGTCACCGCAGCTTGTCACACTGCGCACGCGCAAACACATAAATGTCGGTGAAAAAGACGGAGTAGCACGGCAGTGCAGCGTGTGATCTGGACACAAGCGATGGAGGCACTTGTAGAACTTTGGAAAGCTCATCCGAGCCTTTTCGATGTGGCCTCACAAAATTATCACGACCACAACAACCGTGAAAATAGTTGGATGGACATTGCTGCTCAATCACAGTTGCCTGATCAGTGTTTTTCATTAAAGTTGATGGTGGTGGTGTGTCTGTGTGAGTGAAAGACAGAGAGGGAGAGTGAGTGACAGATTTTCTGTTATAATCTTCATTTTTATGGACGCACAGTGTGAACACTCAGGTCACATCAGAGCATCAGGCCGTATAGTGTGAGACCTGCATCGTGACCTACGAACTCTGCGAGTCAATCGTACAGTTTGAGCAGGAGCTGAATCGCGCGACTGAAAAAAATCGCACAGTGTATGCCCAGCTTTAATCTGGGCAACTAGGCTGAAGCGTCTCAGAGGAATTAACAGGAGGGGCACAAAGTAAGCACACAAAAGAAAGAAAAATGGTCTGCAGATTTCTCAGCTGTCACATGCTTCTATAGTAGGTGGCTTGTTCAAGAGATCATGTAACAAATTCATCAGTTAACAGTATTGATCCCGCAGTGGACACAACCCCGAGCCCAGGATCCTCCAATGGATCTCTGGGTCCTCAGAAATGCCAGGATTTACATGAGAACAGGTAATAATATTTATATTACCTTGTTGTGGGCGTTGCAGTAAACCTGTCCAGCTGTGCAGTGACATTTGTACTTGTGCTGCTGATTTTGTGGACTTGCATGGTGCCACCCCAGTAATATGAGGTAGATGAGCAGCTTGTCTCATGAGGCGAACTGTCCTAGATTTAAAAAACAGTGTATGACCTTGATTTCTACTGTAGAGAAACCTACAGAGCTCTGATTTATTTCCTTAAGCCTGGAGGAAAAGCAGCACCCTGTGTTTGAGCACTGTGATCTGGTGCAGCCTACTTTAACTCAGAGTTTGAGATAGCACCTTACAGCCATTGACACTAACAATACCAATGTTGTATTCTGCTTGAGCCTTAAATTTCACATATAAATCTGACGAGCTCTTTAGCTCGTTAGATACCTACTCATAGATTACGCATGCAGCCATTAGCCAATCTAGCCTTCCTGGACTGTTTTTCATCACCTTATCTGTGCCTGTAACAATACACCTACCCACACATCCAGCATGTTTTAGATAAAATGGTGAAAGCTCAGCCTTCAGGCTGTTTGATGACTGAAAAGCTACATACAGGCAACATATGTAGGCATGTAAAAGAAATGCAAACAGACAGTTTACACCACACTGGCAGGGGAGTCATGAAATGAACATAATATATATGAAAATCATAAGACCTTGGATTTATAGTAAATCAGTTTTTTAAAACATATGCATGTTAATACTCACTGCGTTTCATTAAGATAGGCCCAGTCGTTAAGGAGCGGCACATATAGACATATATATATACTATGATCATTATAGTAACACACCTGTACTCATTTAAAAGTCAGTTTTCTGATACATAGAGTAAAATATAATTAGCCATGCTAAAAGCTTCTATTTGACTGTTTGACAGAGATGTTTATTTAATTATTGTTTGTTTATTTTAATCGGGGGGGGGGTGGTTGTTGGGTAGACTGGTACCACTGTTCTGAGGAGTGTCAAACAATTGCTGCAGGTCGAGGCTGCTGGTGTGTCTCACTATGTCCTTGAGCATCAGGCCGTAACTGTAACTCATCATTTTTCACTGAAAAGGGTTACTGGTGTGAAAGACAATCTCATACCAACCATAACAAACACGTTGTGAGAGCCTAAACGTGACCGAGAACGAAAGTGAAAATAAAAAGAGAGTAAAAACCAAAAGAAATGATCATTTTTGTCATCACAACCCCATAAGCTTTATACAAACGATGGACATTGCCATTGTGATTGGCTGCAGACTTGGTTCCTTCTGGAGCCCAAAGTTACATATGCAGAGTTATTACCTAGCACAGTTAGTGTGGTTAGTTTTGGTGTCTGTAAACATTTTCCCTCTTTAAAAATAGCGCACAATGGGTTTTTTAATATCTCGCCCTTCTTCTGGATTTTTCTAAGGCTTAAACTTGATTGGAGCGCTTGACTGGCAGGTTTGTTGATCAGCCAGCTGTAGCTGAAAGCTGTTTGCTCCCCTCTGCTAATTAGACCTCTCAAGCATGTTTGTGCTATTGGTGTGTTTTGGAGTGTTTCAATGGAAGCGTCTGACAAACAGAGATGCAGAGCATTCAACAAATTTGTGCTTCAGTTTTGGTAAGTGAAGTTTTAGCATATTAATAGCATGCTACTTAGCACCATTTAGCTGATACGTGTCTCTGTGCACTTAATTTTTTTTATTTTATTAATCCTTTATTTATCCAGGTAAAAAATCTCATTGAGATTAAAAATCTCATTTCCAAGAGAGACCTGGCATCATGGCAACAAAAGTCACATACCACATAGGTATATAACATTTAAAACAAATACAATATCCCATACAAACATGTGTAAAATATACAATAACAGATCAAATTAAGAGTACATTAAAAACAATCACACTGAGTAAAAGAGCTGTTCTCTCGTTCCTTTAAGACAGACTTAAACTCTCCCAAGATAACCAATTCTGATAATTTCAGTTCCTTCTGCAGATTATTCCAGGAAGCAGGGGCAGCGTATTTAAAAGCCCTTTTCCCCAATTCTGTTCTGATTTTTGGGACAATCAATTGTATGATTTTGTTCGAACGAAGGTTGTACTGGTTGTGGTTTTTACACATATAAACACATAAATAAGATGGAACCAGCCCAAGGAGAGATTTATAGATAAAGATCAACCAATGGGAGAGTCTGCGAATATGCAAAGATGGACATTTAGCAGCAGCATACAAAGAACAATGATGTACATGATTTCCATAGCCAGTAATAAAACGTAAAGCACAATGGTACACAGTATCCAACCTCTTTAGGCAGTGGGCAGGTGCATTCATAAAAAGCAGGTCACCATAATCCAATAAAGGTAAAAAGGTTGCACGAATCAAATGTTTTCTCACTTGGAGGGAGAAACAGGATTGGTTTCTAAAAAAGTAACCTAGTTTTAGTTTTAACTTCGACACAAGCCTTTGAATGTGAGTCTTAAATGACAAATTCTGATCTATAATGATCCCAAGATACTTGTAAGATGTGACCATTTCAATTTCAGATCCTTGAATTGTTTTAATCTTAGGAGATGTAGCTAACAACTCTTTGCCATTTGAGAATAACATGAGCTTGGATTTCTCTGGATTTAACACCAACTTAAGTTGAGTTAAATGGGACTGAACGACATCAAAGGCAGACTGCAGAAATTGCAGGGTTTGTGCTATTGAAGGGGATGAACAATAAATAATTGTATCATCTGCATAAAGATGAAATGCTGCATTTGACAAATTATCACAAAGGTTGTTTATGTAAAGAGAAAATAGCAATGGCCCTAATATGGAGCCCTGCGGAACTCCTTTGGATACTGGGAGAAAAGAGGAAGAAGACCCAGCAGCATGGACACACTGTTTTCTTGCTGACAAGTAATTTGAAAACCAACTTACAGCATTTACAGATAGACCAATATTGTTTAGTCTATTTAATAAAATAGCATGGTCAACTGTATCAAAAGCCTTTGACAAGTCAAGAAAAAGAGCAGCACAGTATTTTTTGCAGTCCATCGAATCAACAATGTCATTAACCACTTTAATAGCAGCAGTTATTGTGCTGTGTTGTTTTCTGAATCCTGACTGATGTTGGGAAAGAACTGAATTTTTGTCCAAAAAGTCTTTCAGTTGTTCACTAATGAACTTTTCTAGAACTTTTGCTAGAACACACAATTTAGATATGGGCCTGTAATTATTAACATCTGAAGGATCACCTCCTTTCAGCAAAGGGAGAACATAGGCAGATTTCCATATTACAGGGATCTCACTGTTCGAGAGGCTAAGATTAAAAATGTAAGTTATTGGTTCTGCTATAAAATCTGCAGCCAACTTAAGAAAATAGGGATCAAGTTGATCTGGTCCTGCAGATTTATTTAGATCCAACAGATTTAAAGCCCTGTGGACCTCAAAAACATTTAGCGGAGAAAAACTGAAGGGTTGGACCACAGATTCAGTTTGAGCGGTTGCAGAGAGAGCCTCTTGTTGATTAAGCTGTTTTAAATCTGGATATAAAGATTCAAATAGAGATCCTGAAGAAACAAAATGCTCATTAAAGCAGTTTAGAATGTCGCATTTCTCTGTTAAAGTGCAGGAGTCTTTTACAACAAAAGTTGGCATCTCATTTGTAGTTATGTCCCCATAAGAAGATTTTATTATTTTCCAGAATTTTTTAGGATCGTTCAAATGTTTAGTAGTATTTGAAAGATAGAATTCTGATTTGGCCTTTTTAATTAAGGAAGTTGAACGGTTTCTGAGCTGTCTAAAAATCAGCCAATCCGCTTCGGATTTAGTTTTTCTGGCCTTAGCCCAGGCAGCATCCCTTTTTTTGAGTAGACTGGAGAGCTGAGGAGAAAACCAAGGGTTGTTTCTGCATTTTACTCTAAATTTGCGGATAGGGGCATGTTTATTTATAATTTTGATAAAAGTATCATAAAAATAATTCCATGCCAGCTCAAGATCAGTTATCAGGTAGATTCTACTCCAGTTATAGTCCCATAAATCATGAAAGAAAGCTTGCTCACAGAAATGCTTAAAATCTCGTTTAAAAGCTATCTGTGGCCTTGATTTTGGGAGCTTCGATTGTCTGACTACAGCTACCACACAGTGGTCACTGATATCATTTGCGAAAACCCCAGTGTGAGAATATTTATACGGCATATTAGTTAAAAATAAATCAATAAGTGATGACTTTTCTGGGCATTTAAGATTTGGACGAGTTGTGCTGTAAATTAGTTGTGTGAGATTATATGAATCACACATGGATTTAAAACTGTCTGAGGCAGAGGACAACCAGTCCCAGTTGAAATCTCCGGCCAGCACAATTTCATTAAAATCTAAAGTAGATAGTTTTTCACTAAGTGAAACTAAAGCCTCACTACTAGCTGAGGGGGGTCTATAACAGCCCACAATGGTAATAAAATAGCCCTTGAAAAGTTGGAGCTTGAGGGCAAGAAGTTCAAACTGTTTACAAACAGATACCGATGAATCGACAGTAACATGGAATTTGCTTTTTACATAAATTGCAACACCGCCACCCTTTCTGGCGCGGTCGCAACGGAAAAGATTATAGCCCGTTATTGCAATGTCTTTGTCAGTAATTGATTTAGTAAGCCAGGTTTCTGATAATATAAGAATATCAGTATCTAACTCTTTCATCCAAATTTTCACAAAATCAAGTTTGGGAAGAAGACTTCTGACATTTAAATGAGTGATACCAAGACCTGTTCGAGTTTTGAAATCACAAGGAGTACTTAAGCATTTGCAATCTGGACCGGGATTAGGTTGCACATTTCCAGATAAAAGAAGCAGAAGAACAATAAAACATTTTCTTTTCACAGATTTTTTCTGTAGGATTACAGACTGATTTCTCTTAGTGCCCGATCTCTTTGGGGGGTGAGAGGATTGGGAAATAAACCAGTAATATGGAATGAATAAATCAGTTAAATCAGTTGAAATGAGATCTCTGCTGATGATCACATTTGAGAAACTTCTAAAAGATGTAAAATCCCACCTTGTTCCCTTTGAGAGGAGTAAGAAGTATGGTGTCTCTTGCTCCACAGACTGTTCCTGCACCTCATGTAGACAAAAAGCGGTCTTCATTACAGGGTGGTTCTGGGAATGTACCAGGGCCAGGTGGCGAAGCAGACCATCGTCCGCCGAAGGGCTGTCGTGACCTTCTTGCTCGTGGGAGGCTGAGTCATCAAAAGGGTAACTGGCGACCACAGTGCCACCATGCAGGCCCCCTGACAGCACAAATCCCCTCTCCTGGATCCATCTCATCACCTCCATCACCTCGGGGATATCAGCTGGATCCACGGTGGCCAGATTATAGCCAAGGGCTAATTTCCATCTGTTGTCCGGAGACTGTAGTTTGGGTACAGCAGGTGGAGGCCCAGGCAGCCGAGGTGGAGGCCCAGGCAGCCAAGATGGGGGCCCAGGCAGCCGCGTTGGTGGCCAAGGCCGCCGAGGTGGAGGCCCAGGCAGCCGAGGTGGAGGTCCGAGCAGCTGGGGTGGAAGCCCAGGCAGCTGAGGTGTAGGCCCAGGTAGCCAAGATTGAAAACCAGGCAGCAGAGGTGGAGACCCAGGCAGCCGAGGTGGAGGACTGAGCAGTTGAGGTGGAAGCCCAGCTAGCTGAAATGAAGGCCCAGGCAGCCAAGATTGAAACCCAGGCAGCCGAGGTGGAGGCCCAGGCAGCTGAGGTGGAGGCCCAGGCAGCTGAGGTGGAAGCCCAGGCAGCTGAGGCGGAGGCCCAGGCAGCTGAAATGGAGGCCCAGGCAGCTGAGGCAGAAACCCAGGCAACTGAGGTGGTAACCCAAACAGCAGAAGTGGAGGCCCGGACAACAGGGGCGTAAACACTATTAGCTGAAGATGTAGCCTTACTAACTGGGACGGTGGTTGTAGCACAGTTAGTTGAGGTGGAAAGCAATGCAGAGATAGCTGTGCCCATAGGCTAACTAGGCTAATTAGTTCTAGCCAGTCCAAATCACTGATGTTTAAATTAGGTCCAGGATTTAGTTCTATATCACCTGGGGGTGGTCTAGCATGACCAAAATCCAAGAATCTTGTGAACAAAAGATGTGGACTCCATTTGGCTGGGAAAGTGGTATAATTATCCAGCTTTCTTGGACATGTCGAACTCCACAGAATATAAAAATGTATAAAAACAAAAAGACAAGTTGATGTCAAGATCCAGGGGTTTTTAGATGGTTTTTTAGGTGGGTTTTTTGGCAAAAGCACAGGACCTGCCAAGCTGTGTGTCTGCACCCTAGCAGCCATCTTGAAAAGTTTATGAATCCTTGTTAACCAGGTTTGCTAATTTTAATCAGTATAAGGTGACTTCTGGCTAAAAGCCACTGGGTGACATCAGGGTGGCTACATCCATCTTTTATATTGTCTGTGCTTCCAGTTTTTAGACTGACTCATCTGAGCCCTGCTTTAGATTTAAAAAATGCTCAGTTACTTGCTTTAATGTTAATAGTCAATGTATTTTTTTCCTCAGACTTTCTGTGAAACCTGAAGTAAATCTTTGTCATACCGTACAAGTAATGGAGCTAAATTGGAGGTTTCTCATTTTATGGCTCAAAGCCACGCGGTTCAGCTTATTATGCTAATATGGCTGAGATCTGAAAATAGAATTTGTGAAAATTACACAATAACTCGACAACTCTGCGGGGGGTCATCTGAAATTTGGGACCCGAAAACGAGGTTATGTGCCACAAAAAATTCAGCGTATGGGTGTAGAGGCATTTCAGAAAGGGGCACAGCCAGACTGCATGAATTGCCAGATGAAAAGTGCTGCATTTGATTCCAGGGATGTGAAAACCAGGCTAACTGCTAACCTAATTAATATTGTTTCCCTCCTGTGATTTGCCAAATCAGAGAGTGCTAATTTCACCCAGCACTGCACACACACTACCTAAAGTCTAGAAAAGGGTGTCCTTGCTTCTTGGTAACCACAGCTATGTGGTGCTTATGTGTTGCTCTCGGTGATGTTTGATGCTTTCAGCTTAAAAGAAGAAATATGAGATGAGGGTCCATGATAGGTGCGTATGTTCTTATTTGAGCAGTTAATTTTAGTGCCTCAAGGATTCAGAGACTTTAAAGATTATCATTATTATTGAATTGTGGGTTTACTTCTGAATCTTTTGCTGAGATGGTAAAATAAAAATAACAGACAGTAAATATTAATAATAATCCCCAAATTCCTAAGTTTTGTCATTTTCTGTGGCTGTTCAGGTTGCATTGAATGACATAAAATCCCCAAATGTTACAAAGCCACAAAAGCATGTAGAGATTTTCCACATGACAGGATCAGTGTGGCCAACTTAGCAACTTCGCTATATTTATATTTATAAGTCGCTAAGACCCTCTTAGCAACTTTTTTTCTAAAAAGCGACTAGCGACGTGGGGCAATCGTGGCTCAAGAGTTGGCAGTTCGTCTTGTAATCAGAAGGTTGCAAGTTCGAGCCCCGGCTCTGACAGTCTCGGTCGTTGTGTCCTTGGGCAAGACGCTTCACCCGTTGCCTACTGGTGGTGGTCAGAGGGCCCGGTGGCGCCAGTGTCCGGCAGCCTCGCCTCTGTCATTGCGCCCCAGGGTGGCTGTGGCTACAATGTAGCTGCCATCACCAGTGTGTGACTGGGTGGATGACTGAATGTAGTGTAAAGTGCTTTGGGGTCCTAAGGGACTAGTAAAGCACTATACAAATACAGGCCATTTACCATTTTTAGAGACAAATTGTAGTTAGAGAATTATTTATGACGACTTTTTGACATGAAAGCGCGTATCGCTTTTACTCTCAACAAGCAGCGGGTGCTGCCATGGGCACCTCGCCCGTGCCAAAGCGTTCACGGGCGGAGGATAGTCCTCCTCCAGCTGCTATCAGGGCAGGAGATGTTCACACCTGTGCGTCCAAACTGCAAATGAATCGCGCATGAGCGAAGCCGCTGCTCCCGCACAGACTGTAACGCAGTTCTTCTTTTACTGTTATGCCGTTTTGTGAATCACAAGGTTTAAAACTACTTATAAACACACACAAAGTAACTCCACCAGAGTGCCTATTTCGGGTCACTTTTGCCGGTCCAAGCCTGGATAAAGGAGCAGGGTTGGAATTGTGAAATTAAAAAAACAATAATTGCTAAAAGAAATTCAATTTGTAGTTCTAAATAAATTCTAAATGCATTTAGGACCTTTTTTACTCACTGTTCTGCCTTTTATAACTTAAACTGGATATTATAGTTGTAAACTGCCCTAGTGCTCCCTCTAGTGGCTGCTTTGTGATATGGGTTTGGTTACTTTGGGAAGGGAAAAAATGAGAACATGAAGAAGAAATCAAAGATGGCGGAAAGTGATGCCGAAATGTTATTGTTCTAAGCTGATACAGACCTTAAAATGTTGTTGCCTTGGACAAGATATGTCTGTAAGTATGAGTGACGATAAAATAATTATTATCTTATGTTTTGTGTAAAAATGGTACGATAATTTGTACATTTGAAAGTTTTATCTTGTTAGCTTGCAGTAAGAGTGTAACAAGCTAGTTTACAATGTTAGTTAGCTAATACAGTATTTTGTACTTTCAGTTTTATGATGGTCAAAGAGAAGGCAATGGTCAGAGGCCATTCTTCAATAAATCAGCACAAAAAGGAAAATAAGTCTGGTTATTGAAGCATTGTTATCTCGCTGTCTAGCTGGTGAAACTAAGAGACTCAGGGCGAGGACAGCACACTCACTTTATGTCTCTTCCACGATGTTATTTCTCTCTCCAACAACGTAGGTTACAATTACATTAGCATGACTAATTATGCAATTAGGCTATGACGTCATTTAGCGACTTCTAGCGACTTTTAGGACAGCCAATAGCGATTTTTCTTACTGAGGAGTTGGCAACACTGGACAGGATCTTTGTGCAGAAAGCCTGAAACGCTGACTGACTGCGACTTAGAACCCAGCATGCGCATTAGAGAATCTGGAGCTTCCTAAGTGAGAAGATTTGGTGAGAAGTTTGAAACCAGGAGATCAGAAGCTGTCACAGCAGTAGATTAATGCCCAGTTTCTCAAATAATTTTTGTACTTTTTGGTTATGGCGTTCACATCAGCTGTCACTACAAGAAATGCTAAGTGGAAGACAGAAGGTAAAAGTGTGCGTGTTTGTGTGTGACAATTTGAATTTGGTCATTTACTTTTATCAGATATATTACTACCACCAAGGGTAACTTAGAATATACAGTAGTAGATGGGATAGAGGGGATTTCCCTCTCTGCTATATGTGAATGTGGACATAAATGATTGTTTTTCTCTTTGTATTAGCTAGCTAGCTAGCTAGCAGACAGTTAGCTAGCAGAGATTATTATGGGTGCTGATGAAATATCTTTTGGTTTTTTTTAATGTTTTAAGCCCAGTCCTTTGCTCGGTGGTCCCTCCCCTCTGCTATAGCCAATGTGATAATGATTACTAATTACTAAGTGCAACATTTCTATTCTCTGCTTTTTGACAGTTACAAATATACCATGTGGGTACTCATGATCAGTGTTGGTCAAGTTACTTGAAAAAATAAATTAGTTGCTAATTACTGATTATTTCTCCAAGAAAGTAATCCTGTTACTTTACTGATTGTTATTTTCAAAAGTAATTGGTTACCTTATTACTTAGTCACTCTTTAAAAACATGATGCACAACCTGAATACGTAATAAAGCAATAAACCTTTCAGCCCATTTCTATTTTTCTGCATAATCCATCATATAACATGTAATGAAATGAAAAAGTCTCTTTTTTAAAAAATTGTTTTATTAGTTTTAATCTTTTAACTTTATCCACATTGCATCAAGCAAAAATTAATTATATGCAACAGTCTTTCACAGGAAGTAATTTGTTTAACATTGAAACCTATTTCCTACATATTCCAGCATATAAAATAAAATAATGTTTTGTGTTTACACTCACTCTTTCAAATAGATCCATGTAAAACACAGCAGAAAATGAATAAAAGTAAAGATTCAGCAGCTCATAAATCTATTGTCACCTGTTTAGCAGGAGTTTTGCTGGGTGCCCGAGCGGTCACTCTGTGAATGTCACAATTCTGTGGCAGCGTGGTCAGTGCTCGCTCAGATTTGAAGTTTAATTTTTCGCTGTAGAAAGAAGTTTTCTTCCCACGCAGAGTGTACAACGAACACTAATGTTTTTGTCACTTTTTACAGTATCAAATTTAAAGTAATTTAAAGAAAGTAACGTCCAAGCTTTAAACGCTTCATGGTCGTACTCTCTCCTGCACTCCATACCATCCATTGTTGATCTACACACGTCTGTTGCTGCCACGGACGTCGCACACTCAAAAGTCATTGTCATGAGACACTCACAAATAAAATCATGGTGGTTTAGTAACGCAGTAATGGAGCATGCTTACAGGAAAGTAACAGTGATCTAGTTACTTCTTTGCAATAGTAATCCCTTACTTTACTTGTTACTTGAAAAACGTAATCAGATTACTGCCCATCTCTGCTCATGATGTGCTGCATGCTGCCTTGCTTGTTGGTGTGAATGCACTTATTCAGTTTCATTGAAAACAGAAAACCTTTTTTTCATCAATATTTTCTCACAAACTTTTTAGCATTTTAGCACAAAGACACTGCTTGAATCTGTACCTCCTGCTGAGCTTAGATGCTAATCTGCTTCATGTGCTGCAGACAGTGGTTAGAATATTGTCATTAGTGGAGTTGATGCATCTCTGCTGGAAAATTAGGCGATAAAACAGTTTCTAAAATACTACAGTCATCTTTTCTGCAGTATGTTACATGTTCATACTGGTGTGTATCAGATAGTATCTGTTGGTCAGTATCAGCTGCAGATATATCAGTCAGGCTTCAGTATTTATTCTCTAGATTATGCGGAGCTGTAAAGAGCTGAGATCAAAGAGATATGATCGTTACTATCCCAACTATCACCTCTATATTAATGCTATATTGTAAGATTGTATCAAAAATATTTGGCAGTGGTTCCACATGTAAAGCATAAATCTTGAAACTACAGCGTGGGAAACAAATGAAAGACTTTGTAAACCCCACTGCTGCTGTGTTTGTTTGTTTTACAGGTTTTATTTCCTGTTACTTTTTTGTTGACTTGTCAGATACATTACCAGAAAATAACACTGCAAGCTCCACCATTCAACTCTGCTATCTTTTTTAATTCACTTTCTGTGGAGCAGCTCCTGGCTGTATACCTGATGATATCACATTTTTGAGTCCTCGCTCTGTGGCTTCTGGCTTTGGGAGAATCATTCACAATCGCATGTATTGATTTGAGTGTAAGAAATTCTTAAATACATGCCTCTCACTGGATTTATGGGTTGCCTGATAAAAGACTGTTGACCTTAACTGGTTTGTACTGCAGTAAAAGAGAAACTGTGAAAAAGAGGAGCCTCTTGTGGGAATTGGTGTGATGGGAATTTTCAGCTGTCCTGCAAATCCCTACGAGAAAAATGCTTTAGAAAAAATTCAGATGTTTTTCATGGTAAATGGTAAAAAGATCGCCCCGTTAAGGTCAAACCTCTTTGTGTTCTCTCTATAAGTCTGGGGAGGCTTCAGAACAATTAAAATCTGGCGTGACAGTTCGGAGCAAGCTGCAACAGATTCAGGAGAAAAACAGTACACTCATGAATTATTCAAAACGATTGTCTTTCAAGTGTAAAAAAGTAAAGTCTGCCAAGAATCTTTTTCTACTGACAATGTTTGAGTCAATTACAAAACAAGTGTGAACATGCAGAAAGCAGTTGACAGATACAATCAGATATGTACAGTCTGAGAGTGTAACCGCATAATAAACTTGTTCAGCCAAACAATCGTTTTGGGTAAACGATGGTTTGTTTTGAGTCTTCAGACACAGACGAGCTGCTGTAATTATAATCCTGTTCCTTTTCTGAAATGAAGTGAGTAAAAAAAAAAACGAAATCAATGGCTGTCTCAATAGAGATGAAAATGAAGGGAAAAAAATCAATCGTATCAATGTAATCCGAGGCAGTAAGTGTTCCTCCGTTTGTTTGTCGGATAAGCGCTGAATGAAATCTTTAAAGCTCAAACAGCATGGTTGAAGTGAGACTTCCATCATCCGACAGAAATTTCATCAATAAATTGCATCAACCAAACGTCTAATGGAGCGACTCCTGGCCACAGTGGTCAGCAAACACGTTGACTGTGTTGTCATAATCTCTTCAACAACGCTGAGATCTGCCGCACACTTTGATGCGCATCCAGATTTATCATGTGTTCATAAATTTATTGGAGCACTAAATGTAGCTCAGTCAGACAGCAGTCGATCTGGATAAGACTTCCTAAAACCCACAGCAGCCATCTGTCTCAGGAAACGTGCGATCCTTCTGAAATAACATTTTATAGATTTATGTCTTTATTGTGAAAAGAAAGGGTTTGCATAAAAACAGACAGACCAGGATAGTTATTTGGTACTAACAAAGACATTTTTGGGTCAATTTAAAGGTATTGAAAAATACAAGATGATGACATCACATGATGTAAGAAAACAATATATAAGTGCAACAAAGGCAACATTTGCATTCCCTTGTTCGGCTATGTTTGCCACCCTCAGACTGTAAATAAAAGATGAAAAAAGAGCCACTATGACATCACCAGGTTGGTGTTTGTTTTAAGACCATACCTGACCTGAGAAGCCAGTGGATACGGCTCAGTCATACAGTAGCAGCTTGACAGTGAGAAAGTAGGTCTATATCATGGTTTACTTTGCTTGGATGTAATTGTTTATGGTAATGGTACCATAATTTAATAAATGTAAGACACAATCCAAGATACTCCAAGAGTCACAGGTAAGGTGTTTACTGAAGTCATTGATCAACGTCATTGATCATTTTCTAGGAGAATTCTATACAAATGGGCTTCTTTTTGCAGCCAGAGATGTCGCCACTGTTGACCAGTGCTAAGCATGCAAGTTTATGACACTTCTGCAATAGCTGCAAACATGTACTGCATACATGAACCAACCCTTTTCACTATTTGGTTGTTAAGTGATGACATATGAGCCCTGCTTCCAGGTCAGAACTACTCTGTGTTTATTAAGGTTGTTGTGTTTTTAACATGTTTTCATGCTTTGTATCTTGTTCTGTTCTACAGGGTGGGCCATTTATATGGATACACCGTAATAACATGGGAATGGTTGGTGATATTAAAGTCCTGTTTGTGGCACATTGGTATATGTGAGGGGACAAACTCCTCAAGATGGGTGGTGACCATGGTGGCCATTTAGAAGTCGGCCATCTTGGATACAACTTTTGTTTTTTTCAATAGGAAGAGGGTCATGTGACACATCAAACTTATTGGTAATGTCACAAGAAAAACAATGGTGTGCTTGGTTTCAACGTAACTTTATTTTTTCATGAGTTATTTACAAGTTTCTGACCACTTAGAAAATGTGTTCAATGTGCTGCCCATTGTGTTGGATTGTCAATGCAACCCTCTTCTCCCACTCTTCACACACTGATAGCAACACCGCAGGAGAAATGCCAGCACAGGCATCCAGTATCCGTAGTTTCAGGTGCTGCACATCTCGTATCTTCACACCATAGACAATTGCCTTCAGATGACCCCAAAGATAAAAGTCTAAGGGGGTCAGATCGGGAGACCTTGGGGGCCATTCAACTGGCCCACGACGACCAATCCACTTTCCAGGAAACTGTTCATCTAGGAATGCTCGGACCTGGCACCCATAATGTGGTGGTGCACCATCTTGCTGGAAAAACTCAGGGAACGTGCCAGCTTCAGTGCATAAAGAGGGAAACACATCATCATGTAGCAATTTCAAATATGCAGTGGTCTTGAGGTTTCCATTGATGAAGAATGGACCCACTATCATTGTACCCCATATACCACACCAAACCATCACTTTTGTTGTTCCAACAGTCTTGGAGGGATCCATCCAATGTGGGTTAGTGTCAGACCAATAGCGGTGGTTTTGTTTGTTAACTTCACCATTCACATAAAAGTTTGCCTCATCACTGAACAAAATCTTCTGTGTGAACTGAGGGTCCTGTTCCAATTTTTGTTTTGCCCATTCTGCAAATTCTGTTCGCCGATCTGGGTCATCCTCGTTGAGATGCTGCAGTAGCTGCAGTTTGTAAGGGTGCCATTTGTGAGTAGCTAATATCCCCCGAAGGGATGTTCGTAGAGCTGGGCGATATAAGATTTTTTCATATCACGATATGTTTTTTTCATTTCAGGCGATAACGATATAAATCACGATATAAGCCAAATAACTATATTTGTAAGATTTAAATGTGCCGTTGCTCACAAGTAAAATGTGAAATAATCAGCAGCTCGTTTTGATTTAAATATTTATTTCCCTTAATAAGTTCAACAGGGTAGATGTACTTAAGGAACATGAGACTTTTTCAGATAAATAAAGGCAAATATTGCAAACTACACAAAAGGCAGCCGCTAAAGCGTTTAAGTTTCAAAATAGAACAAACAAAACAGGCTACTAAATTGTCAATTCCACTTAGAAACAAAATATTAATTCTAAAAATAAATCTTAGTTTGTTTTACAGAAGAACAGACAAAATTGACTAACTTTTGTCAATATCAAATAAACTGAGAACTAAAAGGAAATTCTCAATCTCTCCTTGTTGTATAGCTTAGCTTTTCAAACAGTTTTAACAGTTTAGTCTGACAAAAGCCGAATGACGAATTAGCGCTTCCAGTCAGAGATTGAGCATGCACCGGTTTATTGTATTTCCAGACTTGCTTTCGGCACAATTTACAGTGCGCGCTACTCTGTTTTTTGTCAGACTTGAAATAGCCTTCACACTACAGAACTTCTCTGGCTCTTCCGTTCGACAATCTCATTGGAACCATCATCATCTGTTTTCTCTTCGGTAACCTTCGGTCACGCTCTCGGTTGATTTTTCTCTAGTCGGCACACTCATTTCCTCCATTACCCGGCCGCTGGCTGCTTCCCAAACAAATACACATGTGCGGCTTGGCACTTGTGCTGTACGTAACAAGTCACGTGACGTGACGCTGCAGCTGTGATTGGTTCGGCTCTGCGCTACTTAATTTGGATTGGCTGTTCTTCTTTTTTTTTTTTTTTTTTTTTTTTTTTTTTTTAAGAGGACAAGCGAGATGAGGCTTATCGCAATGGTTTAATTTTTATTTCGCAATACATATCGTTATCGTTCTATCGCCCAGCTCTAGATGTTCGACTAATGCCACTCTCCAGTGACATGCGGCGAGTGCTACACTGTGGGCTCTTGCTGAATGAAGCTAGGACAGCCACTGATGTTTCTTCATTAGTGATACGGTGTATCCATGTAAATGGCCCACCCTGTATAACATCTTATTTATTATTAAAGGGGATAATATAATAAAGATTTTACAAACATATTCTGTAAGTAAAGAGTTAAACTCATTCTGAGTCAGTGTTGGCTGCAATTGTGATCATGTGCACGACTCAAAGTGACTCATTTCCTCCTCACTATGAATTAATTTTTCTTTAGTCCGAACGTTATCCCGCATAACAAGAAATGCAAAAATAATCATACTCTCCTCAAACTGACGCCATAATGGACCGAGGAGAACGAGTGGTCTGACTTCATCTAACCCCGTGCCATCTCCACCGTAATTAATGAAATCGCCTCATACAGACGCAAAAAGCCGGAGCAGCCCGTCATGCTGATTGCTTGTGAGATATTGCCAGTGGATGCAACTCATGGTCACACAAACAAACAATGATTTTACATCACAGAAGATAATTTTAAGTGCATTATGTGAGGTGAACCTTTACCTTGAGAAAAGAATTTTAATACCCAGAAAAGTGTTTCTGAAGTACCGAGGAGTATCTTTGTGGAATTTTATTTTTTCCAAGCTCAGTGTCTTGCTCTGACTCATCCTCACTCTTATTTCTTGGTTTCAAACGACCAGTGTCTGCTATGTTCAGACCAGGCAAGCCAGTTATCACCTGCACTTCCCATCTCATGCTTTCCTACCAGCAGGCACCATTGTGAGTCACTGTTGTGAATCACTGCTGCGAGACTCTCAAACCCACAGATGGACACACTCTAACTCAGCAGCCTTGGATTGAAGCTGGCGAGGGAAGTCCCGGTCCTGGATTAAGATCTGAGACGCCAGATTGAGATGGTCTCCAAGCTTGTTACAGTTCCCGGGATGTAATTGTGATATACAATGTCTCTTACTGACTGACTGTCTTTGATGGTACAAGAAGGAAAGATCATTCAGGTCATTCAAATGTTTTGTTGGTAAACACACAGTGGATGTTTATTTAACTACTTACCAATCTACTGTGCCAAATGTAAAAAAATAGACTAATTTGCACGGATGAAAAATATGAAGCATGGTTTGTATTGCAAGTAAAATTCACATTTTTGTAAAAGGCATTCAAGCCTGTAGGTACACATTGCACATTTCTAAGTTTATATTGGCGTATACTGTGTTGAATCATTTTCTAATTACTGAGCTACAGTAAATGTCTCTTGAAGCTGAAATAGCAGAATCCAAGCAGTGAGGAGGGAAACTTGCTAATTGCTGCTTATTTTCAGAGTCCTGAACTGTTTCCACCGACTAATCTAAAGTCTGAGAGGCCTTAGAGCTCCACGGGGAGTTTCTCCAGGTAACTCAGCGGGATGGCCATATCGACTTCTCAGCACACAACAGAATGCTCCCATTTATCTTGATTAAGCTCGAACATCTGTACGGCCTCGGCCATCAAAGTATCATTGAACATTAGCCTTGGTTAGCCTGCTCAGCATCCACACAAAATCTTGGGGTTCTAAAAAGGGGAAAAGGGGACATAAAATATTAATCTATATGACTGCAGGATTGTCTCCATGCTCCTGATGGGCATGTGGATCAATATCATTGATTGGTCCCACTGCTCAGAGGGGAATTAGCATTTAAAAGGAACTTCAGCTGCACCTACTGGAGGGTTTCTCCATCAAAGGTGGGACATGACTAAGCTGTGACCTGTGATCTCTGTGCTTCGGGAGAAACTGTACCAAACACTATGCAGCTTTACAGCTCGGTTGCCGTGGAAACCTCTGCATTATGGATTACTGATTGTGAAATCTCAGCCATAAATACAGGCAGGGGTAGTGGCCTTTCTGCACTGCCTTCATCCCTTTGACCCCGGATAGATTGCTCTTATTTCCCGAGGTTCACGAAGCCAAGCCCTCTTGATATCTGAAAATTAGATGTCAGGCTCTCTCTTGTGAAGCAAGAGTCATAACTTTCTGTATATTGGTTTACTTGGTTTGCTGAATGCTTTCAACTCAGTTTCAGGGCTGACATCATTAGGGTTTTATTGCTTCCAAAGCGAGGATGACTTCCTGTAATACAGTGGTCGGCGACTTCAGAGTCTTCTTATAAGCTGGAGTTTCCCTCTTTTCCTCTCACTTTACTTGCGTTAGAGTGTGTTCAATTTCCACATTTTGTGTAAAATACTAAGAATAATATTTTTCATGCTGCCTGCATTTCTCTCGAGACAGCCTTATGAGTTCAGGGACAGCCTTGGTATTCACAAAAAGGGCATTCACACTCAAAAACCTGATGTGATTTTATTTGACATCTTGAACATTTGATATTCACAGCACAGGTTCACCTGCTGGCTGCCATGCCCTTTAATTACAGAAACACAAACAGCCAGGTAGCATCACTGTTCCTCCTTTTCACATTTATTTTTTATATAATCAAGAATTTCCTTGGCTTTAAAATCTCCTTAACAGTGGAGGTCTGGCCACCCAAAACAGGGTTATTGAACATCTCTTCAAGCTTATATAAAATGTCAGAGAAAACCCACAAAACTCTACAGGGTCCTTAAAAGAAAAACAACCATAAACCTTTATGTTTATGCTTTCAGACACTGCTGACACCTATTAATAGCTTACTGTCCAGATCCATCCTCACCGTCCTCAGTTTCTGTCTTCATTGCACTGGACATGGATGGTGCTTGTTCTCTGTCTGCTCCATCTACTCTGGCTGCTATTGTCTTCATCAGTTATTATGCTATAAATAGTTTTAACTACCTCCTGTATCATGCTAATTCTTCCATTCATCTTCTTCCACTTATCCAATTCAGGGTTGCAGGGGGCTGAAACATATCCCAGTTGTGACAGGGTGACGGGCATGGTCGACCCTGAACAGGTCACCAGGCCGTCACAGGGTTAACACAGAGAAACAGACATCTTTTCACATTCACGTGCAGGTTATAAGATAACGTTTGAATTGAACGTTAAAGTACAAAGTGGTTTCAGATCTTTTAGTTTTCCTCTGGGCACACAGAGGAAATGAAGCCAGAGCGGGATCAAACCCCTTTCTTGCCCGTGTCTGCTCTACTCTCTGGCCAACAGTAGCAAGGACAAGGACTAGCATTTGAAATGGGTTTCCAAATGGAAACTTTATGCGAAAATGCAATTTTCTGATGATACTGTGATAACATTTGGCACGCACGTCTTCACATACTGAGTGAAAATGCAGGGGAAAAGAATGACATCATTCCCTTGAACATTATCTTCTGTGGCAATAAACGTTTGTGCAGGAAAGTTACAACTGCTGAGGAGCTGGCTTTTGTCCTTTTATTAAAGTTTCTTAACGACACACTATCACTGAGGACAAAGCCGTGAAACACCCTTTTTTCTAAGTCTCAACCTAATTCAAACAAAACTGTGACCTCCATGAGAGTCTTGAGTGTGGCTGTTTTAAGCCCTTTCAACAGCAGGAATATGATTAATATATACTTGAACCTTCTTAAACACTTTTTAGGTGGTATATGTTAGCGGGACCACCATATAGCCTGTATTAAAGGGCTATTCATCTTAAGTACACTACACAATCTTTTATATAATAGCTGCCCTGGAAGTGCATACAACACAGCTTTTATGCTTGGCAGTTGAGTGTAGGTGCCGGTCTTCCAAACAACACTTCTGATGCTCTTTGATGAAAGTTGTATGGATTCTGAATTGGATAAAAGTCTCAATTGAAACATAGACACTGCTATTTTTAGAAGGAGAGTTTTATCATCCAGTGGCCTCCTGGGTACAAACAAACAAATATGTTGAAATCAATCTGACCAACATCAAACATAGGACTAGAACAAGGATTTTGGTTTATTTTCAGCAATTTTAACAGTTTCTATGATTTGTTTTTATCAAAAACACTGCAAGCCCTTCCTCCGGTGCCTTTTTTCAAAGTCAAAACGAGACGAATGCATGACTCACCATGGACTCATTCTGAGATAACGTGTTAGAAAATATCAAATTATTCATGTCAAGTGTGAAAATCGTCCTTTGAGTGTATTCTTCTGGCCAGTGTGCTTCACCCACTGAGGCTCGCAGTAATATGCAAAGCCACAGTGGCCTGTTAATTTCTCACCTGAAGCATCATATTCATGCAGACTCTCAGTATCAGTGCTGAAAGTGACCTGAGATCTTCAGGGCACATCTTCTCTTTTAAAGAGGTTATTAGGAATGCCTGTTAATTGATAAACTTTGTCATGTGGTAACTATTTCTCTGCAAGTTTTATTAATCTATAAACCCAGTTCTGAAAATGAGATACTGTGCAAAATGTAAATTAAAAGAGAAAGAATGCAATGATTTGCTAATCCTATAAAGCCACATTTCCCTGACAACAGAACTCAAAAGTTTATGAAGCTTCTATACCATTTCATGAAAATATTAGCTTTTCAATTCGATGCCAGAAACACACAAAAAAGTTTGAATGCGGCAAGAAAAAGTCATATTAGGAAAAAGGAATAGCTGGAGGAACATTTTGCAACTAATTATATAACTGGCAACAGGTCCGTAACATGATTGGGTACCTTAGAGAGGCGGAGTTTATCAGAAGATAGCAGAGTTTCACTAAACTAAAAAAACGGGATCTACAAACAATTTCAGAATAATGTTCGCCAATGAAAAATTGTCAGGACTTTGAATATCTCATCATCTACAGTACAAAATATCATCTATGATTCTGAAAATATGACGCATGACATAACTTTTCACCTTATCACATAAGTTTGAAAGCACATTTCCACCAAAGAGCAGACCCCGACAGCCTCGTTGAGCTTTCCAAAGACACAAAATTCCATTTAATTTCACAAACTTGCATCAGCAGCTAAACAGTCGTCACCTTGTTTTTACTGCATAAGAATCTTTGCTGGGACAAAGCTTCAGCTAGCCAAACAACTTGTTTGTATGCCCAGACAGCTCTATATATATATGACTGTAAATACTAAAGTAGAAAATTACACTAGGATTCCTTTGTTATGTGTAGGCATTGTTACATTAATGACATCGTGGTTTTTATGGAGAGTCCAGAAAATGGCTGGTTTATCCAGTGTTATGATAATGATTGTGAATCCCTTTTGCCTTTGATGTCCAACTATACCCATTTAAACCAGAGTACACAGAGCTGTATGGAATGGAAAAGGAAATAAAGCTACGTAATATCAACAGAGTTTTCGTCTGCGCGAGTACATATTGTAAGAGTCTGCATTATGGTCGTGGCGATTGCTTTGCCTTGCGACTGAAATCCAGCGACGTTCATGAGAGACCAGGTGAGAATGCAGCCTATTCTTATTCCTGACATGTCATTCAAAGATGTTTCAGATAAGATAAGATCACCTTTATTAGTCCCACACGTGGGAAATTTGTTTTGTTACAGCAGAAAGTGGACAGTGCAAAGTTACATAGCAAAAATGAGAAAAACACTGGAATAGGATCAGATGATAAGGATAAGAATAAGATAGCGTACACAATAGAATAGAATAAAACATTAAAAGCAAATATGAAAGCAACTGTCTTCATTCACACACATAACGTGTCCTTTAGTGTCTCTGGCCCAGTGCACTGGGTTGTGGAATTAGTGAGTCTAAATCTCCTGACTCGTCAAGCTGCTGCTGTGAGGAGGCGTGTTTTAACCCAAACTATGATCTTTTCCAAATCCTGACTAAGTGGCTAAACCAAGCCAGGTGAGTGAACAATGAAATTCAGTTTAATTCAATTCAATTTTATGTAGCACGAATTCACAACAACTGTCGCCTCAAGGTGCTTTACATTGTAAGGTAAAGACCCTGAAATATAAGAGAGAAAATTCCAGCAGTCAGACCATCCACTATGAGAAAACACTTTGCGAAATCAGCAAGTGTAGAAAATGCCAACTTATGCATGTAAAGTAGAATCCATCTTGCTTTGCTTTACTTTCCTGCTTTGTGCTCGTAGCTAAAACCATCGTCTAGTTTAGAGGAAATGGTGTTCAGGTTGTCAATAGATTCAGTAGATAGAGGGTTCTGTCATGTCCTGGGTTTCTGATCCTAGATTTTTAATTTTGACTTTCAAGATCTAATTATGACCTCTGCAAAGATTGTTATGTTTTTGGTGACGTCTCATTTTGTCTGTAAGCACAATTGCATTAGTAACATTTAGGAAATTTAACTGGTATATGGGGAAAGTCGGACTTGAACCCAGTGGGTGTTGAACTCAGGGCTGCCTTTGTCATCAATTCTGTTCATAATTTTTATGGACAGAATTTCTAGGCGTAGCCAGGCTTCCACTCCGGTGGCTTCAATATCTCATCTCTGCTTTTTGCAGATGATGTGGTTCTGTTGGCTTCATCGGGTGGTGGCTTCCCACTGAAACAGTTCTCAGTGAGAGAGTTACAGATGGATTGGGGCAGCATCTGCCGTGACGCTGATGCTGTATTAGTCCGAGAGAGCTGAGCACAAAAGTGAAGCAGTCTATTTCTCGGTGGATCTACGTCACTACCCTGCATATGGTAACTAAAGGTGAGATCGCTGATACAAGCGGCAGAAATGGGCTTTCTTTGAAGGTTGGCTGGGTGGCCTAGGTATGGGGAAAAAAATAATATATATACAAAACACAATCCATTTCCCTGCAAATGCTCCCAAGCAGCTTAGCTGCCTTGGTTTAGTTCATCGCCTTTGTTAAGTTCCTTTATGTGGCTGAGTTTCCCTGATTTTGTATTACTTCTCACTTCCTGCTTCCTTTTGATCATCACTTTTCTTTTGTGCTTCACATTTACTTTTACTTCCCCCTCCTGGCTCATTGTCTTTGATTACTATCACCTGCGACTCGTTACCCAGCTGTGTTCACTTCCCCTTTAATTGCCCTCTAGTGTATAAATGGTGATGTCTTTCCTTTAGTCTTTGTCTCAGCATCTACTAATCTCCAATTGTGTGTTCACTGTAATCGCTGGCTTTTGGTTTGCCTGTTACATTGTGAATTTTGTATTTTTCGACTGTTTCAACTGCCAGGTTAAAAGGTGTGTTTTGAGTTAACGATGGCCTGTTTCTGAGTCTGCCTTTGGGTCCTGATTACTTGGTTCATGACAGCTTAATTCAGTCACTTACATTTTAAATATATGTCTATTTAGCCTTGCAGCTTGCTTGCCTTTAAATCCCCTTAGACTGTGCCTTTGTTCCTGTTTTGTGCTTTCTCTGCACCACGATTTCTTAGTCTGACTTAATTTTGATCAGATTTAAGATCTGACTGAAGTTACAAGCTGAAGCTAGAAGATGATAGATGATAGTCAATAACCTCTAGCTGAAAGGGTTTTTTTTTTTTTTTCCAACAGTTTCCAAGGATGAAATGGTCGAGACTGTCTAATGACTGCCCACTTTACCCCATGATTGGACAGGGTATTCAGTTATTGCAAATATCGATTTTTGATTTACAACACTTCATGCAGATCTGCTCTATTCTGGCATGAATAGCCTTAATTATGAGTTCGAGAGTGAGGGAGAAATTGAAAGAAATTGCACTTTTTTTTCTTTCTTTCTTTTTTTCTCAAATGTGTCCACCTGCTCACTGAATGTGCCGTTGAATGAATGATAGTATTTTCTTTCTAATATAGAACGCACCAAAATAATGAAAACCACTAAATAACAATCAATAGCCTCTCTGGAACAACAGTCAACCTAAATTTATCCTCTCCAATGACAAAAGGTCTTGCAAAAATCTTACGGGTATAATTACTGGCCCCTTTTAGGACCTTCCAGCATCTCCACCTTGAACTGAAACAGCCGTGAACCCAGAGACCACACGCATCAGCAGGCGCATGGCATGCTTTGTTCTTTCTCCAATTATCAGACTGAGAAAACAAATCTGTCAGAAATGATACGTGGCTGAGCTATTGATCTGTTTATACAGTCCACATCTTTTTCACTTTCCCACAGAATCTATTAGCACTGCTTGCCTTTCTCCGTCTCATGCCACAGCAGGGGAGAGCAGTGCAAGCCATTTACGTCATGAAGGTCCAAGGACCACTGGAGGCCAGATACCTATTCTCTAGCATGCTGGAATCAAATGTGTTATGGGCTCTATTTTCATTTGAGCTGTATGAATAAACTAGATGACCATGACGATTAGGCTTCTCCTAAAGAAATGACACACAGAGTGAAGGTAGCATCACACCCTGATGGTGAACTCTAGTAAATAAAATGTTCCCCTATTTAATAGACAGTTTCAAGGTGTATAGCAAATGTGTGTTCCCTTTATTCTCTAGAATTTCTTAGTTGTTAAAGGTAACCTATTATGCTTATTTCCAGCTCCAAATGTGTACTATTAGGCTTTTCTTGATTCACAGCTCAAAACGCTGGGCTTCAGTGCTTTCCTACTGCTTCCTCTGTCTGAGACGAGCTGTTTTAGCCCCGTTCACTTTAAGCCAACTTTCATCTGACTGACTCCCCTCATGAACAAAGGATGTGAACAGCAGGTGGGTGGTTGCATCTGTGCTTACAGCCAAAGCTGTACACTCCCCTGAAGCATGAATCATGCTTCTTTTTTTTTTTTTTTCTTTTCAATAAATACCATCAAAGTGACTCAAATGAAAAAGTAGGGGTGTGCTTGAAAAATCTCTGATTGTCCAAAGTGCATTCTGGGCATTCTTGTGCAAGATAATGAACCCCAAGTTACACCCAAAATGTGTGTGTGTGTGTGTGTGTGTGTGTGTGTGTGTGTGTGTGTGTCATATCTTTGTGGGGACCAAATGTTTGAAGTTTACTATACTTATGGGGACCAAAATCCCGGTCCCCATAAGTTTTGAAGGCATTTTTGAGACTTAAAATGTGGTTTTGGTGTCAGGGTCACAATTGGGTTATGGTTAGGTATAGGGATGATGTCTCTTAGTTCTCTTTCATTAAAGCTTTAGTGCACGGTCCTAGGGGCCGACTGGATCATCCAAACTATCCCTTAAGTCTCCTGTTCAGCTGTTCTGCTCCTCTCCTCCCTCCCTCGTATGTCATCTTTGGGGTTCCACTGTAGTCACTCCCATCTGACTAATTGGTCCACATGCTAAGTTATTGTGAAGCTCTTAAAGTTTGGGGCTATCAGAAAGAGCCTATGAAAAAAAATATATATATATTCAAAATATATTATATTATAACCCAAAAGGTAGACAGATCCCCCTACACCTCTGTGGAGGGGATTTAGCCTCCACAGAACAGTGATTTGTTTTTTTTAAATGTCTTTTTACTTTATTTTGTGCTCTTGAATCAATTGTGAGATCATCCACTTCTTGTTAGTATTTACAACAATCCACACAATTTCATGTTAGTTGTGATTCACACTGTTTTCACACTTCTATAATACACATGCACCAGTGCAGGGAGATCTGTCTTGCCTGTTTGGTACAATTATTTTGATATATTTTATAATATTATTCTAATATTCTTACTACAAAATTAATTATAAAAAAGAATACAAAAATAATAGAGCCTTGTTTAATTTTTTTGTGCAATTTAAGTGCAGTTTGTTGGCTTAGCAATGCATCGCTGTTCTTCCTCAACTCTCGGCTGCCACTTTCTCTCATCCTAACACCGCCAATCCTCCATTGGTTGACATAAGTGTGAAAAACTCTTCCAAGGTCTCTATTCTGTCTTTCCCTCCTCTTTCCTATCCACACCTCTTCATAAAAAAAAGAAAAAACAGGGTTTCTTCCAAAAGTACTGTGTGAATGTGGTTTGTACTGTAGAGTGCTCTGAGAAATCAGTAAGAGTGGAAAAGATAAGTAAAGGTATAAATGCAACCTGTTTGTAAAATACTTTATGGGTTCAGTCTATAAGTTAGCGTTTTATTAATGCCTGGCTGCATGTTGGTCTCCCTGAGTGCTACTGCGACAGTCAAACCACAAAGGCAAACCTCATAAATGAAAGACTTGAGTAACAAGTCTTTAACTTCTTCAACAATCAAATTAAACCCAAAACAATCTGAGAAACAATTACGCACTTCTGAATTAATCAAAATGGACAATAAAGTTTTCATAAGCATTTCTCATTTTACTCACTTCTATCAAATGTGAACAGTCTTGTTTGTTCCTGCCATCTGGACCTCAAATGATGTGTGTGAAGAGGAAGGTGGACTGGTGCAGGCACAAACCAACCTGACATTTTATTCTAATATGTTTCAAGCAACAAACTCTGAGGCTGAAAAATGAAGCCAACGCCGAAGTATTAAACATTGCAGTTCTTCTAATGGCCACTTGGAGCTTGCTACAAAAGCGAGTAAATTCCCCTACACTCCCATGTTGAAATACCCAAATTTAGAACAGAAACAATCATGTTTGCAGACAGGTAGAATAAATTGTTTGGTCTTGATGTATCAACAGTTTTTTGGTGGGTGAATTTTCTACCAAAGCATCTAAGCTGGATTTTGCAAAGGCTTGAAGTAAACATCGATAATTGCGCCCGTGGTGGAGGTAAACCTAACTAATTTGAGTCACTGACCTAGATCTCTTGACTGTGTTTGTGCTGTTGGTGCCTTTTGAAACCTTTCATTGACTGTCTGACAAAGAAATACAGCTTACTATTCAGATAATCCCAGTTTTGCTGCACAAAATTCGAGGCTCATGTTTGTATGTTACTTTCACAAAGCTACTAAGAAGTGCTATCTGTGCGTTGCATCCATACACGTTGATGGATGCAGCATGCTAATGAAGCTAATTAGTATTAGCACTCCAAGTACAGCAGCAGTCAATACTACAATGTTGAGGCTGCTGCAAATGGATAACGTCATGGCAGCAACATGCAGCTGGTTTAAGTCCGTGGCTGATGCTCGAAAACAGATGCTGAAGCAGTATTTTTTTTTTCTTGATTACCTGCAAATAAGTAATATATGCATATGTAAAAATTATTAAAGCTGAACAGGCAAAGACAATTTGCCCTCACTTATTCTTAATAATACATTATTCCATGTTTGGGTTGACTTTAGGCAACTTTAAGTTATTGCTTTTACACTAAGAGCTTATTAACCTATACTCAATATAAAATCTCCCCCACTTCAGATATTGTTAGGACTCTGTATAGATATGTATGAAATTTGCAGGAGATCGCAGTGCATGGTGGAGCTGAAATGGATGAGTTTTTGCAGGTAGAGGGGGATTAGATGGGTTTATTTTCCCTAGATCTCATTGAAAACAGTGCAGGGGGATCACTGAAATGAAATCTGGACAGGCATGTCACAGAAAAGTAGCAGTGGATAGCAGCATGTACAGAGAGTTTGTTGGTTTGGGAGAGAGTGGAATCCTTTACAAAGTAAATGCTTACATTTCCTCTTAATTCATTTATCATTACAGAGCACTGATATGTAGCATAGTGTTAGTGGCTGCTGTTTACCTTTCAGAAAAACAATGAATATCACATTTCCTCATGCATTTGCAAAGGTGAAAGAGCCTTTATGCTACAGTTGCTTGTATGCCTCAACCTCTGGGATTACTCTACAAAAAGCTGTAAATATGCAAAGCAGATTAATTAGTTTTCCAAGGTGACCTGTGCAAAGAAAAGGACTCCATGTGTCAATAAATTAGTGATGTAATACCTGAAATGTAATTTGTCTGCAGAGGAATGAATATCTGCACAGTTTTATTGATATTTGCTCTGGAGTTAACGAGGCTCTGTGTGTGGCTTCATTGGCCAAAAAGTATTTCTGTTTAATCCACAGCCTTAAAAAACCGCAAGGGTTGGAGTTGTTAGAGCATCTTAGTTCTGGTGGCTTTAACCGGGGGGCGTGCGCGCTGCACCTCAAAGTCCACAGTTCATTTGAATCCCATCCTAAAGCTCCTGCCAAACCAACAAACTCAGCGTGCTGACTCAAGACGAAGCTTATTAGCTCTAATCCCTGGCAATGCTCTCAGTTTGTATTATCAAACAGGATTGGACTGATACCTGTATGTTGGTTTACCAATATACTGGCTCAACTTTTAACTTTTCAACACTACTAAGTCACATAATCTGCCTGTGATATGAGAAGTCTCTCTTTGACCACACGTCTCGGAAACCTGGAATTGTATTTTGAAATTGCACGTAATTTTATTTTACATTTCAGTGTTATTTAAAAAGAAAACAACAACAGTGGATCTAAAGGAAAAGCTGACATAAAGAGTCTCAACACCTCCAAGCAGGGAGACCAGGCATCACACTGTGGGACTGCACAGCGTTTACATCCCTTGTTGATTGGACCACATACTGAGACAACGTTCCACAGTTTAATTGGCTCTGGTTTTGAAACTGAACACTGCAAATCTAAGTCTGGCTTTTATCCAACGGCTAAGAAGAAAGCAGAGAAGGCTCTCGTCACGGGTCAAGTGTAGGTTAACCCATCTCGTCTTTTACTGCCTACACTGTACCCAATGGAAATCTTTACAAGGTCACCAGCTATGCAGACTACAGCGAAATATGATGAAAAATATCTCAAAGAAAACAAAATCCAGCTCCTACAAGAACTGGGAAACTGTTCCGAACTGAGCAAAGCAGTTATTTTTCACACAGTGAGGGAATATGAAGTGACGTGACAGGACACGTGGGTCCCACGAAATACGTGTGGCTGGAGAATAGATGGTCCAGTCATGGGACGCATCTTTGCTGAGATTAGTGACAGTTGAAACATAACAGTTCAGTTCAGGTTTAACTTGGACAATGTTGTTTGTTTGTTTGTTTTTCAGAAGGGTTTTTCATGCATTCATTAGAAAATGCTGCCAAAAGCCTGAAAAAAAGCGTTTGATCATATTTTAGGGATAAAACAGTTGTTAAATAAGCTTCTAATTACAAGAAAAAAGCCCAAATTCAAACCTTAAGTTCATTGTACATGTTTATTACAGAATTGGGGAATTCACCCCTAAAGGGTGAATTCCGACTTGTGATTTTAACTACAGGTTTGGCATTGTCCCATTCTTACCTCAGATCGTGTTTTATCGTTCACCTTAAACTCCATCATCGCTCTACGTTCTGCTCGGTCTTTTGGCGGCTGTTTCTCTTCATCTTATGTGTTCTTGGCGTATCCTTGACCTGCATCAGCGCCTCAGCACAGTCTTACAACTGTAGCTCATGTCACCTTCGTAAGACCGGGCCACAGATTCTGAGCCAGTTAGACTGAAACCTTAGTAATGTTGCACCAATCGAGAGGATCATGAAGATTTGTGGTCTTAACATCAACTTCAGTGGGACTGCCATATGTCCTTTTGGGCCTCATATCATTAGTAGTAGTATTATTGTGAGTACTACATTTGCAAAAATCAGTTAAATTATGTGCAATAATACAGTGAAATTCAAGCCCAGCAAGTAATCAACTGTTAGAGATTATTCCTGATGTCTCAAAGGAAACATGTCTACTCTATCCAGCTGTAGTGTTTTGACATAAAGTACATTTAGGCTACGTCCACACGTACCCGGGTATTTTTGAAAAATTTTATTTTTTCTATGCGTTTGCACCTTTGCTCTACATGTAAACGGTGTTGTCGGTCACTGAAAACTGAGATTTTTTTAAAACACCTGCCAGGGTGGAGATTTTTGAAAACTCAGTTTTTGCATTTATGTGTGGACGAGAAAAACGGAGAAAACGCAGCGTCAAAGGTGTGCGCCTTTTTTGACGTCACACTGTGCGCCACGTTATTGTTTCGGTGAAATGACAAAATACTGTTACTGTTAATTGTACTCTCTGCAGTGTTTAAATGCTTACATATACACACACAGTTACTGTCCCTCCACACATAGGACTCGGCTATGCGCCATCTTTGTTTACTATTTCCCGCCCAGGCTTATTGACTTCTGATTGGCCAACATTTCTACACGGTTAGGAATATATCGCCACCTGTTGCTTTGGCATGTTCCTAGCAGCGTTCTCCTTCATTTTTGCCTTTTCGTGTGGACGGGATTATTTTTTAAAACGAAAATGGAAAATCTCCATTTTCAAACGTGTACGTGTGGACGTAGCCTTAAAATCACTCATGTGCATTGTTGTTGGGCTTCTTACAGGACTTGAGGTTTGGTTGCCTTGCAGGCCACCAGTGTTGGTCAAGTTACTTGAAAAAAGTAGTTACTAATTACTGATTACTTCTCCAAGAAAGCAATCCTGTTACTTTACTGATTACTTATTTTCAAAAGTAATTAGTTACTTTATTATTTAGTTGCTTTTCAAAAACATGATACACAATCTGAATACGTAATAAAACAATAGACTTTTCAGCCCAGTTCTAGTTTTTCTGCAGAATCCATCATATAAAATGTAATCAAATGCAAAAGTCTCTTTTTTAAAACTTGTTTTATTAGTTTTAATCTTCTAACTTTATGCACATTGCATCAAGCAAAAATTGAATTAAATGCAACAGTCTGTGACTGGAAGAAATGTATTTAACATTTAAACCTATTTCCTACATATTCCAGTATATAAAATAAAATAATGTTTTGTGTTTACACTCACTCTTTCAAATAGATGCAAGTAAAACACAGCAGAAAATAAATAAAATCAAAGATTCAGCAGCACTGAGTCCTGTCGCGCTTAAATCTATTGTCACCTGTTCAGCAGGAGTGGGGCAGGTGGAGGTTTGCCACAGCGGTCATGTCAGTGGGAGGATCCGGGGGTTTCCCTGTGAATGTCACATTCCCGTGGCAGCGTGCTCGGTGCTCAGATTTGAAGTTTAATTTTTTTGCTGTAGAAATAAGTTTTCTTCCAACGCAGAGTGAACAGCTGACACTAAGTTTGATTCTGTAAAAAGTGACAAAAACATTAAAGTAATTTAAGTATGTCTAAGCTTTAAACGCTGCATGGTCGTACTCTCTCCATCACTCCATATTATTCATTGTTGATCTGCACATGTCTGTCGCTGCCACGGACGTCGCGTGCTTGTACATCATCGTCATGAGACACTCTCACAAACAAAATCACGGTCCAATAACGCAGTAATGCAGCGTGCTTACAGGAAAGTAACAGTAATCTAATTACTTTTTTTGCAATAGTAATCCCTTACTGTAATTGTTACTTTTTTCTAGTAACAAGTAACACATTAGTTTTAATGCGTTACTGTCCATCTCTGACGGCCACAAGAAGACCTTTATTGTGCCTTAAGATTTTTGATTCTGTGGATGGGTACGGAGCCCTGCAGGGGACATGGGAGAAAAAAAATTAAGACGGACTTTGGCGAGATCTCGCAAAAGTTTTGCGTGGTCTCGCAAAACTTTTGCGAGATCTTGCAAAACAAACTCGGGATCTCGCAAAAGTTTTGCGAGATCCCGAGTTAGTTTAGCTTGAAGCTAACGGGAGGTCGAGACCTACTACAGCCGGGAGGAACACCGCCTTCCCGGCACATCGTGCCTCGACCTCCCGGTCGGCTTCGAGCTGGCGGCCTCCGAAGAATGCGGCTAAAACTTTTGCGAGATCTCGCAAAACTTTTGCGAGATCCCAAGTTTGTTTTGCGAGATCTCGCAAAAGTCCGTCTTAATTTTTTTTTCTCCCATGTCCCCTGCAGGGCTCCGTAGATGGGTGTATCTTTTGGGATATTCCCTAATTTGGAGTTTTGATGAAGTTGGTGGAGAGTGTCGCCTACTATATTTGTCCAGTCTGAGTATGAAGGCCAAATCCTGAAAGAATCCACTCCCATCAGGACAGAAATATTTCACCAACAAATAAAGGTCATCTTTGTACTGATTTCCAATTACCCTTCCTTTAACTGACCCAAACCAAGCATTTCTTTAAATGTATCTGCCAATCGTATATTCCTAAAGGTCTAATGTGTATTAGAATTTGTCCAGATCACTTAATGAATCATAATAAATGATTTCAAAGATGGTATAAATGCGGTGAGTCACCCTGTCTTACACAATCTTGCACAGCTACTCTTATTTAAATCGATTCCTTCACTCCATCATACAACAGTCATTGCTTTTCTGTCACATAATATCATTTCAGCATGAAATATCAACAATGGGGGAAAAAACGGATGTATTTGCACAAAACCAGGATTTAGAAAGCTTATTTCTATAGTGTTTCTCACGGGGATGAAATCGATTCGCAGTAAAACGCAGCGAAAACGTGTTAAAAAAGAATAAAATCATAATAGAAACAGTGATATAAATATATATAATAATCTCCGCAGAAGTCCTGCTTAAACAGGAAAGTTTTCAACTACTTTTTGAAGGACTCCACAGAGTCAGCTAAACGTAGATGAAGTGGCGTATGTTCCAGAGTTTTGGTGCCGCAGACTGAAAGGCTCTGTCAGCCCTGGTCTTTAATCTTGTACGAGGAAGAGCTAATAAATTTAAAACCTGTGAATGAAGACTGCAAGCAGCAGAGAGTTTATACAGCAGTTGAGATAAATAATCTTTCTGTGAAGGGCTCTGTAGGTAATTTAATTATTTAATCTATTATTATTATTTTTTACTTTAATTTAAAGGGAACTGCAGATGTAAAGAGTATAAACCAGGAGTAATGTAATGTCACTTACTGGAACATGGTGGATCTGCTGTGGAGGCGCAGTAGAGAAAGAATCTCAGTTTATATTGTGAGCACCGGTGTTTCTTTGTACAATGAGCTGACCTGCGCTGCTTCGCTTCTAAAGTTCGTGGCTCAGCACGCCAACATACCATTCCTGGCTTTGGATTGAAGGAGAAGGGAAAAAAACATTCATAAATATTAAAGCTTGATTAAAATGTAGGACCTCTGACTCCTGCTGCTGTCTAACAAATGATTAACCCTAAAACACTGACTCAGTTGAGATGACTCAGTTGCACATAGCAGATTGTATTATCAGCTTCTTATTCCTCTCTTTCTGTCAGCAAAAACTCACAGCTCCGAATGAGTAATGAGGATACAGTTGCTGTAACTGTATTTCTTTGGGCACGAGCATGTGGATCCTATGAAGCTGAAGGGAACAGAACCTCAGCTCCTCTTAATGTTTGTTCCACCCAGGAATAGCCAACATTAACCTGAGTGTCACACAGACAGGTGAGACAGGCTTCCTCATGCCTCTGGCAACTCAAGCACATGAAATCACAGAAAACAACCAATGATCAAGAACAATTAACTTGATTAACATTATTATGTATGAAACTACCAATCAGATTTATTTATCTATAAACTGAAGGTCGCACAAACGCTACTCTGGATCGTTACAGTTAGCCTGTAGCAACATGATGCTAGAAAAGCAAGCAAAACGATTGGATTCCAGGACAGCTATTTAGCTCAGACATTTCTCAAACGTAGGGATCAGACGTCCACACTAAAACTTTATTCTGCAGTGCTTAGTATCAAACACATTACAAGGCCAGCTTTCCATCATTTCTATGTTTCTGTGTTCATCTCCCAATGCTAGCTCATTACAGCAAGAAGCAAAAGAGCCACCACGTCGTGGTTATGATCAGGTTACAGGTTAATTAATGTCAGCATGTTGAATTCTCAGGGTGGCAGACCACTAAGTTAGGAACTGTGAAACAGACAACAATATTATACTGTAGCATATTAGTGCAGTCATCCAAACACATCAGGGCTGCACATCCTTGTAGCTTTATCAGGTAATCTTTTGACCCTTTTACATCCTCCAACCTTTTGGCTTGTGCACAAAACTTTATGTTCAAAAACACGTTCAAATGAGACACGGTTCTTTAACTTTTGTCTAAAATGATATATTAACTCAATCTCACATCACATCTAGTCTGCAGGCCTGCAGGTGGAAAATGCCCTCAGATGACTGATCAAATGAATGAGATAAAGCCCATCTAAATGGGCCGTTTAAGAGAATTAGGCACGTCATGATCACAAGCACTACATGGAACGGGCAATTAATTCCTCATATGTCAGTGCAAAGTAAAAGAACAAACTAAGTTAATTAGTAAAACATTGAATTAGCTGATCAATTAACAGCTCGTACTGTTTAAAATTTCACTAAAAGTTAATGACACAGCAAGCCCGAAGTCCAATTCTAAGCCACATGGCAGCGCTGCCCTCTGCTGGATCATGCTGCTCATTGCAAGTATAGACAAGCTTCATGTATCAGCGCCACATGATGGTGCATTTTAAAGAGAGGACAGCAGTAATCTAATGAAACCAGGGAGTAGGTGCAGCCTTTGCTAAGTAGAAACAGCCCTGAAGAGCCGTCTTCGTGGCTGAGGAGCTCTCCATCGAGCGTAATTGTGTTAATGTGTGAGCTCGTGTTCAGATCAATGGCCACATAGTGGCACTTGTCTTTCCAAAAGAGCGCATGAAGCGAAGCAGACACAAATGTAATATCAGGCCGGTTTAATGGAAGCAGCAGCATCAGATTGCAGCAACACCCCTCTGACGCTGTGGTCCCCTACACACCCGAGGTGCGAAATCTCAGAAGCTCAATAAGAAGACGACAAAGGAAAATCCCAAATTTGACCAAATTTCTTTGGTCGATTTCCTTTACTTTCACAGGGTTAATTTTACTACACAGATCTCATGACCAGTGAACAACTTGCAGATAATTGCTCCAGGGTACTTTGAGATCAATACTGTACCAACATAACCGTCAGTATTGGAAAGCTTGCTGCATCAATCTGCCTATAACAGAGAGCTATTTCCTGCCCCTACTCTTCTTTGTATGGAAAGAGTTCAGGCTAGTAAGGCAGATATTTTCCTCTCATTGTCCTGTCCTGGAAAATTTGAGGCTTTTTTTTCTGAAAAAACAAAAAAAAAGGCTGTACTGGAGCTGTTTATTGAAGTTTTCATGAAATCGTTTTAGAGCCCAATGGAGCCGTGAGTCTGAGTGGTTTGGGGGGAGTCTATGGATATCCTCTGGGGAAAGAAAGCCAAGCACCTCGCCCTGCATGTAATATCAGGACAGACCGCCTGCGATGGTAGAAGATGGTAAGGGGATGGTGGTCACAGGGTTCTCTTGAGTAGGTGGAGATAATGTAGGAGGGTGGGTAGATGTTTGCTAAATCTGTATGGCTGTATTTTACTGGGTTCTCTGGTCAGACGGTGGGCAGAGATTTTGTCGGCTTCTCCTTCAGGATTTGTGATTTTTCACTGTAACTTATTGTCAGTTCTTCAAAAATACAGACTAAGAGACTTGATCCAGAATTCGAAGGTAGGTGTTTGTTGACTTGTTTGCTCCTTTCCTGGGTGTGGACTCGTTTCCAGTGGGCAAAGAAGCCGTTTGTATTTTCTTTAAAATTTCTGATTGCAGCATAAACTTCCTCATTGCGCTTTTGTGGATTTGTTGTGACACACAGTGTTTTGCTTATTGCAGTATCTTGTAAATATTCTACAATATCCTTAGTAACGTGCGTGTATAGGAAAAAGACACATCCTCCCTTCCAGATTGATTTTTATTCCACATTGCTTCCATACAGTCAGCCAGGAAGTCATGCCAGGGAGCCCAGAGAACATCCCCCTGGGGGAGTGCACGCTGTCCCAGTCCAGGGACCAGCTCACGCCCCCGAGCCGCACGGAGAGCACCGTGTTCAGCCTGTCCCGCACCGAGTCAGTTTGGACTACGGAGAATTCCCCCAAGAAGTCTGAAGTCTTTTGGTTCCCCATCCACCTCATGTCTACCGGGGGCAGCTTCCTGGCATGTGGCATCATCATCAGCGGCCTTTACTTCGCTGGCCACTGCCGGAAAGTCACCAACATCCTGGGACCAGCCCTGCTGTCCATTGGATTGATGGTTTTTGTGGTGGGCGTGGTCCTGATTCCTATTACCAAAGAGAACAGGAAGCGGTCGAAAATGAAGAAGCCCCTGAGTTATTACAGGCCTCCGGTGTTTAACCTGTGACGGCTGTGATGTTTTTCAGCACAACTTTATGTTTGGATGTAATTTCAGGAGAAACGTGGAGAGCACTCTGAACTGAGGTTAATATTTTCAGCTCTGTGGAAAATGATTATTAGAAGACTGTTTGACAACAATTATGTTTATCTCTCTGGATTGACGACACTATTGAAGTTTCTAGTGTGCATGATGTAATTTTATTAATAACAGCGGTTGTTGAAAATAGGATGAGAGCGCATGGACAGGAATGCGCTGCAGAAAATGCAATTATTTACACCTGCACAAACAATTTAGCAAGAAGATGCAAGGCAGTAAAGTGTCCTTATGAATATTTGCAAAGAATAAAATAAAAAATTATGCAAAGACTGACCGTGTCAGTCGAAGTCACGACATCTTCTTATTGTCACTTTGTGTTTTACTGTGTCCAGCTGAATGTGGCTGTGAGTGTTTGTTGAAAGAACCACAAGGAAAGATGCTTTGAATCTAAATGTATTCATCCTTGAATTATGTAAAGAGTGACATTTTGACTGGTGTGACCTGAAAGCACATTTACATAAGATTTCAATATTAGGTAGCAGCCAATTTAAAGTAACCCCTTCACAGCCAGATTCCACTGTAATGTGCATTAAATATTAATTCCTTCTATCCACTGAAAATGCACTCTTTGGGCTAGCAGTGCAGATCATATTTAAAGTAACAATAATCAATATTTGTATATTTACAAAGAATCCTATGACTGCTACAGAAAGGAATCACTCTTTGTAATGAATGAACAACGATTATCACCAAACTCCACGGTTCCCCTCAGCTCCGAGAAGCATTTTAGCCTCTTTAACTCCTTTGTTTGGTTTACTGTGTTGGTTCACCGACTAAGCTCTCATTTGTGATGACGGCAGGCAGCTTCAGAGGAAAAAGCTCCAAAGACCAATGTGAACCCTTGCAGCGCAGCATTGTTCACCACAGAGAGTCAGACACAAGCTGAACGAACACAATAAAGTGTTTTGCAGCCATGAGGCAGCTTTCTAACGAGAACAAAGCCAGAGGTAATGGAAGAGGAAATATTAGATAGAGACACGTGTGCAAATATCTGGTAACTCACTCAAATTTGTTCAGAATTAAAGTATTTCATTTATATGTATCATTACATTAAATTCTAATGCCTGCTCAGCTTAAATATTTTTATTTAATATAACAACCACAGCAGATGTCAAATAATCAGAAGATGAAAATGTTAGAGAAACTCTGAATATTTAATTAGCAAAGACATGTAAGTTTGCAATCTTTGCTTTATTTAATCAGGATTATTTCTATTTCAATACCAATACTTCTACTCTATGTGTTGAATTTGAAACAATGCAATATCTGTAATTATTGATCCAATGTTTTCATGTGTCAGTCTGCTTCCCCAAGGTGGCTAATAAATAAGTGAATTAATCTTTGAGCAATTATTTATACATTTTGTCATACAGGTTGCCAGGTAACACACAAAACCAGGAACATATACAACATATAACATCTAAAAATAAATGTTAAACTAAAAAAATACTAAAATACTAATTTACACAAGTTGAAGTTACTGCAGTAGTGATTAATGCACCTCCAGTCATCAACATAAATCAAGTCTAAATGTACAAAATAACAGTGAAGTTGTTATTGGTGTGTTGCTACAGGTTTATATTGAGATATATTTATTATATTTAAGATTTATAGACATTTACAAATGATCCTCTGATGTAATCAGAGTTTTATTTGCAATAAACAGAATATTACAATGATTTTTTTAATCCAAAGTTCATGGTCTTCACATTTGTTTACCTTGGATATAACAATACAAACCTTTTGGTTTTAGACAGCAAAACAGCTTTTTGAATATTTCACCCTTTTATAGAAACAAACGGATTAATTCATGCTGAAAATAATCATTATTCACAGGCCAGTAGGATGCATTCATAATGTCAGAAGCACTGTATATGCAAAGTCTTTTCAATTAGTGCCGTTATAACTTGAACTTTAGTCTTTGAAGCTTGCTTAATATTTTTATTATATTTTATTATTAATACTTTTGACCTTTGTGTTGAGGAGTTGTTCATCCTTTATTTTTTTAAATATAATGCAGAAGAGTCCTGCAAGTTAAGTGCAAAGACTCAAATCAAATGTAATAGTTTAGCTGAAAATCAAAGGTGACAGTGTTAATGTTTTAATCATTATTTTAGTTATGATGCTTTTACATTTTGATTTTTGTGAAGAAGCGGTTTCAGGTTTTCATGTGGCCGAGCACAATTTGAAGGTTTAGCTGTCGTTACTCAGTTACGACCACGTCTGTCAGTGTTCATGTAACTGTGCAGTGTTTGGGGCACAACAAGTTCTACTACTCAAGTTCTGATCACAACAAAACTTTCCCTGTTTGGAGGTTTAGAAGTGTTAGTAAAAATGATTCAATCAAACATGTATGTGCACATACACGTATCGCAATGTGAGAAGTACAAATAACTTAATAAAATAAAAGTCAACTTGAAATCCCTTTAAAATTGGAAATTAAAGAAGGACGTGGTAAACCTTTCGCACTCTAAAATCAAACTAACTGAAAATGAAAATGTTTGGGGAGTTAACAAAACAACCATGAATGGAAAAAACACCCGAAGAAGTTCTAATCCAACATCAGCACAACAAATAAATACACCTGCTTCTTCCTGATATTCACAACATACACGATGCATACATCTGTATAATTTGACAGCCAAATATTATGCTAAGGAGTCTTGTGAGTCCTGCATTATTTGCATTGCCCCGACCCAGCCTGCGAGATTCTGGACTCTAACTACAATTTTGTATCCTTTATTAAATATCAATAAATATCAAAAACGAAACCTGCCTGCTGTATCTGCTTCCTCTGTCCCCTCACCACGTGGCAGATGTCTGCTCCACCTGGCTGAGCGCTTCCTCATAAGGGGAACTCCTGGTCTTTCTAATATTTCACAGTGCGCCTACAGTGAAAAGTTCCCTGAAATGACTGTTGTTGTTGTGAACTGGAGAATTCAGGATGTTTGACTTTTCAGTGTGAAAAACGAGCAAAAAGGAAGTGTGCATACGTGTGTGTTTGTTTTGTGTGTACACTGAATGCACCTGCGTGAACACATTGTTTATTTCTACTTTAAGGCGGGGCGTCTCTCTCCACAGGTGCGCAGCCTCGGCTCAGGTATAAAGGATGAAGCAGCTTGCCGTTATACAAGCTTGAAGCGGCTGTGATCTGTCTAGGATGGATGCGATCAAGTGCATCGGAAACTGCTTTCTTATGTTTCTCATCGCCGTCGTGTTTGACGTGCTCGGCGTGATCCTGCTTTTAATCGGGATCTTCGCCAACTTGCGCATCAACGGACTCTTTTATGGCGACTTCTTGATCTACACCGGCTCCCTGATCATTTTCATCAGCCTGGCCTGCTGGCTCATGTGGTACGTGGGCAACGTCCAGGTGTCGGTGGATGACGGCTGTAAGAAGAGGAACAGCATCGTGCAGCTGGCCAGGAAACTATCCGAGAGGTTAACCATGAAGCTGAAGGGAGGGGAGGAAAGCATGAAGTGCGTGGAGGATGAGGAGAGCAGCCATGGGGGATCCTCTCCACACAAAGCCAGCAGGGTGACGTGGGGCAGATCCACCGCCTACTCCAACGAAGGCTACGATACCTCATCGGACATCCCTGACGTGGAGAGCAAAATGGCCAAAAATGACACGACCTGATGTCATGATGAGTACCTCCATGTTAAAATGCGCATCTGGCCGCTTTATTGTGCCTCTTTCTGGAGCCTTCTGTACAGTATGCAGAGAAAGAGGGATGATACTACTGCAAGTTATATTTTCCAGGCTTCTCAGTCAAACTTAGATGGGCATTATGTCTGGACCTGTTCTGTCAAACATGTTTAAATAGGCTGTAAATCACAATGTTAGAAATACTGAGGCACAAGGCCCTTTATACTCTGTTCTTTCTCACTGAGCTTATACTTTACTTTTCTGGTCTGCAATTTCATATTAATGACTTTGTACATTTCCTAGAAAGAATTCGCCACCATTTGCAGGGAAATAAGAAAGAGAGTTCACTCGAGGCATTCTCAGCGAATCAATTCAAAATGAATTGTGAGTCCTTTTCAGCACAGCGGGGCACTTTAATTTGAAAATGTGTTAAAGCAGAACTTTCTTTGTTCTTTCCAGAAAACTTTTAAAAAGAATGATTAGGAACGGTGGATCTATAGAAGATAAAACACGACCTGTTGTGCTGTAGCTGCTTCAGGCCCCAGAACCTCACTGGCCCCGGACTCTTTAGATTCTTCCAACTAATAGTTTGCAGTAACTCTTTTTATGAATCACCTACATTATAGTCTAGTATTGTGACCCCCTCTTTCCCATTTTGTTGAGGCTTTTATCTATTAGAGCTTATTTTCAGCTTGTGTTGCAAATTTAATATATAAAATTGTGCAATAAAAAGGAAAGAATTGGGAGAAACAGTGAGGACATCAGGGGCCCTGAGCAGACGGACAGCCTTGCAGCTAGAAATACAATTCTGGATGCTCAATGTTTATTTATTTCTTTTTGCTTGTATAAAAAAATGAACATTAACATTCATTTTAACAATTGTTACAGATTTAGAGTCTACGAAAATCAGACTTTTTTTTTTATTTGTATTTTTTCTGTACCTGATTGTAGATTTAATATAAACTGGATAAGCAGAGAATGCGCAGATATACCTCTGAGCCACAGCTACAATTACAAGGAGAAAGGACTGATTATTGATACCCTTCCATTACTTCATTTTTTCCACTTTTCCACTGATAACTAGACACAGTAAAGATAGGTCATGTTTGCTGTTTGCTTTGCTGTCAGTTCAAAACAAACACTGGTCAGACTGGTTTGACTCAGCAGAGTGGTGATGGCAAAACAAAGCTAGACAAGGCGTAACTTTACTTTATAGCATTTTCCATACGCAGATATGATATGGATTTGTTTGGGAGAGTACATTTCTGATAGTATGTTTATATTTATAGATATGTTTGGGAGCAGCAGCCTCTGTTTGATCCGGAGGTTCAAGTTCCACTGACGGCACACCTTATGCAAACGCGGCCTCTGCAGGGTTCAGTTGATCAAGCACTGAAATGGCTTCTGACAAACAGAGTCAGTGTGACTGACAGCTCAGCTCGCTTTAATCAAAGCCGCGGCGTTACAGTAAATAAAGCTGAATCCGTCTCCGCTGTGCACACTTCCTCTAACAGTAGAGAGGACAGCGAGTCAAAGCCGGAGACAAAAAGACAAATAGTGGCAGCATGACTGGTCAAACAAGGTACTCACAGAGAAGTTTCCATTACGTGCATTTCCTCTTTGTGGCTGCACTTTATAATACGTGTCACTATTGTCGAGCTTCACGAACCGTGAAATATCAAATAGTTGGAAATGCTTTAATGCAGTGTATCCACCCTGCAGAGCTGCTCCCAAGGCAAATACAAAAGGTAACTAGAGTATATCTCCAGGGATAAATCTCTAGTCAGTGAGACTGAAGCGACGAGGAGGCTCTGAGCGATCTGATAAAAGATGCGACGCCTCGAATCGCTTTGGTTTCATTAGCTGAACAGAAAGATCCGGGGTCCCTGAATAATTACTGCAAGCTTATCACCGTGTAAACACAAGCTCGGTGGCAGCTGATTATGAAATATATGTGCATAAATCTGTCACACTGGTTTGAGACAATGGGTTGAGGTGTCGCAGTAATGACACGTGGAAGGTGCAAAACAAGTCAGCCCTTCAGAGGAATGAAGGCATGCTGTGGGGTTTTAAAGATCTGTTAATGAGCAAAACCCGTTGTTTTGGTTTTTAGACCAGTTTTGCCACAAAGCTCTGCTATGAAAGAAATGTAGAGGTGTGCTGGATAGAAAAAAAGAATGTTCCCTGAGACAGGAAGCACAGACTTTTCAGTCTCGTCAGGCCTTCAGACGACGTCCATCTGCCCGTCTCATCCGTCCCGGCTATGGAGCCAAATAAGTGCAGCAGCACATTCCTGGCGCTGGCTTTGATTTTAGACATCGTCGGCCTGATCCTCTTCTTCATCGGGATCTTCGCCCCGTTGAGCTTCTGGGACTTTTTTGTGATATCTGGACCTTTGCTGATCTTCCTGAGTCTGATCTTCTGGATATTCTGGTACATGGGGGACCTGACTGTGTCTGAGGAGGAGCTCAACTTACCCAAACATGACATCCTGTAACTACAGTGTGAGTGAAACTGGACTGAGTCGTGTCTGGGCGAGCTTCTGATCACTTTCCAACTGATCGCACGAGCAGGTCAAACTGAGCTGACTCTGTGGTTCTCTGGAACTCACTGAGGTTTTGTGCTTTACATCCAAATCTGGCAAAGACCAGGAGCACATCTGACTACTCCCAGGAGAGAAAGAAAACTCCACCATTTGTCTTCAGGCTAAAAGTTTCCGGTGCACTGGACAGCAGCGATCCCCACACTTTGATGGAAATATATTTGACAGCACTTTCATGCATTTGAAAACTTGTGCCAAGTTGATGCATTGTGCCTTATTTATGTCACTGTTATATCTGTCTATATATTGTGAGTTTATATTTATATTTCAACCTGACTTTGCACATTCATGTAAGCCTTTGAAACTAGTAACTAAATATGCTCTGGGATGACTGACGTGTGATCTTTGTGTGGTAGCTCCTCAAACTGGCCAAACTGGCACTGTGGGTTTTGGGTTGGGGTTAATTTTAGTTAGATCCACCCAGTCTAAACGCTCTCACACAAAGAAATGTAAGTAGAGAGGTCAGAAACAGCGGCACACCAGCAGCTCATTTAAAGTAGTTTACCTTAAAAAGAAACAAAAATGCGCAACCTGAATGCTGGATTCAGTTTACGCACCGCAACAGTCACTAAAGGGAGTGAAACTAATATTCTTTCTCCGCACCCAATTCTTCCCAGCCTTAATCAGCACTCAAGGCGCCATTAGCTCCCTCAGACATGCGAACTGTTATTAATGTGTCCATTTGGTTTCTGCCCCTGAGAGAGGAAATGGAGAAGAGGCGTAATGGGTCTCTCTCTCTTTGGAAAGAGATGGAAACCCCTCCTGCTCAGCTGCTCCTCTCCCCCTGGGGACACCACCTTCTCTATTATGCTAAAATCCCAAAGTTGCCTACATGGTATATGTTGTTGCAATCTTAATCACAGCCACACGTAACACAATCAATACTTGCACTTCCCATGTGACACGCTGTTTATGAGGGGGTAGAATGAGGCCATGAGACTCAAATTTCAATCCTGGGTGGTTAGCACAATATGGTAAAGCATACACCACGTCAGAGAAGCGCCTGTGGTTTTAAAGAGCTTTGTCCAATATTTTCTAGCCATTAGTGGATGCCACTCTTCCTGGATTGTAGCGAAAACTGGCCTGACTGTCACTACGGAAAGTATGACAAGCATAAAGATCAGGAAGAATAAATTTGTCTTTCGTTTTTCTGCCGTGGTTTCTGTTAGGCGTCAATGAATCATTTTGAGTCCATAAATCATGAATTGTAACCTAATGTTTGAGAACTATCAATTACTGAAAATCTCTATTGTGTATTAATGTATTATCAGATAAACATCAGCCCATTAGGAAGCTTATTTTGATAAGCTGCACTCTTTGAATGTTGTTATTAAAAAGCAGATGAATGTCTGTGTTGGCAGTAGGCAGATAAATCTTTCTTTTGGCAGGCGATGAAGTGATCATAATGTGTTTATTATCTCCAGCCTAACAGCTTAAAATGGCTGTTGGCTTCATGATGTCATCGTTCCAGCACCAGGGAAGGTGTATGTCTCCCCCCAGTGGTCAGTAAGGTTTATGTCTCTGGTTGGAATATTGTTGACACTACTGCAGAACGGAAAAGGAAGAAGAAATGAAACCACATGACCTCGTTTTTGGAGAGAAAGTGACCCTGTATTTATTTTGATTCTACTTACAGTTGAGTGCAGAATTGGCCAAACTATTCTCTCTATTAAATCTGTGGAAATAATATTTGTGTTTATGAGGCTACAGCCTATAAATAAAACTGTTTGAGTTATTACACATGTGGAAATTTACATTAACTATACTGTAAAATTACAGCTGATTATGTCTTTAATCAATATATAGTTAAATAAAAATAAAAATAGTTTCTTGTGTTTGCGTCATTGCAATTGTACAAAATTATCTCAGTAAAACCATTTTATAAAATTAATTTTACATCTGATTTTACTGTTAGGTACACCCTGCTAGCTCTGGGTTGGACCCCATTTTTACTTTACTTTCTGGATTGCTTTGACTCTTCGTGGCATAGATTCAACCACCATCACACTGTTCCTGCAGATTCGTCAGCTGCGATCTCTGATGTGAATCTCCCGTTCCATCACATCCCTACGGTGCTCTGTTTCATCGAGATCTGGTGAGCATGGAGGCTGTTTGAGTACAGTGAACTCATCGTCATGTTCAAGAAACCAGTTTGACTTAAGCTTTGTGACCTGGTGTGTTGTCCTGCTGGAAGGAGCCATCAGGGCGCAGTGTGGTTATGAAGTAAAGGGGCCCAACGCATCACAACAACAACAACCACCTGAACAAATGACACAAGGCAGAATGGACCCATGCTGTCATGCTGTTTACACCAAATTATGAACTTACTATTTAAATCTCACAGCTGAAATTGAGATTTACATTTTCCAGTACGCTTTTCTGTAAACTTTGGTGGTAACTAGTGGTTATTTCAGTTACTCTTGAGCTTCATATCAGCTCAAAGCAGACATTTTCCTCGGACCTCTGGCATCAGCAAGGCATTTTTTCTCAAAGAACTGCCACTCATTGGATATTTCCACAAACCATTAAATGTTCAACAGTTTCTAAAATACTCAGACCAGTCTGTCTGACACCATAAACCATGCCACGCCCTAACAAAGTGGCAGGTGCGCATGTATAACGTGTACACTGGAATAAACCAACAGGTGAGCCTTTATTTATTTTTGAGGTTTATTCAAAAAGGTTGCTTTTCTTTGTTTTGGACATTTAAAAACAAAAAGGAATTGACCCTGAGTAACTTTCAGTCAAGGCAAATGCATTACCCTTCCAAGTGTACAAAAGCATAGTATTTTATGTGGATATCAATCTCCAACCTGTTGGAAATAACCAGTGAGAACCTCTAAAGTATATGTTTTCAACAAACCTCCTGTTCCTGTTTAAATATCTTTATATCTGTCCTGTACATTTTAGAATTTCACCAGAGCCATTTAGATGTTTCCAGAGGTATCAGTGTTTAAAACCAAATTAAAGCCATCCCCGTTTACTCTAGTTCCTGCATGGTCTAAATGGTCCTTTTTATTTATTTATTTTTATCTTTTTTATGTCTACTTAATCTTTACTATTACTTCATTTTATTTCTACTCCTTTACCTCTTTTAAGCAAGCGGCAACAAAAAACTGCAGTTCCTCTTTTGGCCACGTGAGGCTGCTATAGCAGTGAGTCAGACCCCTCAGATTTCCGTATTAAAATGTCCAGCTTTACAGCACAAATATGTTTACAGAATGATACAAAATATCTGTCCTTTATGGATAGGTTGCTCTTGATCAACACTATAAGGAAGATTATTTTTATAACTCAAATGTGGATGATGAAGCTAAGCCTTGATGGTATTTTCCATAAATCTGTTACAAGTCACAATGACTACATCCATGTCAGTTTTTACTTGGCCATTGTGTCTCTAGCAGTTTCTCTCCATGTCCAAACCTGAGTATAATTAAAGTTTTATATTTCTTTGAAATCTTCGTGAACTTAGCCATCTGGGCACATGTAGCTGGTGCATCGTAATGTAAGGATGTTTGCACAACTGCGGAGTTCAGATGTGCGTATGTGTCAGTTTGGGATAATGTGGGATATGGTAAGGTACTATAGATGTGTAAAGATCTGTACAGTCTAGCAACTAGCTGTGAAATTAACAGAAATTCTCAGTTTTCTCCAATAGTCCAGAAGACAACACCTTCTTCCTGTTTTTACTTTTGTTGCTCCTGTCCCAGACGCATCTGGCCAATCAGCAGACTGAATACTCAAATGTGGTCTGTGGTGATGCATGTCGGTTCACTTGGAGTTCAATTCCATTTTTCTCTGTGTGAAAACAAACCACACCACAGGGGGAAAAAGCTACAAATTAAAAAGAAATCATCGACTGATTTGGACCAAAGTAAACAAACTATAGGTGTGAAAACACCCAAAGACTAAGTCACAAAAAACAGGAAGGCATGCAAACATCTACACGGGCCCTCTCACTCACAGTCCAGTGATGAAAATGATGTTAAACAGACCCTCAGATACTCACAGGTGTGACAGGTGTCCCCATGCTTGGCCCATTGACAGTCTGAAAGATGGATGTAGCCACTTGGATGTCACCCACTGGTTTGTGGAGGAACCCTGTTGCTGAGCACTTTTGCTGTTGCTGTGTTGGTGTTTTTGAAACTGGAAGTGAGGCGTGACAGCTGGATCTGATTCTGACTGACTGGAATTGAGTTAAAAAGCAGTTCTGACTCACTGCAGTCACAGACTGCTTTGAGACTGTTTAACATAATGCTGCTACTGATTTTCTTCTACAATTTTCTTTCTGAAAGACAGCGGGCCAGGTTGTAATTGTCTGGGGCCGGTGCAGGACTTATTTTACGTAGCATTGGTGGCTGCAACTTTAGTGCTGCGATTCATACTGGTTTCAGTGTTGCTTTAGTTTTTTTTTTCATTGATATATAACAAATCTATCAAACCTCATAAAGGGGGAAATTCTGATGAGCATTGAGGCAAGAGGAAAAGATCACAGAGGAGATTCGTGGAGTGAAGGAGAGGGCTGATGTGACAGAGGATGGTGTGAATAGGGTGAGATGGAGGCAGATGATCTGCTGTGAGAATCCCAAAAGAACACAGCCGAAGGAAGAGCAAGAACATAGAAGGTTTTAACGTACAAGTACAGATTACATTGCAATATAAACAACAACAACAAAAGGAAAAAAAACATAATTGATGCAACTGATGTTGGCATTTGGTGCTATATTTAAATTTTTAAAAAATAGACAAAGCATTGGGAAAACGAAGGGTGGACCCAAGCGTACAGCACCACATAAGCCAACAGCTGTAATTTTGTCTCAAGCAACCCCCAAAGTGAACGACCCAAAGTTTACTTTAGCCTCTTGATGTTCTGTGATATGCCATCCGGGACTAAAGGCTATATTATCAAGTCCACAAAATAAAACTGAATCTTTATTACTGCATAAACATGGATTTCCAAGCTTTTTCTCCTTCATTCTTGATCATCTGTTTGCTTAAACTGCTGCAGATTCCAGCATTTTCCTTTTGTTAAACTTTCCAAACACTCTGACCAACTGTGTATTCAAACCATTGATATGTTAACTAACCTTGGCTTTACCTCGTGGATGCACCCACAGGCTGTTAACACCTAATTATCACTTCGCACCTGATCAGATGTCGTATTGTCTGACAGATGCATTGACTAGTCTCGTGCGCGCCTGTGCCAGCCACTGTTTACAAACAAGTGGCATGCAGATGGAGGTCATTCACCTGCAGACCGTTACAGCGCGGGGCTACAAAGCTGCAGCAAACCAAAATGAGGTCTGCCTGTCTGTGATGGCCGCCAGATGTGTGTACTGATTACAGAGCGTAACTATAATCACTTAAAAATATATCTAACCTCATATTACAAAGTAACAAGATGCTGCAAAGGAAGCGTTGCGCAAAACCAGGCGTGGATTCTGTAGTGGAGGAGGAAGAGAAACGGCGCATGGTGGCTTTGCGCTGATACCCCTCGCAGACCGTGCCGAGCTAAATCCTGCAAACTCCCACAATATAAGCGTCAGATTCTCGCCCTGGATCCTCGATTAATCGATTATATCGACGCACACTCGCAGATTATAGATCATCGGTTGAGGGGGTGATTGCTGCGACTGATTGCACGTGTAGACCCATCGATCCGCTCCTTTGCTCGTTTTTCGTCCCCCCGCAGCTTGCAGCTCTCCACCCAGCCATATGGGCCCCTCAACCGACCTTGAATCTGTCCTCGGATTAATTCTCACGTGTGATTGGTCGGAGACGCGGAACCGCACCAGCTTCCCTGCTCGTGATTGGCTTTTAGCGCTGTCAGTAAAGCCATATCCTCCCCTTGCTCGATTTGGTAGCTAGCCTTTCTCTCGGCGGTGGGTCGGAGCCGCTGTCCCTGGCCTCGCATGTTCCCCTTTAGATTCCTGTTTTGGATTTGATGCCCCTCTTGTAGTTTTGCTTTAGTTACACGCGCCTCTGAAGGACCACAGTCGGGCGTCCGTACTCCGGTGCTTTAGTTGCCCCCCGGTATTTTTGGCGTTTAGAGACTTTAACCCGAACATGGCTGTGGTGAGCGGATCGTCTGGGCCGGTTGCCCGGCTCGAGGGCCGTGAATTCGAATACATGATGAAAAAGCGCTCTGTGACCATCGGCCGGAACTCGTCGCAGGGCTCCGTGGACGTGAGCATGGGCCACTCCAGCTTCATCTCGCGGAGGCATCTGGAGATATTCACCGACGACGGCACCGGAGATTTTTACCTGAAATGTCTGGGTAAAAACGGGGTGTTTGTAGACGGAGTGTTCCTCAGACGGGGCGCCCCTCCTCTGCAGCTACCACGAATGTAAGTTACCCCTCAGTGAACATGTGGGCTCCCATCTCCAGCAGCCAGGCGGCTAAAGTTAACAACATTGGGTTTATGTAGGCTAGCAGTGGAGTCGACAGCACCACGTGTTTTAGCATGTTAGCAAGAACCCCGCATCCTGTTCCCAATGCCATTTTTCTTTGTTGACATTTTTGTTAGCAGCAGTGTTATTTAGCCGCCTGCCTAACTACCACATTTCAGCCATAGTTAGCTAGTTAACCTAGTTAGCTAAAAATAATCAACTTAACTCGTAGCTACGGGGACGCTGTTGTTGACATTGAATGGTAGTGTTTTTTTCTCTTTCTGTCACGTGGACACCCTTAAGCGAGAAATGCATTCTCGTGATACTGTAAACATCCGTCATTTCGGCCATGTCAACACGTTAGTTAGCGGTTAGCTGTAGCCTCCCTCCCTGTACTTTGAATGGAGCTTCTGTTTGACCCCTAAACGTAAACAAACCTGGCGTCCCCGCCCTGTCTGCTCACAGCAGCTCAACCTGCAGGACCTTTGACCTCGGTCCGCACATATGGAGGTCAGGACAGCTGTGTGTGCCATCCAACTGTTAAACACGAAATTCACGTCTTTTCTGACATATGTTGATGTCCTGAGAGGCTGGTTTCCGAGTTGCAGGTTGTAGCCTGCTTCTCGCCATTGTTTAACTATTAGGCTTGATGACGTTGTTTTCTTGTGAAATACTCTATCTGCCAGACCGGGGACAGGTCTGATTGGTACTTCAGTTTGGTTTCCTTGTTCCAGTAAATCCCTGTATGAATGTAGCTCATGTTGTTTATACAGACACAGTTACAGGTAATATTTTTAAGGCATTATTTTTTGGGGTACTGATTTGGCATTTTCAGAACTGGTGAATTGGCTATGAATTATTAGTAATTATGGAAACTGATAACTGGTATAAGGACTCGATACACATTTCCAGTTTAACTACTGCTCAAAAAAAATTATATAAAAGTAATATAGCAAGCTTAAAAATAATATTGCCTACAGTCTACTAATATAGAAATGGTAGGATAGGCTAGCCTCCAAATCATAGGTGGAGCCCAGCCTTCACCAAATGTTACTGCAGGAAAGTTCATTATTCTGGATTTCAGTGTAATGGGGAAGTTGTTCAAAAGGAGCATGGTTGTGGAGCTGCATGGTCACATTGTGATGTTTATTGCAACTTCATTGATAACCGCTACCTTACCTTTAAACACAGCTCTGCTGAATGTGCTATTCTGGGCTCCGGGGTTTTTACCCGTGACATGTACTCATTCTGACAGATTTGTAGGAGCTACACTGCTGACCAGCCCAGAGTGGGGACAACTGTCTGTTTTTTTTTTTTTTTCCTTTCTTTTTTTTAAATGCCAAATATTGAAATGTATATGCCAAAAACCAGCCCTGGCCAGGAAATAGCCAGACCAGTAAATCAATGTTTTAAATGCTCAGTTATGGTTTAAAAAAAAAAAAAAAAGAAAAGTCATTTATTGTTTAATTTAATTGGCCAGTTCCCAAAATGTGCTAGTTTTAACGATCATTCCTTCATTTGTACTGATTCGGTTTTCATAATGGTGTCACTTTATTTTGTCATGTGATTATTTACATTTTTTTCTACTTATGAATGAAATCTAAAATATATATGAATTTTAGAAATGAAGTATTTGAAGACATCACCTCGAAATGTTTCTGATCTGTGAAGAGACCCAACAATTAAAATAAGCAATATTTTAATTACTATCCGAAACTCACCTTCAACATAAATATTTGTTGCTGGACTCCCTTTTTAAAATTTCTATACAATAATATATGTAAATCTCTGAAGCAATTTGGTAAACTTTGAAAAATATATGTAGAGTATTAATTTTTCATTTTAAAATTTGCAAGTTTGTGAAATGTCTTAAAAATGTGCCGTTTTTAGTGTATTGTATTCAACCCAGATTTTTCCAAACCTTAATTCAGCCTTTTGCGTGTGATTCGGTTTAAAGAGGAAAAAAAACCTCCTGGTTTCCATTTTGCCAAAGCGGTTATCTGGGATTTAAGCGTGCAAGAAAGTGTTTACAGTTTATTCACTGCAGTGCCCGGCAATCTCGACAAGCCTGCAAACTTCTGCCAGCTCTGGTCAGACTTTGCACACTGCTCTCAGCTATTGTGCAACATCTCAATATGAAAACACTTTTTACACAACACGGACTTGTTCTGACTTGAAGCAATTTCCAAATTGTCCTTTTGCAGAAAAATCTTTTCTGCAGGCATGTGTTTGAAAGCTGAATACATTTCTGCACTGCTCTTTTTCGGCAGCATACAAAGATCAGTGCATTCCCATATGTAAAAGGACTACAAGGATCAAGGAAGGAACAGCAGGGGTGTCAAATTCTCATATTGATCAGGCCAACTGTGAGCTTATAATCACGGTTAATACGACTTCCATGAATGGAACACCACCCAGCTCGTGCTCACGTGTTTTAAAAGTAACCTTCATGTCACAGAAGACCCTTAAAAGAGCCTCACTGATAAGACGGGTGTAGCTGAGGAAGCAGATTGACAGCATGAGAGAACTCGTAGAGCCGCGGCTCAGGGGACAGGTCGGTTGTATTCCAGGGATTCCTTTTTGGTGATGTAAACGGAGTGAACAAAAAGCAACAGCCTTCCCTTTCCCATCCTCCCTCCCCCTTCCCTGTCCTCTCCCACACCCCAAAATTCACTCCAAGTTGGTGCTCTTCCTGTCTTCTTTTGTTTACATTCTCTTGTGCAGGCTGGGTGGGGGTGAACATCAAGCGAAAGTCTTCAGCGAAACCAGCTTTGTTTGTTGCCGTCCTCACAGCTTAGCAGCGTAGCAACTGAGCATTTTGAGTTGAAGCCTCATTATTCACACAGAGGAAAATGAGAAATAAAAAGGCTTCTGTGATTGCATGTTAGGAGGGGGGTGTTGGATACCGTAAACAGCTTTCCCCTCTCTGAGCCTCATTCAGACTGTGAAAATGGATATTAGAGTAGCCGAGGTGATTAGCACTTGTTACTTTATGTATCTTGCAAACAGTGTCATTTTGTTACCTCTGAAATTAGGCCACCTCTGATCATTTCAAACAACACAGAAATGTTTGATATTTTTCTAATCTGTTTATTTAGTCATGAGCAGAAATGACAGATTGATTCTGATTGGATGTTAATGTTTTCGTTCATTACCTAAAATCCTTCGGAACATATTTGAAACTTACCTGGTGGTCCTTAAGTTTATGTCACTACTGTGTCTGTGACTGGCAGCAGTTTGTCTGGTAAATGATGCGACGATGTGTTAAATCCTCTCAGCATAGTGTTTGTGGCCTGCATTCATCCTTTTTTGAAACTCTGTAATTTTACTTGTGGATCAAGAGTGAAGTAGCCCCTGTCATCACAATCCTTACATACCTTGTACAGCGTCTGGGGTCATTCAGTGCACAGCACTTCAGAATCTTCACTGCACGTCGCTGGAAGCTGATGATAAATGCGTCTGCCGAATGCTAATTGATTGACATGTGGGCAGAAAGGGGAAGGGAATGGGAGGACTGTGGGGGGGGAAGTTTCCGAGATCAAAAAATACAGAATGAAAAGCACAGACAGTGGCTGCAGTGAACATTTGAAATTCAGCTTTTTTTTTTTTATACAGTAGCTTCGCTCTTCTCCACGGCTGGCTGATGGACCAACAACAGCACAAGTACGAGAGGCCCACCGACTGGTTGTTCCACATACTTTGCTCACTGCCTCCATCTCTGCAGGTAGACGGCCCATCCCCCGACTGCTAACGGATAGCAAACGCAGCAACCCTGCTGAACTTAAATTCCTCGTAAGCCAACTTTCATCAGATTGGTTACCCTTAGCAAGCAAAAATATGAACAGCAGGTGGGGGTTTCAATTTTGGCAGCCAGAGCTGTCATCATATTAGTGATAACCCTCTCACTAACATCATACAGAGCTAAAAGTAGGACAAAAGTTCATTTTTGGCTCCGATAAATTACTTGTAAGCACATTGACATTGGCGGCAATTTCTGTTAGCAGCCACAACTGGAGCAGTCTCAATGTATGACAGGGGGAAAAAACATTAATGGTTCCATTAATGTATAAATGCTGTTATAGCGCCATGGAAACCTGTTGTTATGTGGTCAGTGTAAGTGCTGTGGAACTATGTCAAAGTTCAGAGTCCGGCTGGATTTACGCTTCTGCGGGAAATCTGTCCCAACTTGTGTTGTAACCAAGTCCTCGTAACCTTACATCACAACTGTTAAGTTCATGTCGCGTGGAAATTACAGCGTAGGGTTAAAAGGAGTTTCCGGCTACAACTTGGATTCCTTGCTGCTGCATAAATTATGCGACTGACAAACTTTCCCGACACGTGCCATGTACGCTAGCTGCGTGTTACTAGTTTTTCACCGCTGTGCACCGCGATTATTAACAGCAAACACTGGTTGCTTGGTTAGAGGCTTCAAGACGTCCTTAACATGTTTGCTTAACTTCACCCCCCAACTGGTCGCGGGAGATGACCGCCCCTCCCTGAGTCTCGCTGTGCCAGATGATTCTTCCTGTTAAAAGGGAGTTTTTCCTTCCCACTGTCGCTAAGTGCTTGCTCATAGGGAGTCATTTGATTGTTGCGGTTTTCTGTGTTATTGCAGGGTCTTTACCTTACAATATAACCCACCCGATGTTGTTGGAATTTTGTGCTGTAAATATCATCAAATTGAATTGAACTTTGGTCAAACAGTACCTTAAAAATACTCCCACTGCAAATTAAGACATTTGTTAAATTATCAAAATGGTTTCCTTCTATACTACTGCTACTTTCTGACCGTTGATTAACCAGCTGATTAATGGCCTACCTGTGCAGTATAGAAAGCAGAAGTATCATATATATTTCAAAATGCAGCAGTGTTCATTGACAGCAGGATGGTGTGCAGCGAAGACAAAGGAACCAAATTATTTTTAAGATTTTATGATTTACTGATATATTTAGATTTCATTGTTCCCACCCTGTCAGTTGCTACTCGCTGAAAGTGTCTGATGTTTATTTAAGGATCTTCTATATCTTTAACAGATCTACAGGGAAGGCACAACCCTTCCTGGAAAGGGTGCATGAATAATCAAAGCGTCCCCCCTCACCTCACCAGCCAGGCTCCAAAAAGTGTTTCAGTCTCCTCCTGTTAGCGACAAAGCTAATTTGAGATGTAGGTGTCGAGGATAGAGTTCTCTCAGCAGATGCCAGCTCAGTGAGGGCCTGGCAGAAAAAAACCCTGCTGTGCCTGGCAGACTTCAGCTAAGTAAAATGTGTCCCTGCACGGTCTCCAGGGTGTCAGGCAGCCATTTAGAAGAGTTCTTTCTAATCAGACTGTGACTGCTGCGAGACCTCCTTCTCGACTCTTTCCCTTCATCTCCTCTCGTGTACGGCAGCCGTGAAGCTGCTGTCAAATCCAGAATCGTTTCATTAAAAACATCCACTTGAAATCTTAGTTTCTGCTAAGATTTATTTTTTTTGGGGTAGTGGATGAATTATTTATTTATTTTTATTTATTTTTTTTTTTTATTTTTTGTTGCATTGTTTTCAGTCAGAACGCAGCTTAATGGTGTATTTATTTCCTGACCGAGTGTTGGACCGCTTCCCATCCAGTGTGTTCTTAGTCTTACTTCCCTTATTTTCCCATTTCTGTGTCAGTGAAATTGTCTTTTCTTCTTCGTTGATCCTCCATAGCTGCTACAAATCACAAATGAAAAATTTGCAATGCAGGTGCTAGGCAACAGCCAGCCGGTTGGTGAAACTGAGGTAATCCTGGGCCTCGGTGAGGCCTGCGGTTCATCCACCGACTGAAGCGGCTTGTTTTAGCTCCTCTTTTTAATCACTCGCTTGTGATTAGCTGCCCCTCGAAAAAAGATTTGAACAGCGGGTGAGTGGGGCTTCTGTGCTCACAGAGCTGTCTGACAGGGAGCCGTTTTGGTCTCATTGGGATTTCTTGTACATATGTTGAGACTTGGTAATGACCAGTTGGTGCATCTGGTCGCCTGAGTTCAGAACCAACTTTTAAGCATCAATAACAGAGTTGAGCAACACAGTGGTTTTCATGGCTGGGACCTTACCTATAGAGATTTCCCTCATGTATCGAAGACGTGCCTATTAGGCGACTGGTGAGGCTGTTGGCCATTGATGTAAGTTAATGTATGGTTTAAATGTGACTTGTAATCTTAAGCACTAAATACATGTGAATACATTACTCTTGTTGCATTAACCAGGCAGGTGTGTGTTTGTGATGGGCTGAAATGAACTGGACAAAATTTAATGCGTTATTATAAAAAATGGGATCTATTGCAGGTGCCAATCCTGAACTAGATAAAGACTGAATGAACCAACAGCAAGAGAGCCTAACTGTGATGCCACAGTTTTAATAATAAAACTTCAGTCTTTTATCGGAAACTAAACGGTTTCCCGAAACGCCTGATTGCTCCTCAGATGATGTTCAGCAGTATAGGGACGGATGTTGAAAAGATTATATTGATGCCATGTCTTTATCAGTTCTGGATAATTGGTGTAACTGTTTGTATTTGTATTAGTTTTTCGAGGCGTGTAAAAGCCCCGCTGCCACGATCAAAGGAATTGGCAGCCTTTGATTTCCATGGACTGGACCATCAGCAAAAGCAACGTTGTTATTATATATGTATTTTTGTAATAATGAAAAGAGCAGCGATAACCACGTTTACTAAGAGAAAAACGGAACATGTAGCAGATCTAACCTAGAATCGAAGAGACCACAGTCTGTTGAACACTTCCTCATTTGACGATGCACCAACAACACTTTCTGCATTTCCTGCAGCGAGTTGGAAGGCAATCTGGGAAAATAAATAAAGGCTGCAAGGAAGCTGGATAAAACAGATGAGTGAATTAAGTCCCACACTGTTTGCATATTACATGTGGCTGATGTGACGGTCTTAAATAACTTCCTGAGCTATAACTGCTGGGATTTTAATTAATAATTACCCGTCCAATGTTTAGTTTTGTTTTATGAAGCAGGCTTTCGTGTGTGCTGTGCAAACTGTGATTTTCATGATAGTCACTGTATGGCTGTATAAGGCGTATCCTCAGATTTACCAGAGGATCTCAGCCCATTTATTGTTGTCAACTCTCACACCCACAACTTCTTTTTTTTTTTTTTTCCCCCCCAGACAGTTTGAGGGTCAATGACACGCTCATTCCTTCCCTGTTCCAGCAGCACTCTATAACATTAGTCCCTCTTGTTCTTCATATGCAGTTTTGTATACGTTGTGTGACTGTTTATGTAAACCAACACTCAGTATTTCTGTTTATCCTGTAGTTTAAAATAAAAAATCTGAAAATGAGTAAACAGCTGTGAGATCCACAGCTGTTGGGATTTCTTTAGATCTCATATATCAGCCAGTCTAAAATTCACAACCTCTGGACCACACCTGTCTGAATCTTTGAACTCCCGCTGCTGCAGGTGTATACAATCACGCGCTCAGCTGTGCAGTCTGCCTGTACAAACCTTTGTGAAAGACGGGGTCACGCTAAAGAGTTCGCTGAATTTGAGTGTGGTACTGCAATAGGATGCTGCTGTTGCAACAAGTCTCTTAAATTTCTTCACTCTTAAATTTTTTCTCTTTGCAACAATAAAACTCAGAGCTGATCGGGAATGTCTGAGGACCAACGCAACTCCACCAACACTCTGACTCTATAAGCGCAGAGCTCCAATCCTCCGCCGGCATCGGCACAAAAACTGTGCTGGGAGCTTCATGGCTTCATGGCGTGGGTTTCCATGGCCGAGCACGTGTAGTTTTGTCTATATAATTCTAGTGACAAATTCTCTGGAAAAGGATTCCTTTCTCTCTGGATATCTCACTGAGTTTCAATGATCAGGGTGTGAAATGTCAAAACATTTGCATGTTCTTACCTCAGCCTCTGTTTAGTAATTATCCTCCAGCCAAAGCATTGCTTTAATATCTCTTACCTCTGTGGCATTATTAGATTGCTATAACTGTGTGTGGCAAATTTGCAAGAATGAATTCAATTTTGCATTTTACCTCCAGACCCACATAAAAAAATAAAGTCCTACCCTACGATGTGGTGGTTGTTAAAGTATCCAATAATTTTACCGCCTTTTCTCTTGACTCATATTGTGAGATTCTACTTTTAATACTTAAAATATCTTCTCCTTAATTACATGTGATTGTATTGTGTCGACACTTAAAGCTCGTTATATATTTAGCTGCAGTGAGGCCACCACTCCCTTCCTCACCACAGCAGGCACACATCACGGTGTCATCAAGCCACCGCGTTCTCCTTTAAAGCGAGGCAGGGAAGCCGTTCCACGGTTTCAAACGTAAGGCCCGGGGGCCAAAATCGGCCCACTGGACGGCTTTGGAAGATTTGAAGGAGAGCACAAATGTTGGGCCTCTCAGCTGTAAACCGGTGGCTGTTCGTGCTGCATCAAAGTCATTGAGCAACAGATGAATCGTTAAATGACAGAAAGTTTCTTCCTTTTATTTTCCCACTTATTTCTTACAATTTAAGGAATCACATTGACAGATTTCTTTCGTTTGCTACAGCAACATTTCTCAATCATGTTTTTAAAAAAATTGAAAATATTGAAGACTTACGGTCGTAATTGTGCTTCTTCTTCTTATGTTGGGATCTCTGCGATTAAATGTGCAGTTAAAACTTCTGTTCATTGACAGACGTTGGCGTGCTTTATGTGGCCTACAGTGTAAATGAGTTTGAGCGCTGGATAATACCTCACAAACCTCTAAACCAAGAATGTCAGAGGTTCATGTCACCTTGAATTACAGTTTTCATTGACAGCTGCTGAGTTTTTAAAATCTGTGGGTTCCCTGTTTTGCAGGTGCACATTCAGGTTCCCCAGCACAAACATCAAGATCGCATTTACGGCCCTGTCCAGCGGGAAGAAAGTGAAGCGAGAGGCGCCCGAGTCCCCCGTGAAGCCAGTGCAGCCCCAGATCTCCCCGCTGACCATCAACATTCCAGAAAACATTGCTCACCTAATGAGCCCTCTGCCATCGCCTACTGGCACCATTAGGTATTCATTACTGGAAATGATGTATTCAGCAGTAGATGTGGGATTGAAGTCTGAATGCTCCTTTTTTTTATTTTATTTTTTTTAAATGGCTTAAATATGCAAATTCTAATGTGCCTCACAGGTGAATGCTGGGTATTTAACCAGAGTGCATATTGCATAGATTTATGCAGGAGAGATGTGTGTTAATAAGAGAACCCTGAATTTAAATGTGGGAGAATTCAAAAAAATTGTGTTTTTAAAAAACTATGAGTTGACCCGACACAGGCAACGATGGAAAAGAGTTAAAACTGGGACAAACTCTCACATAAACAAAATTGTATGTTTGTATGTACTAGAATTCCTTTAATAAGCAAAAATCAATATTCAATCAATTTAACTTAGGTTTACATTAGTGCCTGATCCTGGATCAGTGCACAGGGATATAGAACGCTCTCCCACGCTGCTTTAGTTTACCTTAAGGTGTCAGCTGACCTCGACATGTTCACTGTATATTGATCAGCTTAAGCTTAGTCCTCCAGCCACAGGGCTCAGAGAGGAAAGCGGATCCATCTCTCACACTCAGATCCTCTCAGCCAGATGGCTGCTTTCTTCTGACATCTACGCCATCTGTAAAATGTAAACATTAGAGTGTTCTGCTGTTAAGAAACAAACATTTAGACCGACGCTCGAGGCAGCAGGTGCTGTATATGCAGGGGTCGTGAGGCAGTGCATTTTGTTTGGTGCACCCGCATCTCCAGAACCAGACATGAAATATGCAAATCATCCTTTACATTAGGCCTGTTCGCTCCTGGTTTTTCACACTGTTCACCAGATAATTAGGCTTGATTAAGGTTTTAAAGCTGCGCTGCTTTAGGCCTGATTGTGGTGATTGCAGTGTTCCCGTACGATCTGGGTGGTAGAGCGATTTGCATAGATGTCGTCAGAAAGCGTGTCACTGCAGCAAAGACTGCGGATGAGCAGAGCCACCGAATGTAGTGACCCCATTTCTGAAAAATACCAGGTGCTTATGTTGAGGTTTAATCCAAACATAATGTTGGCTGTTTATGCTTCAGCATAAAATCTCCTGGCAGCTGACTGTCCTCTTTTGTTTTGTTCCTGCAGTGCTGCTAATTCCTGCCCTTCCAGCCCTCGGGGTGCGGGCTCCTCAGGCTACAGGATGGGTGGTCGCATGGTGAGCTCTGCAGAACTGCAGCTCATAAACGACAACTCCCAGCCTGAGAACGATAAAGAGGCCTCTGGAGGGGACAGTCCCAAGGTGAGAATTCCCACCCCGCTCCAAACTTCAGCCTTGGTCCAACATTTAATCACTTATTTCACTTTCCTGCGTCACACTTCACTTCAGACTATGTAACTCATTCCTTGCTGCCTTGAGAGATATCTTTTATGGATAACATGCAATAGGGAATGAATATGGTTCTTGAAATATAAAATCATAATCCTTTAACTCAAAATGCAAATTATTATTGATGTTCACCGACTCGTGTATGTAATGTGTGGTGATTTATAGTGAAACGGCTTGAAACAACCTTTTTATTAACCTGATGGCATCTGAATGCCTCCTGGTTCGACCCTGAATTAGTATGTGCGTCTGAGTGTATAACCTGCGATGCACAGTTCGTGCTGGCCTGCAGGCTCTCTGCGGATGCCCCCACGGGATGAACCGTTAGACTTGAAGCCAACAACCAACTGTTGCATGCCTCTGAAAGCAGATGGTGAGAGTGATAAAGGCAGCTGCTGGCAGCCATTAACAGTCCTTCTACAGGTTCACCTATTAACACCTGATGAGTTTAACTTCTGACCAAAGATTCTCTTTTGGTCATCTCAGCTGCACTAAATGGTGACGAGCTGAGAGCTTTTAATTTACAGCTTTTAAAGCCGCTGCTGTAAAAGAAGCAAACATGAATGTAAAGGTGGAAATTAAGATGAGGACGCTGTGACGGTCAGATTAATGAGATTGAAGCATTTGTCTCCTTCTCCTCTCCTCCTCCTTCTTCTTCTCCTTCTCCTCCTCAGGTTTTTGTCAGACATTACCAGCAGCTGAGGTTATTTTGCAGCCTGCAGCTGTTTCTAGTCTAGTTTCTTGCATACCTTCAGCATCGGAGCTAAAATCTATCACGACGCTCAGTCACTGTGGGAAAAGTGACCCATGTCAGCAGTGTTATGTATTCATGTCTGTTGAAAGCTTGCTTCATGTGCACTGCACAGGTAATTTGCTCTGGTGTCTAAATCTGCGTTCCTTGTCCCTTCCCCACAGGACGACTCCAAACCTCCGTACTCCTATGCACAGCTGATAGTCCAGGCCATAACGCTGGCTCCGGACAAGCAGCTCACACTAAATGGAATTTACAATCACATCACAAAGAACTATCCTTACTACAGGACAGCAGATAAGGGCTGGCAGGTGCGTTTCTTTGCCTCAGTGTACAGATTCCTCAGAGACGGTCACACACGTGACCTCAGTCATCAATAAGTAACTCGAGACTGTTCTCTGTTGCAGAACTCGATCCGTCACAATCTGTCTCTGAACCGTTATTTTATCAAAGTGGCACGGTCGCAGGAGGAGCCCGGCAAAGGTTCATTCTGGAGGATAGACCCGTCCTCGGAGGCCAAGCTCATCGAGCAGGCCTTCAGGAAACGAAGGCCGCGGGGCGTCCCCTGCTTCAGGACCCCACATGGACCCCTCTCTTCCAGGTTTGGCTGCGTCCTTCCGTGACAAATTTAATGGTACATTTTAGCGGACATGGTGTGATTTTTCTCATTCCAACAACTCCTTCTGACTCTCAGGAGTGCCCCGGCATCTCCCAATCACTCAGGGGTGCTCTCTGCGCACTCCAGCGGTGTCCAGACCCCTGACAGCCTTTCCCGAGAGGGCTCCCCAGTTCCCCTGGAGCTGGAGACTTCCTCTGCTCCCACCCCAGTGTCCACCACAGCAGTCCAGCCCAAACTGGCAGTGATCAAGGAAGCACGCTTTGCACAAAACACACCAGGTGTGAGACGACACTTTGCGCCACACATACTGACTGCGCGACTCTTTTCTGTTTCTTGTTCAATGTGTTAAAACTTCTGTGCACCTCGATTTTTGCTGTGCCAGGCTCGCCTGTTAACAACCAGCCGGTACTCATAGCAGTCCAGCGTCAGTTACCTCAAACCATCAAGCCAGTGACTTACACCATGGCCTCCCCAGTGAGCACCAGCACCTCCCAGCCCACTGTCCAGACTGTCCACGTCCTGCAGCAGATCCCCGCAGGGTCGCTCAGCCCCGCCACTGTCATCGCCCAGCCAGCCACCATCATCAAGAGCGAGACGCAGGAGAATGGAGAGCACACGGAGGTCAAAGGTGAGCCAGCAGCTAGGGCATTAAATTCTCTACAAGGAGTGTTTTGGCTTTGAATTTTGTCAGAGTGAAATGTTTGGCTTCTAACCCTGCTTGAATTCTTCACCATATTACACAATATTACCTTAATCCAAGAATTGGGGACGGTTTCCTGAAGAGATATTTTCCTCCTAACCATGTAAAATAAAGATTTCCTTCATCAGTATTAATAACTGTTGTTAATTTGTTACTAATTTAAAGAAGATTTTGGCGAAATATTGACCTATAATGAAAAGATGAGCAGCGAAGGAGGTGCCAGACTTCAAACAAGACATGGGCGCCATTTTCACTAGCATGTAGCTTGTAGCATTCATACAACAGGGGACACCCCACTGTGCTCTGTGGGCCCGAAGATGCTGAGGGTCACCGTGATTAGCCACATTGAATCTTTTTAACTAATTAATAGGCTGGATAATTTAGTGGCTTTGCTCTTAAACTTTTATTCTTCCACAACTCAGAAACATGATTAAAAATATGATAGACTAATATAAGCGACCAATATTTAGACTGTTCATGACCCTTTAATCTGCAGGGTTATCTCCATTATCAACAGCTAAAGCGGGGCGGCTCTGATTTCACGTTGATCCAGTTCCAGCAGTTTCTAACACGCGCTTTCATTTTTAGCTCATCCAGTCAAAGGATTGAGCTCATGTCATGGCGAGGTGTCCATCTGTCCGTCCATTCGTCCTCGGGAATCACTGCTCCTCTTACAGTATTGGTCAGATGTTTATTAAAACTTGCACACAGTTATAATCTAACCTGGGTCTTCATCTAATGGGCCACGTTTGTTCATCTCGGCTAGTTGTGCAATACAGTCAGTCAATGACAAGAGAATCTAAAGTAAAGGAAGATTTGCATTAACCTGCGATGGAAGGAGGTACAGTTTAAGTCTCTACACAGACTTGTACTGTGCAACAAAATGAGTAATCATAATAAAATGACAGGAAATTAAAGGAGTTAGTAGCAGAACAGAACCAAGTTTAAAAGACTAACTCTTTCCACAGGAAGACATTTGAGCCCCGCTGTAGCCTTAATAACGAGTTTTGATACCTCAGTAGTTTCTGGGTTTTTCCATGAGTAGCTGCAGAGACCACCATCACTGACCTCTGATGCAAACACACTCGTGTTGTTCTATAAGCACGTCTGATATGTGACAAACTCAACTTCAAGGGTTACTCCTAGTCTTCTTCCAAGAGCTAAAGAGTTTAGCATCTCAACCAGAAGCTTGGAAATTCAACAAACTTGTATTTATTTTCTGTGACAATATTTCTTGAACCAGACTTGACGTCTTCCAAAGTTTCACTTGGTTAAAAGCAGCAGCTTTTTAACCAGTCATTCAGCTGCTGCTGCCATTCATGGTCGCAGTATATTTGAATGCATCAACTTTCTAATCGGATCAAGTGATCTGATTAGAAAGTTTCTCAAAAATGTGACAGTCTAATCTGAGATTCTGCCTTTTTTTAAACTTTGACAGTTGTTTGAAGTCACATGATCAAACGTGTCATATTGAGAAAGGTAAAGGACGCGTTACAGGTTGAGGGGAAGCCCCAGGATTTGGCACAGCTTCATGAAAGTCACCTCGGTGTTGTTCTGAAAACATTTCGCTGTTTGCTGTACCCCAAACACTGAGCGCCTCAGCAGATCTGATCACTTACACTCGGTGTTTGTTTGGTGTCACTACACTGACTGAGCCCTGCTCATACCTCATTCTAACACTTGCGATGAGTTTCCACCACTAAAGCCGGCGTTTGTGTTTGTGTTCCTCATCCTCAGTCAAAGTAGAGACGGTTCCTACCATCACCTCTATAGGTCCCTCCAGTCGGATCATCCAGAGCTCCCAAGCAGCCACCCCCCTGCAGACTGTTACCATAGTTCAGCAGGCCCCCATGGGTCAACACCAGCTGCCTGTTAAGGCCATCACACAGAATGGCACCCATAGCATCACCACTGCCATCCAGGGACCCTCCAGCTCAGGTGAGACACAGGAACACTTAGCAGGGACATCAAGGCTGGTTCAGGGCACAAGTCGAGATGTTTTAGATGCTTGGATGGAACTGAGACATTATTGCTTTTACTTCTGGTGGTGTATGGGGTATGAAGCTTAGAAACAAGCATGCGCTCTTGTTGCTTTTGGTGTAATGTGCCAAAATAGTCACTGGACATTTAAGCAACTATTCTTTTCCTTCTGGATTTTGACATCTGGATGTTAGAGGACAAAATAAAAATAAACTTACCCTTATTTTACTGAAGTTAAACCTGAAACCTGTTAAGCATCAAGAGGGAGAGAGCCCCAGTGAGGCCTCCAATCAGAATAAAGCTTGCTTCAGGGGAGGGGGAAGTGGGCTGGGTTTCACAAAGGCTAATAAATGAGAACTATTTTGAACAAACCACACAAATTGAAGTTAAACACGAGATCCAGCAGCAGCGTCGCCACAGAGAATTTTTCTGCCTCCTCTGGATCTGAAAAGGTTTTTGGTGTGCTCACTTGTGGCAGCTGATCCAAACCACACTCCCCACAGGCCTTCTGCTTCTAGATGTTATTGAACCACAGCTCAACAGTGAAGTGTTTCCTCTTTTAACCCTCGTCTTCCTGCTTGTTTCCCCCAAACAGCCTCAGCTGTGGCAAGCCCCCTCCACTTGCTGGCGGCCCACGCCTCGGCCTCGGCCTCCCTCCCCACCAAGCGGCAGAACGGGGACCAGCCTGCCGAGCAGCCGGAAGCCAAGCGCAGCAAGTCGGAAGAAGAGCCTGCCCCGGCCGGCGCACCAGATTCAGTCTCGTCGGCAGCTAACGACCAAGGCAGCCAACCCAACTAGTTCGTTTCCACACGCAGCGCGCCACCACCACCACTCGCTCCCCCTCCTAATCCACAGTTTCTCTCTCTCTCGTCCTTGTTGTTAGTTTTGTTTCTCCTCCTCCTACCACAGCCGCCCGAGGTGCCAAACGGAGAAGATTCTGTTCCTTTTCATTTTGGATAATCTTGTTTTACACCATCAAAGATTAACTAAAAAAAATTGTCTGCCCCTTTAAAGACTGGAATGTGGGTTGAGAAGAAAATATAGGAACGGGACAAAGGTGAACTTGTAGGTGTCCCACCCCCCTGAGCCCCTGAAACTGGAGAGTGACTGAAGCGAGACCACAGGAAGCCTTAACAACAATTAACACTTAAGAGCTGACCTTTGACCTCAAGTGATCCCACTAGGAGAGGCCCTGACTCGGCTCAGGCTGGATGCTGCCTTTCTGCCGCATCTACCTCAGAGCGGATCGGAGACTCCGGCAGCCAACAGAGAACATCTCTCCCCACTGACCCGTCGGGAAGCGTGACGTGACCAACCAAGCGGCGAGCGCGATGAGCATTCAGTGGTTAGATTTAAAAAATGAATTTAAATTAGACTTTCAGAAAGGGATCAACTCGGAGCCAATATTCCTGAAACTCTGGCAGCTAGCCTCTCATGATACTGACCTTCCTTAATCGCAGCTGTACGTAGATATGCAGTATTTTGTTGTTCAAAATGTGGAGCGTAGGGTCTTTGTTTTTTGGTTTTTTTAAACTGTGTTTTCACTTACCTAGAAGAGAAATAATTTAATTAAAGGAAGCGTACAAAACGGTGAGGTCGGTGACATTTCGGTAACCAAGATAAAAATCTCACTTTCGGTTTTGTTCTTTTTTTTTTTTTTTTTTTTTTTTTTTTTTTTTTTCTGTTCAGTGAAACAGTGTAACTTTTTTTCATAAACTTTATTTCCCTCGTTCTGACATATCCGTATGAAATTGCTTCGTTACGCCTACATATTTTAATACGTGCACAGATAACCGATATAAGCATATGAAATCTCCTTGTGTAGTTCCAGATGTTGACCTTGCATGTGTCCGACAACAGACGTTGTTAAATGTAAATTGAAGAGGAAAAAAAAAAGACTGCTTTGTCCCAACCAGACCTGCACTTAATTGAATGTTCGTGTTTTATTTTCCCTTTTGTTTTTTGTTTTCTGTTTCTCCTCACACCTTCCTCCTCCTCCTCCTCCTCCTGGTCCTTCCCGGCTGTGTTGACGTTGTGGTGTTGGCTAACCCCGCCCAACCCCCCCTTTTTGCTTAATTAACTTTTGCTCTGTTCTGGCGACCCAGCGAGTCTGTTTCCTTTTTATTTTTATTTTTTTTCTTCCTGATTGTACATGTTTCAACCAACAGTAAAAGGAAACAAAAATGTTTGTTCTGCTTCAGTGGAGAAATGCTTTTTGTTTTTTGTTTTTTTGTTTTGTTTTTTTTAAATAAATTAATTTAACGTCCCTTTTTTTTCCCCCCTTATCTTTTGCTTCCGTGGTGCATCTATATAGTGTGCGTGTGGTTTTTTTTTTTTTTTCCCCCTTTCAGTAAATGGTAAACACTGTGGTTATAGTTCCACTCCTCCACCAGGGGGCAGCATTGGAACATCCTTAAATATGTCAGCTGGTGAGAAAAGCATGTTTATCATGTTCTCTAACATGCTCAGTTGGTGATCTCATAAGTCTTGAGCCACCCCTCCTTTTTTGTTGTTTTTATGTTAAGAAAACGGGGAAATAGGTTCCAACAGCCATTGAAAAACAATATAAGACAAAAATCAAGTTGTTCATTTGACCAAATTAATTCTTCACAGCACCACAACTCTTTCAGACAGCTTTCTTGTAATTTAAGTACTCATAAGGAATAGCTCTCCAGGCTTCACTGACATTCAGGCTCTTTGGATGTCGGCTGCCTTTTGTTCCAGTCTAAGGATGATCCCACACTGCTTCAGTAATGGAGGTTCAGGCTCTGGAAGCCAATCAATGACTGATGGTGTTCTACTATGCTTTTTTTTTTTTTTTTTTTTTTTTTTTTTTTTTTTGCGTTTTCAGTGGGTTTGGGGTCATTGGGGCAGCTCGATTTTTAAGCCTAAAAATGTGGATGAAAGTCTGACAGATCTTCTGGGTTCATAATTCCATCAGTTTTGACAAATCTCCAACACCACTGACTGAAATATAGTCCCAAACCATGACAGAGCCTCCATGTTTTACAGACAGCTGTCAGGAGAGATACAACAAACACTGACTTTTGCACCTCTCCTGACTTCATCATCTCTCTAGACCTATCAGTCTTCCACTTGTCCCGTTTCCTCAGTTTTCTATCTTTAAGGACGTGCTATACACAGATGTCAGAGTATGCTGGTTTTCTGTGGACTTCAGAAATCACCTTGTTGGTGAAAAATACTATTTTATGCCTATCAAACCCAAAAGGTTTGGGGGGGGGGATGTTGACTTTTGTCTCAATCCCTTAGTCCTTGAATGATTCATAGATTAATGTTAAGTGGCTTAACAGGACAACTCCTGAAAATGATCAGGTACAAGGACTGGACTGAAGATAAGTGAAAAGTAGCCAAAGAAAATCTTTGAAAGACCTTCAGAAAGCCTGAAGAACTATTACGGAAGACCACTCAAAACAAAAAAATTAAAAGAAATTAGACGTTAGACTTCATTCGAAAACTGTTCCTTGGAAGCAAAATCTACAGAAACGAAAAAATCCATCAGAAAACGTTGGTTCAGGTTACTTTATTGTGTCTGAGCCATCCTCACATGCACATTTTCCAAAGGAACAAACCGGTAAGGTTAGTATAACAGTGGAAAACCAAATTATGCACACAACATCGTATTAGAAAAGCTTTTACGTCACCAGAACTCTCTTATAAAGCAGTCTTCTGCACTCTAGGACTGAAATCTGGAGGGAAACAACTGACACTTATGCCAAAAAAGTGTTCAGGTAACCGCGGCCCAGCTACTGGTGTTTTTGCCTCGTGTACAGAGATGTTGGGTCAGGCTGTGGCACACCAATCAAACCCTGATAAGAAACAGAAACCACAAAACTGAATGCACCGTGACACTAAATGAGGTTCTGAAGGGCACTGTATTACAGAGAGCTAATAATATGAAGTTGGTCAGAAATTAATATGCTTCACATGTTTTAGCATGCAAGGAAACTTTAAAAAGTATTTGATAAGGTTAAAGTTATTTAAACCACTCCAACTTTAATTATACAGTGCCTAGTCTGGACAATGGTGTCCTTAAAATGCTTCAATCATTAAAGACCAAGATGGTTCTTTCAGCAAACACATGGCAACAGTGGAGATGAAGAACGTCCTTTTAACAACAGGAACAAACCCCCTGAACAGAACTATTCTCAGGGAAAGACTGCCAACTACCGAAGACTGAAGGGATAACTCCAACCAGGATTTTAAAATCTGGGACTCTTCACCGTTTGGTCTTAGAACTGAAGAAGCTTCTCAGATGAAACGTCTTCAAGAAACTTAAAGAAGTCCAATTGCTTTTCTTTCCAAGCTCCTTAAAATACTAAAAACGGAAGATAAAAGTTACTGGCATGCACTCGGGACAAGGAGAATAACTAAAGGATGGTCCAGTGTAACCTGAACTCTAAGCTTTAATCATGAAGGAAAGTTGGAGATGAACCAGGAAGTCCAAAGAAAAGTATTTTTGTTGTAGGATGGTGGATGCTGTAGCCTTTTCCAAGATCTAAGAGCCCAGATGGTAAAAAGATCAACAAAAGGGCAGGAGGGGGAGATTAAATCATGTTGCACAACCAAGCAAAAATCTTGTGACAATATTTTGTCTAAGTTTCTGTTGCCAAGGATAAAATTTTATAACATAATTTAGTGCAGCTGAGTCAACCTTTGGGTTAGTTTGCTTCCAAATGATATTAAAAACTAGGGACTCAGTACACCTGATGTACAATACGTGACGTTTCCTAAAACAAAGACCACATTTGATCCATCGCACACATACTGTACGTGTTTTAGGTGAAACCGAATCACCGACCGAGGAATAAAAATTCCTGGTTTATTAGACTAAGAAGCAGCAGAGCTTATAAAACATCTGCTCGCTGATGGTTTGTTTCTGTGTCGATGTTGTTCTGACGCCCAGGCAGCGGTGAAACAATTATCCTGTCTGCGCCCTGCAGAGTTCCCACATTCCTCCTTTGTGATGAGGAGCTAAATTAAGCCGCTTTGTCGAAGGTGTTTCCTCACTTGGGCTGCCTTGTACTGTCTGGTGTAGACAATGCTGTGCAAAAACACTTTATATCCTCCTCCACGGTGCCCTTAACTAAACTTAACTGTATTAGAGAGAAATTGGGTTTCTAGCAAGACACTGATGCAAATATTTGACCACAGTCACTCTGGGATTACATCAAAATAAAGACGGATTTCTGAACAGGATATATGCACTTTTAAAGACACAAAAACACTGAACAAAGTTGAACACTTGAGGCTGGTTCCTGAATCAAGTCAATCCCCACAATGTGGTTTTGCTGTCATGTGACTGATAACCATCTAAGATTAAACAAATAATCAATTTTAGAGGTTTGACAATGGAAGTGACGATGTAGGGTCTGGTGAATAAAGCCCTACAGACGCAGACGTAGAGACCAGTCGGTGACAGCACTATCAGCCCTACTGGCTGGCATTTGGTTCCTCGAGGTTGCTGCCTGTCATTCTCAAACAGGATCAAACACCAAAAGCATCCATACAACTGTTTTGGTCGTAGCAGACTGCCAGATTCAGATTCAGCAACATAATACAGTTGGTGGTTATATCATGTCAGATATGGCAGACAGCTCTCAAGCAATAGGTGCATAACATCATATGAGACGTTTTGAGCTTATTATCAGCTCATGTTATGATTTTTCAATAGCAGATTTGTTCAGGTGAGGTTAATTCTAGCTAGATGGCTGAATTCATTGCTTTTTTAAGTTATTGGTAGAAAAATCCTGCCTGAATGCAAATGCTAGTTGAGTGTTTCATTAGCTAATATAAGCATACTAGCCTATGGGCAGAACTACTCATTTTAGCCAATAAATCAGTCATAGCCAACACACACAGTCAAATCTGCTGCTCAGTCCACAAATGCATTTTCCTCACAGTTACAGCTACAGTTGCCTGAATCGTCACATCTGTCAATCGAAGCAGCCTAACTTTACACCTTACCAGCATTCAAAAGGATACACTCACACACTCTGCAACTCATAGAAGCCAAACCGTTTTTTATACAAGACTGTAAACATGTTTTGGACCCTCAACAACAGTTTAGGTCTCTTTGCGTTAGCTTTGGTTTTAGCTCAGGATATTGCTGTTTGGCATAAGCGCTTCTCTCTTAGGATGTGTGACATAGTGTACATGCAACAGTGCAACATGAGAGTGCAGGACAGACTGACTGCAGGTCACTGTGTGTGTCATCAGTTATGTGGAGGTTGTATTTTTTAAATTTTTAATGTCCTTTTTTATGACTCGCTGGCTCTCTTTCATAAGGATGGAAATTTATAAGAATTTAACGATTCAGATTCCAGGAAGCGGTTCTCTATTCCCGTTCCTGCTCTTTCACAGTGTCTTTTGTCGTGTCTCCCTCCCCTCAACCCAAACCGGTTGCAGAAGGCCGCCCCTCTTTGAGCCTGGCTCCGCAGGAGGTTTCTTCCTGTTAAAAGGGAGTTTTTTGTTCCCGCTGTCAACCATGCTTGCTCATAAGTGAGTCATCTGATTGTTGGGGTTTTCTTTACATTATTGAAGGGTCTTTATTTTACATATAAAGCGCCTTGAGGTGACTGTTACTGTGATTTGGCGCTGTATAAATAAAACTGGATTAATAAAAGCATCTCTGTGCAGTTTGACCTGTAAACAAACACATAAAGAAACAAAAACTCTGAACTCCGGAAGGTTTCAACTCCAGAAGAAGATGCACATTACTTCTCAGACTTCAGAATAACAGAGTTATGTAACGACTGCAGCAGCTAACGAGTCTGCTGAGCTGATGATGAGGCTCTGACCTGTGGCTTCAGACAGGAAAAACTGTACAGCAGAGTCTCTGCGGAGCCCAAAGAGCCTGCTGGCAGACACCATGTGGAGAGTAAGAAACAGCAGCATTTAATACACTGGAAGGAGATGGCGGGTGGGGGAAGATTGGCATCATGAACACATTTGTGTTGCCTCCACTGCTGGCTGTGTAGGTGGCGTCTCCATAGAAACCAGAGCTTGTTACGGCTGCCTGTATCGAGTGTTGATACTCTGGAAGCTGGAGGAGCTTACAGAGATGATGAAGAGGGAACCATCTGCCCAAAAACAACCCAAACCACCAACACTCTGGATGGTTGTCTCAATGAAAGTTGTTTTCCAAAGTATCACATGTAACACATCAGTTTCCTAAAAATATAACTGTTAACAGGCACTCAAACCTAAGGAGGTAAGGAGGACACTTCGTATTCTGAGAGAAAAAAAACGTTTTCCTGGTCTCTAATCCTCTGATTGTATCTGGTTTCTAGCTTTTTAAAGCTACTGTTTCCATAAGGACGTCTCCAGACAACAGTGGAGGATGTGAGGGCCAGCAGAAAGTGGATATGGCTCTTTCTAGCATGTCAACATAGGAAAAAGTATACGAAATCAGAAACAGACACGTCAAGAACTGACACTCAGTCCTGGTTACACAAAAATCCCTTTCCACGTGGATTTCCTCTTGTGATCCTTCTATTTTAAGAAGCCAATTCGAATTATTTGGTAATTATTTCAATCTCTGTTTTGACATCACAGAGAAAAACAAGCCTCTCAGTCAGCTGAGCAGAATCAGTTTTTATCCACTGGGAGCTGTGGCTACTGAAACCAGAGCTTGCTCTGATTTACTCGTGCTGTTTCAGTTGTTACTTATCTCTGTGGTGTGTTGTTCTAAATTGAAGATAATGATAATTAACAATGAGGCACATGTTTTATTACTAATTTTTATAAAATTTACACTCTTAATGTTCCAAATCATAGTTTATGTCCTCTTATCAGCCTCTATATTCAGCAAGAGTCACTTTTCCTATCATGTCATATTATTGCTGGTTACACAGCATTATTTTGTTATAAACGTTAATTTAAGAGTTGTTTGACATGCTACCTGTCATATGCAGCAACAACATAAAGACAAAGCAGAAGAAAAAATGCAGTGTCTTTTGTAGCCACTTGACCTTGGCTCCCAACGTGAGTTTGGGGAAGACTGATGTTAAACTTACATGGCAGTACCACTGAAATAAACATATTTACAGGCTGGTGCTAAAAATGGTTTAGAGTTGCCCAAATATACATGTATACCTGAGTATAATAATAGAGGTTTGCTGTGGATCTAATAAAACACCTGGCTGACCAGCTCTGCACTAACATATCACTGTAGCTAGCAGCACTCATTTTCTTTGTGCTAATAATTGATTAATTATGTAAAATAAATATTGTTTTACGCCTTAAATAAATTAGTTATTTGATCACACAAGCCTACAAGCATTACCATTTAGAATGATTTTGCTATCAGTAACATTAACGGGGAACAAAGCTACAATTAGCAAGCTAGCTATAGCTTACATAGCGAATGTACCATTGTAGCATTAGCTACATGTTGCTGGTATCCTGAGCAGTTTTTATAGTAAGTTCCTCCCTGATTGATTAAATAAAATGAATTACTGAACAGCCATACATGCATACTGTGGCGAGCTCAGACAAGGAGGAGACGGAGGTATCGTTTGGTCTTGCTTCCCGTGAGCTAGCCAGGGAGCACAGCCGTTTATTAACATTTGCAGAAGAACACTGCCGCTAGCTAACTGCTCAGCGCGGCAACAACAACACACAGGGCGCCCTCTGACCCCAGAAGGACACACCGTCGCAGCGAGAGGGCGTCACCCGTCACTATGGCAACATAAACAAAACATAACTGTACAAACAGAACCCCGAACAGCCCTGACCCGCTACATAGCCCCCACCTAAGGGGTCAGTCATCCCCGACGACCCCATTACCCCACACAAAGTCCTGCAAATGTCCAGGTGCCTTCTTTTGGCGCACCGGCCGGTCACGACCGGCGGGGGAAAAGTCACTCGGGTCAGAACATGGGGTGCCACCATCATCCCCTGCCCTGGCGTCTGCCGGAGCGAGCGGTCGGTACGGTGAGAGCCTGTCCCGGTGTAACACCACCATGCGCCCCGGGCCCGGCATGCGGATACGGTACACCACGTCTGTTAGCCGCTCCACGACCTCCACCGGCCCTTGCCAGTGACTGCAGAGTTTGGGGGACACTCCTCTCTTGCGAACCGGGCAGTACACCCAAACCTTGTCGCCAGGCATGAAAACCCTCCCTCGGCACTTGGTGTCGTAGGCTCTTTTCTGTCGTACTCCGGCGCTGGCCTGGGCCTGGCGGGTGTAGTCATGAACCACCTGCAGCCGCTCCCTCAGCCTCCTGTAGTAGTCCATCTCTGGCCCACCATCAATCTCCGGCTCGGGGGGGGACCCGAACACCAGATCCACAGGCGTCCGGAGCTCCCATCCAAACATCAGAGCGGCAGGTGTGCACTGGCTGGACTCCTGCACCGCAGTCCGATACGACCAAAGGACCAAGGGCAGATGTCGGTCCCAATCCCGCTGGTGGCAGCTGGTGAGAATGGCAAGCTGGGTGGCCAGCGTGCGGTTGAAGCGCTCAACCAAGCCATCGCTTTGTGGGTGGAGCGGTGTGGTTCTCGTCTTCTCCACCCCCAGTCGCTGGCAGATCTCCCCGAAGACCTTCGATTCGAAGTTACGCCCCTGGTCACTGTGGAGCTCAGCCGGGACCCCAAAACGGGTGAACATCTCCTCCACCAGCTTCTCGGCCGTCGTCGTTGCGCTCTGGTCCGGCACCGCGTAGGCCTCTGGCCACTTCGTGAAATAGTCCATAGCCACCAACACATACTGGTTCCCTGACTCTGTGACGGGGAAAGGCCCTAGGACGTCCACTCCCACTCTTTCCATTGGGGCCCCCACCAGGTACTGCTGAAGGGGGGCAGTGGAGCGTTGAGTTGGGCCCTTCTGTGCCGTGCAGGTGTCACAGCAGTGCACATGAAGTTCCACATCCCGTCGACAGCCAGGCCAGTAGAACCGTCCCCTGAGGCGGCGGAGAGTTTTGGTGTTCCCATAGTGTCCTGCCCCCACCGAGCCGTGGACCAGCTCAAGCACCTGCGACCGCAGCGACCGAGGCACCAACAGCTGCAGGAGATCTCTGCCCTGACCGGGGGCCCGCCATCTCCGGTACAGGAGGCCGTCGTGGGTCTCCAGATTGTTGTGCTGGGAGTAGTAGGCCTTCACTTCGGGCTCCTGTCCCGACACCCCCGTCCAGGCGGGGCATTGCGCCGCCTCCAGCCAGGCCCCCACCTGAACCAACGTCGCGTCGGCCTCCTGCTCCCGCTTCAGCTGCTGCGTTGTCAATGGGAGCCACCCCCCTCCGCCGGCTGTGGCCTGAGCAGTAGCCACCCCCAGCACCTCCTGGGCCCACTCCTCCTGTCGCAGGCAGTAGCGGCACTCGACAGCTATGCAGGGCTGTCTGGAGAGGGCATCAGCGTTGCCATGCTGTCGACCTGCCCGATGCTGGATCTCGAAGTCATAACCCTGAAGGACCTCCAGCCAGCGGGCCACCTGCCCTTCTGGGTGTTTGAAGTTCAGGAGCCAAGTCAGAGATGCATGGTCAGTGCGCAGGAGGAACCGGCAGCCGTGCAGATATGGCTGGAAGTGCCGCACCGCTAGCACTACGGCCAGCAGCTCCCGCCGGGTCACGCAGTAGTTCCTCTCGGCTCGCCCCAAGGCACGACTGAAGTACGCCACCACCCGTTCTCCAGCCTCGTCCTGCTGGGAAAGGACTGCCCCGACTCCTACATTGCTAGCATCAGTGTCCACAATGAAAGGTTGCCGGGCGTCGGGGTAGGCCAGGACTGGGGCTCTGCTGAGGGCCTCCTTCAGCTGTGCAAAAGCCGCAGCACAGGCCTCCCCCCAGCCAAACAGCTGTCCCTTGTCAGTCAGGCGGTGGAGGGGGCTGGCCATCATCGCAAACCCCTTGATGAACCGACGGTAGTAGGAGGCTAGGCCCAGGAAGCTCCGCAGTTCTTGGACGTTCGAGGGAGTCGGCCAGTCCCGGACCGCAGCCACTTTTGCAGGGTCAGTGGCGACACCTCAAGCGCTGATCACATGGCCCAAGAACGTGGTCTCTCTCGCCAACAGCTGGCATTTCGCGGGGTTGAGCCGCAGCCCAGCTCGTCGGATGGCACTCAAGACCTCGCTCAGGTGAGACAGTGCACTGTCGAAGTCGCCACCGTGCACCAACAGGTCATCCAGGTACACAACGCAGCGGCTACGAGGGATATCCACGAGCACCCTCTCCATCAGCCTCTCAAACGTCGCTGGCGCATTGCAGAGCCCAAATGGCATGACCCTGAACTGCCACAGCCCCTGTCCAATGGTGAATGCAGTCTTAGGCCTTGCGTCGGGGGCTAGCTCCACCTGCCAGTAACCGCTGCGTAGGTGGAGGGAGCTGAACCAACTGGAGCCGGTAACGTAATCTAGGGCCTCGTCGATCTGCGGCAGCGGGTACGAGTCCTTCTTGGTGACTGCATTGAGACGGCGAAAGTCCACGCAGAACCTCGGGCTGCCATCCTTCTTCCCCACCAGAACCACGGGTGCCGCACATGGGCTATTGGACGGCTCGATCACCCCAGCCGCAGCCATCTCACGGATCTTCTCTTCCGCTACCTGCCGTTTTGAGAGGGGCAGCCGGTGTGGGCACAGACGGATGGGCTGAGCAGAGCCGGTGTCGATGGTGTGCTGGACCAGACTCGTCTGCCTACAGTCTTTGTCACTGGCGGCAAAGATGTCCACATTCTCGTCCAGGAGGCACCTCAACCGCTGGCGCTGGTCGACGTTGAGGCCTACGCTGCTCCTCTCTCTTCAATCGCCAGTTTCCCAAGCGGGGAATGTTCTCCTCGACAGCTTGCTCCAGCCTCTGAATGTCTCTCTCCATTACGGCGAGGGTGAGCTATCCCACTTCTGACACCAATGTGGCGAGCTCAGACAAGGAGGAGATGGAGGTATCGTTTGGTCTTGCTTCCCGTGAGCTAGCCAGGGAGCACAGCCGTTTATTAACATTTGCAGAAGAACACTGCCGCTAGCTAACTGCTCAGCGCGGCAACAACAACACACAGGGCGCCCTCTGACCCCGGAAGGACACACCGTCGCAGCGAGAGGGCGTCACCCGTCACTATGGCAACATAAACAAAACATAACTGTACAAACAGAACCCCGAACAGCCCTGACCCGCTACAATACGTTACAATCATTATAGTAAGATGAGGTCTACTGTTTTGAAAGTGAGCTACCATTTTTGTAAAATAAATGCCACGAAGACTGCATTGGATGAAAACTGTTCTCAGTGCATCAACCATTTAATCATTAGTTATTTTTCCTCCTCACCCCCAAGTGGTCGCAGCCCTCCCTGAGCCTGGTTCTGCTAGAGGTTTCTTTCCGTTAAAGGGGAGTTTTTCCTCCCCACTGTCGCCAACTATTTGCTCATGGGGGTTCTCTGATTGTTGGGGTTTTCTCTGTATTACTGTAGGGTCTTTACCCTACAATGTAAAACACCCTGGAGTGACTTGTTTGTTGTTATTTGGCTCTGTGGGGTTTTTGTTGTTGGTTTTTTTTTTGGTTTTTTTAATTGAATTGAGTTGAACAAAACAATTTCCGTGTTCTGTTGGGACCAAATTTTCAGCTGTCACAAAAAAGATGTGGAGAAACTGACTATTAAGGAATAAACACATTTAATTCAATCAAGACAATTTGTCCCTCACATCTTAATCAGAAAAAAATGACACAAACTAACTGCATGTGAACAAACAGCCAAGATTTAAGTGAGAAACTGAGCTCTTATTTATGCTCTTACTGACCACATGATGGCAGTGCAGAGCAAAGCATGCCAACTAGCACTCTTGGTCCACACACACACACACACACACACACACACACACACACACACGCACACACACTACAACAAGTGCTGGACCAAACAGCAGTGGTCACAACACCGCACAGCAGAAGTGCCTCCTTTGGTGAATGTAATTTTTTTTTTCACTCTCTCAGCCTCTCAACTGCCCTGACATCTGATGGCTGATGCTGAGCAGCAGCCATTTCCATAAGCAGTGAGTGAGGAGAATGGGGATAGAGGGATGAGAGCTTGATGGAGACAGAGTGGGAGAGTTAAAAAAACACAGTGAAAGGGAGCGAAAGAGAGAGATAGAGAGATGTGGGTGGTTTTGAGCAGAGAGGAAAGATGCTCTGCTCTGGAAGGCTGTGTGGGCGTTCGTTGCCGGTGAGGAGCTCGGGGATGAGCCGAGCCGCCTGTGACCCTCTGTGGAGATTTTAACCCCTGGATAACAGCTGCTCCGCACCTGGCCTGGACCAGATCCCAGAGCCCCAAACATGCAGGACTCCCACAAATCTCAGTGTTTTAAAAACCTCTTTCACAGCAACAGCAGGAGCAAATAGATGCTATGAGCACTCAGAGGTATTTCACTGAGAGGCTTGACACACACACAGTGCTCTGATGATGTTTACATGCAAATGAAATGCTAAATAATATCGCCATAATACATATGAGGTGCTTCGGCTTTGTGTCAGCTTCACGAGGACCATCCTTTTGCTTTTCTTTGACCTCATCTCTCTCTGTGCCGTGTTTTATCTCTCCATCTCTGGTGGATTGTGTACTGGGTGACCGTTCGCTCTGGGTGTCAGAGGCTCCGGATGAAGAGGTGCCTACAGATCATCGAGTGGTCTTGAAAGCATCACATGAGATCCTCTTGGATGCACATCAGAGGCAGCTCTTGTGGTGAATTTTATACCAGAACATTGCTTCGAAAAACAGATTGTTCCAGTTGTAAAGCAAGAACATAGAGACACTGAGCAAACTGTGTTGACTCTTCAGCCTTTTTTTAAAATCATGAGTGCGCGTTACCAGGTGCATGTGTGCAAAATGTGTAGATGCACAAGTGTTCATGGCTTGTATCCTGTCATATAAATCATGTTTATATGGCTATAAATCTGGAAATCTTTGTGGAGACTTTTGCTCTATAATTTTAAAGATTGTATGTACATATTTTTAACTCATATTTTTGTCACTGAAATTGTGTTAAGGGAAGAAGCTTAAATAATTTGTTTCATTACTTTTGCGTTACTTTGTAACACAAGTCTGAGGTCATGGTTCTCAGCCCCGAATCGGGGAAGTGATCACTCATTTTTGTATCTCCTGCACAAACTAAAGTCAGCATTGAATAAATAAATAAATGAATCAAATAAAAATCAGAATGTGCAATACCAGAGAGATGCTCCTCTTGTCATGAGGTTCATATGAGAGCTGGACCCAAAAGCAGACGCCATGCACTCACTGAGAACTATGTACAAGACTTTATTTACGAGGATAAGAAGAGTGAAGCAGAAGCTGGAGGTAACGGGACAGCTTATAAGGAGGGCTGTCCCGAGAGGTAACCACGGGAGTTCTGCACCACAGGGAGAAACAGTTACTGGCAGGTGAGTAAGGAGAATCTGACAAAGGTGCTGTTGGCTTACATGCAGGGCCAGGCTGAAGAGCTGTGGGGAGGGTTTCCGTGGGACAGGGGCAGTACAGGGGGAGGAATGGTTCCCTGAGTTGCCAAGAACGTCAGGGCTGGCAGGATGACAGGCAGGTGAAGTGACTGGATGATGATTTCCTTAGTGAGAGCTGACGACGGAGGTGGAATGAGGAAGCCAGCGCTGGAGGAAGTGAACAACAGCCGGTGAGTCCAGGGCCGGATGGTACGAAGACCTGTGCACGAGGAAGCAGAGTTAAATACGAAGACAGGACGAGGGAAGAGCGGAGCCTAGACGAGGCCCAGTTACCACAGTAGGCTGTAGACTGAACGAACTGGCAATGAGTAGCTTAAATAGTCCTCCTGTAACTGACCACAGAATGACCACAGCAAAAACTCCTCAGCTGCTCCCACGGACCATGACACCTCTACGAGGAAGCGATTGGCGAAGGAGGGAAAAAAGAAACACTTCCAGGCTCAGTACGGGGGAGTTATCTGCCTCGGCTGATTGGCAGAAGAAGAGAAAGACAAAAGAGAACTGAATAACTTATACAAGGAAAATAATCTAGTGAAACAGTGACGTCACTCATCTGCAAGCTAACATTTTAAACCCTGAGGTTTTTCATCTTGGTCAGGACCATCTGATTATTTTGGAGCCAGAAGTGACCATATTTGGATAAGCCAATGAATTTTTCTGAAAATATAATTTTTCTTTCATTCATGCAGTAAATTTGTCTTGTCACGAGCTGAGCAGGTGTACTGTGGGTTGTTGTGTGGATGTGGTCTCAACTCAATAGTCACCACCAGTAGTGCATAACATGAGGAGTGGAGATGGCCAGTGTGCTTTTTCCATGCCGCCATTTGGGCTGCGTGTGCGTAGGGTGTATTTTATCTATATCTTTGACAAGCACACAAGCAGCAGTTTAGCGTCTTTGGCTACAAGACATGTTCAGCAAATCAAGATATCTTTTCCTTGTCTGGGTTCATTTACCCTACAATCAGCAGCCAGGCTATAGGCGGTCACATGATGATGGTCATTAACTTGATGAGAGTGGAATATTTTATGTTACAAAAACACAGAGGCTGAAATGAACGCGGCCACTGCAGCCAGTGCAGCAGCGTGCATGTATGATAGCTGAAGGTAGTTTGCAGGTATTAGTATGGTGTTAAACAGCGCTATATCGTTGTGCGCTTTGTTTATATGATTTTACAAAAGTAAAATCAGGCCTGTTTTGAGCCAGGACGGAAAGCCGGTAAAAACTGTGAGTGTTAAAAGACGGGAAGACCTGAGTCTAATTACAACTGCATAATTCATTAAGTTAATACGCCGGGTTGTTTAAATATGTGTTTAATGTTTAATGGCAGCATAAGTTATCGATCATAAAATAGCATACGTCAGACATAACCACAGGTTAGGTGTGCCGCATAAGTTGCCATAGTTGCTCCATAACAGCTTCTTATAAAGTATGAATGAATAAAATGGCCTGAATTTGTATAGCGCTTTACTAGTCCCTAAGGACTCCAAAGCGCTTTACACTACAGTCATCCACCCATTCACACACTGGTGATGGCAGCTACATTGTAGCCACAGCCACCCTGGGGCGCACTGACAGAGGCGAGGCTGCCAGACACTGGCGCCACCGGGCCCTCTGACCACCACCAGTAGGCAACGGGTGAAGTGTCTTGCCCAAGGACACAACGACCAAGACTGTCCAAGCTGGGGCTCGAACCGGCAACCTTCCGATTACAAGGCGAACTGCCAACTCTTGAGCCACGATCACCCCTAGGTGATAGAATAGGTACTGGGTCTGAAACGGGAGGTCAGTGCAGTGAGGAGGCGACCTTTGTGGTTAACGAAAGACTTTCACTTCTGTCTGTGGGAAAGTACTTTGTACTCCAGTCAGAGATGTCATCAGATGATGGTGACAAAATGGTGATAACATTCTATAAAGAACATAAAAAAGCAATAAAATGTAACAATGTTGCAAGTAAGAGATTAATGCTGGAGAAAGATGTTCATCTTGGGATTTAGTGGTGAAAGTTATTTTTGCTTAAGTTTATTGTGACATCAAGTTTTCTCTTAGTGCTTAAGCTCACGGCTGCACAGTACAGCTTTTAAACTTTAAACTGGATCCATTTAAAGATGAAAGGTTAAAGATGACAGGTCCTCTGTGCTTGATCCGTCGTCTAGTAGTCGCAGTTCCAGCAGTGTTAGAGACGTAGCTGCAGATCTGAATACTTTGCAAATATAAAACATATTCGTAACTAACCCACCGCTCACCTGAACTCAGAAAACACTTCCCTCGTGAGTTTATAGGCTCGGTCACATGTTGCAGGGCACGCCGAATAAAACATTTTTAGGGATTTTGGCTAGCCAATAAGCATGTGGCTTCACAGTCGGATCCCTCCCTCCTTCGTTACGTCCAGTTTTAACCATCCAGGATGGCGACGCTCAGCTCGAGGCCTCTCAACGCAAGCCAGTATGTGGTGTCAGCGTGGCTACGTCCATTTTTTATACCGTTTGTGGTTAAACCTGGAATTACCTCGCTAAGCTCCTAATCCTGTCTGACCCACTTGAGTTCAACTTGGGCTCTGTGTGGCCCTGAAACTAGAACACGTTTGAAACCCCCTGTGTTCGGGGGAAGGTCTGTTTTCTGCATGTCTCACCATCTACAGTACAATCCCCGAAAGCGCATTAAAATATTTTCACAGGAGCTGTAAAGGATCACTCTGCTGCTGCGTTCAAAGGTCTCAATAGAGTTTATTTACTCAGACTTCAAGGAAGTCTGAGTAAATAGCCGCTGCTGTGACCCGTGAACTGCTTGGTTTTATGATTATATTGGCCTGCCTGGTACACTGATCTCACGGTGGATTTGCTCTACATCTGCTGCCTCTTGATTTTCACTGATTGCAGAAATTTAGAAAGCCCGATGACCCCTCGTGTTCAGGAGACATTTTCATTGATTCACTGTTTGTATTTAGAGGCCTGTGTGTGCTTCTTTAATTACCAAAGTGTGCAGAAAACATGATAACAGCAGCTTTGAATTACGCTGAATGTGTGAATGTCAGAGCATTTGGCTTTTGAAATCATCATGTTAATTGCCATCAGCAGTTAAATGTGTTGACAAGGAGCAACTGCTGGTGGAGACTGATTAAGGGAGGCAGACGTTTATTTCGTAACACTGAACAGACGACAACACGAGATCTCATGTCTGCTTAGCCTGGTAACAAGATCCCCATGCACCAGAACACACTGAGGACTGTGTGACATCGGATATTAACCTCGGGGAGAGATGGTTCACCTACAAAACCCCCGAAAACCCCAAATTTGCCCCCTGGAAATGTTGTAGACATCCACTCAGCCCTGTGTGGAGTTTATTTAACAGTCAAGTCATTAATTCAAGCTGCTGTGCAAGAAATACAGCAATGATTATTTTCATCTGCAGAGAGGTTTTTATTCTGTCTTTGGTTAGATGCAATGCTCCTGATATTTTATTTATCATCACAAAGGATATTCACAGTATCTACAAGCGCTGTCATTTGAAATAGTCAAGAAATCAAGTACAACTAGACGGGGACGCTATAATCTTTCCTTTATTGCCAAAAGTAGTTTCACAAAAACAGATAATGGCCTACTTTTTACACACAAATATATAATCAGCCAATCGCATGGCAGTGATTCGGTTTATTCACATTAATCTGCTGAAGTCCAAAGGAGAAAGGTGATTTCAAGGGGCTAAAAAAATATATTAAGATATCCAGTGAATAGAAGTTCTCTGTAAGGAAAAGCCTTGCAGATGTCAGAGGTGAACAGTGGGCAGACAGAGGGCAACAGTAACTCAAATAACCACTCGTCAGAATAAGCAGAAGATCATCTCTGAATGTATAATGTGTTGAACTCGGCTAAGAACAGGAAAAACGTCGTCTAGCCTGATGAATCTTAATTTCCGCTCTGATATTTAAACTGCAGGGTCAGAGTTTGATGTTCACAACATGAAAGCAGGGCTGGTAATCAGACAACACTCCCCTGTTCACGGTGATTTACCTTCAGATTTGAGTGTTTAAATGATCTTAAAGAAACTCAAATCATATTAGTATGCACCAAAATCTATTTGTATGCCTCTTTTAACTAAATACAAGCTAAAAGGTCCACTTAGAGTAATAGATTTTGAGTGCTGCATCAAACAAAATATTCCTATGCCACTAGTGCCAATTAAGAAGGAGAACATTTTAGGAGGAACTGTAGCGGATGGAAAAATTTTAATGCATAAAGTCCAGAGCTTTAATAATTTTCCGAGCTGTTTTCTTCCTGCTTTTTAATTACAATCTTCACTAGTGCGACTCTGAAGGCTCTTGAAGATAATTTACCAAGGCCACATGAGAGGCACTGCGCCGCCGGCTCTCTAACCTCCTAATTGGTCGGTGTCACTCTCTCACAGCACTCAACGCAAAGATGGAAAGCCTCCTTTTAGTTCCCAAGGAAACAACGAGGCCGCTTTTCACACTGCAGCAGGCTCTTTTTCAGCTCCCGCCAGCATAGAGTTGTGGGCTTCCACACAGCCAACACAGACAGACAGAATGTTTTTCAATCAGAGATTTTTCTTTGAGTCATTTAGCCTTTTTCACTGAGACAAATAAACTCCAAGTTCTTAGTAAACATCATCATCCTGCACGTAAGACTTCCTGTTGCTGAATGATCACATCTCCCTCCACGTTTCCATTTTATAACACTTACTTCATGCTTGCTCGTTGCATCATGTCTCCAGGACTACCAAGTTTCTGATGGTGGCAGCTTCTGTAACCTGTTATGAATGTTATGAATAATGTGTTGTCATGAGGAAAATGCACCTGCACACCTGTGGCTGGCTGTGAACTCTGCAGATGTGCAGGCATGTTATTGCAGCTGGAGTTTAAAAACTTTGAGACAAGATCAAATCTTAGCCTTGGTTATGAAGAGTTTTCCTATTTAACCTGGGTGTGAGGAGAATGAAGCCATGTTTGGTTTAAGATAGGGTACCTAAGTTATTCTACTACAAAAACAAATATCCAATTTCAATCTAAATATATGCAGATATATCAGAAAATTCAACATCATGTGCATTTTCATCCAAAACATACACAGATATTATCATTGGGTTTAATGGAGGTATTAATTCTCCATTAAAGTAACCAGTAACCAGCAGCAGGATCCATATGAGCATCCCCCAAAGCCAAAGTTGTGAAAATTGTGATGGTTTTTCATTCAGTTATCTTCAAGAACTTGAAGCACTTACAATTTAACACCACACATGATTTTGTCTGCTTTTTTTTAATGAATGTGAGGAAGGTTACAGTGTCCTCATCATCTAATAATTTAATCTCTTCACAGGGAACTTGAGAAGCAGCTGAATCCAGCGTGTGCTCTGTGATTTGGTTAGCTCTTTTAAACACAACCATTAAATAAAGAGGTTTCAAAGGTTTTTGTTGGTGCAAAAAAGTATCTAAGATTACTTCAGTTATTTAATTAATTATCTAATTAATTCAGAGCCAAAGCTGATTAAATGACTAATGATTAAATGTAGGGTGGTGTATGAACACAGAGAATGAAAACAGATGAGTGAAGGTCACATGATCTCGTTCTGTCAGTCACTTCTCACAGCCGCTGTAGGTCAGGGTCGGAACGTAGATCAACACTTTCACATTTAGCTCTCCACCACAGCAGACCGGTGCTGCGTCTGCATCACTGCTGACACCACATCAGCCCATCTGTCAGTCTCTCAGTCCACTCTCCTCTGAGTCATCAACGAAACCCAGAGATACTTAAACTCGTCCACCTCAGGGCAGCAACTGGGCATCCCTTTTAACCAAGAACCATGGCCTCAGACACTGACAAGCTAATTCTGAACTGCCCCAGTGTGAGCTGTAGGTCACTACCTGTTGAAGCCAAAAGAACCCCATCACCTGAAAAAATATACATTTTGCTGTTTCTTTAATTTCATGTTCTTTTATTTAACATTTTCTTTTTCTTTTGTATTCACTCGCTGTACCCACGTCCTCATTTTAGGTTTGACAGCGTTTTAGTAGATAAAGGTGAATGGCTTGGACAGGAATTGATCTGCAGTTTGGGGAAGGCCTTGAAGGGGACCGGCGGTGGCTCCCGGGGCTGGCAGATCCCCGTGTACTAAATAAAAGCAAAGAGGTTAAAGAATTGAAAAGGAGAGGGAGGGTGGGGCACATAAACAAGAACGAACAGCTTGTAGAACTGGGGGAACATATATAGAGGAGAACCTGTACAGAAGGAGTGTTTGGAGGCGTGGTCCCGCTCCTGAAATTCAGATACTTTATCTCCAATAGTTTTAATTTGTCTTCTTTGGGATGTGTCACCAATAATGATGAGTCTGTCTACAGGCAGGAGGTAAAAAGCGTGGAGAGCTAGTTCAGTGGTAACTGTATCTGCACACGCAGTTCAAAGTTTGCATGATCCGCTGCACGCAAATCTGTACGCTCGGAAACTAACTGTTCATTTCTTATATTTCCAATTTTCCTATTTATGCTGCATTTTAAATATGTTTCATGTAAATGCATGCACTGGAATGACAACACAAAGTATTTGTAACTCCTGTCTGCAAAATAAACAACACTGTATATCTCTTGCTTTGGATACTTATGGATCTGTGGGACCAAAATCCAGATAGACAGAAACAATCGTATTGAAATGTGTAATTCAATTTTTAGAGTTTTATGTTCTGCTTATAACAGAACAGGTACTGTGACAGCAAAGCAACAGTTACGATTCTGAGATGATTAGAGATTTTTATTCTACAGGGTGGGCCATTTATATGGATACATGTTATTACGGTGTATCCATATAAATGGCCCACCCTGTATTTTCAGGACTTACATGGCTGACCTGCTCATGTTCACATGCAGAGTAGTTGAAGATTGTCAGGGTTTCTGGGTCGTTGACCCAGTATTTTCAGTTCACGTTTACTGTTTATCTACTGCCTGTTCCACTTCCTGTTTTATTGTGTTAGCCTTGGTCTGTGTGCATTATGTTCAGTCCTCTTCCCATTTATCATTAGTTCATTATGTTCAGCTGTTCACTCACCTGTCTCCAATCGTTGTCATTGTTAGTCATGTATTTAAGCCCTCTCTTCCCTTCAGCCCTTGTCGTGTCATTGATGTTATGTTGTCCTTCCCGTGTGTTCCCTCAGTTCAGTCAGCCATTCAGTTGTCCAGCCAGTCAGTGTCCGTTCACCCTCTGTTCATCCACTCCTTATAATAAACCTTCACCAGTCTTCACCTACCTGCGAGTCCTGCGTTTGGGTTCCTTCTTCCTCGCCTCCACACAACGCCTGACAAAGGTGACTTACATAACCACCTACAAGCCATCATTTAACAGCAATAAACCCGTGAGGTCACAGCGACTGCTCGTAATGATTAGTGTACTCTCCGGAGAGGCTCCGATCAATACACTTCACTCTATTTTGTAATGATTGAATAAGACTGATTAAAAAGCACTGAATGTTTCCTTCAGAGTCTCAGGCCCCCTTTGTTGAGACCTGAACTAACTGGAGGTTTTCATCATGGTCTTTGTCACTTGATTGAAACCAACATTTATTTTCAGCTCTCAGTCTTGATTCAATCTTCGTGTTACCATTATTAATCTGGATGAAAGGCACTATCAAATTAGTATCCATTTAATTGTGAAAAGTTTCTTTGCTTTTTTCATCCTATAGGCTAAATAATAATTTTCAAATGATGTTAGCGCAGCTGCAACCTCTTTATTAAAGAAGCAATCAATTTGTCTAGCAGAGAGCTTCTGTGACTTCAAATTTGTTTTTTAAAATGGCCAAAAGAGAAAACAGTTCCCGTAAAACCTGTAATGTTAACCAGTATGTCTGTGAAGGTTCTCAGTCATCCAGGTCATCGTAGTCTAAAGAGCTTAGAAAGAAAAGCGTCTGGACTTCTTTTAGTTTCCTTTAAGATGTTTCACCTCTCATCCAAGAAGCTTCTCAGTTCTACAAGCAGCTGGTGGAGAGTCCCAGATTTAAGCACTATGGGAGTCTCCCCAAGAGGGTCATGGACCCCTTTTTGATCCTCTACCTAATCACACGACTAAGTTGTGAAAATGGGTGTAGGTCACAATCAGCCAAGGTTTCGGGTGAACCCATTGTGAAGCCTAGCCCACTCTATCATGTGATTTCCTGAGGCCAAATAGCCCTGGATGTGAGTGGGCGTTAAGGCGTCTGGAAGGGGATCTCAAAACTGGATTATAGATGGCAGACAGTTGGTGTCCAGTTGGTAACCAGTGCAACCAGTGCTCCAACCACAATTGAACGAGACGTGAAAGATACAGCCCACAACTAAACAAAATGATAAGTGCATCAGTCTCTAGTCTGTATTTTGCAATTATTACTACAAAATGCAGACAAATTACTCGTAAGTATTTTGTACCAGATGATGGGTGGACACCATCTCTCATGTTTGGTGGAGGAAAGGGAAGGTTTTCGGTGCACTAGTGGTGATAAAGATTCGTGTCTAATTCCTACTGTGTTCTTTTAGAATGAATATTTTGGAAAAACACAACAGATTCAGTGTGTTTATATGTTACAAGTTTGGATTTGGTAAATTCGGAATTTTGTGTCATTTTTTTAACAGCGCACTCGGGCTGTGATGGACGTTTGAGTGAAAAAGTGAGGGAAAAGGAAGATATGTTTTAGGGTGTGCCCTACTGATACAAATAAGGATTATATGAGCAATGAGCATGTGAAGTGTTCATAGCTTTTCAGTGAATATTTGTATTCTTCCAGATGTTTTTACTTTACAGAAAGGATTATTTCCACCAGACTGTAAATGATTCCGTTAAATTGTGTCATTGTTTTCATTGTGTTTCCCTACGGTTCACTGGTATGGTCTCCGACCAAACTGGTTATACAATTTCTGGTCAGATCTCGAACGCATTCTGGCCTCATCTGGGCTCGCCACACCTCTGGCGCTGGCAAATGTTGTGTGGGCCCAAATACCAGAACACACTCGACATTGGGCCAATATAAGATGAACTTTGGCCTGAGCCGAGGCAGCCACACTCACCCAGTCAATGGTGTCGGTCGGGGTCAAACGCAGATCAAAGAGAACTGCGAAGAGTCACATTTAGGCTGAAAAATAGATACTATATATGTATCGAGTTACTTTGAATGGAGGAGATCACTTCAACAGCCTCTGGATACTAATTCATTCATTTTTGGCATCAGAGACTTACTGACATCAACTCAATGACATCATGCTGAAGAAATTGGAAAGTGTTTAGGCTTTTGATGCCGTTTCATATTTATTTGGTCTAATGTTTGAGCTTTTGTCCGTAGCAGCAGCTACACAGAATAAGCTACCTCCCTCATGGACATGGAAAGGGGATGCTTGTCTTTGTGCTTAGTTCCTTGATGTGAATCACCTGTTAATAAGTTCTGTTTTCAGAAAGCATATAAATACAGGCAGGGTTTGCTGGTCTGTTGTTTTTATTTCATTGAAAAGAATGAAGTTAAAAGGATTTAATATGTTGGAAACACTAAGGAGGTACATAGCTCTCCATTCTCTGACAGATGTATAGGCCTAGTAGCCTTAATCTATAGTATAGTCTTGCATGCAACACCCAAAGGCAAATGCCATTTTTTTTGATAAATGGTCTGATTTAGTCAGTACTTAACATCATGGACTCAACCCTGGGACGCCGGTCACACGGAACCTCAGCCAACTGTTTACTGATCTATTTTTAGCCAACCTTGCGTACGCTCACATGCATATATATCGCTGTTAGATGCAAATTGCTGATGAAGTGTCCTACATTTCCCTCTCAAATATACATATTACAGCGTCTCCGAGCTGTGCTACGTGACTGATTCTGTGTCACTGCAAGAGGTGCAGCAGAGGAAACACCGACTGTCACATAAAAGAGTTGTGCAACACCTTTGTCTGAAACATTTCACATGCTGTATATGGGTTAATGTGTAACCTATTTTGAGCCAAAGGGACGCAGTACAACACTTGGCCACTAGAGGATAATTTGAGAACAGCTCCTGCAGCACTGGGCTCACACTGTCAAGACATAATTGGCACATTTTCATGAGGACATCATAATAATATAATAGTGTCATTTACACTAATCCACACATATCTGTGCAAGTTGTTTTATCAACGAGGGCATAGTTACAATATTTGCAGCACTAGCTTAACTCAGTTACTAAGAATATAGCAAGTTCACAAAGTCTAAAGTCTTGTGCCTGTCTGTAAATCTTTAGTTTCTTTAGCTGTTTATGCTCCAGCAGAGGAGGTCAAATCAAAGCTAATGGTACAACACAGCTAAGTGACCATGACAGCACCCCCCATTTTGGACTCGGCTCTTAAGCATCGCTGAAAAAGTTCATCACCAGAAGTTTGCATGCTAGACGCCAACTCTCAAACTATTCTCCAAGAGACAGTGAATATGTGAAGAATTCAAATTAATTCAATTCCATTTTCTCCGTATAACATTAAATCACAACAAGTTACTTCAAGGGAAATTTTTATTGTAATACAGAGAAAACCCCAGCATTCAGACGACCCCCTGCTGAGCAACCACTTGGCTGACAGTGGGAGGACAAACCTTTTATAACAGGAAGAAACCTCAGGCAAAACCAGGCTGCTGATGGCCTTTTTAATTCTGTTGGCTGCAGTGGTAAGGTATAACATTCTGTTTCCAGTTTGCACCAGCCTTTTCCACGACAGCTCAGGGAGTAAATAGTGAGTTTTGGCAGAGAAGTTGGCGTCTTTCATGCAAACCATGGGCAGTCACAAGGTTTTTGGTATCTACGTTGCAATCGATTTTTCAAAGCAAAAGACACTCACCACCCAGACAGGGAATACACATTTTTCCCTGGCACCTGGAGGCTGCTGGGGGTCACCAACCAGTCTGTAGGTCAGTGTGGCTGAGGGCTAAGTTACCAGCTTTCTTAACCGCAATCTGTTTAGGAACTTAGCTTGATAGCCATCTCAAAGCTAGTTGATTTGTTCCAACAAAGGTGACTTGTTTTATATAAAATCCTAATAATTAAAGGAAAATTTGGTCAGTTTATTTTACAAATTTAAAGATTGTCCAACCAAAGATTCTAGTAAGAATTTGGGGTCCAAAATGTGCAAATGAAGAAACTGTTTATTTTAAAAACACTAACCCACATCTGTGTTTGTCTGGCGTCCACGTTGGGCAACTTGTTGCATGTTTTGGCTCCATGTGCCAGGGGAAAGGTAAAGGTCTGACAAACCTGAACTTCAATACTTTCTTTATCAGCCTTACACTGCAGAAATGGTTTGTTACCTGTATGTGTAAAGCAGCAGAAAGGGAAGAAAACTTTTTTAATGTTTATGACACAATGCAACTTTATTTGTCACCTCGTGCACACGGAGCAGCCAAACATCAAAATGCACCAGACTGAAATTCCTGTTTCTACCTCGTTTACTAATTTATACTGTGGGCAGCTTTTTGCAGAATGAAGCACAGAAACATCTTTCAGTCAGTGATGAACTTCTTCTCATTCAAACTCAGCATTTATGTCTTTGGGGAACAAACTGATTAAAAGTGCATATTTATTGGAAATTGCATTAATTATCTTTAATACAAAACATAATTTATGGCTCTAGTTAACCACTGAATTAATATGTGAGGCATGTTTAATGTCACTATACTAATAAATGACGCCAATACAATACTTACAAGTTTTTGTTTTGGGGGAAAAACTTTTGGGGACATTTGTCTTAATTTGCAGTACGGTTGCTGTTTGTTTTCTCCATCCTGCGTGCGGTTTTCTGTCTTAATGACAATGAAGGAGAAGAAGAAAACGCCCTTAGCAACAAGTGCAACATTACAGCGTACCTGCAATAAACACAACATAAACAAAAGGTAGAAAAATAGCTGGAATGCAGAAGGGCGGGTACTCGGTCAAGGAGTGTACTCAGCCCAGATTGATGGTGTGACACATGTGTGAGGCCCTGTTTCTGTGAACTGCATTCCTTGTGCATGGAGGCCTCCAGGATAGGGGCTTGCTGCAGTATTCTTGTGCCTGCCTGTTTAATCACATTTACAGGGGGATACAAGCAGCGGATTGGGATCGGCAGGCCTCCTGGACCGAACTCGGAGCTCACATGGCAGGCCATGCTTGCTGCTGGCATCTTAACCACAAAGGCACGCCTCTTTTCTCCTAAATGGTGACTCAAACCAATGCTTAAACATGTCCATCACTGCTCCACCCACCTCCCGATGTCACTCCACCCCTCCCACAGTCCACTTCCTTGCAGGATTCCACTCCAAGTCTTTCCTCTAGCTTGTTCCCTACATTGAAAGTAGGTCACTGTTTGCTTTGTATTATTCAGCAACTGGAATGATTGCGCGGTGAGGGCTCTTGACTGTGATCTGGGTGACATGCAGCCAGCCAGTGGTGTGCAGGGCAAGCGAGAGAGATAGAAGGACCCAGCAAGCAATAACAACATACCCCAACTGATGAATATGTTTTGCAGTGGGAAGCAAAGTGAAACTTTCCCATCAGGTTTGTTTTCTCATGCTAAAACTGCAAGCTCAGTACAAGACCTCTCCACCCACATCAGGTTGTAAATTTCATGCCACTGAGGAAACAGATGGATCCTTAATGAGCAGTCGTAAGGAGGATGATGAATAAATAGTAGCTGAAGCTTTAAGCTGAAGAGCGGGGAGGTCACAGCGGCAGGGGTCACGAAATGTTTTAACGTTAAAGAGCATGTGAAACGAAGTGAGACCTCTGCAGAAATGCACACTCATGTGGACAGGATGAACTCGCGTCGAGTTCATTGCCTCCTCGCAACACGCCAGGCGCAGCTTGCAGTACATTCATAAAACCTGGCAGGAGTTTGGTCTGAGCGTGTGCAGGTACATGAGGCATATCTGTGCCCACTCGGTATGAAATATTGTCCGTTTTCTGGCGCAAAATAAGCCCCGTCCGCAGAGGCTTTAGTCTCGGCTGGGATCCTACCTGGAATGCAGGACTGTTACATAACCAGGAGGACTTTGGATGCTCTGTGATTGATGTACTTTTGTGGCATGTTATTTAGGACTGGCTCCAGCAGTGACACGGAGAAAGCAAAAGCACACAATAAAAAAAATGACGAGCGGCACTGTAAAGCTCTGAGGTAATATTAAGAAATCGTGTTATCATGTGCTGAATCACTGCTGTTCTCAGGCTTGGGGGCATGCAAAAATGACCCAGGTACAAAAGAGCAAAAGAGGAAAAGGTTTATGTGATTTCTTATCTGCTTGTTATGCAAAACATTTTTATTTGATGTCAGTCTTCCCTTGGAGCAGCACAGAGCTACCGCCTGCTGGGTCATTAAGCCCCTGACTGTAGTAATAACCATTCAGTTAGTAGCTCTTGGCTCAGGACAAGAATGGCTGGTGGATTTGGGAAACATGTTTGGTTTTCCATCATTTCTAACAAGATTAAAATAGTATCGGCATTTAAATACAATGTGGGCCATTTAAAGGAATTCATAAAGGACCCAACTCATTAAAAAAGTACATTCACAACACTGAAAACTAAAGAATTTAGCATCATATTTATAAAGCATTACTGGGTAAAAGTATGAACCTTACATCATATCCACAGTTTTGTCCAGGATCATAAAAATGCTCTCTTGGACCGGCCCTTCTTCTTCGTTGTCTTTTTTAATGGTAGCCACAGATTATCTCTCTCTACCTCACCCTACCCCTAGCATCTTCCTCTGTCACACCCACCCTCTGCATGTCCTCCCTCACAACATCCATGAATTTTCTCTGTGGTCTTTACCTTCTGCCTGTCGCTTCTATATTCAACATTCGCTGTCTAACATACCCACTATCTGCCCTCTGCACAGGTCTAAACCATTGCAGCAGTTAAAAAGCAACTTTAACTCCAGACTAAACTCTCCCTCTGATGTACTCATTTTTAATTCTGTCCATCCTGGTCCCTCCCAACTTCTTCTTAACACCTCCAGCCCGTTTGTTGATCGATCAGATGTGGAATTCTCGATTCTTGATTCTCATGTTTGACTTGGTAAAAAATTTACACTGGATGTCCTTCCTAATGTAACCCTTCCCATTTAGATGGCTTTGAGACTGGCACTAGGAGTGCAGGGGTCTGTCCCCCTCTACCCCCTTCTTATGCACTGCTGCTTTTCATGTGAATATTAGTGCACACGGCTGTACACGAGTCTCAAAACCACGCTCAGTGTTTCCTTTACAGTTTTCTTCTGCACTGCGTAGCTCCTATTTATTTCTGATTAAATATTCTGATATTCCCCCTGACAGCTGGGAAAGGCTCCAGCACCACTGTTTCTGTGAAACATATAAGAGGAAGTGAATGGATTGATATAGTTTTAACATCTGCTCATTAAAAAAAATCAGTTAGTAAATAATTAATAAAGTTTTTAAAATAAGTTTTATATATTTATTCATATTCAAATGATATTGGAGTAGAAGTACAAGTACTTTATTGTTCTACATTACATTCAGCCTATGGTCCTGATTATGATCTCATCCAGTGGTGTTGGCCATTGTAAGAATAACAATGCTCTAGAGCTCTATAATTAAAAGCTGTTATTTTCATCTGCATGATGTGCAGCTACTGTGGGACGGCCTAAACCAGCCTCACAGTATGCAGGGATATAGGATATACCAGGATATACCGACTCCACGAAGGGTATCAGCAGAGCTTCTCTGGGATGTAATGCCCTGATTTTATGTCTTTGAGTTTGTTTCCTTGAGTCAAAGCATAAAAAAAGCCAGCTGTCCGCATAATTCTAATAAATTCTCTTACTTTCTTTATTTCTTGATGCGGCTTGTTCCCATTTTCCTCAGGCTGAATAAATAACTGCCACTCATGCTGGCTCTCCTTGCATTCATGATGTACGCTGCCACACTGTTGATGCCATTGATGAAAAGCCCAAATACGTCCCAGCACTGAGCCGTAGGTGTCAAATTGAACCGCTGACCAGAAAAAAAGACAGCATATGAGCAGGAATAAATGATCTGTTATATTCTTGCTGCGTTTCTGATCATTTTTTCTTTTCCTCATTAACAGCTGGAGATTACTGATGTTTTTTGGAAATCTGTCACACTTCCTTCTTAGCCTGATAGAAAAAAAAAGTTTGTGGCTGCTGCATTCATCTTTGTAATTAATCTCAATCCATTAAACCTAAAAGTATGAGTATGAGTGTGACTTCCTGCAAGAACATTTATCTGGTACTTTCTTTGTTTTTTATGAAAAAAAAACGTTTGTGTTTGTTTTGTTTGTGTTTTATGAATGATTATGAGGAAAAATGTCTAACCAAACTGGTCCGTATGTGTGGGTGAGATGACAGGTGTGTTATGTAAGAAAACCAGACAATGCCGTGATTTGTTAGAGTTGTTAGACTCCGCCATCCCACTTCGCATCCCTTTATTTAACGCTATTAAAGTAGAAAATGAGGAGAATTTAAGTGTAAATTCTGGCTTTCAGCTTTGATCCCATACTTCAGGTTTCAGATTCTCATTGATGTCAGTACATGAGACTGCTGGTCAAATTTTTCACTCACAAAAATTAGATGAAAAATTTTCAAATGAGTTGCCTCTATGGCCGAAGTAACACGTCTGAAAAAGTGGACAATGGTAAAACAAGGAAGAGGAACAAACAGCTTTGCTCTTTGTTTATCGTAAGTTATACTATGCAGTTAATCCTACTCACATTCCAGAACTGTCTGAATGTGTTTGTCACCTATTCAAACTCTGACTGCATGCAAGAAAAACACTAAAGAATGAATTTATACTCAGTCCTTCAGAACTGCCTTAGCTATTCTTGCTATAGCTTCACCAAGGTGCCTCAAACATTCTTCAAAGATTTTAGTCTATGTTGACATGAAAACGTCACACAGTTGCTGCACATCAATAACGCAATCTTTCTCTTCCATCACATTCCAAAGTTGCTATACTGGTTTGAAATCCGGTGACAGCTGAAGCCATTTGAGGACGGTGAACTCATTGTCATGTTCAGGAAAACCGTTTGAGATGATTTTAACTTTGTGGCTTGGTGTGGTTAGGTACACAGTGGATGCAGTTAGCAACAATCCTGAGGGAGGTTGTGATGTTTAAACGATGGTCAGTTGGTCCTAAGGGGCCCAAAAGTGTGCCAAGAAAATATTGCCACACCTTTACACCACCAGCAGCCACCTGAACCAATACAAGCAGGTTGAACCCATGCTTTCATGTTGTGTGTGAAAAATCCGGATCCTAGCATCCACAGAAGAAACTGAGACTTACCAGATAAACCAATGTTTCAATCTTATGTTGCCTAATTTTGGTGAGGCCATGCCAACTGTTGCCTCAGTCTGCTGTGCTTAGTTGAAGTGGTACCTGGTGTGGTCTTCTGCGGCTGTATCTAATCCTCTTCAAGGTTCAGAGATGCTCTTCTGCATATCTTGGGTGAAATGATTGATTATTTGATACACTGTTTCCTTCCTATCGGCCAGTGTAGCCGTCTTAGTGACTTTGTCACTATATTTAGCGAGTTTTCAGACCCCCTTAGTGCCTTTTTTTCTAAAAAGCGACTAGCAACAAATCTGGCGACTTATTGGTGACTTATGATGACTTTTTGACGTGAAAGCAAGTATCGCTCTTACTCTCAACAAGTAGCAGGTGCTGCCGTGGGCACCTCGCTCGTTCCAAAGCACTCACAGGCAGCAGATAGTCCTCACACAGCAGTCCCCCCCAGCTGCTATCAGAGTTCACCCCTATGCGTCCAAACTGCAAATGAATCGTGCATTAGCAAAGCCACTGCTCCCGCGCTGATTGTAATGCGGGGCGGGAGCAGCAATAAATGTATATTTTTCTTTGTCTAAAATAAATCAATGCACTAAAATACATCATTCTAATCATTGCAAACTTAGAAATCAGATGTCCTTGCAGAGCCTTAACTCCATCTTGTATATCCAATTTCGACTAAAGCCGTTCTGGTGAGGCTTGCTATGTCCATTTTGATTGTTAATGTAGTTTGTTAAAAACGTTATGGTTAAAAATAGTCTTCTTTCGCTGTTACTTTTTGTGGATCACAAGTTTAAAACTACTTAAAAAGACACACAAAAAAAGTAACTCCGTCAGAGTGCCTATTTCGGGTCACCAATTGTGCAAATTAGGCGATTAGCGATTTTCCTTACTGAGGAGTTGGCAAGACTGCTATCAGCTTGGCCATTGTCCTGTGACCACTGGCATCAATGAGGCAAGTCCTGCCAAGAACAACCGCTCACTGGATAGTTTCTCTTCTTCTCTCTAAACCCTGAAGATGGTCACGTGGGAAAATCCCAGTAGATCAACAGTTTCTGAAATACTCTGAGCGCATCTCGTTGAAAGTCACTTTCTACCCCATTCTGATGCTCAATTTGAACTTTATTGCTTTAAGCTAATTTTTAGTGCCATAGCTGCTGATGGAAGCTATTTTAATTGTACTCTAAGGGGTGACCTGTTTAGCTCTTAAGTTAAGTACATTTGTTTCAAATCTGTATAATTTTATATTGCAAATAATCACAGACATACCAAACTAGCTAGCTAACCAGGGAACTAGCTAGCTAACCAGGGAACTAGCTAGCTAACCAGAGCTAGCTAGTTTGTTACAGCTAGTGTTAGCTTCACAGCTTCAAACCCTCATATCCAAACTGAAATGCATGCAACTAAAAACATTGTTTAGTAATTAAGGTTGATTTGTAGGATGTGTAGATTGAAAAGGTTTTGTGCACTTTTTAGGTCCAAATGAGTTTAGTAGGAACGTGAGTGTTTTTTGTTTTGTTTTTGGTTGAACTGGATTTTTGTCCATTAATGGAAACTGAATTGAGAGAGAAATGATTAATTTTTAAAAGTCATCAACTGATTTGGACCAGAGGAGATCAGCTTTAGGTATGGAAGTGTCGTATCTTCTTGAACACCAAACACTTGTGATTTTCTGAGTGTTAAAGGGCTTTGATGTCAGCAAACAATGGAAAATTTGCATCATTTCTTTATCTAAATGTTACAGCTTTGTTACCATTTAAAAAACATTTGTCACTGAGAAGAGAAAAAATTGGTGATATTCATTATACTTACGATAATGTTGGTATGATAATGTTAGAGCTTAAAACCTTTCCATTCAGCAGCAAAATTGAGCGCACCAGGCCAACATGGTTTCAGTGGGAAGATGCAGCCCACACAGCTGCCTGGTTGCTTCATTGGGTCTCTGTTGTCTGGCTCAGTGGTGGGTTTGTAAATCGTATTGTTATCTGCCTCATCCTCCACAGAGAACAACAGAAAATCAGCGAAGATGTCTTGCAGAGCCAGAGATTGAAGACATTGTCTATTTAAAATAAGCTCTGTGCGGAGGTGATAAATATTCTCCTTTAGCGTAAAGACTGCTCGTTTGAAACGCTTTCTTTTGTGAGGACGCTTTGTTTTTGTTTCCTTTCACACATAAGCAAGGTCTGTGGCAGTTCTGGATGATGTTTACACTTTCCTCCTTCCACAAAGTGATGAAAATTACCACGTTTGAACCCCCTTGTCTCAGATGAAAATTGACCGAGGTAGCTGGTGAAATGTTATTCTTTAGCCCTGATGAGCCCAAACATGGGTGGAGAAAAACAACGGCATCCACACACTTTTTGACCGACAAACTGAACAATGTTGGTAGCAGAAAGCTTCATAATTCAAAGTATGTCAGCTCCTTTTAAGATACTAGTATTATAACAAAATAACAGTTCCTTACTTTGTCATAAGTGTGCCCACACACCACAACACAAGTGGTGGCTCCTTCCCTTTTCTGTCATGTACAGGAGCACTTGCTTGCCAGCACAGGGATGCACAGGAGCCCAATGTGTCCTACAGCAAGATTCAATTCATCTTGTAGAAGAAAACAAGATTTTTAAAAAAAATCCACTGTGAGTTTAAAAAATGCAATCTTCCTGTATTTCTCCAAAGAACTGAAAATGTGAGGAAACAGGAGGTTATGAGAAGAAACATTTTCTGCGTTACTCATAAACATTTTATCAGTTTGCTGCTGATGGCATCAGAAAGAATGAGCAGATAAAGTTCCCATCTCACTGTTTAGTGTTTCTTCTTTAAATCAGTTATCATATATGCAGTAAACACTTGTTAAGCAGCGATTAAGCCTGCGGGTGAGTCAGTAATGTTCAGCGTCTACCTGTTCTGTTGTTCCAGATACACCTTGTCATTTATTCATAGATGGAGACTGCTGAGACAAAGGGTCAAAGTAAGACTGGTGCGTAACCTGCACAAGCCATCTGCTGTGTGGCCTGAGCTTGGCCATTAAATAGATGCAAATCAGGACAGCATTACCCCGTACAACCCCAAAGCGCCGCTTTTATGCATGCTCACAAACTTCATCGCTTATTCACAAAGCTACAGCAGATTTCCTATTCATTTTTACTTAGAGAGCCTCCTTTTAAAAAATATAAAGACTGAAGTTTCATTACAAATTGCATAAAATATTGCAGTTTGTTAATTTAGTGCACACTGGCTACAGTTTAACCCGTTTGGGGAACCTTCAGTTGACTTGTCTTTGGGGGAAACAGCTAATTTGTAACCAGCGAGTGTCTGGCCAAGCTTTTGGTTTCGGTCCAGCAGTTATCGTGTCATGGTCCTGAGTCTGGTGACTTCATTAATATCATCTTATGTTTCAGTTTGATTGTTGGATATGTTTCTGGAGAATTTCTAGTTCTTAGGTTTTTGTTCCCATGCTTCCTCTGTGTCTCTCTGCCTGCCGTGTGCTCCTTGTTTTATTTTGAAATTCCCTTTTCTGCATTCAGTCTCTCTTCTCATGTTTTCTCAGTGCCTGTCCAGGTCCCACATCTCCCGTGTTTCCTATTTTACTTTGAAAGTCTGTGTCTTATGTCAGTGTATTCAGTTTTGCTTCCCTTGTCTCGTCCTGCCCAATTAGTCGCAGCTGTGTTTCCCTTCTGTATCCTGTTTCCTGATTACACCACCGTGTATTTTAGTCCCCTGCCATCTCCTCTGTTGACTCTCTTTGTGCTGTGTTTTCTCCCGGCATGTTCTGAGCCCGTGTTTCCTAGTGTCAATTTAGCTTAGGTTTCACGTTTGAGGTTTTGGTTTGTTTTGCGAGTTGTTTTTCCCGGCGAATAAAGCTGTGCCTGAAGTTAAGCTTCCATCTTGAATCCTGCACTTGGGTGCTCCTTCCTGCCTGCTGCACAGCACTCGTCAAGACATATTGTTAATGAACACAGATGCATTTCCAAAAAAGTCTATTGAAAGATAAATTGTTGTCCGATAAAAACTGTACAAGGGTTTTCAGCACAGGTTGCTCTCCACATGGACTGTTTACCTGCAACCAAAGCCTGCTTGAGAGTCAGCAGAACATGGACTACATTCAAATGCCTGCAAATTTTTTTTACAGAGATTAGATTGTGAATAGTTTTAATTGTTTTTCAAATAACAAATTAAGAGGGACATTAAGTTTTCATGAGAAACTGTTCCTCATTATCCAAACAAAAAGCCTGCTGCCTTGGGGTCACAGATCCCGTGAAGGTTGCTGGCTATGATATTTTTCAAACTACAAACCGACGCAAATTGAATTTTATGGAAGCACATTAGTTCTTGTATCTCTCGACCTCACGGGAACTTGGAAGTGACAGCAGACTGCAGCACGACTTTATAGGAAAACCGACCTGGAGGGCAAAACAAAGCTCACCTCCTTATCTGTTTAATTCTTTTATCAGGTTTGGAATACTGTTCACTCACACGCAACAACCAACTCCTCAGTTTGTTCACAACTGTGAGCCAGAGCGTCCTGCAGACCCTGCCGTATCAACACAGGCTGTCAACTGAGGATCATTAAACTCATACTAGATATGTTATGATTAGATTCATGTCATAAGATGTTACTCTAACTATGAGCGAAATATTACAGTAATGCTGCCTTCAATGACCCGGACTTTTGCCCTCAAAATCTCTGCACCAGTCACATGATTAAAAACTATGAATAATTACCTAATATAGTGTTTTGTTTGCTGATTTATAATATGCACAATATGTACTTTATCCTAGTTTTGTATGTGCATATTTCTAATGGTACCAATCTTTCTTTTCTTGCATCTTTAGCAAATTCTGCTTTTTAAAGAGGAAATGGAAGCGCTTGATCATATTTAGAAATGTTCAGTGAAATAAACTTCATCTAAAAATACAATAACACTGGAGCAGAAAAACAAAATGTTTCAACGGGATTCGAAATGCTGCTCAGCTTTTAGCTTTTCACAAATCATCGGAAACCATAAAAGCTCCATTGAAAGAGAATGATAAAATACATTAGCAGCTTGTGGTGAGACATGTTTTATTTCAGACTTACACTCCTCCATTTGCTATTGAGGATCATCCTCCCACACTGTGCTCTGAATATTGTATTGGTCAGACATCTGAAAATGACCAAAATAGCAGTGTTATTAAAGTGCAGGTGGAGGTGGAGGAGCACAGAGGTTAAAGTGAGTGTTCGCAGCTGCAGGCTGAAACTGCTGCTGTTGCTAATTCATCCCAGCGAGCAGAAGATGCAAGTAAAAACAAATAGCCAGAGTAAGCAAGCCATCATCTAATTAAAAGGTCACTGGTTCAAGTATAGCGTGCAAGTGTATATATGTGAAACTAGGTCGTGTTAACCAGCAGATGTAAGAGCGACAGCGTAAACTCTCCTCCGATCCTTTGAACTCGCCACAGTCGATAGAGATGATGTTGCCTGGAAACAGAAACTGCTTATTCCTCACTTCTCCAAGATTTCACATGGTTATTGTAGCGACACCTCATCACAGACTCAGTCTGGAGGCTGATTCTGATGTTTGGAGGATACAGGCTGGGATAGAAAAAAAGGTGCTGTTTGAACTTCCTTCTAAACATTTACATTAGGTCATTGAAGGAGTTGCTTTTTCTGTCTGAGTCACATGTTTCTTCCGTGGTTTTCTTCTTAATGAGGTGACATAAGTACGGGTTACAGGAACAAGAACTAAGCCTTTATCATTTGCTGCCTATTTGTAGCTTTGGATCTAAACATAAAGACCCGCAGTCACTCTGTAGGGAAACTAAACATAACCAAATTATATCTGACAGCATATTTGAGTTTCCATTTGCTCGTATTTCTGTGGAACCGCAATGATCCAAAGTGCCCTCTGACACATTCAGGTGGCTCGTTAAGATTTCCAGGACACCGGGGGATTTACTTAGTAATCCCCCCCCATCAGCTGGTCAAAGCTAGCGGTCAACTATTTTGCTCTGCTGATACCACACAGCAGGCTCCTGCTCCAAAGCACCTCAGCAGGAATACAAACAGAGTGGATTACGAGTTATTGAAGTCAACTCCTTTAAACTCTGAACATCGTCCATTTCACCGGTGACCTGTGTAGTGTTACAGACAGGATCGTGCACACATCCACCTCTGTACATGGACCTTTCACCTACATGGCATACCATATGGAAATCCTATAACGCATGTACTGTAACGTTGTCACAGTAAGCCTTCTTACTGTGTTCCATTGCTGTGCTGTGCAGAGAAGTCCTTCTGTAATCTCCATAAACGGCTTTTTACTGTTAAAGTGTATTAAAGTATTGGAGATTTGTATTTCTAAAAATACCAATCGTCATCTAAGCCCAGATCTCAGTCTGGATGTCCTCGTCCCAGTACCTTGAATTCAGCTTAGCTTTGCTGGACTGTGACATGACGTTAGGATTTGTTGCTATTCACCTGTTACAGGGACGCTTCTGAAGCTGAACGCTGGCCTAAAGTGAAGTGAAAAAGAAAACAACAAATATTTTGTGATGACATTAAGCCAACATGCTGTAAATTCATGCTTCTAAATTCAGTTCAATTCAATTTATATAGCGCCAAATCACAACAACAGTCACCTCAAGGTACTTTATATTGTAAGGTAGAATATATATTGTAAGCTACAATAATACATACAGAGAAAAACCCAACAATCAAATGACCCCGTATGAGCAAGCACTTTGGCGACAGTGGGAAGGAAAAACTTCCCTTTAACAGGAAGAAACCTCCGGCAGAACCAGGCTCAGGGAGGGGCGGGGCCATCTGCTGCGACTGGTTGGGGTGAGAGAAGGAAGACAGGATAAAGACAAAAGAAATGCTGTGGAGGTTTCTACAATGGGAAGCTTTGCTGCTGGTCTATTATAGAGCTACGTAAATTAAAAGCAGATTGTGAAAGCCACCTTTCACTGTCTTCTCTGCTTTTTAAATAAACTGACCTCTTGATTTACTGAGGTAAAGCTGGTACGCTGAACCTTTTGTCTGTTCACAAGTCAGAGTCATCAGAAACGCCTTTTTGTCCTCACAAAGGTCACGAGAAATTAATAGTGACAGCACTGGCCTTCACTTCCTGTAATCTTTGCAGTGTTATGGCCCGTTCACACTACAGTATAAACAGGATCGCACTCACCCTGCAACTAGGAAAAAAAATTGGTGATAGCCCAGTGACTGCATTGAATTTTTCACCTCCTGACTAGCTGGTCACCCAGAGGATGAGTGTGCAACACACGGCATCTCTGGGGGCCCGCTTCTATCACAAGGTGATTGCTCAGGTGGTCTGGTGGGAGTCAACCTCTCTGTATATGTAGACAGCAAAAGATTTTTGTCTATTTATCAGATTGCATGTAACTGCCAACTTGACCACACTCAGCTGACTCCATGTTTTTGACCATCTCAGCGCACCAAAGTCAGTTTGAGTACAGAAGCTGACTGCAGGTAGTCACAGACCTGGTCCGTGTTTTTGAAGCAACCATTCAAAGGCAACAAGCACACCATGTCAAGATATGCCATGTTTTTTTCTCACAGCTCTTTGGGAATCGCTTTGTTGGTGCAAAAATCGTATTTTATGGCTGTCAAACTGTCTTATCGCTGGTATTTTTCATAAATTCAGCATGGTAACAAAGTTCCAAAAGATGCCATTTAAAACCAGTTCTTTGCACACACAATGCTTGTTTATGCCTTGAGCTGCTTTTTTATGCTTGCATGATTCATAAGTCAGTATTAAGTCATTTACCAAACATTCATCTGAAAATGGTAAAAGGGCTGGAAAACGAGTAGAAAGCAATCGTTGTCTGGTAAGACTGGCACATTACTGGTACAGACGTGTGCTATTAAAACTTAAATTACAAACGGTGTAAATTCAAAGAGTTCAACACAAAAGATTCTCTGTGTTTCTGTTCTTCGTGACTTTCTATCGCACTCTTCCTCCAACTCAATGCGTGTTAGTTGTTAGCGCCATAACTTTAGCGACTGGATGAATCATCTAGCCCGAAGGCAGGCTGGAAAGTGTCCAAAGGGCTTCCGTGACAATACCAGACAGCCAGAGGACAAACGCACATGCTCGTACACTCACACAACTCCTTCCCTCCCTCCCTCTGCTCCTCTGCTCCAAAGCCAATGCTCTGCAGATGCTGGCCTGGCACCGCTCTGATCTCCAGAAGGCAGGAAGGGGATACAGCAGCTGCTGTGCCATACCGACACTGGTACACCAGAAACAACAGACCTAAAAGATGCGAAGCATGTTCATCCAGTCAGCTAAATGAGAGGGCGCATCGTTCACCACACTTCCTCTGATAAAATTCTCTTCTTAACCCGTTCACCCCAGACGAACTCAGATCCTCGTAGACATGAGTAAACATATCCAATTATGAGAAGACACAGTTAAGACACTTGGCTGGTTTCCATATTAAAGCAGGACGGAAACTTCTTTCACCGTCCAGCCCAAGGAGGCCTTAAACTGAAGTTCTGCCAGTGGAAGGATGTCTGAGTGCAAGCAATCCATTCACTGTTTATTTCCAACATTTAAGTTAACATTTAATAAGCCTCCTCTAAATAAGAGCAGCTAAGAGTTGTAGCTACGTTGTAAACGTTAGCTCGGATCATGATTACGTAACCCGAGTTAATCGGTCCAATCAGAACCATAAAAAACAAACGAAGCCACACACACGTTCTGACGGATTATCGTCCTATGCAAGAAAAAAATCAATATTTGCAGCTTTCACTGCCAACGCAGGAAGTAGCGTGCAGACGAAACAGAGCGTGTGACAGTTGAAGGTGTGACCAAAACTGGCACAACTCCCGGGTGATATGAATTATTTCCTCAACTGCACGATGGCGATTTAGTCGTCTACTGTGAAATGTGAACTGCTAACTTTAGATGAGAACTGAATACATTTTAATATGCAGAAGACATAAAAAACTGGGAGTGTACCTTTAACCGCACAATACTTGTGGTTTAAGATCACATCAAATTACTGCTCGAACCTGGAACTATTCTTTCCTGAAAAATGGTGCATTCCCTAGTGGGTATAATTGAGGTCAGAGTATCAGGAAGCTGCAGAGTGAAATGCACCGGTTGAAGCTGCCACATCCCAGTCATTTTATTGTTTGACACAGAAGTGCAAATCCCTGGTGAGTGGCACAATGAGAGAGACACGGGGAGGAAATGGAAGACGCACAAAAATTAACAGTAGATCATGAACTGATTTGTACTGGTCTTAGACTGAAACCAGCAGTCGTAATTTGGAATGAAAACACGATTATGTTTTCTGCCGCCAACTCTGAAGCGTTAGCCGAGCCACATTTGTTCCTCCTGAAAAGTCAAACCAGTTACATATTCACATTTCTGCACAGGCCTCTTTCAGTTAAACAACCAAAACTGATTAAATTTGCTTTTCTGTTCCTTCTGCAGTTATTTGTTCACCACCGGGCCTCAGAATTAAGTATAAATAGATGCCTGAATATAACCAGACATAACACTGCATTAAAAATAAATTTGCCGGATTTACTCCAGTTCGACCACAAGAACATTTGTGACGTCCGTTGCTGATAAGTCCTGAGGTGTTTGGCCTGGACTGTATTGCAGTTCATGCTAAAATTGTTGGATAGGGTTGAATTCAAGGCTCTGTGTCGGCAAACAAACAACCGGATCTATTGTTTCTTCATTCCTCAGCGATTGCCTAAAGCAGTCTTAAAGTGTAAAAGGAAATTAGGATTAAAGGGTGAGTTTAGGCTGTGTTGGTGCACCGATAGCAAGAAGTGGGGAAAAAACGCTTGTTGTTTAGAAAGCCACAAGTAATTCTTTGAAATCTAGTTGCACAACAGACTGGTTGTGAATCCAAATTGAAGTTAAAACCAAAAATTGAGACCCACAAGGCCAAAGGAAGTCAAATGATTTGATCAAAAATAGATACATGTGTAAGCCTCATACGGATGTATTACATGGAAAATGGCACTCCGCACAGGCCTAAAAATAACAATGAATAACTGTTTTGCAGAGTGACGAAACAAGAATTCCACTTTTACATAAGTAAAAGTCATGATCCTGCTCATAAGAAGTTAAACAGTACAAAAGTTTCAAAATATCCTTAAAGCACCTAATCAGAGTAGTTATTATGGACAATCATATGTGCTATACAATTAAATCATAATTAGCAGTTTATAAATGTGTTAATTTATTGCGACAGCTGGAGATTATTGTAATTATGTATATACTGCTGGGTTTACCTATACTAATGCAGCGATATATTTTCATAGGTTTCTATTTTAAATTTCCGTCCCTGCGTTTGCCTCGCTGCCTGCCTCGCTGCCTGCCGACCCGTGTGCAACCTCTGCTTTACAGATTAAACTTTGCATTCTGGATGTTTATTCTGTGTTTTTCCAACATTTACAGGATTATTCTCACTGTTTCCGATGCAAATGTGGACACGGTACTTGTACGTGGGTGCAGACGGAAAACAATGAGGAAGTTTTCTCGGTCCAGCTCCAAAGAAAGCTGTTCTCTTATAGCGTGAATGTAATCTGACTTCACTGCTAGTGTACTGTAGGTGTATGCTGAACGGTTGACACATGCAGAGTATGGTAGTTACGGTAGAGCGTCTATGAGGGTGACTATCAATGAGTATCAAACTAAAAAAGAGTGGATGTTACGACGCCTTCTGCTAGGGGACAGGGGGGGAGCCCTCATACATGAGCCCTCACAGGAGAAACTTAGTAAAGTTTTTATTGCAAACAAAAAAAAGACCCCTGGGCAACCAATTAACACATGTAATGCATTAACACAGACGAAAGTAAAAGCTGAGGGTTAACTAAGGCTCACAAAACTCTAAGCAGCACTGTTGCAAAAAGACTTGCAGGGACTGGACCACCCCATATAAATGCTTAGTGCATCATGGGAAGTCCCCCAGCATTATGAGCCTATAGTTAACCAGACTTAACTATTAGCTTTATCAGGAATTATATAGTTTTGAAGCCAGTAGAGACAATGTCTGTCTCCTGAATCCAAACTGGGATTTGGTTCCTCAGGAGAGGAGCCTGATAGCTGAAGGATCTGCCTCCCATCAATTTGAGGAAGCTTAGGGAACAACACGAACGCTGCAGTGTGAGGCCTTATGAAGACGCCTGATTTTTCACACTAAGAAATGGGGACCACCACGTCACGTGTTAAGTTGATTCCTAAACTTTAATCGAGCATTCGAGCGCTCTTCCTCATCTAAACTCAAAAGGCCAAAGTGTCATACACTGCAAATCTGCAGCTCAGATAATAGCTGCTGCTATCATCCATGTCACGCTGGTATTTTCTTGTTGCCATTACACAGACATTAATGTAACTGCAGATCTGGAGAAGCCCATGACAGTCAAATGAAGTTAATTGTATGGGATAATCACTTCTCTTTATGAGGGATGCTTCGCTTCAACGGCAATAACTTCACTCAGCTGATTATCAGAATAGGAGCAGACAGCAGCCACTTAATGAGGTGCTCCGCTGGGTCCGGATTGTTTACGCTCTGTGTCATGGAAAAATGAGAGGGCTAGATTAAAATGGTGTGTTGTGCCGTGCGGACGCTCGTTACCCATTTACTGCTTTCTGACTCACTCTCCGGCAAGAGGCATGAACGTGGAAACACACTGGCACACAGGCCCACAATATCAACACAAGAGGTTTTCTGTTTAGAAGGCGAGACCGCAGCAGCCAGAGAGTAATGTAGAAAGAATGAAAAGGAAAACATGGAGATGACGGAGATGCTAAAGAACAGAAGAGAAGACAGGAGACAGAAACAAGAGGACATGCGGTTGGAAACGTGTCTGTCCACACTGACAGCGTGTGACTCCGTGCAGGGGAGTGTGTGACTGTGTGTGTGTGTTTCTTTATGTCTTTAATGCCTCCCTCTGCATGTGTGAGCAGGCTGCAAACATTGATTTTTTTTAACCTGCTACTACCTTCAGTCTGAGTCTGTCTTCTGTGTCACGTTAAACTCCAAACAGCATGAAATCAAACCAGCTGCCTCGTGTCCGTCATACTGAACAGAGAGGGATCAATGCGATCCTTCTGTTTAATCCTTGCAGGCACTGTTGTTTTGGCAAAATGTATCCCACGGGGAGGATTGGGTTGTCAGTGTGCTGTCACCTACCAAGTAACGCTTCCCCATCCAGGCTTCCACACGGGAGGAAACACAATGTGCCACGTGAAAGGGACAAGGTGGTGAGGACAGGATGCATCAACAGAATAAGATCATGATGAGTCAAAAGAGGAGGGGAGGAGAAAACAGACACAGGTGTGTTACAACTATCGTTTATTGCTCTTACTCACGGAGATTCAGACAGTAAGTGAGGATTACAAAATGAGCCACAAGAGTCAAATTTAAAAGATTTATTTTCCACATGTTCACCCCCAACTAGTCACGGTAGATAGTGATCCCTCCCTGAGCCTGGTTCTACCAGAGGTTTCTTCCTGTTGAAAGGGAGTTTTTCCTTCCCACTGTCGTCAAATGTTTCCTCAGAGAGGGGTCGTCTGATTGTCTGATTGATTGTTGGGATTTTATTTGTATTATTTTAGGGTCTTCACCTTACAATATAAAGCTCCTTGAGGCGACTGCTGTTCTGGCGCTACATAAATAAATTTAAATTCCAACGTCCGCAGGTTTGCTAGCCTAACCTTATACCTTAGAGAAAATTAAAATGATTGGTATATAAAGATTATTTTCAGCAACACAATTTTCAAGTGCTAGAAATTACATGTGGGTATTTATTAGGAAATTTGACCATCCCTCCATCCAATTTTTGCATTTTATCTGGGTCGGGGTTCCAGTGGAAGTAGGCTAAGCAGAGATGCCCAGACCTCCCTCTCTCCAGTCACCTCTTCCATCAGCATCTGGTGGCACATTGAGGCATATAATCTCTCCAGAGTGTCCTGGGACTACCCTGGAGCCTCGTCCCAGTCGGGCATACCAGGAACGCCTCACCAAGGAGGTGCCCAGGATCAGATACCCTAACTACCTCGACTGGCTCCGTTCAGCACGGAGGAGTAGCAGCTCTACGCTGAGCCCCTCCTGAATGACGAAGCTCTTCGCCCTATTTCTAAGGCTGAGCCCAGACACCCTTACCGAGGAACCGAATTTATGCATCTGCAATCTCTGCTGATAGCCATAGGTTAGGCTAGGAGAATAGATCGACCGGCAAATCGAAAGCTTTGCTTTCATGTTCAGCTCCTTGTTCACCGCAACAGATGGGTACAAGTCCACTGCACCTCTTTCTGTTAATCTCACGCACCCTGAGAATTAACGTCTCAAAGTCTGAGGCTCTTAGTCTGCTGCAACAACCAGGGAGTTACTTTGACATCACACCATGGCCCCAGCATGCATCCTCTGGCCTTCCCGACATCAGCTGTTTTTATTTATTTATTTATTTTTATTCTTTTTTTGGGGGTGGGGGAATCCCCTTACTTTAGTGCAATGGTTGTCAAACTGTGGAGTAGACCCAAACATGAATATATTTTTTCTTTCTCATCTTGAACTCTCTCTCTAACAGTGAACATTGTCCACCTGTGTCTTACGTCTATTCAGCAGCTTAACAGAAAACAAAACATTTGGATTTGCATTTTTAAATGTTAATTAAATGATTATAATATGTATTAATTTAATTTGGAATACAAAAGTTTTGTTATAGTTCTGCCCATAGTCTTATAGTTTCCTTGTAAACCTAATCTGTCTGCAAAATAAAGACACAAAAGCAAATCATTGCACCAAAGGACACCTTCTGTGTATCTCTGCTGGATGCCAGCGACTTTTGCCAAACAGCAGAATTTGACACCATGGGAATAAAAATGTGTTTCATATTCCTGGTTCCAATGTAATTTCTTTTTCCACTGACCCTCAGGTTTTCCCACGGGTTCCAGGTCATTTGCCACACCTTCCTTATCACCTCACTGAGTGTTTTGTCAGGTTGTGAGTCTTTCACACTGTGGTGTCCCAATTCTTGCCTATTTCCTGTATCTCTACACTTGAATTCTTTTATAAAAGTCACTTATTGGAATCTTTTTATTTTTCCCACAGACCTAAATTCGTGGCCTCGTTTTGAGACTCCCAACATTTACTTTGGGATTAATAAAGAGCCTAACAGAGAGCCAAACAAGTGAAGCGTAACAGCTGAAATGAAGTTTCAGCTCTCAGCATTCATTATCAAAATTGCCAAATTAGCCAAAGTTCTGTTTCCACAGCAGGGAAATTGAATTTCTTTCTTTTTTTTTTTTTTTTTAACTTCTATTTTAAATGTATTTATTTTTCACAAATCATGGTCACAATACATAATGAAAACGTTGCCATTATACAAAAAACAAAACAAAACAAAACAAAACAAAACAAAAAAAAAGAGAACTGAATTAAAACTGAATTAAACCATGGCGAATGCAAAGGGAGGAAGTATGTATACGATTCAAACAAGATCTCCACTCATCATCAGATAAATCCACCCCAATATCTTTTTCCCAATTATTTTTAGTTTTTTCCCAAGTAACAGGCCTTAAGCTCTGTATCAGTTTGTATATGGCGGAGATTCTCCTTTTGCCAAAAGGATCCATTTCCAAAATGGTATCCACTTGATTTTTAGGAGGTAGGTAGGGGAAAGAAGGAAACAATGTTTTTGCAAAACTTCATATTTGCAGGTATCTAAACATATGTGAGGTTGGTATATTGTAATCTCTCATCAGAGCGTCAAAGGTGTTAAAAGTTTCTCCTGAAAATAAATTGTAAAAAAACTTCAAACCATTATTATGCCAAATTTGGAATGCTTTATCTGAAATGGATGGCAAAAAAAGGGTTAAAAGCAACAGGGAAAAAATTACTAACCTGTTGCAAACAGAAGTGCCTTCTGAATTGAAGCCATATTTTAATAGATGTTCTTACAACTGGATTTGTTATTTTCTGTTTTTGATTTAGAGCTAGGGATGAGGTTAGGAGGGGAAGTGGATTTGACATCAGTTCCATTTTTACCCAAGCCTCACCCTCGCTGTTCTCATAAACATATTTCCAGTGCAATAATTTGGTGATATTAGCCGCCCAGTAGTAAAAGATAAAATTTGGCAACCCTAGCCCACCAGCCTCTTTTGGTACTTCCAAATATGTTTTTGCGTAACAGCTGAAATGAAGTTTCAGCTCTCAGCATTCATTATCAAAATTGCCAAATTAGCCAAAGTTCTGTTTCCACAGCAGGGAAATTGAATTTCACACACTTTTTGAGACTTGCTCTCACCAAAGCTGCCAAATTCTCTGTCACTCTGCTGTCTCACAATTTAAAAAAAAAAAAAAAAAAAAAAAAATCACTTAACTGGTTATTTCTGTCATTTCCAAATGACAAAATATTCCTTCAACAACTTGTGTTTTTCAGTCTAATGGTTTATTTATCTCCCCACATGTTAAACAGCTACACCTAAAAAAAACCAAGGATCCCAGCAGGGCATCTATCCAAGCATCGCTTTTCCCTCCTACCTCTATAAATGGACTCCCTGCACATTACGTGCTCCAGAAATACACTGTAACTGTCAGCCACTTGTTTCACCTGCGGCCCTCTCGATGTGTGTGGGCAGCGAGCGGCGGGGGGGAGATGTGAGCGTTTAATGCAGTGTGTGGGATGTGGAGATGAACAACCCTGCACCTCGGCATCTCTCACCTGCCGGCAAGAGGAGATGATGAGCAGGTGGAGGGAGAGACGGCAGGAAATGCAGAGATATGGCTCTTGACTTTGTTGCAGCAGAAGCAGAGAACCAAACAACCGTCCAGAATGTGTCTGGCATAATTAACTTGATGTGTGCTGGACGTGCATTAGTTTGTGGTCCCTGAAACGAGCTAAATTAAGCTAAGCTGTTGTCTTAATTAATTATGTTCCATACAATTAATTATTAAACCCATGGACAAGATCGCGAGTCATAAAGATTTTTTCCCCCTCTTTGGATTTAGGTTGCCAGGAAAAACACGACACTTAGCTCTCGTCACATGATTCAGCCATTTTCTGAATTGGAGTTTTGTTGAGCGCTTTCCACTGAAATTAGATCTTGTTAAAGTTTTCCTCGTTATTCCGTCCCCGATTCAAAGGAAGAGCTGTTCCTGCTCAAATGCAACTAAACAGACGCATTTTGTTTGGGGGTTTTCCAGAACAAGGAAGCTCGCATCGGGTGTCTTCAATATGGGAATGTGGTTAATTTTAATAGTTGGTGTGGGTTTCGGGGCGAAAATAACAGACGCATGTCAAAACAGAACATGGCTGAAGTGAGTTTGGTGCTTTAAAGGAGACGGATTCATGTTTTGTGAATGACGTATTGCAAATCACTCAGCAAATACTTGAATGCCCTGACAGGCTTGCTGTGGGGAATGGTTTTTAATCATTGTGGGCAAGCTGCTAAAGAGTAGCCTTGTAAAAAGTTAGTCAGCCTTTCCTTAAGCAAAAACATTTCTTAGTGCTCCAGCTGGTGAAGCATCTACGGATCATTATGTTTCCATGTTCGAGGACATTCGTTGCCCCAAGGAAGAACCTAAGGAGCAATAACAACTAGGCCAAGAGTGTCACATTCACTTCAGGTTATGTGCAACACAGAGTCAGTTTGATTCTGAACCATTGCAGAAAAAATGTTCCAGTTAGTGTACAAGTGCTGACCTGAGCCATAGCTAAGATTTTGAACTCTGAGCCAAAGTGAAAGACTCTTACTGCACTCCCCATAAAAATTATGGTGGTATTATTTCTTGTTAGATTATGTTTCTCATTTAAGGATAAGTCTACTGTGCAAAAGTCTTGAGATACTCCTCGTTTATTTTTATTTGGTTAGAAAATGACATACAAGTGCAGTGATTAATTGCTACGTGCAAAGATAAAAGGACATGTGTATAGTATACAAGGCAGAAACAGAGCTTGTACAAATGATCACCTCAATTCTGTCTGTCATAGTGTCCTGATGCCGTGTGCTTTTACTCCTGTTCTCTCATACCTGTGATGTTGGGGGTTTCTTACAGGTGTGTTCATGGACTCCAATACCCGTTCTTCATCATCTCATCCAGCTTTAGTATTTAAGGACGGGTCTGCCTTCCATTCATCGCCAGATTTTGTTTTAGTGGCCCTAATCCCCTTCCATAGTTTCTTGATTACCACTCTTACACTGAGACCATTTCTGATGAGGCTTCAGTGAAGAGCAGATGAATCAACTGAAGGGCCAAATGCATCTTTGAGGTCCTGTGTCAGAAATTGTTGGACTTACATATTTTGTAAGGATATAACTTCCTGCAAAAAGCTTTTTAGGCTTGACGCTTTCTTTTATCCTCCATTTTTCCAGATTTTGTAAGGCTACAGCACACACTGTATTGATATATCTCAAGTTTTTAGTCAAAAGCTCTTTGAGAGTCATTAGCTTTGGCTTTTCTGGTAGATTCAGCTAAAGAAAAGGCAACAAATTATTAATTAATTAAAGTGTTTTTGTGACAGGCTGGTGGTAACGGTGCAATTTAAAATGGGTTCTTTGCAAAACTTGATTGTTATGTGTAGACACAACACTGGTTCATCCCTTGAGATGTTTTTTATGCCTGGAAAACTGTTGCTTAAGAATATTTTAAAAATGAAAACAAAGTCTGGCTCCTTGGAAACAAAAAATACAGAAACAAGAAGCACTGTGACAGTGCAAGAGAGCTCACTCTCTGTGCAGTGTTACTTTTAAGGAAACAGTTTTGTCTTTTCTGTATATTCGTTTTGTTTTCTTCATTGCATTTACACATGCACATAAGACAAGGTTAGAATTACAGATTAGACAAATATTATGTAGTAGTAGGTAAAAGATGGATGAGTATATAATATTATACTGCATAATATTTCTAACTTACTGCACAGCTCGTTCTCTTGACAACAATACAGCCCTACAGAGTTGAATCAGAATTTATTTAAAACTTCTGAGCTATTGTGTTTACAGGCATAAACAATGACACGTGAACGCTACAAAAACATAAGCCGGAGGTAAGGAAGAGTTAAGACTTTTGCACATCACTGTATAAAAGTAGCCTGAGGAGTTGGCCCACATGTGCTGAGTCTAATGTCACGGGATTAGCGAATGTAGTTTTTGTGAGATCTAAACACATTTCTTGGCATTTTTACTCCTGTGTACTAATGCCAGCCTCAGCACATTTTTAGTAAGGAATAAAAATATGTGTGATTGATAACTTTTCTAAAATAATAACACTCTGCAGAAGCCTTCCTGCAGAGCCGTCCATGCACTGAATCCTTTGATTCAATTCTGACCCCTTAACAGCATATTCAGCACCTCGGGCTAAGGTGAAAATGTAGCTATTTTGTAACCTTATCGCTCTTATGAACTTAATATAACACCACGGTGGGTAAAACGAACCACTGCAAACAGCTTCTCCGCTGCCTTGTTGATGACAGATTATGTGCAGGAAAGATTACACTTACAGGGCTGTAAGAGGTGGTTTACTGTCACGAATCCTACATGTGAGAGGTTTATTGGTCAAAATAAGCCAAATAACAGTGAGAGTGGACAACGAGTCTGCCTTCACAAAAATATCCAACGTCTTATATCGAATTTTGTTATCTTTGTCTTAACAAGCTAGGCTCAGTCAGATGACTCACAGGTGGAAATTAATCATTTGTTTCAGCAGAAGAATATAAAATGAATTGGTTTAGTTTCCTACTCAGTGCAAATAAATATATTTTTGTGCTGGATGAATGACTATCCTCCAGACCCTGCTGGTGGATGAGTGGTGGAGGGGTTGAAACATGCCAGAAGGAAAGATGGGAAATTTTATCCTAAATAGATAACCAGTTTTGGAGGGTGTGTTTGGTGTATGATGTTCAGATTGCCTGCCTGAACTAGCTCGCGGGCTTCGCTCCATTTGTGTATCCACCAGCACTAATTGACTTTCCACTGGCATTGTTTCAGTGAGCCTGGCATGTCATTTTAATACAGCACCAAGCTGTAAGAGCTCTTTGTACACTACTCTGTGATATCTGGTTGGGGGGAGGTTGGTCGTTTTGGGGGTTTTCTTGCATTTTATAATTTGTTTGGTTGCAGAATACTTTTAATACAAGTAGACATTAAACAGAACAAAATGAACTTACCTACAGTCATGTTATAACGCACCACATGGAGCAATATTTTATTTTGATTTTATTTTGATGTGATTAAATCAAATTCATTTGATTTAATCACATCAGCTGCTACATACTATTGGAATCACCTGCTCTTCATGGATGAGCTTCAACCTTAGAGGAGGTTTGCAGTCACTGAGTCAGCAGAGCATCCGTCACTTATATTCACTGTATGTCTCAGCACTCGGCCATCCCGCTCTGGAGCTTACGTGGTCTGTCACTTAGCTGAGGTGCTATGATTCCTAAATGCATCAACTTTGCAATATTAATGCTTGCATTTTATGCATTTTATGGAATATCTGTTAAGGAAGAAATGTTATGAATGGACTTGTTGCAGCGTCAGCATCGTGTTACCGTACACTCGAGTTCAGTGAGCTCTCTATTTTTCCCCATTCTCTCACAGATGTTTGCAAAGGCAGACTGCATGGCTAATAACTTGATTTTCTCCATATAGTGTAGGTTGAATGACTCTGTAGCTGCATATTCTAGCTGAGCAAAGTTTTGGCTAATAAACAGGGGTATATCTCAATAAATCTGCTCTTTATTGTAAACTCTATTTTGCTGTGAGAGAACATATTAGCTTTGATGATGAGTTAAGTTCTGAATGCTGCTGTTGTGTTTTTAAAGCTCTTCATAACTCCTACAGTTACGGGATTATTCAGTCAACAGTAAGTGGACACCACGTGGTTATTGAGCATGTCATTTTAAAAGCACTCAAATCTGCTCCAGTTGTTGTTTTTGGCTTTCGATCTGAGCTTTGAACCAGATTTGATCCCATTCGTGCATAAGAGCGTTAGATAGGTCTGAAAACACTGCTGGGTGATTGGGCTTGCAAGATGTCTGACGTTATCATTTTTTAAGAAACAAAAGCAAATTTATATGTGAACAGTGCCGTTATCAGAATTCAAGTCCAATATATATATTTTATCATTTCTGCAACACTTGTGGATTTAATGCAGGTAGGCTGCACTGCTCCCTCTTTGGATTCACTTCCAAATTAGAACAGAAATTTGCACAATATACAACTTGTAAGGTTTTATCAGCTTTCCAAACATATCAGGTTATTATATGGAATTTCCAAAAGTATTTTCGAGGCAGATTTTCTGCAAACTCTTAGAAGCTTCCCTCCTGTCCTGTCTGAACAGCGTGTGCAGGGCGAGCCGTGTAGATTTGAACTCGGCACGCTGTTGCCATGAGCGAGGGATAACCGCCTGAGTCCGTGTAATTGCTTTGCTGAGCGTTATGTAACAGGAGTAGTTTTGTTGCAGATTCGGGATAATTTCAGCAGCAGCAGCAACAGCAGGCATAAAGCCTCCTCGCTGCTGGATTATTCAGTATATTTCATCCAGTGTATTCGCTTACGCTTCTCCTCGAGTTGTCCTGTTTCTCAGAAAGAGAAAAAAGGCGTGCCCAGTAGCATTTTAATATTACATTTCTTACACTCACTTGTTACTTTTTCCAATTCATATTGTCAGGATGGACTAAAGTCAATCTCATGGAATAATGAACTTACTCCATATCAAAAACAAAGGCCTGGCCACATATTTTTATGTGGAAGGAAACATGATGCTCAGGCCTACAAAGGTTATGTAGATAGTTTTCAGCTTTGTTCCATAGAACAGTATGGGGAAGACCCATTCCTGTTTCAACATAATACCCCTGGCTATGTGCACGTAGCCACGGGTGAAATACCAACCAGTAATTTGCCATGTATGTAATGACTCTTCTTATGATAACAGATTTCATTAATAATGAAATGAACTGTTTAATGTGCTATTATGTTTTATTACACATAAACACATTACATGGTGGTTAGTAAAGAATAACAGGAAATGCTTTTTTGTATCATTTATACTGGACAAAAATAACAGGATAGAGTCCAGTTTGATCCTGTATCTGATCCTAAGGAGTTCCAGAATATCGGAACGATATGGGTTTTGCTTTGGGGTGCAATGGTGATGGACAGGCTGACAGATAAGGTCAGGCAGGAGTCTCTATGAATTATGATGTTTGCAGACAACATTGCGATCTGTAACAAGGAGCCGGCAGGTGGATGAGAGCCTGGAGAAGTCAAAGTATGCACTGCAGAGCAACACAAGTCTGTAGAAGCAAGAAAGAGTCTGTGCGTGAATGAGACGGAGGCAGATGGAAAGGTGAAAGTGCAAGGTGTAGAAGTCGAGAGCTTAATACTTGGGCTCAGTCATTCAACACAATTGAGTGAGGTGAAGGAGAGAGTGCAGGCAGGGTGGAGTGGGTGGAGACGAGTGTCAGGGGTGATTTGTGACAGAAGGATAGCAGCAAGAGTGAAAGGGAAGATTTACAGAAGAGTGAGACCTGCTGTGATGTATGGCTCGGAGGTGGAGGCATAGATTGGAGTTGAAGAGGCTCAGAGTTTCATTGGGAGTGACCAGGATGGACAGGATTAGAAATGCGTATATGAGAGGGACAGCTCAGGTCGATACAGATGTAAGACCCCCTAATGGGAACAGTTAAAAAAGTGAAGACTTTTGGGGTTCATTGCAATGCAAATTGTCACAAATAAGAAGGACCCAAAGAAGGACAGCAGAAGTAGAGGTGGTAAATCCACAGGTGCTACGTGGGTGGGCATCATAGACTGTTTAAAGTGAGCAGTAGTCCTAGACTTCAAATTTGGAAGCCTCAACCAGCAGTGGCCATATTTGGATGAGCAAGTGGAACGCCAAGTCCTGAGGTAATGCTAGATGCTTGGTTGTCTGTATATCTGTAGTTTCACGTGTCATACTTGTCAGATTATTTTATTAAAATGCTCCAAAGGGCTCCAATAGCTGGAAAGGCAGACAACGACCCGCTGCAGCTGCCTGTGCCGCTACAAGGAGGCGCCTTAAAGCTGCATTTAGTAAATTAATGTGACTATTAGAGTCAGACAGGAGGATATCCGGGGTATGCATATAAGCTAACAATCACAAGTCATTAGCCAATCAGCTTGCAGTGCGCTGCCTGCCACAGCAGTCATAACATCATAATGTGGATCCAGGCAGATATGCTGTGTTTTACAATATTAACCCCCACTCTGTAGCAGAAAGGCACCATTAAAAGTAAGCTGAATCATTTATTAGCAGTTCCTGTTTGCAAAACAGTCACACACGAATGGCCAGCTGTCATTGGATTACTTTCAAGCTGAATATAACTAAAAATAAAAAGACAAACTTTTATCCCTTTGTTTTTACGGAGGAGTCGCTCCAAGACATACCTGTTCACCTGCAGTGGCAGCATTTCCACATCTCTAAGCGTCCTCGGAAACTTGTGGCCTCGACCTTTGTGCATATTTTCTCATTATCTCATTCTTCTGTCTTGGACTTACTGATTTAAGTTGTTTTCTACCTTTCTCATATCAGAATCAATATCACTTCAGCTGACAAGCAATACAGTTTTTTGTACTTCTGAGAAATGTTACCAAACATTTTTAAGTTTTTGGGAGATGGTGAGCATATTTACTCGTTGTACGCTGATCACATTAAGCAGGATTTACATTTTGCCCAGTTCTCTTGAAATAAAATTTAATTTTTTACACTTCAACAGGAGAAAATGACCTGATTCTCTTATGGCCAAAGGAGGACGTTCCGGTTCCACGTATCGCTGGGTCACGTGGGCCTTATCAGCCACAGGAAAATATATACATTTTAGAGCGTTTCTGTCTTTGTCTGTGGTGTACGTGCAAAAATGAGTCTGTGAGAAAACTCTGTGGAGGGAAATTTGTGACGTATGAGCAGAACAAAACGTGTGTTGTATGAAAGCGGTCAGCTGAAGGGAGCATCATGCCCCCGAATCACTGCGGCAGAGTTAGCCAAGGATGCATAACAAACAAATTCTAAGAACTCTGGCCCTTTGAAAATGTGATTTCGAACTGTGACTCTGGACTACAAAGACTTGTGTGTACAGGCAGAGAGGATTGCACAGTTTAACGAAGGATAAAGTCAACATAGGACATTCAGATTTCAAGATATTTATCATTTATCATGAAAAGCGCTATACAAATACAGGCCATTTACCATGATGTTTGCTGTCTAGAAGAAAAAAAATCTGTGTACGTGACTTAACTATATTCAGTTGACATAAGATAAAAGTTGCCAAAGTGGTCTGTGCTTACCTTCAGCTCTTCGGTCAGACTCTGCTCTCTCGCCTCGCAAAGGAAAAAACTTCCTCAGAGTGTTGTCCTGGGGAATATTATGGGATATCACGGGGGCATTCACCGTGATGAATTTGTGCCATGTCTTAAGTGTGCTCGGTGAAAAAAAGTAGGCACATTTCCATGACTATCTATATTCTAAATGCATACAAGTCCCACAGGAAATACCATTAATAATGCTTTCCAGTACTGAAAAGTGTGTCACACAGAGGAGGCGGTCACACAGACCCAGTCCTGCACTGCAACACATCTTTAAAACCCAACCTGACAATACACGGCACTCCACATCCACACCAATGACAGTGAAGAATACTTTTTTAAACGTATGTTCAGACTCTTCTCATATCCACCATATGTCTGCATACAAAGTACTACTGTTTTGTTACTTTGTTACTTTACATCTAAATACACAAACTCCTACTCGTTGGACTTCCACCTTAATGAGGGCTGTTTGGGAGGAAGTCCAGAAGCAGTTTACTTCTACGAAGCTTTAGCCCAGCTCTCTCCCTCATTGTGTTCAATACATTATTTATTAGGCAAAAGAAAAACTGAATTCATGTTTTATATCCAAATTTGAGTTGTTTGATGTCAGAAATTAATCAAACATAACATTCAACCACTAAAAAATGTTCAAAGTAAATAAAAGTAAAGTTTTATTCTATGAATAAAAGATAACAGTTGTAAAAATAAATAAATAAAGATAAATAAATACAGTGTAAATATATAGGTATGACATATACTGTACTTATGCCCGTGTCCTCAGCATAAATGGCATTATTACACAGGTTGGAGACCAGCAACAGGTGTGACAGAGACAGAGGTGCTTACACTTTAATCAATTCATTATAAACTAATTTATCTACTTATCCTTTTAACTTCTATGGAAACTTTATGGGTGTGTTTGGTGTTTCACACACAGCGTCTGCATTTTGGCTTAATTTTTTGTTAAATAAATAACGACATGATATAATGTGTGTTGTTGTTCATCTGAGGTCATATTTACTGAATTACGAGACCTCCAGAGGATCTGAAGGTTCATTTTGTGTTCTGTTTGCACTAACGTGTCTCCATCTACTCATACAGCCAACATTACGCGACATTTCAAACAGTGTCTGATAAAATGATCACATCTTCTCTTCATCCGTTCATTTTCCTCGTGGTTCAAGGTTGCAGTCGGCTGAAATCTGAGGGTAAATTAAATGCACTGAGTCATCGTTGCAGCTAGCTGTTCTGTTGTATTTTACATGAAGAGAATGATTAAATGTTTGGCATGAAAAACAAATAAAGAGAGATGAGATGATAAATGGCAAATGTCCTTGGCCAACAACACAGTTTCTGAATGATCCAACAGTTTAACACTTCCTCACACACCCCCTGGAGAGCATCACACAATTTGAAAGGCAAATTCAAAATACTGTAACAGCTTGAATTTCAGGGACAAGAGGACATTTCCAATCAGCGGGGCTTTGAATCTAAACTAAATAAGACTTTAAAGGCATGGTGTGATGCTCTGTGACATTTCATAGGCATGTGGTCTGTTTCAGATAACAGGATTTAACCCCTTCTGGTCTCAGTCTCTGTCTGCATTTCAGTTCCTTGCTTTAACCTTTTATTATCTGCTAATAAAATAAGTTTTCCTCAGCTTGTCGTTCTTGTTATTTCTGTTTTTCTAGAGCATTTTTGTGCCAACGACAGGGTCCAATCATTAAAAACAAACAGATAGGCAGAGCCAGTAGTTGATACTATGACTCAGCCACTACAAAACTAGAAAGCATGAGTTTCCATGTGCCACGACCTGCACAGACAGAGTTTCAGCCGGGCAACACCCATTGGATAAAAGTAGGTCAAGTTTACATTCACGTCATTCTCCGCTGTGGAATTACAGTGGACCGTTTCCCTGTTGCTCAGATTTACAGTTGAACGCAGCTGCTCTAAGAAGCTCGTTTTGTCGTGCCTGAGAGAAAGACTGTGTAAAGTACACAAAAGCAGGAGCTCATGTTCGAATATGAGCATGCACTAACCCTGGGGAGCAACTGTAGCAATCAGGAATCTGTGCCATTATCACAAAACAAAGCTGATTCATTTACTGGTCCGAGGTGGGAACATATTTGCATCCAAATGAGTTTAAATAACTCTGACATAAAATATTCTTAAATAAAAGTTTTTTGCTCATATGCTGCTTAGGAAGTTTAAACCTCGGTGAAATAAACCACCCAACAAACAAAACAAAACCCCCAAAAATGCTGTTCGTGTACATTTTTCTGTGTAATGTAGTAAAAATGATTTAAATGTGTTTTTAAGAGGAAAGCGCCCACACTCGTAATGTTTTAAATGCTTTTGGTTGGCCTGAAAAAAACACATTTGTTGTTTTTTTGTATAGCTGAGGTACAAATCCAGCGTAACTGATGGGCTGCAACATGTAACAGATTTTACATTTTGGCATAAATCCTACAATTTCCTTGAGGTTGTAGCAAATATTGGAAAATTACATGGTTTCATCTGAACCGTTAAAGCATTTCACTAATAGGCTACCGATTATAACTGACATACGCTTGAAATTTCGTGGTGGGCATGTGTGGGCGAGCATTACACAACCTGTGGTACAACCCACTTTTTAGCAAAACCACGTGACATTCATTTAAAGGTTAAAACACAAGAAATGAAAATTGACCCTTGTTGTTCATAGCGTGCTAACTGTGCACATCCTGGATGTTGCTTTGAAACTGATCGTTTAGCAATGATGGGACCCTCACTTATATGTAGAACAGTTATTCTATCTGCCTTAGCTTAAACCTCATTGAACGTTTTTGAACTGCATGCCGATAACAAGCCAGACGATTGTCCTTCTCTTTAGCTCAGAGGACACAGCGTCCGGAGAGTCTTTCTGAATCTGTCTAATATTTCTATTTTTCTCTGCATGGTACAGTTTTAACTTTCAAGTGTTCCTAAGTTTGTGTTTCCATGCAGTGACCTACAGCCTGGTCCTTACAGCCTAGTTCATTCCTTGAAGAGGTCTCTCCATAGTCTCTGAATCTTTTAATAATTGTATGCACCATGCATAAAAGAAAGTCCCAAATTCTTTGCATTTTTTGTGGGAGAAACTTGAAATTGTTGAAGTTTTTACCTACAAAGTTACAAACTTGTTTTCAGATGTTTTACTAGGAGCTTTTTGATTTAGGATTTGAGAGATTTCCCAGTCGTTTCCTCTCCCAACTGTTACAGTTACTGTTACAGATGTATCAATTTAATCGGTTAATTAACATCGATTAAAACAATAAAACCCAAACAATTTCTAAAATGTAATCATTAATAATTGACTAGATTTCTCGATCGGACTTTAAAACTGGCTCTGAACCCTCCTCGAGGTTAGATAATACTGGGAGATGTCACATTTTCTCAATTTTTAAGGCATTTTTCATTTTATTTTGTTTGTTCTTTGGTGATGCACATTCCAAAAATGGCATTTAATAAAACCAGCAGCTGAAATTGTGACTTCTGGTACCCCCGAGAATCTGGAGTCCTGGGGCAGTTGTTTGCTTTGCAGATCTAGCTCTTGTGGAACAATTCATGGAAAATGCCCTTGTTGTGCTGAAATAACTTTTCTTTTTTTTAAGGGGGGGGCAGGGAGGGGGAGGGCAAAGGAGACAGAGAAACACTTCATGAACTGAGCAGATTTAAATTTGATATTTAATGACCTCTACATAGTTTTATGGTTAGTGCTTTGGCTATCTGGGGGTTTTGTAGTGTAGTATGTATATTTCTTTGCAACTACGGTGAGAGGACAGGGTGAAATAAGATAATAAAAAGGTTTTATTCATCTCCATAAAATCTTTTATGACAAAGATGCTTGGCCTAGTAAAATAAATATGTACATAATAAACTTCTGGTGGCTTTGAGAGTTCAAATTGACTCCAACCTAAGAAAACACCAGCAAATAAAGAAATGCTGCAAAAGCGCACAAACCACACTGATTTAGGTGAGACAATAAAGTGACAAACCGGCTGTGGAAGTGACAGAAACCAAAAGATCCAATGGACAGAACTGAAATGCGCTGAAAAGATTGTGAGGAAGAAAAAGATGCAAGGTAGTCTAATGTGTTTTTTGAGCTTTTGGTGCATTTTTCTACTACAGCTGTTAGTTTTGGTTTTGGTTTTTACTTCTGTTGTATTTTGTGAGCCTTGGCAGCATTTTTATTTTTTTTATGATATTTTCTTATTTTGCAGTGCATTTGGTCTCTCAGGGCCAGACTTCTTCTGGACACGATCTATCCTGTTATACGTTATACATGTATTTCATCATATTTTGAAAGGCAGTGTTAAATAACACTTTTACATGCCAGTTTAAACTATAATAATCTCTATATTATATTTCCCCTAAAAAACTGAAAAATAATTAAAAGTAAATCTAAATGTATGTGTACTTGCTAGACACGTACCACTTTGATCAAAGCCAATGTTTCCGACTGTCACTGAACGCACCTCTGAAGCAACTCTTTTTTTCTTTTTTTTCGAACGCGCCGCGCTCCCCGCCCTCCCGGTACTTTGACGTCACCGGCATCCGTCTCCGCACATGGATGGAGGAGTGTAGGAGCTCTGACAGCGACACTCCTCCCTCTGCCCTCCTCCTCCAGCTATTTGCCAGCCGCCCTCGACGACAGACAGCTAGCCGCTCGCCGACCTGCTGCTGTGCGGAACCCTGTCGTCTCCCTCCGAGCACCGGCGTCGTTTATTCCACCTGCGCGGGACCTTCACGGACCGGCCAGCGAGTTCGGTCGCCTCTTTTTCTTTTGTTTTCGGGGGGGGAATTTAAGTCTTTGCGAGCTTTGTTCTCAAATTGCCCTTCAAGACATATGGAGAAAATGGCCAGACCTCTTCCTATAAACCCAACTTTTCTGCCGCCGACCCACGGCGTGCTGAAATCCCTGCTGGAGAATCCGCTGAAACTGCCTTTCCACCACGATGAAGGTACGTTTAAACCGGGCCAAAACTTGAAGCCGCGAGCGCGCACTCTCGGCAGTGGTGTTTACGTGCGGGCTGTTGTGGTCATTCAGTGCGTAGATTTGACAGATCGGAGGCGATGAAGGACACTGGTTCGCTAAATCCACCAGCTGTGACTTTCCTGTTAACGTTTTTGCGACGTTTGTCGATATGTAACGTTATTTATCACAGATCGCTGTCCGTCTCCGTTAAATGTGAGTTGACTGACAGGTTGACGTGAACTTTGGCTCGAGCTGTTTAGCATGTACTTGTCATGTAAATTAGCGCAGTGCGTGTTAATTTGCACGCTATGTGCTCCAGACTGCGCCGTTTTGAGCTTGCGGGCTCCTTCTGCAACCTTTAAACCCGCTCGTCTTCTGTGGGATTTACAGTAGCGCCACCTCTGGCTGCCGATAGAGGGCGTTGTTTCCGTTATGAAGCTGCTGCTGTTTGCGCTCTGTTTGGATTCTTGGATGTATTGAGTGAAAATGTATTTAAATATGAGTGGAGAGCAGGTTATTAATCTTTAAAAGGTGATTCTATCCAAGTTACAGGTTTCTATGTGCATTTCTATGGTTTTATTTGTCTGTGGTGTAAAATGTTGGACTTGTCACCGCTTCAGCACACTTGGAGCCAATACTTTTAACGTTTCTTACATTATTGGAAGATGACACACTGAAATCCCATCAGAAATAATTTATTGGCGTGTTTTATTAAGTTAACATATTATTTTTTTGTTATTTTTAACATCTGGTGCCTGCACAGGTAAAGTATTTTAAATTCAGTTAATCGTTTAATTTGGTCCCTTTTGGAAAATTGGTTAAACTGACCCTTTTTTTAACATGAGACCCTGTCTATTTATAACCAAGATCTGACCCGTGATTTCCCTCAGTAAAGCAAGACAATAAAATGACTGTGTGCAAACATTTGCAGGATTCGGGAAGGACAAGGAGAAGGAGAAGAAGCTGGACGATGAGAGCAGCGCAGCCAGCCATCCACAGTCGGCCTTCCTTGGCCCGACCCTCTGGGACAAGACCCTGCCCTACGATGGGGACAACTTTCAGCTGGAGTACATGGACCTGGAGGAGTTCCTGTCGGAAAACGGCATCCCCGCCAACTCAGCCCAGAGCGACCAGGCCCCGCAGACGGCGCAGCCGCCGCAGGCCCCTCTGCAGCAGGCCCCGCCACCTGCCCCGCCCACGCCCTCCGTGGTTGACCTCAGCAGCCGTGCCACCACATCGGTTCACACGGGCATGGCACCTCAGACCTGCCTCCACAGCCCCAGCACAGCAGGTAGGCAGCCTATGCAGTGGAGCCTATCATGCACCTCAAAATACTCGAGGCCACGTGAGTTAGTTGTACCCTTTCAGTGTCGGGGTGGGGGGGCGGAGGCCTCGAGAGGTCCGTCCTCCTGTTTGCTCACCTGGTGCAACCACACTCTCGCCACATTTACTCGCTATCAGCCAGGACGCTGAGACAGAACAAATATCTTGTGCGTTTTCTCATTTAGCTCCTGATTGGAGCGTTACATCGCACCTTAAATTCACACTGACACACTTTAGTCCTGTTATACAGCCCTGCACTGAACTTTGGAGCGCCTGTAAGCAAGCTCAAGTTCAAGGGTGGTGTACAATCTTATTCACAAAGCTCCGATTAGCAGAACAAATCTTCCCGCACCAACCGTGTCAGGCATTAGTCATGGTTATTTTCTGTGTTGTGTTTCTAAAGTTGTATTGTTGCCTTCAAATTCACCCTTTTAAAGTTAGTTTTCATCGTCTTCATTCAGAATAAATCCCTGCTGGGTTTGGCAAACACTGACATCGGCTGTTTACATTACTCAGAAATGTGACTCAGAGACTACTACATACTGCTGAGCTTCATTTAGTTTGCACACATGCTTCTTTTCAGCTCGGTGATGTGACTTTTGAATGAATTTTAAGGTGCCGTCTAATTATTTCTTTATTGGTTGCATGAAATCCTCAAAACATTTTAGGTGTTAGAACCATGTTTTGTTTCGGTGCAGTGCTCCAGCGTTTCAGTGACGTGTTGATAAGCTAAAGCTCCTCATCCAGGAAGATTTCTTTTATTGTAATGAGCTAACATTAAGTTGGCAGTTTGCATTTAGGCGGAGGCGCTAAACTGTGTGACTGAGTTTGTTAAGGCGCTGCCAGATTCTGTTTGGGTTTTACGCCAGACACCAGAAGGATTGAAGTCATTTTAAAGGACCGGCCTTCGGTACGAATGTAAACAGAGCGAGGTCTCTGCATTTAAAGGAAAGCAAGAAGTTCTTTATGTTTGTTACTCGATGCCCAAGTGGAGGCGTCCTGATTAAGTGAGTGCCTAATAGTTTGAGTGATGTTCAATCACACAACTGATAATCAGGATGAACGTGGACTGATCTGACCAAAGACTTTGGTTGATAATAGAGGATGACTGGTGATTTGGCCTGACATCAGATGGGTCAAGGTCGACTCCTCGTCTATAAAATCACTCTTTTCTTAAAAGCCGCAAACAGAGTCCCGACATAAATGCTACGCAGCTGTTGTACTGCCACCTGAAAAGAAAACTTCCCCCTCAGCGCGTCGTGCCTCTGAGTTTGGAGATTAGGAAGGAACAAACCTTGATGAGGTATTGTCAGCATTGTGTTGGCTTTACTCTAATGTGCTAAATACATTACACAGCACCAAATCTTGGCTCTTGAGCCAAGTTGGGTCATGGAAAGCTACCAAAATACTACCAGGCGTTGATAAGAAACAATCGGGGTGAAAGTCCAAGCAAAGAAGGTTCAAATGAAAGTTTAATTAGCTACATTTTATTGATGTTTATTGACCAAGTGGCTTTTACAAAGACACTGAAACGTTCCACTGCGTCATGGTTATATATATATATATATATATATATATATATATATATATATATATATATATATATATATATAGCCGATGATTAGTATCGGCATTGATTGATATCTGTGTCGTTCTTTATGCTGACTAAGTGCTCAAAGATGGTGTGATGAAGAGCTAGAAGACATAATAAAGACTTGATCGTATTCGCGGCAAAATATCCAGCTGTTAAAAGGCAACAGGTGTTACAAATGTAAGCCTTTCTATCCATAAAACAGTAATAAAAACCAAATATTATGACCTTCACCTCTCAGCGTTTGCGCTGACATAGCTTACACTGCTATCTCTTCATGACACAAGTGGCTAATAGTGGCGCTCTCTCTGACGCTGTAATTGGCCAACGTTTCTGTGGTGTCGGCTGTGAGTTTCACAGTGTTTGCACGACAACAATAGCGAGGCAAACATTTAGAAAAGTGTGATTTTTATTTTTTATATTTATATATAGACCATTTCCTGTTACCATTTATAATAAAATCAAATGAATAGACTTAATAACATAATTTTATATATATATATATATATATTAATTTTTTTTGAGGGTCAAGTTTTTTCCTCTTGAAAAATGTTTATGCAGCAGTTTAATGATGACTTTTCTGTTAAAGAAGCAAGTTGCTGTGAGTGCTTTGATGTAAAGTTTTCGCTTTGAATGCATCAGCTGTGAAATTGTGGGCCGATATCAAGTTATCCAATGACAGCTTGACCAGTGGCTGGTTCCAGTCCATATTTCTGCTGTTGGTTGTTTCTGCTGTAACCAATAGCTGACCCATTTTACAGTCTTTGAGCAGTTGAATGCGTTTTTGAATGTCAGCCAACTTAAAGTTCATGCAACATGACGGCTTTATTTGCGGAAATGCTGGCGTAAGTTCACAGGGTTCACATTGGGTGACGTATCAGTGCAAGCACATTTTGACATTTGATTACCAGAAAACGCTAAATGCTTATTTTTGATTGATTATAGTTGAACTGGTAATTAACAAATCATCCAAAGCAACATGTAACAGCCTACCAGTGTTAGGTTGTATAGAAAGTTGTGCAGACTAGAGTTTGAGGAGCTAACCTTACTCAGTGGAGATGCATCTGTACCTTATGGGTTTTTTTCCTTAGAAGCTGGGTGCACATGTGCATACAGACACATGCGTATGTGTGTGTGTGTAGGTGTGTGTGTGTGTGTGCGTTCTGCTTGGGTCTGTCTCTGTCTGCCTCTTCACATTTGTCTCTCACGTGAACACGGCTGGGGTTTCCTGCAGCATGCCGGGCCATGTGACGGACACATGCAGGCGCCGTGTGCAGCGCTGAGCTGCAAACAGGAGCTTGTCACGGCATGAAACCTGCCCGCTTCTCTTGTCTCCTCCTCCCTCCGTCTCTCACTCACTCTCACTTTCACGCTCCCCACCTCTCCTTCCCTCCCAACAATGCTGTCCACTTCCTGTCCAGTCTTCCTCCCCCTCCCTCGCCGGGCTCAGCTCTAAAACAGCCTCGGACTCAGAGCCAAGGCACAGACTGTACCCTGCAGAGATCACATGGACTCGGGTGTGCTTCGGTCACGTGAGCGCAATATTGTTCCAGCTCAGCGAGTCTAGTCTTGTCTAACCAGCCACACTGCCACCATCGTCTAGCGATACAGGCAGCTGATAAGTTATCACAAGCAACAAACAAATAAAAGAGAGGGGGATGGTTTTCCTCAAGCTAGCGGTTGGTTCAGAAGATGGACTCTGCTACACTGTTGGCAGGAGGCAAAGGGGAAGTCAGATCTAGGAGGGGTCAAAGGATGTGTTGTGGCGCATTCCACTAAGTTATGAAAGGTGGCTTGATGAGGGGGAAAAATGAGCCGTGGTGAAAAATATCTCTCCGCTTTGTTGTTGTGGCCAGTTTCCACTGGTCTCGTGGAAATGGTAGCTTTCCTCTGCAGGACCAGCCCATCCTGCATGAGTGCCCTCGAGGAATGAAGTCCTGTTGACTTACAAGACACGGAGACGAACAATCTACGCACTTATTATAATGAACGGGGTGGGTGCACGGTCTTAAGGGAATTTGGTGCTTCACTGTAATTTTAATAGTTTTAGACAACAATGGAGCCCCATGGCCCAGAGGTATAATTAATATCTGATTTAGGACGCTTTAATCAAATTTGTTTTGAGTTGGTGCATTTTTTTTTTACCTTGCCACCAGGATTTTTACGTCATGCAAATACGTTTTGACTGCCAGCTTAAAGAAGCATCATTTAAAGCCAAAATAGAGGAACATCACTTGTGCCCTTTAACGGTTTTGCACAGTATCGAGCGACTGCTGTTGGGCTCGTGTCACTCCGAGGTCAGAGTTCTGCTGCACTTCCATCCCCGCGCACAGATATGACCACCAGCTCCGCTTATCGCCGACCGCCGTGTTATCACCCACGCAGCCACATGATTACACTCACAGTAAGCTCGATACGATCATTTAGCGTGACAACAGCCTGTAACCAGCGGCGCACCGAAAGAGATAAAGTCCACAAAGGAAAACAAGTTCCACGGGTATTTCTCAGACAGACGGGCTCAATCCTGCTTTCACGCAGCTTTTTATAAGACAGACTACCTTTCATGCCTTGTTAATTTTAGATTTCCTGGTCAGGGAGGGAACTATTTTGTGCATCCACATTCAACTACTTCCTCTCCCCTGGAATGTGCGGTCCATTAGTTTAGGATACTGCAGGTCAATGAACGGGCTTGTGTTGTAACTCTGGTAATTAGGAGATCCCAGTGGCTCGTAAAGGTGATTAGGGTGAGGTTGGCTATTTGCAGGTTGGCAGACAAACTCCAGTTTTAGTTGGTAAGAGGCTTTGCTCTCCAGCATGGCTCGGTTTATGAATGGTGGTGGAAGAGAGTTCAGCTATTTGTATCTTAGCTTACAGACAGATTTATCTCTACTCTGGAAACGGTGACTCTACTTACCGACTCGACCTTAGTTGGCTTGCTAAAAGATATTATTAAAAACACCTTATTCACCAAACAGGTCATCAGTATTGCTCGTTGTCTAGCCCGCAGCCTTTATCTCAGATTGAGGGTTTTTTTTAAGTATCTATACTCATAATTATAACATTGAGAATAAAAAAAAAATTTAAAAAAAAGCCCACAATACCATGATAGACCAACAGGGGGCTACAGCCCACATTTTGGGACCACAGCAAAAAGGATGTTGACATATCAAAAGCTGGTATTAAATCTGTTCTTTTTTTTATTATATAATTCCAGTTTTTTTTTAAATAAGTTTAATGCTGAATTTTCAAGAAAGTTAATGAAAAAGGTTGAAGATATCCAACTGTAACCATTCCCAGAAAAAAATGCCAGAGAAAATTCCTTTTCCTCAGATTTATGAGCTGATAATCGGTCATTTTAATACTCCTGCATCGTTTTTCCGAACAAACCTGCTTCAATGTTGTTTTCCTTTTACTTTCTATGAGAAATCCGAAGCAGGGTGGCCACTCTCTTGAGGTTTTCTTGTCATGTGATGAAGGAACCGTCACTTCCTGTGGTTGGGATGGTGCCTCTTGAGGGGCAGACAGATGCAGAGTGAGCTCAAGGATTCAGTCTGTTTCTGTTTTAAATGCAAGTGTTCTCACATCTCCATGGCATCCAAAAGCAGAAAGCGGTGCGACTGTGTGCACGCTGGATGAAGGTCTGCAGCATTCATTGGCCATGGCCGCTCACAAGTCCAACAATTTGGGTCATGATGTATGAGCTGCCAGTGGATCGGCAGCTCGTGGGAATGTAGGCCGCTGTGACTCGCTTTATGCGCTGGTTTTTTTTCTAAGTGGGGAATACAAATGGGGTTTTTAATCACAAAACTAATTAGTGCTAATGTGATGAATCACTCAGTAATTGTTCAGCGAACTGGACTCGTTGGCCCTCAGCTTGAGATTGGTCGGAGAAGTCTCACACGACAGGCAGGTAGAGATGGGGGGGGGGGACTGCTGATAGCTTTCAAGATGGTTTGAGAGTTGACTTCCTTGAGATCTCTAGACAATCAGTGAAATCAGCAGTATTAAGAGTTCATTATAATAAGCGCGTAGATCTTGTTTGTCTTCGTGTCTTGTAAGAAGTGAGGCCTGTGTGTGTGTGTGTGTGTGTGTTTCTTTGTCCTTTTAAAGCTTGTGTGCTTGCACCACCTGCTGGGCAAATGAGGCACAAAGATTTTCTTCTATAAAAGTAGCCACCTGTCCTCAAGTCAAAGCCTGACGTCTCCTCCTGCTGCTCTAAGATGTGTGCATTCAGAGGAGAGAAAGAGCGTCCTCCTTTGTCCTCGGTCCAGCTTTAGAGCTGCTGATTGGGCCTCACCCGTGTTGCCTCGCTGCTTGCTTTAAACAGAAGTACAACTCAGAACCTTAAGGGCGCTGCTTCTGCCAAAATTAGAGGTGCTTATTGTTTAGGTCCTGCTGATTTCAAATCACAAAAGGCTTTCAACATGTAGCTCTTGCTGAGAAAATTGCATGCTTCTGTGCACTTACTGACAGCTAATGTGTCTAACTTTTGTCCTCAGCCCGGGACACCCCCAGCCCCATCGATCCAGAGTCCATTCAGGTGCCCGTGACCTATGACCCCGACCCAGCAGACCTGGCTCTGTCCAGCGTGCCAGGCCAGGAGATGTTTGATCCGAGGAAACGCAAGTTCTCTGCAGAAGAGCTGAAGCCACAGCCGATGATCAAAAAAGCCCGCAAGGTCTTCATCCCCGAGGACCTGAAGGTGACCCGCTGCTCCGTCTCTTTGTGTTTGTGTTTATAGCCGTGTGAGATCAGATTTCATGTGCTGGCTGAAATGTTATGTAAGAATGTGAGAGTCTGAAGCAATGAGGGGGAGGAAGACTTTTGAACTATAAGCAAAACAATCTGTGTTCTTAAATTCAAGTCATGCAAAAAAAAAAAGATAATGGCTACATTAAAAATTCAAGTTGGAGATAATATTTACATATCAATTTAAAAAAGGGTTTTGCATTTGAAATGTAGGACTGGGGATCATTTAAAATTTATTGAGCGTAGCGATTTTGCAGGTTTTACACCTAAATCCCGGATGAGCCCCCATTTGTTTCTCCAACCATATTTATGAATAATTATTTCACTGAAAAGGAATACACATGAAATCTGTAAGTCTGCATTAACGGTGTAAGTGATGCATGTATGAGTCGTGCATGTGCAGCAAAACAAAACAACTATAATTCGAACAGTAACGGGTTTCCGATAACTATATTAGGAATATCCCCTATTTATGACATCATACAGAGCCAAAAGTAGGAAAAGGTACTAAAACTTTAGTGTTTAGAGCACCATTATTTGTGAGCATGTTAAATATGAGCATTCACCCTTTTAACTGTGTACAAATGACAGAAAATAAGGAAAAGCATAAGCTTTCAGCAGTTAGAATAAATCACTGTCTCCTTCTAGTGGATGGATCGGGAACAGGCATCACATTCAGAGCTGTGTTAACTGTTTTTTAGCTCAGACTCTTGACCTCCCCATCCTGTCCCCACTGTTCTCTGCAGGATGATAAGTACTGGGCCCGGCGCAGAAAGAACAACGTTGCAGCCAAGCGGTCAAGGGACGCCCGGCGGCTGAAGGAGAACCAGATTGCCATCCGCGCCTCCTTCCTGGAGAAGGAGAACGCCGCTCTCCGCCTGGAGGTAGCGGACTTGAGGAAGGAGCTGGGCCGCTGCAAGAACGTTCTGGCTAAATACGAGACCCGGCACGGGCCCCTGTGAGCCCTCAAATCCCCACCCTGCCCATCCAGCACCACCACCATGCCCCCTCCTTCCACCTGACACCCACTCTACTCCCCAGACCTCCCTTCCCCTTGAATTTGAAGGACAATGTGTCTCTTTTGGTGGCACTGAATCCCCCCCCCCCAGTACCCCTGGCCCTTGAGCCCCTTCTCCTCCCACACCAACACACACCTGTATGATTCTGGTATTTTTGACTTCTATCATAAGCTTCAATTTGTCTGTACCTTCTTTTAATTTCTGTACACATTGTTTGACTAAATATATATACATATACATGGATAATGATATATATATATTTACACCTGCATACTTCCCACTTTAATGTACTGTGAGGAGTCATGAGCCAACCCACCAGCTGAATCCCCCCGCCCGCTACCTTCCACCTTTTGAGAAGTGATGCCATGTTTGTTGTTCACTTTCATACCGATTTTATACGTGACATCAGGACTGAAAACTGTCATTTCCTTTCTTCTTCGTGTCCCCGTAACGAGTTTAAGCGCCCGCTTCCTGCTTCAAACTTTTTGTTTGTTTTTGTTTTTTAAGCCTTGTTAAAGTTGTCTTCTTCTGTTAACAACATCATCTCTTTTTTTTGTTGATGTTGTATTTTAGTTGGGTAACTCCGCCACCCCCCCCACGTAAAGAAAACATGTCTCTTCCTCTGCAGTCATGCCCATTTTTCTTTCCTTCATCTCTCTCGGACACTGAGCAATAATTCCTGTCCACCGCTAACCCGACACAAGCAACTCTTAGCTCCGCCTTCTCTCCACATCGCATCCTAGCTCACCTCCGTTAACTAAGCTAACGTTAGTTGACATCTGCACTAATGCGTGTCTCACAATCTGATCCAGTGCAATGTTTCCACTCGCTCAATTTCCTCTAACTCATATTTATCTACCTTTTATTTCTCAGATGGAAGATTGTTGTTTTGAGAAAAAAAAAAATATATATACACATATATATTTCTGTTGATATAATTGTTAGTATTAATACTACTCTTGACATTGATGTTGTTTAGCCTCCTTGTTTTTCAGATTTAAGCATGATTTCTTTGACAGAATGAAAAGCTCTTTGCGGTTATTTTCTCCTCTTTTTTTTTCCTTTTTTTGTTTTGTTTTTGTCGATTCTTTTTGCTTCTGTTCAACTTAGCATGATTAATATGAGTGTTTTTACTTTAGAAATCAATCCAGATGTCTATAGTCTCTCCTCATAGCTCTATGTTTGCCTTCTTTTAAAGATGGCTGTATGAATGTAAAAGGTGTTGACAAAAAGAGTTGGATGGTGTTGTCCAATACTGTGGTTAACCCAATCGATTTGTTTACTGGAGACCAAACGATTCACAACAGAGATGATATATTGGTTACAAGAGATATGTTTATATAGACCTATTCTATAAGTTGTTCTTTTTGTACAGTATTTTTCCTATACATTACTGAACTATGTATTTTAAAGGCACAACAGATCCAGAAAAAAATTAAAGAATACAAATGTATAACTCAAAGACAAATGCATATAGTGGTATTTTGATATTCTGTAACAGGTAGGATGTGGTAGATTTACAGAGATTTGTGGACATCCAGCGGCACCCAAAAAGCTCCCGGTCATTATTAGTATCGTTATTATTATGACACTCTGGCTTGTGCAGGTGCCACGTTTAGGCTCCCATATAAATCTCATGTAACTCAAAAGAAGCAGACGGTGCAAATGCGGAGAGAGATTTGGGCGCGCACACGTTCACCGCGGTTAGCGTCACAGCCTCCCCGGGGATCCGAAGCTGCCCGTGAGCAAGCTTTTAATTGAATTTCCTGCTACATAATGAAACGCTTCACACAGCTCGTTGGTTTTCTTCTTCGATGGGATGAAGTTACTATGAAGGAAGGGAAATCTGTCGCTGGTTACTCTTGCTGTTCCGTGTGATTGGTTCCTTTGGCCAATGCACTTGTAACATGTCCCGAACCTGAGTGATAGACACTGAGAAGCTTTTTTTCTTCTTCTTCTTCTTCTTCTTCTTCTTTAAACAAAGGCTGACAGTGAAGATCTACAACGTTGTTGTAGTGTAGAAATTTCCTAGCATTCAGTCCAGCTGAAGCTTCAGCTTATTTGTATGGAAGTTCAGATGTGCCAGCATTAAAATGAAATTAATGGAATTGGTTAACACCTGATTTTTGTCCCGCCCCCCTTTGCAGATTTTTTTCTGCAATGGATCATCTGGTAACAAAATTACCACCCACCACTTTTTTTCGTCCTTATCCTTGTTTTTCTACACGTAATAAACTCAGTTTGTGGTTTTATGTGCTGGAGTATTGGAGATGATATTCCCAAATATGGAATCATTCATGTAATCCAGCATGTATGGCATTTTCCACATGAATAATGTTACATTCCTGCGTTTTTAACACAACTCACATTTTAGTAGGTTAAAGTCTAATTTATCTATTTGCATTTTGAAAGTAAGTAAATCTCTATAATTGGTAAACAGAACTTTGATTTGAGTAAATGATTTTATTTTCTTACTGGCATCCCTGGACTTGTTATCTTTGTGGTGACGTGTTGAAATTTTAGTCGGGAATTTCCATTTTGTTCTTTACGAAGTTGGAAGAAAAAAGGAACGACCCCAAAAAAAGGCTGATATCCGCCCAGTAAAACAAAACTCACACATTCCAGCCTCAGCACCAGAGTCTGTTGAACGTAATCTATCTGATCCAAAGGCGTGCGCGATGTAAAATGATTATTTTGTAACTCATCATCTCAGTGCTTTAGCGCTTTAGACGTTTCCTTCTCCAGCTTAGCTGCACAGGCACACGGGAGAGCGTAAACAGAGTTTGCGGTAAAGACTGGAACGATGCCTCCAGAATCTCCGGAGCACCTTTCTATGAAATCGTATGCCGTGCGTGTATATATAAATACAGGAAAAAGCCAATAATGAATCCACGTGTATCCCAAAATGACCTCACTGTCAAGTGATTTCACTACCTCACCCGGAAATGTTATCCATAATCCTGAGTCTATTCCAGTGCCTTGAATACACCGACTGTTTCCCAGTCTCTCAGCAATGTAGAGTTTTCATCGCAGCGCCACTCGGATAGGTTCAGATCTGCACTGAAGGGCTTCTTAGTGCATCAAAATATCTACACATTATATATACTAATAACTCTCTCATGTCTTATTTTGGACATTACACCAGAATTGTAACCATTGTATTCATGGCAACACCAAAAGACTGTTTCAGAGTGTGCGGCTTAGAGTACTCGGTCTTGCTTGTCATGGAATGGATGCATAACATTTACTTGTGCTGTTCAGCCCTCAGCCTCTGTCTCTGTACATTGTAGTGTCTAATAAAATCCCAGTGCTTTTCTGCTTTGTTGTATTTTTCTGCCCGATTACAAAAGATCGCAGACGTTTGGTAAGAGTCCGTGTGGCACTGAACTCTGGGTCAGACTCGTTATTAAAAACATGTTTTCTGATGTTAATTTGTGACTTTTACAGCTTCTTTGTGCCTGACATGAAAAGCATCAGACGTGATTGTTGACCAATCACATTTGAGCTGGCTGCGAACAGTGTGACAATCAATTTGCTTTTTTTTTTTGTGTCAGCATCCTTATTTAAAAAAACTGGCACACAAAACAGGAAGCCTTAGCCTGGATGTCCATGATGACCCAGTAACTACCCTGAAAATCCAGTAAAACTGAGAAACTAACTAATTAACTCAATCGGTTAAATATTTAAAATAAAACTAGAAAAATATATTTTTGATGGATGAGTAGTTTTTAAAGTAAATTGAACTGCACATCAATCTTCTCTTCAAAAGCACTCAATACGTGCTGTGTGAGCTTATACAACCTTCATTTACTTAATCTGAAGAATCAGTTTTTCCTTAATGTGTTTAGTTTCCACTATGGAGTGCCGGTTTAACTCCTGTCATTTCTTCACTTATCTAATAAAACTGAAAAAGGCCAAAAAGAGACTCCACTCTGAGCACTTCCTGAACGACCAGCCTTCTTGTCCCATAATCGCAGACACTCGTCGGCAGAGGCTCAACTCATCCTCTTCGAGCCACGATCTGATTCCTTGGGTCAATAGCTGCAGCTCGTGGCTGTAGGTGAGGGTGGGAATGTAAATCACCCAGTAGATGGACCAGTGGGATCACAGGATGGTAACCTCAGAGATATTTCCTGCTTTGTGTGAAGAGAAATGATGCTTTGTGTCTAAAAAAAACACAATTATCCTATCGTTATTGAAAGAAACACAAAGTAATGTAAATATCACACCGAATACTGAATCCTGTTTGGATTCGTGCTTCAGGGCCTTTTCTTTGAAGGGTTAGTGACTTCATGGCTTTTGAATCTCTTTTTAAAATTATGATCATAAAAGTTTAAATTAATAAGTTTAAAAGTGTATAAATCAGGCTTGACACTCACTACCAAAAATATATTTGTAGCACAAAGAAGTAAAAGTTGTGACATTAGCACTGAATATAATATAACGGATAATTATGCAGACTCTGGGGCTTTCTTGTTAAAGCAGAATTACATATTTATCTGTTGTAGAGGGATATTGAAAAACCCAGCAGCAGTCTAAATGAAGAGCCTGAGATGTGCTCGTCTAAATCCTCTTAGAAACTCAATAAAGGCAGATTCTAGTTTCTTTTGTATGGAGCGTCTAATGAGAGCTGGATTAAACACAGACACAGTCAGTGCAAAGTGAATTTAGGAGAAAACCTGAAAGAGATGCAGACGTAGGGTTTCCTCATTTTTTTATTCTCACATCAGAAAGGTGGAGAAGCTTTCATGGTTATGCAGCACCGTTAACAGCCAACAGAAGATATGAGAAGAATTTTGTTTCCCCTGCAAAGGCCAGGAGCACGTCATTAACAGAGCAAAGAAGAGAATATACAAACATTACAAAACAGTGGTTAAGGAAATCATTTGGAGAAAAAAAAAAATCATTCAGCTCCAGACATCACTAAGAGGAAAGCAACAGGATTATATCTGTACAAATCAGGAGCCGTGAAGCTACTTTACAAAACCAGCAGCATGAGACAAAGACAGGAACACGAGGATTTCCCCACTGATCAGACCCTTCCAAAGACTGCAGACGTTGAACGCTGCTCAAACCTGAGCAGTCAGTGGAAACAAATGTAATACTGGACCACAGTACAAAGGTCGTGCATACAAACACTGTTCACATTACAGAGAAAGTGGAAAAAAATAATTCTGTCTCCTTTATCCACCTCACCTGATTTTTCTCTCATGGTTTGGCTCATTACCAAAAATCTAACTGAAATAGCATGAATCGCTTTCATTACACCTGCCCACCAGCAGGGGGCGCCAACTACTTAGAAAAGAAACAGTGGTTCTCTGAAAACTGCATCTGGTCACAGAAACAAAGCGCTGTGCATTAGACCAAAAAAGTGCAAATGTGAATCAGATGGATTTAAAACATCACTGTAACTTTACAGAAAGCAAAAAAACAAAAACATCTCCATGTGTTCACAAAACGTTACCAGCAGAATACACTGAAGCACTGAGCGGCTCTACACACTGTACATGTGTAACTACTGAGAAGAGTTTTCAATGTCGGCTTGTTTGGCATTGAACGTGTGGTTAGATCACTACTTTGCTTCTTGTTTGATCAAGTTTAAATCAGTTTTCCATTTGAAGAAATGCTTCAGTTTAGACAACATTACAGACCTTTGGCTTCTGTTAAATAAAAGTTAAATTCAGCTCCTACATTAACACTAACGTCTGATATAACATCATATAAGAGCTACTGATCAGAGCGGATATTTAGCACCTCATTCGATATCCTCCCTCATGTTCAAAACACTGAAACTGATCAATCTCCGAGTTTTGACACTCAAATAACCCCCAAAGTGGAATGTGACTGACTTCAAGTGATACAAAAGACGGCTATCAAATTTCTCAAATACTCTTTCAAATATTTATGAATGTACCAAGGTCAACAGCAAGTGTAAAAGTTCAAAATTCCCTTCCTGACTGTCAAAGGATTTTTTTTATTTTTACAAAACAGCTATAAAGTAGCTTTTCTTCATTGGCTTAAAAATCTGTTTTCCTTGTTAGAAAACAGTAAACAATTCACGGTCATTGTTTTCGTAAACCTTACGGCTGTCGTTGCAGCTTCAGCGGGCAGTCGAGGGAGTCGCCCCGCGCTCGGCTCAAGAGCACGAGGGTGACGGGACGGGAAGCGCCCTGTCCGAGGTCGCGGTCACGAGTCGAGGAGGGTGTCTGAGCTGGGAGCGTTGTAGAGGTACTTCCAGATGGCGTAGTAGTGCACTGCCGCCGCCAGCGCCACGAACATGTGCCAGATGGCGTGGGCGAATGGGATGACGCCATCACTCTTGAAGAAGAAGACACCGAGGCAGTAGATGAGTCCTCCACAGGCCAGCTCCTGAAGACCGTCTGTGTTGCTCTGCAAAAACACACAAAAATGGATACATGTAACATATTCATAAAACATTACTGTTTAAAATACATTCCTGACTGTGCACTGATTGGTTGAATCGTTACAACCTGTCCAGTGAGCAGGCCGGTAGGAAGAATCGGGCAGCTGGTTTGTAGCAGCTGAACCCTCAAAATGAGATTGAATAAACCGTTTTTTGTAAGCGCATCGTGGACGGCGTCGTTTTCACAGACGGAAGACAAAGTCGAAAATAACTTTGCAAGAATGACTCACTACACCTGAACAGCTAGCCCAAGTAAAGTGTGCAGGACATAACAGGAGCCAATGGACATAATGAAATATCAGAAAGTGCACACAAACCACCAAAGCACCACAAAATCCTGCAAAATATTAACAATAAAACATGCAGCATGCACTGAAAAGGATTACTGAGATATGTGGCTGCTATTTCCACTGAGACCAGTAGAAGCAGAGATTAAAACAAAGACGAGGCGCCACAGCGGGATTCAAAAATTATTTTTGCAGCTCTGAATGGTTTTATATGAATCATTAAATCACAAAGAAAACTTTAAATGCATCTTTTGTCTTCTGTGAACTCTTGTCAAACACTCTAAAGAGGAAGTAAGACACACTGCTAACACCTCCACCCTGCAGCTGCCGCATGTTCAGTTTATCGGCTGAGATGAAGAAGTGATGTGAGGGTTTAAGACTTAAGCTGAATGTGATTGTGCTTGTATTAATAAAAATATATATTACCATTGATGTCACCACAGACGCGGGAAAAAATCCCATCGTCAAATAGAAGGCCAGCTCAACGAGTTTATACCTGTGGAGACAAAAAAGGGGGGAAGTGTGTGTTTACGAGGTCTGTGCGATGCAAAGGAAAAGTGAAACACGAGCAAGGCGGGGAGATGATCAGATCTGACACAGGCGGCGTTTGGAGGATGTGACAAAGTGAAATCATGAGGAAAACGGATTTTCGGGCATGAGTGTAGAGTTTTGAGACGTGTTTTGTATCCAGGGAAGAGTTTCGAAGCACTGTGGTTACTTCAGACTAACACAGAAAGACATTTCTAGCTATTGTGATTTTTCTTTCTTGGCTTTCTCAATAAAATGTAAAAAAGAATGAAGAGTGAAAAATACTTGGCGAGCTCACTGTGACATAAACTCACTTTTCATGGTAGTTGAAGACATAAATGGTTCCAGCAGCAGCCATGAGCCACACAAACCAGCGCATGTGTGCTGCGAGAGGGCCCAGTTCACGCAGGTTCAACCTGAATAAAGATGAAAATCCAAATTAGGTCAAGTTAGATCTCCGTGTATGACTCAGGTCCAGGGGAGTATATCATGCTCTCTGTCTGACACTCACCAAGGTGTGTAGGAGGCAGCAATGAAGAAATAGATGACCACTCTGTCACACATGTGAAAGCAATGCTCCACTGACCTGAAACAGACGACACTCAGGTTTATGCCTTTTTCCTCAACAACCATCATTTTCATGCCCACATAGGCAGAAACATTTCCGCCTAATAGGAAGTGAGATTGTGTTTCCATACCAGCAGTGAGTAATTTGCAAGTGTATGGAAATTATTGTCTGAGCAGGACAGACAAAGAACCACAAAAAAAAAATAACAATGAGGTCGCAGGTCATTTGTCTGCAGCGTGACGCAAATGCAAACAAAGTGAATTTGCTAACACGCTAAAGGTAAACAAAAGAAGATGGGACATACGAGTCACCAGAACAGGTCAACATTTCACAGTATCAAAGTATGAGAAGCGCCACACCCACTCACATGATTTTAAAAAAAGCAAAAGAAATAATGAAACGCAAAGAGCCTGGCATGAAGTGTGAAACCTAGTGAAGAACACAAACACGCTAACGAAAGAAAAGCATTACTCGATACACAGTAATGTTGTAATTCGCAGCGGCGTCTGAATATGTAGCATTATGTCCTGCGCAGTGAAAACCAGAGCAAAAATAATACAATGACAGAAAAATGGCAGATGGATGAGAAGAAAGATGGCAGCGTATAACTACCTAAAAGCAACAAAGTATTTGTGAACATAAAGCAACAAAGAATGTTGATTTTATCCATTTAGCTCACACCAAATATCATCATCATATTTTAATTATTTAATAACAAGAAAACAAAGGACTGTCCAAACGTGTCTTTTCCAAAAAAGCTCACGATATACAGAAACTGATCGTATGTATGAAAGCTTTTATTAGAACAGTCACTCAAGGTAATACTTGAAATTCCATGAGATGACCTCGAGCACAGATTAGAAGTGGGCCATAAGGGTCCGTTTGCTTTGCATCACTTAAAATAGCACCAGATTTATTTTTTTTTTAATGGATGCACGAAGCAGATGATGAGGACAGGAAGTCAGAGAAATGGCACAGAGAATGTGGGCAATTTCCAAAAATAAAAGAGCCTGTGCAGACTAAACGCTCCACTTTGGAAACACTGGAACAAAACTAATACAAAAACACACACACCCACGAGTATTTCTGGCATGAATCTTCTGCCTGAGTGCTTATTAATGCTTCAGTCCTCACCTCATGTGACTCTTCTTCCAGGTGATGATATGAAACACGGTGGAGACGAGGAAGAGGGCACACAGGCCCATGCCGTACACCCAGGCCGTGATCCTCTCCCAGCGGTTGTCCGACAGACAGTGCAGCAGCGTCATCCCCACGAAAGCTGGCACGATGAGGAGCTGCAAGGATGAGGGAGAAATTACAGAATAAATAAATTATTAAGACATGGCCAGTTAAAGAGCAACTGTGAAATTACACGGAGGCCTGAACAGTTTGGAGCCACTCACTGCATGGGTGTAAAAGTTTGCAGCATGCTCATAGCAGGTAGGCTGGTAGCGGCAGTTTGCAGAGGCCCGTCTGTTCATGAACCTGAAACACACACAAAAACAAACAGAACAAAACATTAAAAGACCCCACGGCACCTCACCAACAAACCCACCCTTCAGTATCTGCGCTTTAAGAGAGGAATTTAATTACATCAGAGGGACAGCTCAGGTGGAGACAAAGTTTGAGCTGTGGATGTCCCTAAAAACAAAAGCATCCAAAAGAAGAACTTCTATCTAGACAATATGTGTACACTGAATTTTGAATATTTATGTACATTTATTTATTCATTCTAACATCACATATTACACAACCCGTGCAAAACAATTAACATAGGTTACAGGTTGTATATGTGCTTATACATGTGCCTGGCCTTTATTCTTATCATTAGAGCTATCCTACCTTCCAAGTACAAAAAAGAAATACCAGCAGACAGATGAACAACAATATTCTCACATTTAACGCTTAGAAATATATTTTTCTTAACACTGAAAATGCAAATACTGCTCAAATCACACTTACTCTCATGCACTGAAAAAAGTCTGTACACAGTTTCAAGTAAATTATGATTTTGTTTTAAACTTTATTTAAAAAATAAAACAAATCATTATAAACTGTGGCTCAGTGTGATCATATTAAATAGTCTAGAATTAACAACAACATCTGCCATTAGCTTATTTTACTGTCTCCGAACCAAAAGATTAAAATTAATATTACATATAACGCAGAAAACAGTGTAAGATGTAAGTCGAGGCCAGAAAATGAAGCACTATTTTAAAATCAAAGTTCGAAAAATTATTTATTAGCACTCGTAGACTGAATTATTAATTTTAAATCACAGTTTAGCGCCAGTGTTAAAATGTAAACGTTTCGATATTTAAAGTGAAAGTTCCTTTAGTTTGTCTAACACAGCTCTTTGCTAACGGCCAGTAGAAAGACGAACCTAAACACTGAGTGCTTTATAAAAGTATGTAGCGTTGAAATCTCCCTGTATTTTCTCCAATCTCATCCAGGCACAACCAAAACAGTATTTTTCGTTTTTCAGATTTCCGCTTACCTCTGAAAGCTGTTCACACGCTTCATTCCGGTGTCTTTTTTAACCGCGGGAAGCAACGAAAAATGGACCACAGCCAGCAAAGTAAAGAGCAAAAGCCCAGCTTTAAAGAGGGAGGGATAAAACAATAAACTGTCCTGACAAGCCAAAGGAAACGAAAGGCCTAGCATTAGCTAGTCGGCTAACGTTCTGCTGTTCATAAGCTAACTTGCACTACGGCTACAAGGCACCGGCAAAATTAATACCCCTGCTGCAAAGGCACCATTTTAGTCTTTTTCGTAATACCATTCTGCAGCAAATACTGACTCACTGCCTCTTCTTTACGCAATAAAGAGCCATAAGCACCCCCTGGCAGCCAAGACAAACTAAAAACACCCCCGCAAATAAGCAACCCCGCCGGCCAAAGACGAGCTGCTCCCCGCTGATCCGCTCTACAAAAAATATGATTTCTTTTTGAGCAGCACAGAGTCACAGCAGTGGTGAGATGCTGAGTGGCACGGCATGAGCCAATGAAGAACAACGACGTCGGAAAACGACCAATCAGACCTCAGCTGGGCGGGATCCTGTAGAGGGATGTGTCACTTTTGGTTGACAGTTAAAATAGTGACAATGGCACAGTTTATGGCAATGATCGTTGAAAGGATAGTAATAAAACACAATTAGTCTTTCCACCTTCTCAGATGCATAAGGCTCAATTGAAAGTTAATCAATGATTTACCAGCACTTTTACAGCTTTACAACAAGTCATTAATATGCCGGTTTTTTAATAGTTTGCAAAGATTTCCGGCTGCTGTCCATCATCATTAAACTTCAGTTTATTAGGAACTGTTTGACCTTTGACGTTAAACTCTGTAAATATGGGAACAATGGTTTCCTAACCATTGTTTGATTTGTTTAATTTTTTACTGACTTCCTGCAAATTAAAACAAGAGTGATTTCTAAGTTTCCTAAAATATGCCAGGCTGTGCACACTCAGTAGTCTGCTGCTGTTCTAGTAAGCAAAACAAGCTCTGTGGGAAGATCTTCTAAGATGGGGATGTGGTACATATCACAGTTGTTGTCCCTATAGTATGCAGTCACCATGAAATCTTAGCATGCAATGCTTTAACTCAGTTTCAGCTTCTTTTTGCAGATATTTTACAGTAGGCTTAAAACATGAAAAATGGGTTGCTTTATCTTAAAAGTTTCTTATAGTGCAGCACGAGTTTATGCAGCAGCAGACTGACTCACACAAGCAGAAAGTGAACTACACACAGTATCACACTGTGACAGCCTTGTTACATAATAGCACCACAACTTGACCAGTGCCCCTTAGCTATAAGAGAGCCGTGAGAGTGTTTATATAAGACTGAAGTGAAATCCTCCGGATTAATGAAGTTCATGCCGTATAGTTTTAGCCTCAGAGCTTTCGTACCATCTTCTCTGTCTACGAATGTTTTATAGCTCAAAGAATTTGAATATTTTTAGTAAATACCACAAAAATCTGGTTATATTGCACGTCGGAAATTGTACACCCCTCTTGGGTGTAGCCTGCCACTGTAAATAAAAATCAGCACACAGCAGTTACTGCACCAGTGAGGGCAGAGAATAGGATTGATCCAGACAAAGACAAACAGCTCATTGTGCTTGGTTGAGTTTTAAAAAGGACGTTGGCACAGACAATGGGAGAGTGCCAGAGGCCATGTGTCAAAGGACAATGTCTTCTTCTGTTCGGTTTCTCTCTTAGTTGACACTGGCCTGAGAGCTGCAGGTGGCAGCCTGTCACAGCAGCCCAGGGTAGCTTCCTGTCCCTAAACAATCCAGGTCTGTCTGTGTCTCACTTGCACTGATCACCTTCTCAGCTGGATGGAGTTTCCCTGCTGTGTAACCTGCACTCTTGAATTGCAGGAGCAGCTGTATCAATTTGCACCTACTCCTGTCACCATGAGGGCAGTGACTGGATTTAAAGCTGCAACCTCATCTTACTGCTTCCAATACTATTGTCACGGAAAACAACAGCCAGTGCTTCACCAAAGCCCTACTGTTCAGGAAAATCAAGCAGATTTGTATTTTCCTTCTATCTCGACTAAAATAAACCAATAATTAACTAATTAATTTGAGGTGTTGTGTTCATTTAGAGTTAGAAACTATCATTATCAGTCTCTTGAGTCACATTTCCAGCCTTCTGTTTACTCTCCTTTAGCTCTGTTTTGGTCACTACCATTCTTCCTCAGCTGCTACACGATCAAGTACAATCATCAGGTGCTCTGTAAATAAGTGACTGTTGCATTTGAAAAAAAAAAGACTATTAACTTGAAGAGTAAAAGTATGGACTAGAAAGCTAAACAATGGCCTGAAACTCACTCACAAAAGCCCAGAAGAACTGCAGAGTCCAGCACTAGTTATTTGTTATCTTTTATCATATATCAGACTGTATCTTTTTTAATTGGTTTGATCGACATCTTCTCAAACTGAATTTGAGAGTTATTCAATGATTTAATCAGAATTAAGATGAAAAGTTTTATAGGGATCAAAGCAAAGGAACCAAATGGTCATTTTACTTTGCATTTTATTGTCTCGTGGAAATACTTCGCCTCCGGTGGAGCTCGACCAACAACAGCCCAGTCAGAGAATTCAGATGAAGCAGCTTATGTTTCACTGAGTCATGAAGCTCACGCTGGAGACCTAAAAGCCTTTATACAAACTTCTCCATATATGTGAAATTATTCCAAAGGACCTGCAATTAGATTGTGATGCGTTACTTCTGTCCTGTTAGCACTGACACACCTGTTAGAGCAGGATTTACCCAGCTGTCAGAATGATTATGATAAAGAGTGATTACATTATTACACTAACAAACTACAGCTGCAGCGCTGGTCTGACAGACTCTTTGCATTTTATTTTTCTACTGCTGAGTGTAATATTTCATTCCTGCAATCATTTATTGTTTGATTATTTTATGAACTAATTGCGTTAATCCAGAAATATCAAAAGGAGACTGAGAAATGTTTATATAATTATGGAAATTCCTAAATGTACTACTTTATTTTGAAAAGGAATTGCAACAGCAATTTAGAGTCAGCTGAGCCTATTCTGTGTTATTTAACTTACATTTGAGTGTCTTTGGTCATCTTTAATCTGGTTTTTTATCCTTTTTTTTTAATCTCAGTCCATATTTCTGATTGAATGTAGGACGCTCTATGATAGCCACAAACTGGCGGCTTCGTATCTAAAATATTTACTACTTTATAGCACTACTATATAAGTATATAGACTGACAGAACATTGTTAAAGTTCTCACTGATTAGGTTTTGGAAATAACCTGTCTTTGCAGATGACATAAATGCTTCCAAAGTGTAAACATGGGGATTTTTACAGTAAAATGTGACGTGATCTTCAGCATTTCCTGCTTTGCCGATCATTTCTAGTCCCCACACACCTGTTCCTTGTTTTCTCATCAAGCCACGGCACATCCCGACCCTGTGATGCTAGAATCTGAGTATTTTCATCTGATACAGAGGCCAGCTTTCTGTTTTACTTCAGGCTTGTGTGTAACCACAGCTAAAACAAATCAAATCTTTGTAATCTCTCTGCAACTGTATGAATAGCTACAGTTAGTGTGTATTTCTATCTAATCTTCCTGATAGCCCGGGGTCAGGGTTCAGGTATGCTTATGGTGCACCTGGAGAACTTTCAGTTTCCTTAAAAACATTTACCGCAGACAACACAAGGTGGAAAACACGACTCAGTCCTCCACATGTAAATACTAATGCAGGATTAGCAGAAAACCAAAGAGAAAGCACGGCTCTCGGCTCTTAGTAGATTTGTCTTGTAGGGGAAACGTATAGATAAGTGCCCTTGGAATAAAAGAGGCTTTATGTGTACATGTGACAGGGGGTTAAACAGCTTTGTAATTGGTTTACTGTTTCAGGGTAGAATGCAAAGTCCATGGGTAATATCCAGTGGGTGATGAGGGGGAGGGGAGGTGTTAAGGAAATTAGTATTTAAGACATCATTTGGTTGTTGCATATTAGCTAAATGAACCAACTGTGTTTGAGAATAGAATAGAATAGAATAGAATAGAATATCCCTTTCATGTACACGTACGTTGCCGTAATGAAATAAATGTACTGAATGTATTTAAAGTGTCATCACAAACCCCAAACATAACTTTACTAAAAATGAAGGCAAATAGTTGCTTTATTTTATTTAAAATCAATGACAGTTTTCATGCACTTTTTGATTGCAAATTGTTTCCTTTTGCTTTCTCAAAGAAAGGACGATCAGTGTTGCACTACTGACAGCATGTTTTTGCTTTGCCTCATTATGTTGCAAACCTTTAATAGAAACATTAAAGTTTGCCATCACAGGGCTTTACTTTGACATTGAGCAGAGGATTATTTTACACTCTCCTGTCTGTCATCACTCACTCACTCCACTCATGGTGTCACAGTTTTCCTCATCTATTTAATAGATGCAATTTAATATTAAATATAACTGCAAACACAGAAACAGCTTATTTTCCTTTTCTCGTCTTTCGTAAATAACAACTAGTGCAATATGATGTATGTCCACAGTCACAAACATGATGACACCAGCTGCACACATCCACAGTGAAAAAACTGAATTGAATATAATAAAATATATAAGTGTTAATTAATCATGAATAATCTGTTTAACTACCATCAAAAGAAAGAAAATGTCAAATGAATGAAATGTTTTTAAGTCTAAATAACTATTTAAACTTAAAAATGTTTAATTTGGCTTTAGCATGATGCACAATGTAAAAGTACAATGGATCAGCACCTTTAAATCCCAGTGATTTTACAAAGCTTCTCATTCATCCAATCACCTGCGCTGCACGCTGGCATGCCATTGCCATGCAGAGAGGGCAGAGCCTGAACCTCTGAGCCTGTTAATGATGGACAACTGGTCTGACGGGCAGAGCCACAGTCACCGCAGCACGAAAATGCAAAACTAAACAGAGTATTTAGGTCAGGAGCTATCCCGCTGCAGCGTTTTCCGTACCCACCTTAATTAATCTCGCATCTATCAAGCTGAGCCTGCCGCTCTGTTTAATGGAAAGCACAAAGGCAGGATTACTGCATCAAAACATGGCTGCCGTTCTGTCCTCTTTTTACACACCTCAGTGTCAAAGGCCAACATCTGTTATACCACAACCAATACTAAGAATGAGAACTGACTGTACTTTAACTGTGTCAGCTGGGAAACACATCCTCATTAGACAGAAATAATTTGGCCTCATTTAAAAAAAAATCAACTCCATCGATACACAAGAAGTTTTAATACTATATGTACAGTTTTATTAAAGTCTCATGTCTATTAGATTCTGGAAAGTATTGATCACGATGTCACATTTTTCATTTTGGAGGGGAAACTATTGTGAGAGTAGCTGAAATCTGCAAAAATACAAGAATTAGAGTGATTGAAACATTAACTCAAATATTACAGTGTTATTTTGATGTGTGCATGATATAATTAAAGTCTGCTGTTAGTACATTTAACCACCAAACTAAATGCAGTGACCTATCTTAAATGAAATTAGTGCTTAGTGCACATATTCACATTTTGTCCATATTTTATTTAATAATCTGTAGTTTATTATAGATGTTATAGATTTATTTAGGAGTGTGATTGGTGTTCGGTTTTGATGTTTTTTGGCTTTGATTTGTCGATGTTGTGAGATTAAGTCATCGATGGACCCCATGACCACAGTAACACCTTTACTCTCATGTACTATAGCACATGTACAATGCATGAGATTATCCTCATACATGTTGTACATATCTCTGTACAATTTTTCTATACATATTTCAATACATTGTTACCTGTATATACAAAAAGGCAGTTGCTTATGTATGTAGGACCACTTTGTGTCTTCCTTTTATATTTTATATAAATTTCTCATCCATGGGATAACAAAGGTCTATTCTATTCTATTCTATTCTATTCTATTCTATTCTATTCTACGCATTTGTACTATGTGAAACAAATATTAAAAGGTTGTAATTTTATAATAATTAAAAGGCTGTAAATTATAAACTAAAAGTGCAATTTTAACAGTAGCAAAGATCTCTTAACTCATAGAAAAACTAGGCCCTCTTTTGCCAATTGACCTTTGACCTTTGGTTATGAATTGGTTTCCTTTTTAATTAGGTAAAAAAAATTAGTGTGTTTAAATTGATGTTAAGTAAAACTCAGTTACTCTATCATGCTATATCAGGTTTATGTGCCTTATCTTTTATGCTAGTTGCACTATTTTAATTTGCACAATCAAAATTATTTATTGATTTAATTTTTGCACAAACCAGAGAGAATCTAACTGAGGCTATTTCTGGAGCCGTTGTATATTTATCTTCTGTTAGGCGAGCCTTTCCCTTTACAAAGAATCATCCTGACCTCTTTTATGAATGTGATCTGTTTATGGTGCATTTCTTAGAAGATCCAGGATTACACTGAGAGCCATCCAGACTTTAGATCCAGACTCAGACACAGCTATTTCTGTTGAGGGCTGGCAGCACAACACAGCCGTAATCACAATGTCCAGAATAATCAGCAAACTGGACGGCTAGCTTCGTTTTAATGTTGTTACCTTTTTGTTAAATCCCAGATGTCTTTTTATATTTGTTTCTGTAAAATGAAACTGAAGCTGTCATTGATGAATAAACTGCAAAACACGTCCCTGTACCATGATTTCAGTGTTTTATAGCTATAATTACTGCGTATACTCCAAACTGTTTCTGAAAAGTTAACAACAATCATGTAAACTAAATACAACATATTTTATATCTCTAAATGTGCAACAGGCAAGTTGCAAACTGCTGGAGAAAATGTTGTGAAGCAAATTCAGTTCAGTTCAGCATCATGTGTTTTTATATGTAAAGCACCAAGAGTCGCCTCTGGGTGCCTGAAGCAAAGACACAAAATCACAATTCTTCTGTCGTCTCTGAAAATCTGTTTGAAATAAAGACAAAATAATCGAATAACATAATTTACCAAATGAAGAGAAAGACGAAGAGAAATATAATATACAGACGTTCCTGGGAATTCACCAGCGGACTCAAACATGAAACAGAAAAAATATCCGACCGACGGGGTTACGAACAATCACAGAAAGAATACATGCAGATGAGTTAAAGCTACGATTCAGCTTTTTGTACTGCTACTCTTTATTTTCACACATTTAAATAACAATAAAGGGAATGATAGTAGGTCTTTAAAATTAATTAAAAAATTAATGCACTTCTTTTACATCTGTTAGGAGATTCTTAGATAATAAGTTCGTAATATTGACTTTTCTGCTTTATAAATTTATTAAATGTATGTTATATTATTAATTGTTAATTTGATTGTTTTCTTTCTGTTGGATCTTTTGTTCTTACATGCGGAGCTATAAATACAAAGAAAAGGAGGCGAAAGCTGCAGTGACAGTGAAGTAAAGTGAATATCTTTTGATTCACTGATGTGTGGAAAAAAAAACCTACTAAAAGAGATGAAACAACATCACACACACAACATAACTAAAGCAACACATTTGAATTTAATATTTACAATCCTATTTGACCCTTTGAAGGAAAAACATTACTGTACTGTTAAAAATGGTCAAATCAGTGACCTGCTGTTAAAATACCTTCTCTCTCAGGGTTGGCATTTGCGATATTTAATTATGTTTGGTATTTTAAACTTATATCCGCCCTGTGACACTGAGTACGAGACAGAAACCATTACAGGTTGACAGGTTTTAGTGTCTCAGATCCTCAGATTACAGAGCCAGGAGCACCGGGGTCATTATTGTTAGCTGAAACGCTAAGCTTTAAGTAAACTAAGCCCAACTGATACAATAGAATCTCATTAAACTAAAGTAAAACATAATGTACCGGAAACATCTTTAGTTTTAGTCTCAGTGTCTGTGATCAAATTGGTCAACACAACCATCAGGAGTCGGTCTGATTTCTGAAACGCAGACCTGACTGTGCGTTGGTGTTTGTATTGTAACACCTGGTCTGAATTCCTGTCAGTTATCACTTATATTATAATTAAAACAACAAGCAGTTAGAATAATAAAAGCCACACGAGATTAACAAAACAAACGACCTGAAGTGAAAGTGTAAACAGTTTGATCACAACCGGAAGGAGCATAAAAGCAGATGCTGACTCATAGCCAAGTCCTGGAAAAGCTTTAGAGATGGAAACGTTAATAACACCCTCTCGTGCACTCTCACTCTGCAGCTTTATGTTAACTGTGCACTGTTTGCTCGACAAACACAGCTACTGTGAGTGCTCGCTTGTTTCTGACACCTTGATATGCTTTATCTGCACTTCAGTGATGTGGCAGATAAAAGGAAACACTTCAAACTTAACCCCGGCTTTATGCTGCTTATTCTTATCAAAATGTTTAAGATAGAAAGCAAATTATCTTTTAACGTGGGTGGGATGGGGATCTAATAATGCTCGCTCAGGAACCTGATAAGAAACTTTCAACAACTACATCGATGCACGTCACATTTCCTCGAGTTATGTAAGAGGTGACAGTTAGTCCTGCCTTAAACAATTGTTCAGCACTGACCCCTGAACGGCAGCCAGATCTGAGCGCTTGGTTTCAATAAAGCCAAGATGACTGTTTTATATGGCAAAGAGGTGCATGCCCCTCTTGTTCTTTGTCTTTTATTGGTTGTGACATTTGCTTTCCAGAGGTGACTGCAGGCTTTGCCTTTAGATCCTTGAGATAAAGAGGGATTTCACGTGCATGCACACAGTACTTAAATACATCAACACATGTCACTCTCCCTTACCGTCCGAGTTTGGTCCTATGTAGGTCAAATCGTAGCATTGTCCCAGGAAAAAAGTCAAAACAAAAGAACAAAAATAACCCCAGAAAAATGTAAAAAGCAGTGTATGTACAAAAATGAGTTGGGTATAAACAGAGGTAAGTTGCACTCAGACCATCGTGCTCTTCTTCTCCCTGAAGTCTGAGTTCGATGGCTCGTGGTAGGTGGTGATCATGTTGGCTGTGTCCCACCGTCCCACAGGTGCTGAGGAGCTCTGCATCACCACCAGTCTGATGGGAGACTGAGTGGGTTGTGGGTCCGGGGCGTACTCCTTGGTAGGATCTTTGCCCCGACAGTCATACATTATACAGGATATCAGGAAGACGAGGAGCAAGATAACGTAGCTGGCGATAAGGATGCAAAGGTTCAAAGTGACGGGGTCAATCTCCTGGTAGTTTTCCAGAAAGCCCATGATGTCTGCCTCATGCTGGGTGGCCCAGAAGGCCCTGAAACCAGCACCTCAGTGGACGGAGAGGCAGAAGGCGTCAACAGCCGCTACACACCAAGAACACTAAGCAAGCCTGGTGACAGCAGGGCTCTCTCTCTCTATCCTCTTCAATCCGCCCTCCCTCCTTGCCCTCCGTCCATCCTCTCTGCCTCGCTCCTGTCTTCTTCCTCCTCTCTGTGTCACACGAGCGCTGGGGATGTGTGGCTTTGAGGTAAAAATACTTTAATCCTCATCTCTCCTCCAACCTGGAATTTCTGCCATCCCTAGCTCTCTTTAATAGCTTAAGTTGTAACACAGCAACAGATTCTGTGTTACATCATCATGGGAATATTTAATTACTGTGTATGTGACGTATTTTAGCGCGTGTGTGGTGTAATCTTAATCTTGATTGTAACTGGGGATTGACGGAGGAAGCCATCTGGCTGAATAGAAGCCACTAAAAAGTCACTCAGATAGAGCTCACACACCAAGCAGAAGACTCAGTCTCACAGAGGGTGCGACACACTTTCTTCCTAAAATATCTTTTCAATGATTTTGATTTTGCAGAACGTTCAAATCCAGACGGATTACAGCACCCGTTGACCTCCGGGTGTCACAGAATCAGAGATTACCACGAAGGAAATCATCTCTGCTTGTGCACGGCACACGGAGGTGTGAAATAAAACAGGAAATAAAAACAGCAATAAATAATGTGGAACGTCTCAGGTCGTGTTTGCACCTGTTGCTGCAGTGTAGGAAATTTTGAGTGTGATGGACAGCAGGGGGCAGCAGTTATCAGCATTAGAAGAAGTAAAGCTGCAGGTCAACTTTGACCCAGACAACCTTTCTACAAAGAGAGCAGAAATCAGACGGCAACTCGTGTTGAGATAACGACATGAAAAATGAAGAAAGCTACAATTTTTAGTGCAAAACCTTCTGTTTTTTCCACACTGAAGACAGTCTTTGTGTGGTGTGAGATTACAAGCTGGGAACCAAGTTTTAATACAGAATAAGCTACACTAAAGGTCATTACAGATACATAGTGTGCTTCATGAGTAGTAGTCCCAGTGGTATCAGTATTAAACACACAGCACTCAGCTCGGATAGCAAAATAAAACCAAAGTCATGAAATTATTGGTTTAAAACTTTTTACAATACTATCTGCAGTACTTCCTAAAAACTGAAATACTGCAGATGACATTTGATTAATAGAAAATCAGAAAAGATGATCCCACAAGCATGTTTTCAGACAACATAATCAATCAGGAGGATCACTCTGGGACCTCAGAGTCCTGATTGTGCAAGAAAACTGGAGACTCCAGCTACAAAACAAGAAGGAAGAGAAAAGAGTAGGTGAAGGAGCTTTTATTTCTTTATTGTAATGTTTCCTGCCTTTACTTAGAGCACTACGATTTCTTCTGTTATTTCAGTCTGATTTTCACCTTGAAGCTCCCTTCCCTTTAACGTTGCACTTAAACGAGTCTTTGCTGTGTTTTAAAACTTTGGAGTCTTCCTAATTTCCTGATTTATTTTACAGATTTTCCAACTTTAGGACCTTGGGCATGATTATATACTTTATAGAAGATGGGATCAGCTCTTATGGGATCAGAAAATACTTACTCTCACATTTGCGTCTTTTTTCCCTTAAAAACTCCCACTGTTACCGCCTATTTCTATTGTATCTACTAGAAAGTTATTTTAAGGACTGAAACTTTTCCCCTGAATTCAGAAAAAAACAACTTATCAGTTCAGAAAATTGAGAAATTATTTTAGGACCTGCTACAATATATATTTTTACTGAAGTCTACAAGTTTAACAGTCTCATTGGATCTCGGGGGATTTTCACCCCACAAAGAGATTTCATAACATAAACAGTTCAGGATGAAATCAGGCACCGATCTGCTCCAGCTCTCCTGCAGACAATCAGTCGTGATGTTTCCTGCCTCGCGGTTTAAAAGTGAGTTTGAACAGCAGATTGTACACATTAAATGTGCAGAGTACAAAATGACCTCACTGCTCTCTTCACGCTCAGGCCTGTAATCCCTCTATATGTCCCAGGAAACAGGCTTAACCCCTGAACCTGCCCGAGCACTCAGCTCCTCTTGAAGCTTGCTGGAGGGGCAACTCCACCGAGAAACAATCTCTAACTTTTGTAAAACTTTACACTGCCTTTTTGTGTGTGCAATTTTATATACAAATAAAAAACATCATTCCAAACTGTTCCTTTTGTTTTTTAGAAACACAAGCACTTTTAAAGACTAAAAGTTTAATCGAAACTCTTAAAACAGCAGGAAGTCAGAGGAAGAGTGATGTTTCTGTCCTGGGGATGTTTGTGTTGTCATGCTGTCAGAGAACGATTAGCTCAGAGGATGTAATAGGTTTGTCTGTGTGTACAGCAGCCTCTCGGGTGGAGTTTCTCCTGCTCATATCTTGGGGATAGATCTTCCCCCAGCGTCGCCAGACTCTGGTGCCAGGGAGTCCGGCAGCGTCTGCGGGACCTGGAGGCAGACAGACAGCTGGGAGAGATGGGAAAGGATTGTGTTGACAAATTGTGCACTTTACTTCGGCCGTGTGCGTCTGCAAGCCGAGGATGTTAAGAGTTTTTATATTCTTCCTGTGTCTCTCAGGCACGAAGCACCGACAGGTTGTTTGCTCGTTTTTCACAGCGAGCCTCTGATTCTCCCTGCGGGGGATCCTCCCCTCCATCTCACACATCCTGACCTCACCTCTGCTCTCCCTGCGTCAACCATCCCCCAAAACAAATGAGTGACCTTAAGACATGACCTTACCAAAAAACAAAAAAACCCTTCTGCTATTTGCTTTCTAAAAGCTTGTACGTTTTTCTTGGGTGTGGATAACAATGTAAGAATGATAAATGTGGAGTAAAAGGCCAATAGATTACTCATACAGACAAATGCAGATAGTGTTTATTTCCTGCTTTACTCTTCCTTTCTTTGTTTGAGCAGTGGAAAAAGAATAGAGAATAAAACTCTGTAGAGCATCATTTTGTTCTCAGTTTGTTTGTCCACCCTTTAAAAACCTAACAAAGGATCCCGCATTGCATTTATTATCATTTTATATTGTTCTGATAGCAGAAACATAGACTGTAAATAAAGGATGGACATAGGCTCTTTTCAAGCCTCAACTTCACATTTGTAGCAGCAGCAGTCGTGTCATAATGTTCAGAGGAGATGGTGCACCAATAACTTATATGATAACTTATTTAGCTTAACCCTTTAAGACCTACCATAGAACCAAGTCCGCCAGAGCTTATATTATATTTTTACATGCTGTGGAGCCATTTTTGGGAGCATTTCAAGTTGCTATACATCAATACAACCATTATAGCCCAAATTTTAATAATATGTATGCATTAAGTGCATAGTAACTACATAAATTGCAAAAAAGTGCAATAAACTACAAAAACGTTTTGGTTTTTTTAACATATATTTCTAGTTAGAGAAATTTAAGAGGCTTATCCCTCAAAACTGTAAATACAAAAAAGTTGCACAAAATAGTTTCCCACCACAGGAAATTTATTTTGAGTGTCTTCATGGTTTTATTTTTGAAATACACCAATTTTTATATACTGCAGGAAAAACGAAAATAAATATTATGATGCAAATTTGCAAAAAAGCAGCATATGCATCAAAATAAACTATTTCCAGCGGTGCAATATGAGTCCTAAGCATCCCAGAAACGACACAGAAAGTCATAAAGTCAAAGATAACTTTTAAAAACACCAGTATAGGCTCATGAGGCCCTGATGGTAAAAAACTACATTTCCGCAAAAATGACGTCACTTCCGGTTTCGGGCAGGTAATGGCGGACATGCGAAAGTTCGTGCTGACATCTATTCCAACATAGGAAATGTTATGAACAGCTGATTGGATCGGCAAAGCGTGTTTCTGGAATATTATGTATTTTTTGCTGCAAGCGCTTTTTATGCAGTCTTTGCAAAGCTTTATGTGGAAGGAAACTGTGACCGAGGACAAGCTGATGGCATGAGATTTCTGTGCCTGTCAAGTCCTTCTTTTGACCCATTTTGCCAAAGGAAAGGAAGTTGCCTAATAATTATGCACACCTGATATAGGGTGTTGATGTCATTAGACCACACCCCTTCTCATTACAGAGTTGCACATCACCTAATATGCTTAATTGGTAGTAGGCTTTCGAGCCTATACAGCTTGGAGTAAGACAACATGCATGAAGAGGATGATGTGGACAAAATACTCATTTGCCTAATAATTCTGCACTCCCTGTAGATAAAACTGAATGGAAACTGAATGGCACTGAGCTTATGTGCGACATACATGCATACTGTAAATCCCTCCTAGTTAATGTTAACATACAAATAATGTGATCTCCATTCATGAAAAAAAGAAGAAAAAAACGGTGCTTCTAATAATAATTTCTAAATAAATAAAGATGAACATGCATATGTGAGTTTAAATCTGTGTCATATTCGCCACATCAGGCAGTTTTTTGTAATTAAAAAAATAACCTCATCATTTTGTACAACTTAAAAATGTATTGTGTGATTTATTTAAGTTACACTGATGAAGTCTCAAAAACTCACTAAAGTCACGTAACATATGACACACTTGGCTTTAAATGGTTAAAATCTCAAGAGAATAAAACTGAGTGGAGAAAGGGAAACGGTTCTGAGTTACAGTTACACAACAGTTCAAATCCACCGTTCAATCCTTGGAATTAGAATTTGCTCATTTTCCTTTAGTGGCCCATGAGGGAATATTTTGTTCAGGCTAAACTGGCCTTCAGGGGCAGAAAACACACAGAGGAAGGAGGTGATGAAGATGGTGAGTCCTTCGTCTCTATTGCTTCTCCCTGTAACAGCAGGGGTTTTCCATGAAGTCTTACACAACCGAGATGCTGCTCAGAGAACGATCAGGGCTACGTAACAATTCTTTCCTTTAACCATTTCATCATTTTTGTATTTGTGCAAATTAAAAATATCTTTTCTTCATTGTAATTTTTTAAAATAAGAGTTTAAGTGATGCCAAGACTGAGAAAAAAAGGTTAAATAAAAACAACTGATGTAAAGACTAAAATAATACTTGGCTTTCCCATTAATAACCTAGAAATCATGAATCCTGGTAAGCTCATAACTACAGTCAAAATAGCTGAGCACAGAAACAAAAGCAAATAAAATCAGCTGTTTTGAAGCCCAACAAAGGTGAAGTACCTGATATTTAAACACTCGCCCACTATTTGTCTATCTGGGGTTTATTCTACAGCATGGTTGTTATCTACACATACACACGACGGGTCACTACTAATGAGAAACTCTTCTTTGTAAGTGATCAAACTTATACATTCAGTAGGGGATTAGAGTAATTATTCACCCCACTCTAAATTTTCACGATCTCTTTCTCATTATATCTTCCTCCTCTTCATACGCCTCCTCCACAACTACTATCTCCTCCCTCATTTCCACCTCATCCTCTTCCTCCTTACTTTAGTCACCATCTGCTGGAATTAAGTCACAAAGGCATAAGCATGATTATCTATTCCTAATATTGCCAGAATTACTTACTGTCAGCAGATTAGACATGCGACCCTCCCATCTTCAGACAGCTGGCAACAAGCGGCTAAACAACAACAACAGCTGGTTATAAACTAACATTATGCCAGCTAATATTAGGCTCATGTGTTCTAAAATCATATTCTCCCTCTGATAAACAGTTTGATTACATTCTCACATCTTATTTATCCAAGTCCAACAATGTTAGATCCACTTCAAAGAAAGTTCCTCTAACACAGCTGCAGAAACAGCAACGCTTACCAACAGAAATCCAGGACATCCCCAACAATTCACATCAGTATAGCGCTCATCCAACATGAGTGAACCTCACTGAGTCATCGACTCGTATCGGACAAGATGTGACCACGTGGCATATTGACAGCTGAGGTAAACAGCAGAGGGACGGTCTGCACTCACTATAGATCAGGGTGGGCAATTCCAGGCCTCGAGGGCCGGTGTCCTGCAGGTTTTAGATCTCACCTTGGGTCAACACACCTGAATCACATGATTAGTTCGTTACCAGGCCTCTGGAGAACTGCAGGACATGTTGAGGAGCTAATTTAGCCATTTAAATCAGCTGTGTTGGTTCAAGGACACATCTAAAACCTGCAGGGACACCGGCCCTCGAGGCCTGGAGTTGCCCACCCCTGCTAGAGATGAACAGCAGTGGTGAGATTTTGCACACTGTACCTTTAAGTACTGCAATTACAAAATTATCTTTGGAATTTGTTATGAGAATGATTTGGCCAATCCTGTAAACTAAAGCTGGAAATCTGAATCTCACTGGTCTTAAGTTACTTTGAATGTGTAAATTTGTGCCTGCATACAAAGACTGTTTGTATGTCAAACCAGAAATTTAAATGAACCAGGAAGGAAACTTGAGCTCAAGTAAGCCCAGGTGAGAGCGACACTGACTGTGTTCAAAACTTGTAGTTTGGTTTGACATTGTAACCTGCTATAGACAATACTGCTAAAGCTAATCTCATGAAGCTAATTTACGTCAGAAAAAAGACACAGACGTGAGCTTATATCCTGATACATCCCATCAAAGTCTCAACTGTTTAACAGCAGGTGCTTCTCCTTTTCATTCAGGATCACACTCCACTTTAAAGACCAAGTTTGCATTATTCATTATGCAGTATTGGCTGGATGAGCCTCGGGCCACACCTCTGGCCTGTACGTATAAATAATGCAGATTATAATTATAAATAAAAGACGTCCAATAACACACTGTACTCTTGCTCTCGGCATATTCCAAGTTCCAAATTAAGTCGAGGTGTTTCAGAGGTATTAAACTGAGGAGATGGGCATACACAGAACAAAAGATCCAGCATGCCAGGTCCCATTTTAGCAGGTAGCACTGAGTCCCTCCCTGTAATAAAATGCAATTTCCTTTTCTATTCGTGATTACAGAGTCTGATGAGACATTCACTCGAGAGGCGCTCATCCCAAACATGCAGGAGAAGCGTGGCTTGGCTTAGGATCTCACAGATCTGATAAAGACCCAACAAGTGAGCCCTTTCCTTCCTGAGTGGAGAACTGTTTGTGTTACAACGTTCTGCGTCTCTTCTTCTGGGTGTGGGAACCTGCCCCTCCCAGAGTCCATGGTTTCCTCTCACCAAGGACCCTCCACCAGCTATCCTATGTTTCACTCAGCCCTAAATGTGACTGAAGAGAGCTGCAAATGCTAAAAATCTGCTCAAGTGAAGAGCTTATCTGCATGTACGATAAACAGTCTCAAAGTTATAGAGGGTTTGTAATAATATAAGCGTATACAACACATGTATATATAAAAATAAAGAATGTATCTACAACTTTAATTTCTTTTGTATCCTCTGCATACAGTTGCAATGCAGATGTACAATGGTATATTAGCCAAGAATTTTAAAAATAATGGTGTTGCTGATATACATATGAAATCTAAGTTTGCCTTTAAAACGTCACATTGACTTTTTAAAAAAAGAAAATAAATATAAAGAAAGAAGAAATCTACGTACAGTTATTTAAGACTTTAAAACTGGCTTTTCTGACTTTATAAAAGTTAAGAGTTAACAAAACTTATTTATACAGCAGCTTGATGCATGTATAAATATGTATTTGGCTTCAATTATTATTTTAAAAAAGAAGATATAAATTAGTAGCTCAGGCACCGTAATCAGGACAACTTTTCACTATGAAATGTAGCAGTTTTATTCATCTTAGATATGGTTAGCATGCTAAAACATCACTGACATAACACAGAAACTCAGAGGAGGATTATATTGTTTAAGCACGTGCCTTCCTCAAAAACCTAAAGCATCAAAAGCTCACAAAGCTCAACATTTATACTTTTACATTTTAATAATCTTCAGATGCTTATTCTGTCCAAGAGGGTCCTGGGTAAAGTGAACAGACTATAACTGACTCTGTCAAATTTTTGTCTCGGTCTAAATGTGTGGTCTGGAGTTTAAATCAGTTGGAAGCTGTAAAACTGACTTCTCGCCATTGTCTCGTGTACGTCATCAGAGCAGCTTGTGTGTTCTCCCCGTGGGGAAACTCAGAGGAATGTCCACAGCTGATAAAACCCAAAAAAGCTCACCCAGACCTCATCAAAACACACCTCCCGGCATTCCCAGTGATTGTTTGAGCGTTTACACTCAGTTAGGGGGAGAAAGGGTGGTCAAGTCTGGCTCGCCTGGTGATTGGCATTCAGGGTGGCCCAACAGTGGGACATCAGTTCATTGTTCAAAATGTTCCATAAGGTTAAACATGTAAAGCCATAGTAGACTCAAATGCTATGAATTAAAGGCTCGGTGCACAGGATTTAGGGATCTGTTGGCAGAAATGGAACAGAATTATTTTTCATGACATTCATTATTAGAGCATAATTTACCTTAAAATAAGAATCATTGTGTTGTTGTTTCTCTATGAGCCTTTTCTATCTAACAGACCTCCTTGTAAAATCAATGATGCATTCCTTTTGTATTTGGCACTCGCTAAATAAGCCACACACAGCACTGATCAGGCTCTCCAGGCACTGCTTTTGAGGTTTCTAACATGACATTGTGTGGAAGTTGTCTACCATACTGGATGTGATACAACCATCATTTGCAATAGAGACATGAATTTCCTGACTGGTTGGTCAGTGCAGGTTTCTGACAGTAGCTCTGTGAAATCAGTCACAAACAGTGTGCTGAAGCCAAAAAACTCTCCTTCTGATTGCTTTGGTTGCTAGCAGATCGACTGCAAACACTTGCTAACCAGCCAGGTGGAGAAATAGCGAGGATTTAAAATAAAAGTTGTGCCTCAGTGCTGTAGCTAACACAACTCAACTACGCTCTGATGGGAGAATAGTTGCATCTTCCATGCAAATTACAGACAACTGAGGGGATCTAGTAGAGACCAAAGAAAATGCAAGGACGTTTTCAGTGAGCATCACAGACCTGTCAGATGGTTGCTGTCTGCAGATTTTTTTCACTTGGTCGTGCAACTAGTGATGGCTGAATGGCTGTACCTGCTAGAGAGCAAACGTTGCCCGTTTTAACTACTACTGTTACTGGAATGAGGTCAACTCACGTCCAATGTCACTCCTAGCTTCAACCTCTGTTTTGCAAGGTAAAAGGAACGTGGAATAATTGTGCATGTTGTAAAAAGTACATTTAAACATCCACGTGATCGGACTTGGGAGTGGCAGAGCCAGAACTGCAATAGTTGACATGATGGAAATGAGAGCATCCTGGAATTCCACACACTGCACTTCTGAACTGGTTTTATACTTAAGAGACAATAAGAGATTATTAGGAGTCGATACCTATAGTGTTACTTTAGTTGATTGTTAAGCATCAGATTTCACCCTTTGGTATCAATACTGTGACATTGGATAGCTTTTTCCTGCACAGCTGGACCAGATCGTGCTTTAATTATTTTCCAAGGTAACGCTGTGTTGTACCGTTCCATTCGGTTTGTAATAGAAGTTGAAATGGCCTTGTGGTCTTTGACTCTTTGAATACTTCAGTGCATTAGCCTGACATTTGTTATTAACACGAAATACTATTGTGATGGCGAGCCAAACATGGTAAGATCAGCACCTCACCGCTCGTTGCTTCACTTCACTTTGCAGTCCCGACTTTAAATATATTTTACTAATTGTCCAGTATATAGTTTCTTTATTAAATTAGTTTTTTCCATTAGACCTTAAAATGTTTATATGGAGTGCACACAGATCAACAATGCAAAGTCAAACTTTAGTTTTTTGTTGTATTAATACATCTTTCTTTGTTTGAGTTGGGGGGGTTGGCTTCTCCTTCCTGGTTGGCAAAAACTGAACCAAATGCTTCATTGCCTGGGGGTGTTTTATGGTTTAGCTAAGCTCGTATTTAAGTTCCCTCATGCGTCATCTCAGCAGGTTAGTTTGCCTTATGTTTGTTTGAGTTTAGTTTATTGAGTTGACCTCTTTTATTGTTCTGCCTGTCTAAGTTTTTGGCTTTGTTAATTATTTTTCATATTTTGGGGTCAATAAATGAAATTGAATTAAACACCTGTGTCCTTACTGCTTGGTCCCTGCAGCTGAGGCTGATGTCTCGATGGTTTCACAGGTTGGTTTAGCATTAAAAAAAACCCAAAAAAAACATCTGCTATAATGGCAAAGTCAAACAAAAAATCAGCGAATCAGAGTTACCCTGGCCTGCAACAAACAAACAACAGAAACACATTTGTCAACCACATGATGATACCAACTGGCAGCTTGATACAAACTCTGACATACAAAACTCAAAATCACAAAGTGAAATCTAACAAAACTAAAAAGTAACAGAGTTGATTAGTGTGCAGGGTGAGGTCTAAATTCAGTTAGAAAAGCACATAGAACTTCATGCTCGAACTACGGCTCGCTGGAAACAGATGTGAGTTTGCGTGTGATACTTTTATCAGACATCAGAGTAAATATAATCCAAAAAACTGAACATGAACAGAACTCCGCAATCAACATGTTTTCAAGCTTAAAGTCAAAGTAAAACTTTTAGGTTGCATATTGCATGTTGTTGCATAGATTGTGGGCGAGGACGTAGAAGTGATTCTGGGAGTGTGTGTGTGTGTGTGGGGGGGGTATATCAGCTTTATGAGGCCCAGGCAGGAAAGTTTCAGCTGCACAAAGCAGCTCAGCTGTTCACATGAAAAGGAAACTGAGTGCTGTGAAGAAGCTACTTCCCATGACATCACCGTGTTTGTTAAATGACCTCTGCGGGCACGACAGACACACCTTCTCATATCCTCCCCGAGCCATTCAAATTATTTACTTCATTCACAGAAGAGGGAAATGGCAGTTTACATTTGCCAAAACACTTAAAAGATAAAAAGATTTTAATCAAAAAATGATCTGCAGGCACGCTAATTTAAATGTTTTTTAACAAAAAAGATTTAGGAAATTATATCTCTCATTTTATTGTAACTTTTTAAACGTTTTTAAAGCACAGCATTGCATTACGTTGTAATCATAGCAGCAGTATGTTGTAGAGGAGAGGTTTCCAAGCTGTGAAGTACGTTGAATAGTTCAGGGAGAGGTGGGCGTAGAGATCTGATAGAAACTGCTGACGTAAAGGGGACACTGTTCAGTCAGCATCAAAAATCTTGTTTCCACACAACCAAGCAGCAAACTGGGAGCATCAAGCCAATGAGAGAGAGGAGTGCTAAAAACCGTGATTCCTGAAGTGGCCACTTGAGTCCAAAAGTGAGTCAGTCCACTCACACACGTGTGATAAAATGTCTTGCAAGCAAAATCTAACACTCTGCTTCCTAGAGCTAATTTCCCTTTTCATAGCAGCTGCACAACGGGTGAAGTTGTTAATTTGTTAAACTATGAATATAAACGGCTTCTCGTGCACATACTGTCACCGCATAAGTTTCTTAGTGAAGAACTTCCAGACAGTGCAGACAACAGATACTGTAGCACCTCTGCAGTGCTGCCACAGTCTCGCCAGTAAATATTTACAAAGTTCGACAGGTGAAAATGACATGAGACGCTGGACGCAGGTTAGAGAGGCTTGTTGTGAAACGAGAGGTTAACAGCTGCAGCAAACTTCAGATTTAATAAGGAGTCTCATGTTTTTGTGGTCATTTAATGGTCATCAGGATTACAAAAAAGCTATCTTCTGACAATTAACCGGTTCTTATTCTTGCTTTCTTTAAATCTCATTATACAGTATGTGTCCAATCATGCAGTTAATATAAGATTAATGTCCTCGGATCAGATATATATCTAACAGGCTGATAAGTGATTTAAGTTAGAGGAAATCTTTGAATAACAAACTCTAATTTCTAAACTTCCTTAAGTGGACAGGGCTGATCAGGAACAATAAAGACAAACATAATGGCCACGTATGCTCAGCCTAACAAAATGCCAAAAATCTGCCTGTAGAAAAGAAAAGAAAAGAAAAGAAAAGAAAAGAAAAGAAAAGAAAAGAAAAGAAAAGAAAAGAAACAGATTAACCCAGTTCAAGACAAACAAACAGTCACAATTTCTCCTTCCATATGGATGCAATCACTCGTGGTGCACGATGAGCTTGAGAGCAGGGTGTTGACTCTCCTTTTGTTCATTCACTTTTGTCCTCGTCTGCTGTTTACCGCAAACATTGCACAAGAGAGGATTCAGATGCGGCGCAGTCATAAATCAAATGCTTTACGAGACGCTTTCACGTATGAATCAGATCGATTGTGCGACCCTGCTCCCCACGAGGAAAAAGTACCTTCAACTGTGGGTTCAAATAAAAAGTGTATAAAGAAGCAGGACGTCAGAATCTAACAGAGGACAAAAGCAGCTGTATTAAAGAAAGTGTTTTGGCAATTGATTTGCTGGCTCAGCAGTTTAATAGCAGGCGGATGCGTAAGGAATCTGCAAGGTACATCTCAGTACTTTCTGTTGCTCAGCAGAGCAAAGAAGAGTCAGTTTTGTTATTTTCTTGATGCAGAGCAGGAAAATTTCATCATAGGGCATTTAACTTCTTAACGAACTTTACATTTGGTTATTTAAAGCTGCGTATTGTCATCAAGTGTGTTATATAGTTTTTCTTGCAGTTTCTAGGATTTTTAGACCTTGAGTACACAAGGTTCACACAGTTTTTCAAAATGTTTTTTTATTAATATATTAAAAAGGTGACAAGAGGAAACATTACTAACCAACTGGAGGTGCGTTTCTATTCACCGGATAAAGATCAATTTAATGTCTTTATTTCCTTTTTCCGCGGTAACGCTCATTACCGATGTTTTGGCATATAATTCGTTACTCTTTAGTTGCTAAATGTTATTTTATGTTCACCTTGCAAACTTTTCTGTTGTTGCAGGATAAGTCGTGGAGTTAGTGATGCTGAATACAGGAACTAAAACAATGACTTTAACACAGAACCAAAACTATCAGCCAAAACCATGTAAACAGATCCAGAGCCGCAGAACAGCGTGTCTCCGGATGGCTGGTGTTGCAGACAGGTTAAAGTGCTGCGTTTGGTTGGATTTTATTGGAAATGACACTAGGAGTCCTGGTGAAGTGGGATTTAATGTAAAAATTGGAGGAAATGGTCAGGAAAAGCTTTTTCTTCATAATGTGGTAGAATGAGAGCAAACCTATCCGGCAGCACCTTTGGGACTGTGGGCAGCCAACTCTTCAGACACTCCAAGAATCACTGGCAGCACATGAAAGGACTGAAGAAAAAGCATGTCGTGCAGAGTTTCTGACACACTCTCTCTAAACTAGAGTTAAAAAGTGTCCAAAAGCTCAAAGCTATAATGTTTAATTAGGGAAAAGATGATGGATTTAGCACCGGGTTATGCTCAGGCTATTTAACTTTGCACCATCATAGTGGTTTTACAAAGCTGAGCTTAGTGTGTTTAACTACATTGGATCTGATCAACGTGAGCTTTGCATTGAAGCTGGGAAGTCACAGATCAGCTTCACCAAAGTGTGGTTTTCTCCACATGCTATTATTTTAGCATAACACCAAATATTACCACAGCATGTGTACTTTGACCTGCTGAAGTCAGCTAACAAATTGTCATTGGCAACATCCATGTACTAATGGCTGAAATGTTCAGTAAGACATCTTTAGCCATTTGCAGGTCCAAATGTTCCCTCAGCTCCGAAATGCAAACACGCACTGAGGCACCACTGAGAGTAAAAACCATCTAAATTCTTTCAGTTCCAATAAAATGACCAGTGTGGCTGTTCTCCCAGGTGTAACAATAAAGTTCAAACATCCAGGCATCCGTGAAAAGGAGAATTTATGAGGTTCAGGCAAGTTGGTTGCATTCGCTAGCTAACTGATGTTGATAAAGACGATGTGCCATGTTCTAACTGAATAACTTCTTTAACAATATCTAGAGTGTTGCAATAGTTTTGGATGTAAAAGCAACAGAAAATAATAACAGCAACATTTGGAGATTTATTGAAGGTGTGATAGCTATAAATGATCTACTGTTACAGAGCTGTGGTACGGCTAACATGAACATATTACTGTAGGGAAGATGTAGCATGGTTTCAATCACCATCATATGGAGATTATACAGGAAGAAGACAGAAAACAGTTAAAACTAAGAGCCCATCCACAACACCAAGTAGATGGACGGACTTGGAAACACAAAACTGCTTTTAAGAAGCAGGTTGTTTGGCAACTCCAACATTTACACCACAGAGGAAAGATGGCAGCTATTTAAGGAGTGTGCACACCTTTGTGACTGTTATGAATACAACAGTCAAACAGTATTAAAGATGGGCACAGCTGCTGTGATGTCACCCACTGGTTTCTTAAGTCCCTGTATGAAGTTTTAAGATGAGCGTCGCCATCGTTCTCCATCTTGGTTGCACAAACTTGGACGTGATGAAGAAGGGGCAGGTCTGACTGTGAGAGTGCATGCTCATTGGCTGAGGAGCGGTTGACCAATGAGCATGCAGTTTCATATTACATATGATCTTTCATTTGATACACAGAATGGCCAAGATTTACAAAACAGACTTGAAGTTGACCGACTGAGCCCATAAACTCAGCAGCAAAGTGTTTACAGAGTCAAGCAAGACAGCCACCTTCCCGTAGACTTAATAGGATCAGAAGTGTTTTTGCAACTACAGCTATCACCTTCTGGTGGCCTCCGGATCGGTTTAAGGCACTTCCACATTGGCTTCATTTTTTCCGACCTGGAAGCTGTGTCCGTCTTTTATATAATCTATGGTACATCATCACTGCACTTGTCGTGTACTCAATGTGAACCCACTTATACACTCAAAATAGTTAGTGTAAGTATGGAAGAGTATGCAATTTGAGATGGCAATTATGTGTTAGCATGCTGATGTTAGCATTACTCTCAAAGCACCACTGTGCAGGACCTCTGAGAGCTGCAGGGATGGAAGATGAAGAAATAGGCAGAACAAAAGATTCCAGTGGATCTCCATCTCCGGACACCTGAAAAACCGGTTAAAATTGCTCCGACAAGTACAGAACTTGACTTTGGCCTTTTCTTGGAGCAGATATTAACAGTGCTGTGCTTGTTTCACCCTCATCAGGCAACCTGAACCAAGTCAAACAAAAGAAATTTTTGTAATTTTCAGGTTGTTATTGAAAATGAGGGAATGTCACTTGAGTCTGGTCAGCTAGTCGGAGAGCTGTCAGGTCGGGTCTGTCCGAGCCTCTTCACGCTCCGGCTGCACGGCTGTTTCATAAGAGGCAGCAGGAAGGAGCAGGATGTCTGTAATGCTAAGCTCGTTATGTTTAATTTTTTCAACAATGTGCAGTCGGTTGTTTTGAAGTCTGGAATTTAACACTGCAGCTTGTTCTCCTTTGTTGAAAGAGGCTGAAGGAGAACACATTCATTCCACAAGTCTTCCTTTTCATTTGTAACACTTTCTACTTTTTCCATGCTAGTCACTTTTCTTTATTTTTTACTTCCACACTTGATTGACCTCTTAATTCTTCCTCTTCCGATCACCTTCTTTCCTTCCTTCCTTCCTTCCTTCTTTCCTTCATTCCTTCATTCATTCCTTCCTTCCAACTGAATTCTTATGTCACTCGTTTTCTTGCTTCTATTCTCCTTTGGAACTCTTGAAATTCTTTCCTGTTTTTTTAAACTACGTGCCCCCGGCTTCTTTCGGTTTATTGATAAAGTAACCCAGCAGCAACGTGGCACTGATTGAAATGACAACTATGTGAGGCAGAAAAAGTGACGCACACAGTCCCTACATGAGGTGCCAGCAGTGTGTAACGAGGCTAAAGACGCCGGGGGAGAGCACCTGTCAAGTTTCATCTCAAGTCACCCATTTTTCCAGCTTCAGTCTGGCTTCCTCTAACCTGACAAGCAGGAGGAGACGCCTCATCGTGTCATGTGTCTCATTAACGAGTTACTGATCTGATCCCGGAGTCTATAAAGTGCACGTCTTCAGCCGATTGCATGTGTGGTGGTGATCTCCCAAAAGTGACAAAGTGTGTTGTAGGTTCTCCTCTGACGCAAGGAAACCATTTAGTTGTAGTGTCTGGTGTCACGGGGACGCATAGCAACGCAAATGCTGCCTATAAATATACTTCCATGTCCAGGCTATTTTAAACCTGACGGGGTCGGACGACAGCGCTCAACTTCCTTTTACTTTAGAGAATTTATGTCCTGAAACATTCAATTAGTCGTCCAGTAGAAGAAAAACAGCCAATATTTAGACACATAAATTGATGATGATGGTGGGAAAAAAGTAACAAGTAGAGAGAAACTATGTGTTAAATTGTTACTAAAGTGATTCAGACTGCTTTGAGTTTAGGTGCAAAGGCTGACTGTGATTTTTAAATTTGCCAGAATAATTAACTTTCTGCAACTTCCATCAGAATCATCTTCCTTTGTCAGTTGATGTTATTTTTACATTTGCAAGTTTGTAATGTCAAATAATCTGTAAACTGGAAATCCACCGAAATGTAACTCAGCTAAAACTAAATTGCCTCATATTTTCAAAGCTGATTAACTTAAAAGCTATTTTATTTAACGAATAGAAATATAAAAAATATTTTTTTTAATTAAAAAAAGAAGAAATGTCACAGAAATGTCAAAATATTCAAGTTAAGTTTTTATTTGCATCTGTAACTCTCGATATCTGAACAAAGTATTGAGGTTGGTCTGCATGTTTTTGACATTTTGTGGCGGTGTACAACAAAGCAGCTTTTACTCAAGTATTTTTATGCTTTGAGTTACGTTTCATTTCCTCTCCATTGGACAAAATTGTACTTTTATTTACCTACAAATTACGATTTTTTTGGAGTATATAAAATCCAAATTATTGCCATAGATTAATCTATCCAAGAGTTTAGTTCACACAGGAACTAGAATTTAACAAGATTTGTTTTACACCATTTAAAATTAGTCTTCAAGCTTCTTTTTTCCACAAATCTTTACAAATTACAATTGTTTACAGAGCATTCAGTGGTCATCAGGATCATCCATAATGAAAGTAGTGATTATTAGCTGTAGCCCAGTGTGAAATAGGAAAAGAATGACTCCACCTTAATGAACTACAACAGTAAAATCCTCTGTTTATATAAATATGTGAGTAAAAGTAATGTAGTTATACAGTATCAGTGGCTGTTTTTTACATAAAGTACTTTTATTTGCTCGTTTGCAGTTACATCCTCTTATTTAAATTACATAGAGGTTCTGAGTACTTCCTTGACATAAACCAAAACATAGCCTCTGCTTTGTTGTTGATATTCTAACGGGGCAGGCTGTGATGACTGTGTTTTGAAAGAAATCTAAATTCTCGAGTGAATACATTGGCTTTGGATTTGTCACCAGAAGACATGTGCAGTAAATTTGTGCGAAGACTCAAAGGCACACCCAAGTACGTCATGAGAGGCAAAACATTTCCCTCAACTCAGCAGTGAAAGCCAATGACTGAATGTTAATAAAATAACTCATCGCTTCTCCTACTCATAAACTGTCTCTAAGAAATACAAACACTGACGTCAAACCTCTGAGAGTCACATTTCCTATGAATGTAACAAGCCTGAAGAAACAGTCACACTTACTAATCCACTCTATGAGTGTAAGGCGACAGCAAACTGGAGCATACTTTGCCCTGCGTACGTGTGACCAGGGAATATTGACAGTAAAATTGTCCTATTGCTCACATTTTTAATACCAACATTAAAATAATCTTAATTAGAATATTTATTAATGTTATGTGTTTCAACGATTATCTCTGTCCTAATGCATTTTTAATAATTTAATGATTTCACTCTCATCATGTGTGTTATCATTTTGGCAGTCAGCTTTTTGGTTAGGAAAATAGGCCTCTACTAACAGATATATATATTCACCTGGGAGGTGAAGTCCCTTCAGTATGAATCTTTATGTCCAGCAGTGGTCAGTTCCTTTGGTGGTGGAAACATATTTTGTGTAGTATTATAGAGAACTCTGAGAAAACTGACGTACTGTTATTTGTGACCTTACCTAACTGTTTCCTAGTTTGTTTAGCTGCTGATTCAGTTACATCTGTTCTGTCCATCATGTCCAAAGATGTTAAAATGTTAAGTGGAGGGGTGACACGGTGGCTTGATGGATAAGACAGTGTTGCTACTCCATTTTTAATATACGTCATTCAAGCTGTAGCAAAAAGACCCACACTGTTTGTATACTGAAAATGCACCAGGTGACGGTGGGTGACTTTTGTGTGTAGTTAAAATTTTAGAAGAACTGCAAATAGAGGATTAAGCTGAGCTCACTGTGTCTAAAGGTAGACCAAAACCTCGTGTCCCTAATCAACATTACTAATGTTGTATTAGCACTTTGCTAAGTGTTTGATCCATGCATACACATGTTACCAAAAACCTGGTGATCTTAGCAAATGAAAAATAAGCTTTACATATTATATTTAATTAAATGTCACTCAATGGGTTTTAGAACACTTAGAACACTGATAATCTGGACACACACAGGCTAGCAGTTTCACATTTTTCTGCTAAGCTAAAGTGGCTACAGTGTTTGGGGCTAAGAAACGAAGCGAGTGAAAAAAAAAACCCTAAAAAAACAAAACTGCAGCATTTTGGGGGCTTTATGGATGATTTCTCTCTTTATAAAAACTTTATGGTGGGTGGTATATTTATTTTTTAAATAACTTGCTTAAATGTAGGTGCTGTGGCTAATAGCCTAGCTGTCTGCTAAGCATTTCCTCTGCTAATTTGAGTCACTGAACTAGACAAGAAGTCTATGGTCCACTTTCACTTGGTGAAATGCTAGTATTTCATTAATCTTTTATTTAGCAGGTGTGTCTGTATTTGTGATGCAGTCAGAATTTTTGGATGCAGCTAGCTAACCATTTTTGCTAGCGCTGCACTCCCCCTTTGGTTTAAATACGGTCACTCGTGGCTCCACAAACCCAACATCGTAGCTAAAACACTTATGTTAGCTCTTCAAATTTCAAACCAATGGGTGACATGGCTACACCCATCTTTTATATAGTCTTTCCTTTCAATACATACAACAAAACAAGACGAGACAAAACTAAATTCATTCTGTCCAGTTGCGACACTAACAACATGCTTGATAAAATGATTTTATTAAACATCATGATCATGTGGTAACAATGAATACATGCAAATGATTACGCTAAAACAAAGCTGCTAGTTTAATTTTACACAATATGAGCTATAGACAGTAAAAATGTAGTTGTCCACATTAAGTATTGCTACATAAAATGTGGATGTATCTTTGCATTATTTTTTTTAAAGAAATGTATTACATAATATGATGAATATGTAGGATCAAAGTGCTTTAAGAGGATGCATATTCAAAATTTAATAGTCCTTCTCAGCCATTATAACGTACCATACTTCAAAAGCAGGTCATTTCTCCCCATTTCCTGCAAGATGAGACTTTCTAAACAGATATTTGCAAGTTGAAGCCTAGCAAATGAGGCGAGAGTCATTGTTCTGGACTTTTTCAAACCACAGTCCTTTCCGCTGCAATCAAAGGCAGCACATCCAACAGCCGATTAATGGGAGACTTCCTCTACGCCACTCCGCACAGTGGTAATTCATCTTAATTGTGATACATTCCTTCTGGCTGTGTTCCCAGCTTACCAGATGCTCCATGTCTGTTTGACAAATAAATCCCTCACAATGTCTGTAAAGCTTTGAATTCTGAGCCTTTAGAGTCGGAGCTTTTACAGGTCGGAAACTGAAGAAACATTCTGGACAACATCTGCCTTCAGCTGGTTCTTCATCAAACCGTGTCGAGATCAGGCCTTTGCAGACTCAGAAAACCTGGAGCTGCGTTGTTTAAACCGCTGCTTCAAGTGAAAATGCTCCTCTGGTTTGCAACCAAGGCCGTTTGGCTCTCCCGCCGCCTCTCCTTCTTCCTCTCCAGCCGCACCTTCCAACAGATGGCACTGGACGCTAAAAGCAAGAGTCCTGCAGAGAGGAGCACCAAGCCAAAATAGGAGATAGTGGAGCCGTGCGAATTAAAGCTGTAAGCGACCGCGGTGACCACGATGCCTGCAATGAGCACTACCACACCAAACGGGATCGTGCAGCGATAGCAGGAGAGCTCTGCCCCGCCGGTGGCTGCGGTCAGCTGCACTTCATTAACTAGGGGGATGTTTAGGGCTGTCATGGCGACAGCAGGGCGCTCAGCGTTGTTGGCCTTCTCTGGTGTCGCTGGTGTTCTCATGGCCTCCTTGCTAGCGTCTTCTGGCATTTCAGGATCCAGCAGTCTTCTATTAACAGACCAGAGATGGTTCCTCGTTATTGATCTTTTCCCTGTGATCAGGATCTCCCAGTCTGTGGAGAAAGAAGCAGTGAAAGTGCTCAAACGTGTTGCTCAACACTGTAAACAGCAAAAGAAACTCTGGCAGATGCTTTTTATTATAATTCAACACATTTCACAACCCCCCCCCCTCTCCTGACCACATGCTGCTGTAATAAACCCATGTAACCTCTTTGCACAATCCCAGCCGCCTCCTCCTGACCCAGTCAGAGGAGAATGACGCCGGACCACTCGTCCCAGCACGAGCTGAGACATTCCCTGGAGAGCGCAGGATATGACATTACAAACTGCTCCGTGAAATGCAAGGAGCTTCGAAATCACAAACATCTTCACAAGCGCTCACCCCGCCTCCACACACACGCCTGCTGCATGGAAAGCTGAGTCACAATAAGTGGGTAGAAAAGACTTGCTGGGACTTTATCAGTCCAGATGTTTGAAATTGAAATTATTTAATCAAGTTTCTAAACATGAGCAGAATTTCCTCGCCCAATGGTCAGTGCTACACCTACAGCCAGGATTGTGTCTTCTGCAGCCAATACTTTGGGGCTCACTATTTCAAAATAATACAGAAGCAGCACCATTTTACCACCAAAACTACTTCCCAACAGGGTGGAAACCCGTTTGGTTTAACTGTGTAATGACACTGAAAAACACAAGATAATAAAATCTCATCACCTTCCCTGTTTTCCTCCAGGAAAACAACTTTATCAAGATGAAGAAAGCCATTTAATGTCCAGCATTAAATTTAGACGCTGCGTTTGGTATCTGCTGGTATCTGATGTCTCACACTGTATGGATTTTAGTATCTAAAAGTCCTTAGAGCGGGGTCACTGCATAAATGAAGAAGAAACTTCTGTGTACATCAGCACACATGTCAAAATCTTTACTGTCCACAAACACTGAAACAAAACAACCAGAAAAGAGAGCACAGATCTGTGTATTTCTGTTACTTCAAGTCAAGAAACTTATTTTTTCCCTCAAACAAAAGCTTTTAAAATTTGTTTTATATAAAAAATTAATAAATTTGAATAACTGTAAATGATTTACTCATGGTAGAAGCAGTGTAACTGTAACCAGTATGTCCCCCCACTCTTATTTATGAATCTTGTTTAATATTTTTATGATTAAATATTTTCTTGATTTGAGTCGTCTTCTCTTAAAAGTAAAAAAAAATAGAGGACATAAATCATATAAATGTCAAACCCCAGCCCTTTAGTTCAGCATTACACAAAGTTCCTGTAAAGTGACTGATCTATTATTCATACACAGCTGCAATGATAATGACCAGCATGGGACAGACTGAAGAAATTAAGTGTAGTTTGTGGCTGTGGACCATTTAAAGAAGGGAGGATACTGGAGGGGGGAAAGCTGCAAGCTGTGAAGCCACAGGACTTTTAAACAACAAGAAAATGTGAAGAGTGGGGAACTCTCCAAACTAACTCTTGCAGGCTTTCTTTGTGGTAAACATGAAAGTTTGTTTATTGGGGTAACAAAAAATGAGGATTTATAAAGTTAAAAGTAAATCTATAAAATCTTAGCAAATAACCAAATCCAGTTCAGCTATAGCTAAAAGCAGCAACACAGCCTGGCTTCAGCTGGTAACGATATATGTTTTTAATGTGTAGTAAATTTAGTGCAGAAAGCCTGTTTTAGGTGGGAAATAAAGAAGAAAGCTTCGTTACCTCAGAGCCGTTTTCCATGTGGCAAAGTTTGCAAAGTGTCCCTCTGCTACAGTGAGACTTGTCTATGAGCTGATGAATTATTTAACCAGAATAATCTAATTAAAAGTGAATGTTGGTTGTTCTCGCTCAGTGTTGAAGCTCACAGCGGACTCTCCGGGCTGGAATCTGACTCCCATTCATGAGAACTGCCGCACCGTAGAGTCGTCAGGTTAGGAGCTGCCAGCCGCACTGCCATCCTCATTCTAGCGGGACTGTTTCATGCGCCTCTGACTGCAGAGCGAAGATAGAAACCATCGGGGAAAGCTGGTGAATCCGGCGGTGTGTTTCAAAATAAAACGCGTTGATTGCCTGCCTTTATTTTGAAGTCCGAAGGTTTGCTTTGTTTGTTTTGTTACGCCTTGAGTTTATCAGCTGATAAAGGGCATACTGTGTAAGCGATGTAAATGAATGAAAGAGAAATAATGGCATATCACTCCATAATCTTTTATCATTATGACTGTTCACTGATAACATCAGGTTGGGCTATATGTAGCCTGCGGAGTAAACATTCTAACACCCCTGCAATAAACAGTACCTCACTTCTATCAGAATCAGAATCAGAATACTTTATAGATCCCTAGGGGAAATTATTTTGGTTACAGTGCTGCAATATAAACAGTAACAAAGACAGACAATACACTAAGTAAGAAATAGACACAATATATACATGCATATACATATATATAAGTCACCTATATACTGAGCTTTTCCATCCATCCATCCATTTTCTACCTCTCTGCTTCTTACCTGGGTCCAGGTCTTTTTTCTTCTTATCCAACCTAGCCCTTTAGCCTTTTTTTCTTAAACAGACTCATACAAATTTTTATATATTGACCAATTAAAGAAAAAAAAATCATAATTATGGCTAATTATTAGAGTTTGTCCTGAAACTAGTATCAAACTATCAGAATCCACTATCTGAATCTGGCCATCCCAGATGGCAGCCTGGTTCTGCCAGAGGTTTCTTCCTGTTAAAAGGGCGTTTTCCCTTCCCACTGTCACAAAGTGCTTATTCATAGTCGATTGTTTGATTCTTGAGATGTTCTCTGTATTATCGTAGGGTCTCTAGCATGAACATAAAGCGCCTTGAGACTGTTGCTATACTTTTATGAGTTAAACTGAAACTGAAAAATTAAATAAAATCCCTATGAAATCTATATTAGCTAGTTTTATTATGTAATTACATTTTATTGCGGTGGTTGATTAACATTACTAGAAAATTCATAATAGTACCAGCATTTTTTTTAATTGCTGTCATACACGTTCATTTTGCAGCTTAATTAAATATCATTCTGAATAGAAGTGTGGAGAGGTCAAATCTGTACAGAAGCGTGATGTCCAAACATCCTGTACGTCCTATCTCAGAAATGCTGCTGTTTGCACTGCGTGTTTTATTTTGAAGGCCGGGAGCGGAAGTATGGTGCTTGGCTGCGGGCTGGCCGGCGTGTCACAGTGAGAGTCCATCATGTCGCTGCGGTTTACGGATGAGGAGTTCCAGAGTGCGTGGAAGGAGCTGGACGAGCCGCAGCTGGAGGGAGGATGGGAGCTGTTCGTGGAGACGATGGGAGTGAAAATCTACCGGCTCTATGACAAGGTAGGAAGTCTCCAGTCAAACTGCTGCTGGAAAAGCGACTCGGCGAGCCAGTTTGAATGAATGTGGTGAGCGCTGCAGAGCCTGAACTGTCGCTGTTTTATGTTTCCACATTTTCTCTGTCAAAACGTTGAGCTGTTATCAAGCTGAGTATAAGTTTAGTTTAATTTATTAGCAGCAAAGATAAACAGCAGCGGCTAGCATGGGGAAGAAGCCGGAAGCTGAGCGGGAGTATGTTTTTTCTCCACTCAGAATCTTGCTGCACCAGTCCAACCAAACTCCATTCGGATAGACGTCGATTTATAGTTGCCTTGCCTTGGGGCGTAAACAGACACCCTGACTAACCTCATTGAAGACATTCTTGCAACTGCAATGATCCACCCTTCAATTCGGCACATCCCTGACATATCTAGGTTGGGCTTTTTGGTTGATTTAAAACAAGATTGTCAGTGGAAGCCTAATATAAATAACAATGAAAGTTTAAAATCTCAGTTATAGAAAATGTTTCTTCAAGGTTATGTGTGAATTGTCACCTCTGTTTACTTCAAAACATGCTGAGTGATATAAGTGAAATGGTTCTTTGAACATTTTTCTTTAAAAACAAACTTTTTGAGAAAAAACTATGTTTTTTAAACGATCTTAAATCTAAAATAAGTCACTTCAATTTGTACACGTTATAGATAATGGAATTTGGTATGACTTTTACTCTTAGAAGACATAAATGTACCTAATATATTTCTCATTCTAAGTATTGCTTTAGTTTTCTTGCGTAAAACATTGAAAAATCAATGTTAAAAGGAAAAAAAAAAATTTGAATCTACACAGTTCCTCACTGGGCGTGAGAAATGTAGACTGGCACTAATCAGAGTGGTGTGGTCAGGGCTTAGTTGCATAGTGTGGGTGTGGCATCATATGGCCTGCAGTTGGAAGAGAGAACTTTCATGTGCTGTTTGCAGGAAACTGGACTTTATGAGTACAAAGTCTATGGTGTGCTCACCACCTGCACTCCAGAGTTGTGTGCAGATGTCTACATGGACTTGACGTATCGAAAAGATTGGGATGGATATGTGAAAGGTAAAAAAACAGAAACAGCCCAGGAAGGCAGGGTTCACACCACATTTACTGTCTTTCTATTATCTCTGTGTCTTCTCAGATCTTTTAGTCTTCATTAATGCTTTAAAATAACAGTTTCACTTTTCTTTCGTCCCTGTTTTCATGCACATCTACAGTACCCAGCAGGTAACATGGTGTAGCTGTAGTCTTTTAGCTGAAAGCTGCTCATTTCAGTAGCATTTTCTGTTTTCTGTGGTGATAGCTTCTCAGTGTCTCTCCTTAAAAATATCCAGATATCAGAGGGGCCTACATTACCCATGATTAGGGCTGCCACAAACGATTATTTTGATAGTCGACTAGTCACCGATTATTTTTGCAATTAGTCGACTAATCAGATCATGCATCCATTGGACATACAGTGTACAGCTTATTGCACCAGCAGGCATCTGCTCTTATATAACTATCATTAGCTTAAAGCTTTAAGTGTTTAAGGTATGTGCTAACTAAAAATAAAGACAAGATGGTAGTTTATTAAATTTTAATGAAATCTGCAGGTTGTTTCAGTGAAGTTTAATAAACTCCTTGCTATCTAAAATATAACAGGACACCGGAGTAAATTCCCCAGCATCTCACACTTCTGATAATCGGTTGTCTGCTTGACGTTTATTCAGCTGTGTAAAAACTATAACTTTAATCTCAGCCGAACCGATTTACTCAGGAACAAATAAAATACTGAAAAAAGCCAAACAATAACATTTGTAAGTTATCTAAGTGACTTATGTATGTTTAACCTGAGTAGCGAAAGACTGCGGTGGGTTTGAAAACGATTTGCGTGGAGTCCGGTGTTCTCACGGGCTCTAGCGAGCCTAGCCCCCGGCTAGCTATCGAGCTAGTGGGTAACAGACGTCTCCGAAAACGTCGGAGCGCTTTTGAAAGTATGTGGTGTCTTGATAAACTGAGCAGATATTTGAGGTTTACACAGCTACATTCTCGCCTGAAAATATGTTAAACGTTTATTTTGTGACCCAGAATGAATAATAAGAGCAATATTAAAACTAACTAGCTGCCGCCATTGTTGGAAACTGAGCTGGGCTGCGCTATGAATTCTGGGACAGAGCTACTTCTTCTTCTTCGGGGTTTAACGGCAGCTGGCATCCTTGTACATGCAGTGCTGCCATCTTCTGTTTCAGTCCGTTATTACACTCTTAAATCCTACCACTTATTCCTGCGTCTTTTGTGATCTTACAAAGCTTCAAACGACGCGTCGACTATTAAATCAGTCGTCGACGATTTTGATAGTCGACGTAATCGTGACTAGTCGACTAATCGTGGCAGCCCTACCCATGATGCCACTTTACAACCGACTGGCAACTAGTTTCCTGATTTTGGGTGTGTTAATATAAAGCAAGATTACATAAGAGTAAAAAAAGTGGAGAATAAACTAAAGATAATGATCAATCAGCAGGAAAACTTTAAAGGTAAATCTCTAGTGTATTAGCTGTAGTGTCTTAAACAGATGCAAATTGTTCTAGTATAGTGAAAAATATTAAAGTGAAGGAGAGAATAAAACCCAAAGATTTCCTTTATTATCCTTTCATTGAATCTAAAGCGCTCTTTCTCTTCCATGCAGTCTGTCTTGTGCAGTATGCAAACCACAACTTGTACAAATACAACCTGCTAGTGTTGCAAGTAGTTTTCTGTAAAGATGAAGTGGTTATTGCAGTATTTCAAGTATATTCCTTGAAAATATTCATTTCCTTGGCCATTTTTTCCTCATAAGACATTAAAATGTAATGGTTAGTATAGTTGGGGGTGGTTGTTCTTCTCTTTTCCAAGTATATCATGTATTTCAGCTGATATTTATGTGCTTCTATAGCTCACTGAATGATTGTGTCATTTTTCTTATTCAGAGCTATATGAGAAGGACTTTGATGGACAGTCAGCCATCTACTGGGAAGTGAAATACCCGTTCCCGCTGTCAAACAGAGACGTATCCTTCTGATCCGCACTAATACGTTCAGTTCGCATAGATTTGGAAAAGGCTGTGAATGCTTTTCTCAGCATGTCATGTTCCCTAACAGCTTAAACCTAAGTATGTTTATGTGAGGGAGCGGAAAGACCTGGATATGGACGGCAGGAAGATCTGGGTGATCCTTGCCAAAAGCTCCCCGGAGACACCGTGTCCAGAAAAGAGCGGCGTGCTTCGGGTCAAAGACTACAAGCAGAGCGTTTCCCTGGAGAGTGACGGAGCTGGTGGAACTAAACGTAACACAATAAGATAATTTTAAACAATTGCAGTTATATAATTATGTTCATGTAAATAAATGTGTTTTTTTTAACAGAAAGATTCCAGGTTTATGTGAATACATTTGCAGTTTAAATTAAACAAATGGCCCATCATTTGAGCCGTTCACTGAAACTGAATAACATATATGCTCGTAGATTCGTCGGTGGCTAAAGAATGCCCTGCTTTATCATCTGTTTTACTGTAAATGGGACCATAATTTACTAGATGAACATAATAAGTTATTAAATAAATCTTTAAATGAGTGATTGAATTTATAAACGCTTCTGAAAAGTGTCTACTGAAGTTGCAAATCAAGTGAGAAGTAGACTCATTTTCTCATAGACTTCTATGTAATTATTCCTCTTTTGAACAAGGACAGTCGCCCCCTGCTGGCCATTAGAAAGAATGCAGGTTTGAAAACGTGCTGCATTAGCTTCACTTTTCAGAATGGAAGGCTTGGTTGCAGAAATTGTGTAAAGATTGAACCGCCTGCTTGTGTTTCAGTTTTCATGAATTACTTTGACAATCCTGGCGGAAATATTCCCACCTGGCTGGTGAACTGGGCAGCGAAGGTGAGTCTATTGTGTCGGCTTACTGCAGTGCATGGAAACAAACACATTTAGAACTTTGCATGAAAAACTCTAAACTAGATGATTGTCCATTAAAGAGATGGGTCAACTGCAAAACATAATTCTCACTGGGGTAAATCTATATCTTTTATAAAAGGCTGACACATGAATGTAAGACTACATCCTCAACAGATACGTCTTCCTCTTCTGTGCTCTGTGTGGTTAACATACACCAAAACATCTGTGCATCACTCTTCATCATTTGAAACGCGTTCTGATTTATTAGCTCTTGTTTAAAGGGGCGTTCAAAGTCTCGCAGTGTTTAAGGCGTCAGTTTGCACCAGCGCCTCACAACCCCTGAAATGCACACGTGTTCATAGTTGACCTGCTTAAACTGATCTGTGATGAGAGCTTTAAAGAGGGCGTTAAAGAGTTCACTCGCGGGCCCGAGAGAGCTCCGTCCCTCTGCCTGCCTTCATGCTTTCCCATCGTTATGGTTCACAGATGTGTTGCAGGCTGACGTCAATGCTTGCCACTCCTAGGTGGGTCTTCTTGGCACATGTGTGAATGACGCTCGCTGATAGAGATGCTCTTTGCGTGTGTTTTTTCAAAACAGAAAGGGGTTCCAGGGTTCTTAACGGACATGCAGAAGGCCTGCAGTAACTACAAACACTACTGCCAGAAGAAATGAGGGCAGCTGACGGGAAAGCGGCTTCTGGTCAAGAGCTTTGGTTGATTTTTCTTTCTGTCTCTTTAGTTCTGGAAAGCATTTTTAAAATTGTATAATTGCACTGAAATTGCGTTTACGGGATGAATGTGGCTTTGTGTGGGCTGCTACTTGTTTTTTCTAGCATGCTGTTGACTCAGGCATGACGCGCATGGCCGGCCACTCTGATTAAATAGCTGCAGGGAATCAATTCAAGTCCTTTGTGCTGTATTGATTAATACTGTGTTGTTTTGTTTGTGCAATCTATGCAAATTCCAATCAGGATTAATGGGATGCCGTGGGGTATTTTTTAAATTAAATGTTTATACAGAAGTTATAGATTATTCCTTTTGGGCCTGTGTAGTGAAATCTTGTATAAAATGCTCCGACTTTGTCTGTTTCTATAAAGTCATTTACTGTAAATGTGACAGATGGATTATGTATTTAGATTTACTGAAGGTTTGAAAACACTGGAATCTGTTCATTTTCAATCCACTGCATGTAGTTTAGATAATCTCTTTCTGTTTCCGATGAAGTGAAAATGAGAGTACCTTTTAAAGGTTTAGGGAGTTTTAGTCAAAGATGCAATATTATCTCAGATATTGTGTAAATTCAGGCTATATTTCCTGTTGATACAGGTGAATGTGGTTTTATCTGGTCATAAAAAGCCTATTACTGTGTAATATTGCTTTTATTGATATAATTAAACTTTTATTTGAAACTACAGCTGAAATTGTTGAGTTTTTCCACACACACTGACACTTGCGTTTGTTAAGAGAACAAAAATCCTGTGCTTTTGTTAAAAATGGTGGGTAGTTTCAAAATTCTTAAAGGTAAAATTCAGTGTACCATAATTTTAATTCAGTTTCAATTCAGTTTTATTTATATTGTGTCAAAGCACAATAACAGTCCCCTCAAGGTCCTTTACAGTGTCTCAAACTCGTGGCCTGGGGGCCACTTGCGGCTCACGTGACCGTTACTATATAATGTAATTTGACCTGGAAGTTGTTTTGTTAGGGAGGATTTGTTTGTTGTTGAGTGCAGTGTTAAGTTCTAAGAATGATTTAATATGAAGGCAACAGGAGCAGAGAGTACAGTCGTGCTGAGGGATTGGCTGTGTTAGCTCAGTGAGAGAGTCGAACGCTAATGTGTACACTGCATTTGTGTTTTGTTAAATATGAACAAAATAATAGCAGCAGTGCTGCCACGTGTCTGTCCAGAAAGAGAGGAACAATGTGTTTATTTGGTAAAATATTTGAAATTTAAAAAGCCAACAAACAAAACCCAACATTTGCAGAAATATTTGTGGGTGTTTTCTTGTCTGCTTTTTTTGGACTACTTGAACACTAAATTGGCCCTCCAATGAGATGACAGTGCTAGCAGTGGCCCTCAGCTCATTTAACTTTGTAAGATAAAAACTCTACAATAATACCGAGAAACCCCAAACAATCAGATGATTCCCTATGAACAAACGCTCAGACAGCGGAAAGGAAAAACTCCCTTTTAACAGGGAGAAACAGGAGGCCAAAGGAAGGACGGTCATCTGCCGTGATCCTCGCCGTGGGGAGAGCCAGAGTCTGTTCCTGCATGAATATGTGAGGACGCAGAACCCTCCACAGCTAATGACGCACTTGATACTTTAAACATTTTACAGGCGGCGCATTCACGGATCATTCATATCAACAGTGCCACAGTATTTACCTGAGGCATTTAAAAACAGTTTACCGTCTGCAGACTAAGCCACAGCAGTGGTGTATAACAGCAGCATGTGGGATTTACAGCTGCGATGTTTTTCTGTCAAATGTGAGCGCTTGAAGACTTTCACCGTGTTGTGCTCAAAGCACACAGCCAGCAAATATGCACTGGCTCTTTATTTCACTAAGATTAAGGCTGTGTGTTTTAATCCACGTCTAGATTAATTATTATTTATTTATTTCAATCGTGTGGTTATAAACAGTTGGGATTGAATGCATTAGGAAGGTCAAAGTTGTTCTTAAAACTAAAAATATCAACAAACAACTTACATTTTTCCCGAAAAATGAACTTCACAATAACAGCTACCTTTATTATCACACGCATGCGCACAGGTTGACCAGGTGGAGGCCCTGCTGCTGATTGTGAATTAAAAAAAAGGAAAAGTAGGCTATATCCGGTTCACCAGCGGCACTTTCATCAATTAATTGATGATGTAAAGTAATTAAATGCCTCATAACTGGATTGAATATGAATTTATTTTATGTCTTGGAAGCGTGCTAGCTGTTCCTTAAAAAAAATATATATATATATATATATATACATATTGTCCAGTTAGCAGATCCGACTCTTCACTGCGAAGCCTCCGATTGTGCTATCTCAGCAGCTCCTGGTGAGTTTTTTCACCCCCTTTTCTATATTTAACAACAGTTACAGAAGTAAAACTTAAACAGGAAACTACACTGTGTGTTAAACCCTAATAGGGCGGCTAATACAGCTAACAGAAAGCTGTTGAAAACAGCTGAATTTTAGCTTTAGTCTGTCCCTAAATGAAGATGTCTAACAGGTGTGTGCTGCTAACAGATTGACTCTCCAATACGACTTCATATGTAAAGTGTATATGTAGCCTTAGCTTGAAGTGAGCGCCATGTGACTGTAGGTGTCAAACAGAAGTTTTACAACAAAAACAAAACAAATATTGTTTAAAGGAAACATTTAGCCTTTAACGCTGGTTTGACTCAAGAAAATAACAACAACACTACATAAACACAACTATCGAATCTAAATAGAGAAACATGTTTTATTCCTTTCTACAAACTGTAATGCACATGCATGTAAAGATACAGCAAATATGAGCTGAACAGCTTAGAAACACGTTGGGGATTGTGCTTAAAGTTTAAACCAGATGTTTCTCGTATAAAAATAAATTAACAAAACATTTTGTTTCTGTTCTGGGAATTATGCTAACCGTACTGTGATAGGAAATGTGAGCAGAGCTATGGCTTTTCTCGTTTCTCATCCTGTGACGGAGTTTTCTCCACAACAAGTGGATCCTGGAAGCAGACGCCCAGGTCCTTAGAAGGTTTGTGTCTGACTGTTGTTTATGTGGCTGCTGCAGCTGTTTGATAAGCCAGAAACGCTTTGATGAGTGTGAAACATTAACCAGGCCACAGCTGACTGTATAATGTAGAAATATCAGTGGTCCAGTCCTACAAACATGCACAGAAGCCTCTGAACCTGTCGGGCTGTCCATTGGGATCTTCAAAGCTGTCAAGCGTTGTCTAGTTGAGGAACGCTTGGAGTTGTGTGAATCTTGGGGTCGGGCCTCCCTAGATGTTGCTTGGCACAGATAGCACAGTGGTGTGTGGAGTGACAGGAAATGAAAAACAAACAAACAAACAAAAGGTATCTGTCTCGTGTCTTGAGCTGGAACAGGCATGTCAGCAGCTCTAAGCTCCAGTGTGTCATCTGTCATCTGAAGATGATTAATAGTAGCATGGTGCCAAGCAAGCCGAAGAGACCCTTGGAAGCCAAACGTGCTTTGTGAGACAGTCTTGGCCTGCTTTAAATGAATAAACCAGAGGAAGCAAGAGTTTGCCTGATGGTGTGTGTGATAAGGCGGTGGAGTCGAAATGTGTGCCTGTGGAGACAACATGTCAGCTGTCTGTCATTTACATGGGACCTTTGGGGGTGTTTGGAGGGGCACAGTGGTGGGATGGTGGCAGTGGAGTTTGTGGATTTTAATTTTGTTGACATGTGGCCTCAATCGATATCGCTTGATCCTGAGAAACTGGCAGATACACTTCAAATGATGTGCTGTGTCCAGGTGTGCTAATTTGATGACAGCCATGCATTATTGCTTCATTATTTATTTATCTGCATAACAACATTTTAATTTAATGTATCAAAAACAATTATTTGCGAGCTATGAACTGAAGTCAGCACCGGTGCTGCTGCACGACTAGCGAAAGACAACTGAGACGAGAAAATAAAAAATAAACAGAACTGGAAAGGTTTCAGTTGGGCCAGGGATGTCAACAGCTCTAAGCTCTAGTGCGTCATCTGTCATCCTAAGTTGGCTATTGCTAGCATGGTGCCAAGCAAGCTGAAGAGACACTTGGAATCCAAACATCGCTTCTGAGAAAGTCTTGGCCTGCTTTAAATGAATAACCAAAGGCCGGCGGAGGCAAGCTGACACTTCATGATGCCTCATTTTTTGGGGTAGACGTGTGCTTTAAAATGTGGGCTTGCCCTCTGCTGTGCACTGGGCCACATCCGAGTCCATTAGAGACTTTTGGGCTCTTTGACGTGCTCCACCTGCTGATGCTGGGCAGTTGTTGTGGAATGTCAGTGTGCTCACCTGCTACAAGAGGCTGTGAGGGGTCACTGCTGCCATTAGGAATGTGCTCATCTGCAGGTGGGGGATAAGACCTGGAGTTTCCCACAACACGGCTTGTAACAGGATGATAATGATATTCATGTCACCTGTTAGTGTTTTTATTGTCGCAGCCATATGTGTGTGTGTTTAAACATCTCATCGTAAAACTCTGAGCACAGGATTTTGGGACAGTGCCTAAACCAGAAAAACAGGCTCGTAGTAAAAGTGCTGACAGTTTGAACTGCATCAGAACAATTTATCAAACCCTTTCTCTTATTAGCTGTGTTGTTGTTGCTATGACTAACAAATAATTACAGACGTTGTTTTACACATTTGACCGTCGGTGCTTCACATGGCTCGTAAACCTTCATCTGATCTGCTTTAGTCTTGCTTAGATGTGTTTTTGGGCACTCGAGTAAGTGCAGAGCAGGGTTTGAAGGGCTTCTGTTAACTAGAAAGAGTAGCATTAATCTCCATTTCAAGGAAACTTGCAAATTTATAATACACACACACACCTAGGATGGCTCCTGGTTGAGGTGTTTCAGGCATGTCTTCCTGGGAGGAGTCCCTGGGGTAGACTCGCGACACACTGGAGAGATTGTCTCTCAGCTGTCCGGGTAATGCCTCTGCGTTCCCCGGAGAAGCTGAGGAAAGTGGTAGGGAAGAAGGAGGTTTACACTTCTCTGCTTAGGCTGATGCATCATAAACCTGGCTCTGGATAAGTGAAAGAAAGTGGATGGATTCAGGGATTTATGACGATATAGGAAAATGTTATCTGTAGTTGGAGGTTTCAAGCAGCAGCATTTTGGAGTGCAACAGTAGTGACACAGACATAACCTAGGTCATGTTTTCCCTGGAAGTTTTAAGTGTAAAATAACTAATTGACTTTAATTATAACTTTAATTATAACTATTGCTAAAGTAGCTTAACCTTGCAACTTTTCAGGAACTGCACAAAATATTTAAAATTATGGGTTGAGGTTATTTTTAACCAGCTGCTTAAATTCCTCTTTTTCCACCACGGAACCTCATCAGTCACTTCCATCCACCATGGCGTGCATCTAATCCAGGGGTGGGCAACTCCAGGCCTCGAGGTCCGGTGTTCTGCAGGTTTTAGATCTCACCCTGGGTCAACACACCTGAATCAAATGATGAGTTCATTGCCTCTGGAGAACTTCAAGACATGCTGAGGAGGTCATTTAGCCGTTTAAATCGGCTGTGTTGGATCAAGGATGCATCTAAAACCTGCAGGACACCGGCCCTCGAGGCCTGGAGTTGCCCACCCCTGATCCAGTGAGTGCTTCGACCCTCGGTGTAGTCATTTGTTCATTTCCAGAGTGCACGTCACCAGCTGGTAGCATCTACTAATATGTCTTCTCAGCCTGGTCGTACTTGACGGTGCGTTTTTTGCATAAAGTGGTGAAACAGGCTTGTTTCTATCATTAGCAGGAACAATTTTCTCCCATATTTCTCAAAGCACTGTGATGTGGTTTGGTCTGCATAATTCAGTTATTTTTATAACTGAATTATCTAACTCTTGTTTCCCAATAATCTCCCCAGTAAGCTCTTACATTGAATTGTAGTTTATAATTCGTGCTTAATCTGACAATGATGTAACACTGTGGTTGGTTTAGGCATTAAACACATGTTCAAAAGCTCAAAACAGTGGAAAATGGGCAACGCAGCAAATATGAGCAGATATTATTCAGTGTTTTTTGCTTCATGATGCACTAAAACTGATAAGAATCTAGTGTTGACTTTATGAGACATCTCCAGTTCCAGATCTAAGATTCATATCCACCATGGGCAAATAACAATACAGAATTTATTTCCATCTCCAGCATCAGTCATTGACGTATGCCGCCATATACACTGTAAGCCCTCTTTGAGCTGCCTCAGAGGACTGCTCAGTGGAAACGATGTATTACAAGGTCATTTCCTCGTTGCCCCTATAATCCACCTGATTGGCCCTCCACCACAGAGTTAAAAGTGAAAGCAGACCAGGGACCTTTGTATCCCTCCCACCCCTGTCCTGTTTTCTTTCTTTCTTTTTTTTAATTTCTCTGCTGATGTGGCGTGAAACTGAAGTGTTTGCCCAGATGTTTCCTGATGGAAGAAGATGGTCGTAGTTTCCTATGAGGTCACAATGCTGCTGGTGGTGCAGTGACGGCTTTAATGGACTTTTCTGTTGTAGTCTCCCGTTTTCTTTTACTCTGTTTCTGGGATCTTGTTTTGATAGATGCTCCAATCAGATTTGTTTAAAAGAAAAAAAAACCTTTGACTCTAACAGTCGGCTTTCTATGCTAGTCAAGTCAAGTGGCTTGATTGGCCACTGCAGTGGTGCAGTACACAGTGGAACGAGACAATGTTCCTCTAAGACCACGGTGCTACATATGACATATAACAGACAATCACCACAGGACTACATAAAGTGCAAGTGTGCAAAAATGGCAAAAAAACACAAACAAATAGTGCAACACCAGACAGAGCAGAGCAATAAGACGCAACAGTGCAACAATGACAGTGCGTTGTGCAAAAAGTAACTGTGCGTGTGCGTGTGCGTGAGTCAGGGGAAAAACTGTTTGAGGCCCCGACTGCTCCAGTACCTCCTCCTGAAAGGCAGCAGGGTGAAGACTGTGTGAGGGGTGCGTGTGGTCCTCCACGATGCTGGTGGCTTTGCGGATGCAGCAGGTGTGAAAGGTGTCTGTGATGGAGGGAAGAGAGGCTCCAATGATGTTCCAGGCTGTTCTCACTATCCGTTGTAGTTAAGCTAAGTTAACTTTTAAAGTAATTTCTGTGAATTAATAATGGTATCCTTCCATCCATTTATTCATTTTCTGTCTCTTTGCCTCCTTCCTGGGGCCTCTCCTGTGGCAGCAGTCTGCGCAGAGCCCAGATCACCTTGTCCCTGGCCACCTCCTCCTGCTCATCTAGGGAGACACAAGGCCCAAGCCAGATGACGGATATCTCTGAAAGCTTTTCTTTCTCTCTGAGGAGTATCAGCTCTACTGAGTCACTCCCGATTGTTCAAACTCCTCATCTTATCGCTAAGGAAAAGCCCACCCAGCTCTCGAAGGAAGCTCCTTGCCAGTTCTTCTACCTACGATCTCATTCTTTCAGTCCCTATTCTGAGCTCGTTGCCATAGAGTGAGCGTAGGAATCTAGATCGCCAGTTTGAGCTCAGCTTTCTTCCCCACAATAGACTGACACAGTGTCCACGTTACTGCAGACATGACACCAACCTCCCACTTCATTCTCCCCTCATTCCTGAGCAAAACCCTGAGTTACTTAAGCTCCTCCACTTGGGGCAGGAGCCCGTCACTGACCCCTTTCCAGTTAAGAAACGTGGACTTCTCATTCCCACTCCTTCACATCTGACTGCAAACTGGCCCAGTGCGAGCTGGAGGTTACCACCCGATGAAGTCAAAAGGACTAAATCATTTACAAAAAGTAGAGGCAAGGCCGCTGGTTTATAAGTAGAAATTCTCTCCATTAAAAATGATGAACATAACTGGAGACAAAGGGCAGCCTTGGGAATGTCAAACACCAGCAGGAATTTATTTTTAAAGGGCTGACTGTATCGACAGGATAACCAAAACTGTACTATGTGAAGATCCTCAAAGGTTTGAAGAGCCTAAATTAAATTCTGAAAGCTACTGTGAGTCGATGAAGGTGATCAGCTGATTCTTTAAAAAATGTCAAAATCTTAAAAAGTTGTTGCAAAGTGAAGATTAAAGCTCAAAATAATAGAGACTCTGCCAAGAATCAACACTTTACACTAGAAATATCTCAGAAGTATCTGAACTTCTGGAAGTCCAACAAAGTCAAGTCGTTTCTATATATACAAACCTAAATTAGGTTTGTATATTTATAATTGTTTGTGTATCTTTCCTTAACAAAGTCTATTCATGTAATCCAAACTAATCTGTTCAGGTGCACAACAAAACTGCCTTGTTTAGTTTACTCAGTTTGAAATATGGAATCTTATATTACGAAGGTCTCCTGGATTTTTTTTTTTTTTTGCCTTGTATAGCCTGCAGTTGTACTTTGTAGCACATTGATGAAGCATTTCTTCAAAATAAATGTCATGCATTTTCTGCGCTTATTGCTTCTTCCTTCGTGTTAGATGAGCAAATCTGATTGAGGCTGGTTGCTGGATTGATGACGATCCTTGTGATGGATTTATTGAAGTGTAGATTTACAAGTTCTGAAAACAGAAAGTGGCCGGAGCAAAGAACTGCCGTCTTCCTCGTCTCTGTCAACAGTCACTCTCTGCTCTGCTTGGTGGTTTCACACAAATCAAAAGCAACAAGAGGTGAGTCCAGTTCCACATTACTACCAGAGGTAGAGGCGTTACAGTAAAGTGAATTTACCCCTACCTCTGATCTTGTTTGATGTGACATGAAAGTTTAAAAGTTGTCAAGATGTCACCTGAAAATAGACGTTTGAAACTGGAAACTTTAAGGAGATCGAGAAATCCACACGTCACCAAAACTAAGTAGTCTTTATATGGTTTTTACATCAAAGTAGCTTCTTTGGAAATTGTTCCATATTGTAGGAGCCATAACTAAATGTAATGAATTTTGATGATCACTGGGTTTTCATTTGTTTGGTTGCTATGGTGATGTGTAACGGGAGTCACGTGGGTGCTAGCGGTGACATTAAGAGGGCGTTGTCAGTCTGTCATTCACTGGTTTTGATTTTGACAGAGAGGAGGGGTAGCCGTAGTTTTTGTTGACCTCTGCACAACGAGTTTCCCCTGTTGCATTAGAGCCTCTGATGTTTTAAGAGTCTGAATCGCGAGCCGATCGCATTACTCTGTAAACTCTCAAAGCACTTTAATAAACAAGCAAACAATTCCACCTCTCGCATTATTGCGTAAAGTTGAAAGCGCGTCAGGCAAAGAGGCAGGCCTCTAGCGACTGTGGAAGTCGCTACACATATAGTGCAGGAAGGTCTATTTCAGGTTTGTTTCATACACGTTTTTAAATGATTTGTTCATTTTGATAAATGTATGTGTTACATACTAAAACTGAATATTGTGGTTTTAGGTTTGGCACTTAGAGAACTGCTTGTTTTTATCAGTACTGAGTAGATTTGCATCAAATGGTCACTGTGTGCAGGTCTGTGCCATCTTTGATGTTTTTCCTCCATCTGCTGGTGAAATGAACACACTGACTGAAGTCTTGCCTCTGTGGCCTGATTCAAGCTGTTATTCCTGGTTTTTATCAAGCATAGGAGCAAACTGAAGGTACTACCCAGGCTTCATTGTGCATGAGTTACCTGGAATATCTGGGAATGTTAGCAAAATGAATGCAGTGTTTTACGCCCAAGAATCACAGATGCAAATACCAGCATGTCATTTTTTCCTACTAGTTTTGGGGGCTTTCCAGTATACATATAACTACTAATATATAATGTAAGGTAGATGTTCATGCTGTTAACTGGTGGGATTCAGGTTAAATACACTAGCTACTATTACAAAGGTAAATGCTGTCTTTTAAATATTGGAATAGAAATAATGAAACATCTAAAAATGTTTTAATATCCAAGCAACTTCAGCTAGAAACAATCTTTTTTTTTTTTTTTTAAAAAAAAGAAAGAAAAACGTCCTGTTTTATGACACGATGATGACTACAAGATGATGACTACCACACAACTGGCACTCAGAAAATGTCTAAACGGTGAAACACAGAAAATTTAATTGCTCAGGTTTGTCAAATCCAAATGTTTATCTCTGATGCAGCTAATACAAGTTTATCGTTGCATAACTGTAACTTTAAAGCGCCTCTGAAGTACATTCTGTCGCGTACGTCAGTCTAAGGTCTGTCAGAGCAGCATCATCGGGGCGAACGTTGACCTTCCTTTCAGTTTTTCACGTTGACGGTGAGATCCAGTTTCATCTCTTCGTCCGTTTGTTTGGGAAAAACGGTGGAGCAGTGACAAAAATCAGACGCTTAATGCAACATTTTATCCCCTGGAATGTCTTGGTTGAATAATATTCGGTCCTGGAGTCTTTCCACTGCCAGTCTCTCACAGACAAATATATTTCTTGGCTGGCCATTGTGTTTCAGAGTGAGGCTCTTTTGATTCGTAATATTCAGGGCTAATTAGCTTAAGAAAGTGATATAGTTTTTCTGCTGGACTGCTGCTGCCCGTTAACGTCGGCTCAGATTTCCCAGGTGCCTCGCTGTCTGCCAGAGGTAACAAAATAATGGCTGCGCTTGGAAGCCTGTTTTTCAATGTGTTTTTTTTCTTAGTGAATTTTAATAGCTTACTATTAGAGATATTACCCAAGGGATACCTTGATGCTTTTTTCTGTTGTTTTTTTTCTTTTTCTAGGCTCTCCTGTGCAGATCAACTATATTTGTGTTGAAGGCTTTCTGCTCTGTTATGCGTGCAGATTCATGAAACCACAGCGTGAGCACATTTACACCAGTTTCAGTGTCTAAATTTCCCAGTAACAGAATAAAAGAACGTCCTGTTTTTAGGCTGGTAATGTCTGGTATGCATGTATCGCTTTTTTGTGACAGAATTTTTGTCTTTCGTTAAGTAAACGTGAACACGTAGCAAGTAAAAACAAAAAATAAGCAAGCGAAGAATCACAGAGAGCAGATGCAGAAGGCTGCAAGAGGAAGAAGATTTTTCAGATGTTTGTTTCATGTCCTCATCCATCGTGATCTGGTTACTCAGAGTTCATAAGCCTTATTTCCTTTATTTCTGTTTGCCAACTATCTTACTTGGCAGAAGGAAGCAAGCAAGCGTCTTTTGCTTAGTCGGTGTAGTTTATTAGAAGGCGGGGAACGCCATTAGAAGCAAAAAACAGTTTGACAGCTGTTTGTTTGTTGATGGCTCTAGTGCAGTTTGACTATTTTGTAGTGCAACATCTCACAGTACCAACATTTACATTCTGGCTGAAGGTAGTGAGTCATGTGTTCTTCTATCTCTGGTTTTTAATGACAGTTGAGGTCATGCTGCCACTTTTTGGTGGTAGGAGTGCATTACATACAATTGAGCTTGAAAAGGCAAAAAGAGTAACTCTATGAATCTTTGAAAATTCTCAAATTCATGACCGTTCCTTGTAGACAAAAGTAATCCCTATAAGGACGGGGATTACAAGAGGTTTACTAAACCCGAGTTTAACCTGTTTGGCCACTTGCTGTAGAATGTTGGTGTACTGGGATTAAAACGTTCAAACATGGCCTTATACTGGGGAGGTATGTGTTTGTATAGACGTGGAGAATATCACCAGTAAATCTGCGTAGTTCTTGTGGTTTTATTGAATGTTCTTCATTATTACAGGTATTTAAACCTGTCTCCCATTTCTGCCTCTAAAGCAAAGAAAAAGTAACCAACTGTAGAGACGGTGTAGATACATGCTGGTTGTAATGAATGGCTGCTTTTACAAAAAGGAAAACCTCGGACGGGTATCAGGTTGATAAGGTTCTCTTGTCGTACATTGTGCCCGAGGCCACGCAACTTGCATAACAGCTCCACTGCAGTGGATATTTGTAATTTTAGCACAGCTGTATTTCTCCTGCCACTTTTTCAGTTGAGTAAATCAAACCCTGAGCATTTCGAGGTAATTCTACCTCAGCGAATGATAATTCATCAAACTGTCCTGAGCTTAAGTGCATATTCAGATGACTGCTTTGCTATAAAAGACGGAGTTGTCCTGAGGGGGTGTAATTTAGACATGATCTATGTGTGCGTTTAGGAAAACCACTTGAAGGTCACGGAGTAAATGAGCAAAGAGCTGTATTACTGTAGCGATACCCAGCTGTTTACACTCGTGAAACATTTCAATTAATTTTGGTTGATTGAAGCACTTTAAGCTTAGCTTGTTTTCCCAAAGATTTGATATTTGCCTCAACAATTTTAACTCTTTAAAAACACCAGATAACAGCCGCATGCCTGCAGCGAAGCTTCGGTCATTTGGATACAAGTCTCGGGTATTTGTACGCTATGAATATAATGTAACATGTTTACAGTTTGTCCTCATCAGCATATAGTTTCTGGGTCATTACTACAAACTACAAAACAAATGTTTTCTTTCTTTGACCTCATTCTGTCGTGTGTGTGTGTGTGAGGGGGTTTGGGTTTATTCTGAGGCTTTCATTGTTTTAATCACAAACTGTATATGAAAGATGGTCGTGACACCATGACCCACTGGTTTTTGAATCCCAGTTGAAGCCTCTGAGCCTTTAGAATCTGTTGGAATCTTATCTTCTGTTTTTTACGGTTTTTGTATCCACATTTGAGCGAGAGGTCAGAGTGCGTGGTAGGTAACATTACTGCTACTGTTACCGAGCCTATTGAGGAATACACAGGCTGTATAGGTGCATCACAGAGACGCTGTTATAGATGGTGGTATAATGGTCTAACTCAGCGGTCCCCAACCCCTGGGCCACGGACCGGTACCAGGCCGCGAGAGTTGAGGCTCGGGTGTGAAATTTATGGTTTTCAGGGTTTTTATCGTTATTTTTTATTTTTATTTTTTTAATCATTAACTCTGTTATCCTGGGTCTTTTCCTGTGTGTTATGAATAGATCTTTTTTTGGTACCAGTACTCATTTTATTTTGTTGTATTTATCCACGACACCTTAAAGGCCGGTCCGTGAAAATATCCAGACATAAACCGGTCTGTGGCGCAAAAAAGGTTTGGGACCGCTGGTCTAACTCACTCACTGAGGCCAGTTAGCGGAGATGGGTGGCTAGCAGACAGCTAATATTCAAGTCTGCAGCCACGGCCTTAATAATGTTTATCTTACTGTGGGTAAAAACTCAATTTTTATGGACAAGTATACAAAATTAGGGGTGTTTGATTGTATATCTGGACTGTGGATATTTTATCATGTCTATCTCTGCTTTTAAGGTTAACATGGAGTCTATGGGGATCGACTCTTCTGTGGCTTCTAGTGGCCGTTAGAGGAACTTCTGCATTTGCATTGTCATTTTTTCCTACTTGTGCTATCAGACAGCCGAATGAGGGTGGTGATTTTTATTTGCCAGTAATGAATACGTTGGACCTGTTGGGCTTAAAATCCAACAGGAATGCAGAGGGTTGAGTGTAGCTCCAGATTTGTGATTTTTCACTCTTGAAATGTTGTTTAAAAGAAAATTGAGATGCACAAAAATGGAGCAGTGGGGAAAAACTGTGCTGGTTTCAGGCGGTGTCAGGGCCTTTCTGTGTGGAGCTGGCTGCTTCTGTTTGCCCTTGTGTGGGTTTCCTCTGGGAGCTCCTGCCATCGTCGCCTATGTTAATGCTGCGTATGACAACTCAGGACAATCTCGCGAGAGTTTAATTTCCTGGTTAAATAAAGGTTTTTAAAAATGTCGGTAACAAGTGCTAACTATTTAGTTTACCTGCACGTCATGTGCTTCGTGATAAAAGTCTGTTTGTTGTCACGAAAGGGGCCGAGCAGCAGTCACTGTTTGAGTGACGGGGAGATACACCCTGCGGTTCAGACCCCCCCCAATTCAAATTTACTGTACACTCGGAGTGAATGCATTTCTAAATTTGAGAGACTTGTCTCTACCAGTATGGATTTGATTGCGTAACATTAATGGCCGCACTGCATTTTTTTTGTGCGTATTCATTAAAAATAATTGTCTTCTGTTCAGCAGACCACAGACTGGCACCTCCTCAGAGCTGCAGCTCCTCTCTCAGCCAACACAAGCCATGCGTACTAAGGAGAGACTACCAGTGTTTACCTCTCCTTACAGCACAGACCAACGGTAGACTGAGGTGCTCTCCTTTTTCTTCTGTGGTTTCTGGCAGCCAACACAAGATTCCTTCATGTCTATCACTGCAATCAGCAGGCCAGACCTGCAGTCAGCCAAGCAGCTTGAAACAAAGCAGCAAGAACGGCTGAACATGAAGTAGGCGAAGCGTTTCTTTCTGGATACTGCGAGGAAGAATCTGTTTTCTCTCAGCTGTGTCAGTTTTCCACTCTTCATCAGAGGACTATTCTGTTTCGCGATAGTGCGTCATGCACCGCTTCCTCCTCAGAAGAGAGCTTAAATGTGTTTTAACACCACTTCTCCCTGACCTGCAGACAGACTTATCGTTCTCATTCTTGCAGAAACGTACGCCTCAAATTATGTCATTACCCCAAACTGTGTACGCGCCGATATGCTAAGCGTGTTATTTAAATAGCAGATAGCGGGTGTTGGTTAAAAATGCATGTAACGCAGAGACACTTTTACTGCAGAATGATAAATGGGATAATTTCTGTTGGTACCATCTAAGTGCTTTTCTTGGAATAGTGCATCACCTTCAGTGATTATTTGGTTTACACTAAATCTTACTAATACCACTCCAGAAACGACAGAGAAATGGGAGACCTGCAGTAACACGGTGGCTGCGGTTACGCGCACACATTTTATCATCCTGATTGAGGATTTTAGCTCAAGTGTTTACACGGGACGTGATTCAGTACGTGCATGTGTGACAGGGGCAAAAAGGAAGAATATGTCCTGGATCAGACTTGACTTTTGTCTGTCTAGCCCGGTAGTCGCTGCTTTCATATTGCTCTTAATTCCTTAAGCATTTATATTAAAGACAAAGTTTCCACAGAGGAGCAGCTCAGCTTGAAAGCTGCCGTTTTGGGGAAGAGTCAGGATGGGATGGTTTACATGTACAGTTTGTCTTCTGATCGGTTTATGAAAGCTTTAATTTGGTTCAGGCCTGTGGAAAAAGTAGTAGCTGTGACAGGTTTGAACCCTAGATGTACTTTAATAAAGATCATTACGTCATTTTAAATAATTTCATATAATTCTGGTTAATTTGGCTAATAGCTGATACAATATGTTTTTTTTATGCAAGTATTTTAAAGTTTGCTCGCTTTCTCAGTTTCTATTTAAAAAAAACAAACATGCATACTACATGTTTCTCATCTCCCACCAAGAAAGGTAATTCACGCTCAGTCACAGGGCTTGCAAGTTTACTCTACCGTATTTTTCGGACCATAAAGCGCACCGGATTATAAGACGCATATATAAAATCGACACATAAAATCACAACCAGAATTCATACATAAGGCGCACAGACGAGTTTTGAGAAAATTAAAGGATTTAATTGCGCCATATAATGCGGAAAATACGGTACATTCGTTTTGTGTATTTTTGGCTTTCAAAATGAGTTTTTATCGCTTTCAATAAAATATTTAGAGGTTAGGGGTTAGTCAGTATTCACAGTATTGGAGGCTTTTTCTCCAGAGTTGTGAATATTAGAAAGATACTGTCATACATGGCCCAGTCAGTCAGTTGACTTGGAGCAGCTCGTGCAGCCTCTCACAGGTTTCCAGCACACAAAAGCAACTTTTCTGGCTCTGCTTTTCTTTTCTTTTCTTTTTCAATCCCGCCTGGAAAGCACCGATGGGTTCAGCTCTTTTGTTCACGTCTGAGGAAATGGCCATCAGCAATCACATTAGAATCATTTGAACTGTTTTGAAAATTTGGAAAGTTATTCAGATGCCTGGAAATGGGCAATTTAAAGGAAATTAACTAATAAATCACAATAAGAAATTCAATTGTCTGTAATAACTATAATAACTAAATATTGTACACCTTCCAGAGGGACAAGAGTGCGACTTTGTCCATGACTTGGCATGAAATGTTAGCTCGTAATCAGAGATTTCGATGATTAAAAATACCGAGGCAGGAAAACTGCAAACAGCTTTTTAGTTGGTCGTCATCCATCGTAACCTTTCTTTAAACAGCTCTTTCAGCCTCAGGTGTCACTTCAGTCTTTGACTGTGTTTTTTTTTTTTTTTTTTTTTTTTTTCTGCTGCATTTTACGCCGTAATTGTCAAATTAACCAAGAATGGCGCTTCGGTACGTACAGACACCAAAGAAGAAGCCCGATGATATGAATCTTTCTGTCTCCAATGCTATTTGGGTTTCACTAAGCCCTCACTTTCCTTTGAGCAGTGAAACGGGTTTAAGAGAAATGTTTGTTATTTCACACCAAGCGCACGGAGCCAGCAGTAAACCCGTCTGTGAACTTAAGTGCTCCTCTATAAACTTCTCGACAGCGTATTTTCTAGTAAAGAAAATGCTGCGTTAGTCAGAGATAGATTTGGGGGCAGGGGGTGCATTCTGGGACCAATAAATCCAAAATACACAAATGCCTCAAATGAGATGGCTCATTGTAGCCTGCAGACTGATTTACTCATTTCCAAAATCAAAGGCCAGTCACCCTCGTACGGTCCTGTTTTACAAACTCAGTGGGAGTCGCACAATGGCTGCGACAGTATTACTGTTATTATCATTCCGCTGTTGTTCACTCCACGCTAGCAAGTCGCTGGTAATAGATATAATTCATGTGCTGCTGCAAGGATGTTGTTGAAACCCCCCTTTTTAATCTGTCTCTGTGTGTAAATAACTGTGTTTTATGCACAAAGCCAAGAGGGAAGGGCAAAAGATTTAGCTGGTTTTCAGATTTGTTTTGAAAAATCTGTTGGAATGCATGAAAATGAGACTACAATTCCTTCCACCTTTCCTGACCTGATCTCTTATATATATGAGCTATTGCGACTGCACATCCCCTCCCTGCTTTCCAGTAATGCACTTAGATATGATTGAAGCCTGCTCTTTGCAGACACGTGCCTGAAAAACTACCCCATTACAAACCCAGTTAACTGCAGTAATGCAGGCCGTGGTGGGAGCACATCTTGCAGTATCGTTAATGCCACTGCTCATTACGACTCTGCCCTTGAATCCACACATACAGAGATGGTTCGAAAGTGTTTAACGGCTGCAGCCATGGTTACAGAAATCCTGCTTCTTTCTCCTTTTCCTGGAAAAATGCATCTTAATCAACTGCACACTCGAGTTTGGTATTCATGTCAGTTAAAAAAAAAAAAAAAAAGATTTCATGTTGGCTCTGCAATGTACCGTAACCTTCTGCATCCACAAACAAAACAGAGTTAACAAAATGAGGCTTGTGTACATAAATTATTCAATCTACCTCAATTTAATCCGGTTATTTTGTTAGCGTGTTTTTGGAATCCGGAGATAGGCAGAGGTCCAGACTCTCAGGGTTTCCCGAGCTTGGCACGTATTTGTTCTGCCGCCGTTAACTTTGTGTTTGTAATTAGTTTAATTCTACAGTTATTAAGCCGTCTCACAAATACTGGAAGGAATTCAAGCTGCAGACTGATTCTCACAGAGCTCGACATGCAGCCTTGTCTGGATGAGTCTGGTGCCAGGGTTCTTAGGTGGGGATGACTCCACGTGTTGTCGTTTGTTTGAGCTCTGCAGCACCAAACTGTTAGCGGCGCTCGCAGTTAAAATAAAGATGTGCAGTGTGCACGATTACTGTCATGCTGAACTGTGCAAATATTGTGAGGAAAATGCTCGACACTGGAGAACATTTTTAGTTGGTGTTACTTTTCCGGCTCTCAGATTCTCCCTCTTATGCTGGACTCGTATGCAGAAGTGCCCTTTTGCATAAGAGTTTCCACTGACCCAAGGTTAAAGTAATGTTACAGTCTTTCAACAATTGTTGAATCTCTAGGAAAGATTTAAATCCGAGTTTTGCTGATTGGAGTTAAAAAGAGCGAGGTGAAGTGACCGGCTTTGTTTCACTTAATGCTGCAGCATTATTTTCCAGAACACACAGACATGTGATAAAGAGTTTTCACAGCACTCTATGCAGTCTTGTGAAAAACAAAGTACAATTTTACTTCTTCCACAGGGATTAAGAAGGTGAGTAGCTGCCAGGTGCTGCTAATTTGTGAACTGATAATGGAGACTGTAAACCACATCTATAAAAGCTGTGTTTTGGCTGTGTGCTGGTCTGGAACATTCAGGTGTGGGTTATGGCGTCTCCTAAACACTAGGTGTCTCTGTTTTGGTTCTTGTGTTGCACTTTCTCTGCTTTGATCTGCAGGAGCTGATTGGAGGAGTAACTGTAGCGTGAGCTACACCTGGGTCCAGTGAGCTCAGTCACAAAGGTCCCTCCTTTCTGCAGCTGACCTCACGTTGCTCAGTGTCCTGCTTCAGATAACAGCTTCCTGAAGTTTTACTTTCCACGCACTGCCACATGTCCATGAGCACTTTGCATGAGTAACTCGCTGACAAACACGTTCTCTTTAATTATGTTCTGTAGAATAAATGATTAGTACCTCATGTAGTGCCCCTCAGTTTTATTGCAGCCTATGAGCTAGGTTGTGACAGGTTTAACAGCCACAATCGTCCCAGCAGATTCATCTGAGACTCTGCAGGCTTCAGACGGATCAAGAATGGCTTGTTTGGAAGGGAGAAAAGCCTCTTCTCTTTTTTTTAATAAAGAGAAGATAGCACAGCTTAGGTTTGCAAAGCAGCATCTGAACAAACGACAGAGGTTTTGGAACAATGTCCTTTGGAGAAATGACACCAAAGTGGAGCCGTTTCAATGCCTCATTTGAGAAAACCAAACATGGCAGCATCTCAAAGCAACTGTCAGCACGGTGGTGGACCTGTGAGGATTTGGGTTGTTTGCAGCCACAGAACCTGGACACCGTGCAGTCATTGAGTCATAACATCAAATATGAGGCTAAAGCCAGGTCCAAACCGGGCCATGCATCAGGACAATGATCCCAAACACAGCAGCAAATCTAGAACTGATTGGTTCAAAAATAAAAGGATCCAGGTTCTGCAACAGCCCAGTCAAAGTCCAACCCAGTTTAAGTGGAACTGCAGGAACTTGAGCAGTGCATAAATGAATGTCTGCAAACCTCAGGGAACTGAAGTGATGTTGTAAAGAAAAACTGTCCTGAATTTGTCCACATTGGTGTAAAGAACTAACAAAGTCACACAAAAACACAGAAAACGGTTTCTTCAAGTTGCTGCTGCTAAAGTTGGTTCTACAAGCTCTCATGCAAGACTGAGTCTTATGCAAACTCTTTTTCAAATGCATGTATATCTGCATTGAAATATATCTGGAATCTGCTGGCAAGGGACACGATTGTTCATACCAGAAACTTTCTGCTCTGCATCCAGTCTCTGTTTTAGTGTTTTAGCTCTGAGGAAACTTTGGATGCATGCAGGTAAGCACAATATGGATTTGATTTACTGAAACACAATCCTGAAGAAAACTGCTATTTTCTTACAATTTAGTTGTTTTTTTTTTTAATCTTTCTTGCAAATAACAAAAGTCTGCATTCTTGCGCAACTCCTGGCACACGGAACAAGATTTAAACCAGATATCTGTGCAAGCTAGGCCCTGGGTCCACAGATTGCCACTACTGTCAATTTATTTTAAAAACATGTTGCAGTATTCCTGCCAAGTTCGTACCTTCATGCAAAAACTCTTGTCAAATACAAGTAAACTTCAAATGACAGTAAAAGTGAGTTGGGCTTGTCATTTTTATGCCATTGTGTTTATGAAGGTCTAGAAATGAAACTTCTAGAAACGAATAGTTATTTTCTTTTTTTAAATCATTTGTTTGTTTTACTTGACAAGTCAGTTAATCAGTGAATTTCCACCTTGCTTGCTTGTCCGACCAACGGTCCAACTTTTAAGTTGGCAAATTAATCAGCAAATTGCGTCGGCAGTAAATCATTCAAAACATAAATGAGTCTTCTCAGGATCCCTTAATGACCTGCCGTTAGTCTGGATGAATTATGTAATGTCTGTTTTCCAAGAAGCGGGTATAAAAGTGTCAGTCAGGCAGTCAGAAACGGAGAGCGAATCATCTCGCGCGGTGATCTTTTGGGGTGAAATATCAAATTCAGTGTTTTTCCCTGCGTTTTGTTGTTTGTTTGTTTTTTGTTTTGTTTTTTTTGTTTTTTTTTATCCCAAATTGCTGATGACCTTCTTTCAAATGAGAAGTGATCTAACAGATAAGTACATCTTTGAAGTGACATAATTGCCTAAAGAATATATGACACCGTTTACACATGTTAGCGTATCATTTGAACTCCTTAAGTAGTTTACCTGCTGCCTGCTATGAGCCCTGGTCTGCATTCAAAGTGGACTGAGAAGAGCAGGTTTGCCCTTTGTACTCCCCAAAGCGTCCAGGGTGGACTGGTCTTTGTTTAGTCTGACCTCCGTCTTCATCCTCTGCTCCTAAAGCCTTTGGAGATGCCAATCTCAGAGCGTCTGAATGACCAGCAGCACATCAGTCACTGTCAGTTCTTTTGAGGTTAAGCTGTACTTCAGGCCATTGTCCAACATGGATAGACATCCTATATTGTTGAGATATTTTTAAGTTAGGTAAAGTGGAGTTTAGACTTTCATTGGCCAGGGGCGTTTGCAGTATCAGGTCTTAAGATTTAAGCAGACAGACGTTTTTATCAGTTAAAAAAAAAGTAGCTGGAATAAATATGTCATTAGGTTAAAATGTAGCTCTGAGGACAAAAGCAGCAAAAGCAATTTCCAAAAGTATTTTTGAACACTTTAGATAGTTTCTATTTTGTTTTGCTTGATGATGGGTGTCATCTGTCACATGAATAGTGTGCACGTCTGTAGTAATTACCAGGTTATTACATAAGAGCTGGTGTGATTCCTAGACGAAAGATGGCCTTTACCCAGTTTCCTTTGCAGCTGCCACACCACATTGCACCTGCATGTTAAACTCAAGGGTACAGAAGTTTTTGGGTCCTTTTCTAAAGAATGACAAGTTTTGAATTTGATTAACTCTTACAGGCTGTTCACATGCAGCCCAGTCCCAGCCTACTTGTTCATGTTAAAGAATGAAAATTGTCACTTTTTCACCATTTGGCTTCTTATTTTGTCCAGAGGAAGTGAGGAGGCGTCACCACGACAACTAAGAAGCCAAAATTATTGAAAGATGTTGTATTTGAACCCAAACCATGTTTTTCCAAACCTATTCCAGCAGTTTTCTTTTTTATTAATGAGCGACGTGTTTGTAATTAATGAAAAATAAAAAATGATACAAATGATGTGTGAACATCTCTGACATCTCTGACTCAAACTTGGGTCTCCGCTGTGAGCAGGTGATGATTTGCTCCAACACAAACTCCTCCAACCTAATGTGGACGTTTTTTTGCCTTTTTAAAGCGGCGTACAGCAGACTTATGATAGCTTTGTAGTTTATAATTGTTTTTTTTTTTTATTTTAATTTTGTTTTTGACTCTTTGCTTTGAGTTTAACTGAACATTTTATTTTATTTTTCGACCGGTTTAAGTTTCGGTTTTAATCTTTATTAATTCTTATTGTATGGAGGGCTTTGTCAGAGGGAAGATTTGAGAAAATCGGGACGAGCGTTAGAATAAAAACACTGAATATTGTGAAAGCAGGGAACATGTGCAGTTTTTCAGCATACGTGTTAATGCTGTGGAGCCGCAATCTTTCCCTACGTCTAACTGCATCATTTGTGATGCCTTAACCTCACGGGTGGCTCAAACCAAAAAGAAGCTGGTGAACACACAGTGAAGGCCCAAACAACACAGGATTTAAGGGGTAAAAATCAGTATTTCTTTTTAAAAAAATCGAAAGTAGTGCATTATATCATGCAGTACACATGATTAATTTGCCGTGTTAAAAGATGCACAGTGGAAGTTGTATCTACAGTGCAGAGCAGACTCGCTGCCAAGCAGAATGGGAAGGACAATAAAAACAATCTGACTTCTCAGCTTTCACAGTCAGCCTCTCCCGTCTGTCCCGGCTCTGGCTGTTTGTTGCTGCAGAGGATTCTGTGAAACGGGTTACGATATTGAATAAATCAGCTGTGTCGGGGTACCGGATGTTAATCCGCTGTCTATCAAGCTGTGACTGTCATAACTTTGTCTACGTTTTGTCTACATTGCTGCTTTTCTGCCGTTGCACAGTCCTGTGTACCGGAGGGCTTTTTTTTAAGTCAGTGGAGGAAATAATGGGAGTTTGCACAAATCCAGTAAAGGTTTTGGACTTTGCATTTCACGCTTTTCCAACACTTTGTCCCATCAGACCACAGTCGTGCTCCTAAAAACGCTGATCTGATTGCTAAGATAATCTAAAAGAGCCCACTTTTAGATTTGATGCGCCAGTCGGTCGGCGTCTGGCTTCTTTTTCTGTTTTAGGGGTCGGTAGCTGTGCTTCGCCTCTGTCTACGGTATAATTTTTATTTCTCTAATCCTATTTTGAAAATGTGGATGTGGGTGGTCCGAGTTGATCTTTCTTTGTAGGAGCTTCTCGGTTGACTTTCAAGACTGCTCAGGTAATCCGAGTGTCTCCTAATTAATTGTTACAGCATGGCAAAAAGCAGTCGCCCGTCTTTACTTGCAGACCTCAGTTGGCGTCAGACTGAAATTTAAAGGAGGAGGGGGGGTTTCAGGGTCGGATACTGGGCCTCTGTCTCTGAGCCTCTATTTTCATACTTCAGTGTCTGGGAAGCTGATTTGGAGCAATAAATGTTCATAGACTGTATGATGGATTTTCATGACAGAGTTAAGAATCGGTCAGAGCAGCTGGACAGGCAGAGCAATGTTGGAATAAAGGTAAAAACAGATGGAGCTGGAGGAGGGATGATATATTCTTCATAAAGGCGCATCATCGGTCATTTAAACGGCACCGTCTCTCCACCAGTTTTTATTGATATTAAACTTTCATCAACCTGTTTTGGTGAAATATCTGGATGAATTTAGAGAGCAAATGTGTCATTTATTGTTTCGTCATTATAGCGTTTTGATTTCTCATAACACCATAAAAAGAACCACTTCTAGAGCCGTTTTAAATATCACTGCCAACACATCATTCAAAACAGCTTTTTATGGAAGCCAATAACTGACAAACTTTCCCTGACATTTATTGCATTATTCAGCCTGTTTACTTTATTCTGTCGCTTTCTATTTGGAGCAGTTTGTTAGCTGACACTGTAAAAATACACGTAATCAGATAAAATATCACAAGTTATGCACAATATCATAAATGATTTGTCATTCAAGCCCGCAAATTACACAGTCACCCACACTTTACCACAAGCATTTCAATAATAAGCCCTTTTAAACTGGTGTGAGCGTTTTCGTGACACTGATTGAAAAGCAAATACAGGATTTTTCCTGTACAGAGAAAAGTTTGGCTTCACTCACAACGCTAATGGAAAATCTGCAAAACCAAGGCGATAGTCATCATTAAGTGTTTCTGATTGCTAATTATCATCAGTTAAAATCAGACAACTCATTACCTTCACTGCATGTGTTCATGGTCTTGACGCATGTCTTCAGTTTCTCCTATATACACTCAAAAAAATTACTCTTGGCCGTCATAAACATGAAGTCATCATTTTAAGAAAATGCAACAAAAACATATAAAAACAAAGGTGTAGTTATTCACATAAATAATCTGTAAGTAAACCGGTCTAAAATACCAAGCAAGTAAATTTAATTAGACCAGATTTGTGTAAGAAAATGTGACATTACTTAATAAAAACACCTCTTTATTATGAATGTAACTGGTAACTTTGATACTACTTGGAGACCCAGTTCCACACCTGGAGACGTCAGCATGAAGTTTGCATTTATTCATTTATTTATTCTAATGAAGCTGATCCACTGCATTTAAAAAAAGATTAGGAAAACTGCATGTTTGACAGCTTGTATAGTCTTTAAATGATGGATTTTAAAACTGAACAAAATATTTGTAAATGTGCTGTTTTTGGCATAATAGAGGATACATGATATTTTCTTTATTAAAAAAATGGCCATATGCTTCAGAGATTTATTTCCTTTAAAATGACCCACGTTCTGTTGTAAACGATTCATCGTACCATGTCCAAGAATTGTAGGCTTACCGAGCACTGCATAGGTATTCGAACAATGTAGTTTACTCGTCTACTTCTAAAAATAGTTTGTTTCGAGGGGGTGGTTGTAGATTTGTAGTCATAAAACACTCGAGTTAAATAATTTAACCATTACTAACTCGGTGAGGAATGTGCTGTCACTTGCCTCGTAAAAGTTCTTTTATCCTTTTAGACAGCAAAGGGTACAATTACAGGTCACGGATGCCTATATTTACACTGTGTTTAATTCTTTTGGGAAAGGGGGCTGACAGGAGGAGATGGATTTGAAAGCAGACACAATGCTGCTGCCTTTGTCTTCATAAAGGCATTTAAGCACCGTTCCTGTTTTTCTTTAATAAAACACCAGCTTGAGTCACGGGCTCGTCCGGGATCTACCGTCCCCGTTGCCGAGACGAGCTGAAGATCTTAAGCTGGGTGTCTCTGCTGTGCACCAAGTGGGCTTAAACATATATCACACTGGCAGTGGGCTGTTTGCTTTCTAACCCCCCTTCCTCCCCGTTCCCTCAGCAGGTCCAGCCGAGGATCCCCTCTCCGTCTCTATCTCAGTGTATCCCTTCTAGTCAGGGGTACAACGTTGAGCTTTCACAGTGAAACGGCACCCATGCTGACTGAGAATTTCTTTGATCTCCAAAGAGGCTGTACGTGACAGCAATACTAGGCAGTCCCCTCGTCACCAGGCTAATTACACGTACTTAAAATTAAACAAATAATAAAATGGGCAAATACCTGTTTCGTTTCTACAGTGGCACACATGGTCATCTGATAAGTATCCACTTAATGTTTTTATTGTAGTTGTTAGTACCAGGTGTTAGTACCAGGTGTCAGGCAGGGTTTTCCTGGGACCACCTTATCAACACTGAATCCAAAGGCATCCAGAAAACACCCCAGAAATGATCATTTAATGCCAAGTCGGAAGCAAAATGTAACCAAAATTTGTGTGGAGCCAACTGTCAGACCTCCACAGTTCACAAGGCCGGGGATAAGATGGGAAAGTATGCAGTGATTCAGAAAGAGGGCCGGTACGGGTGTGAAGACTGTGAACTGTCCTGCTGACCTCTGTGACTCCTTTGATCACTGGACCTTGGTGACGGCGCACCATTCCATGCCAAATTGCCATGTCACAACATAGCAGACCATCTATCAATCTAGGTTTCCCTCAAAGAAACAACATTTATCAGCAGCTGATTTGAAATGCTGCGGGGAGGCGAGGCGAGCTCCAAGGACCACTCTGAGCCATGCGAGTGCATTTTATGTGATTTAATCTCAAACTGAAACTATTAGTTGACTGATCATCGATCAAAGCAGTTTTGAAAACAGTCCATTTGATTTACAGTGACATTAACATTTTGGCAGATGGAACTGCTGAACTTCTCTCTGTAGCATTATAAGTGGTGAAAGAGACTCTGTGCAGTTCTGTGAACAACTAGATCATTTGATTGAACAGTCTCGTGTTGTGTTGCAGGAATTTTGATCGACTCTTCTTAACAGCACAGCTCTCTGAAGGTTCTGCCACAATCCGTCTGATGTCTCCGTCTCTGGGCTTTTTCAATGCTTGAGGTCATTGTCCTGTTGCGTGACCCAGTTTGAGTCAAGCTTTATCTGTCTGACATTTGACTCACATTTGACTGGAGAATTCTTCGGTACACAGAGGAGATCACGAGGTCCCGTTGTCACAAAAAGAGCCCAAATCGTCATCTCTTCACATCTTGGTGAACACCTCCAACTTGTTCTCGTCCATCCAGAGGACGTTGTTGTAGAAGTCTTGTGGTTTGTTCAGATGAAGCTTCGTAAACTTGGTGGTGCATGCCATGTTTGGGCCATGTCCACACTAATACGTTTTTGTTAGAAAATGCATCTTTTTCTCTCCGTTTTGGCCTTCCGACCACACTGAGACGGCGTTTTTGGTCAAGGAAAACTGAGCTTTTTGAAAACACTCTCCAAAGTGGATACATTTGAAAACGAAGCTTTCGGAAACAATGATGCATTTTAGTCATATGATGCAGTCGTGACCAGTTCAAGTAAGGTGGCGGACGGCATTGTACAACAATTGTTTTGTTGCTCTCAATTTTGGCAGCCCTGTTAAAGATTAATGTCAGTTTGTACATGCCAGATAGCGCCAGATAAAACTTGGCGTGAAGTTTCAAAGAGCCGGAAAGTAAACAAACGGCAGACGGAAATGACGCAGGTCGAATCTTACGTTTCACAGTACAGGAACGTAGCGTTTTCAGTGTGGATGAAAACGACTGAAGACGAAAACACCGTTTTCCAATTTATCCAGATTAGTGTAGACGTAGCCTTACAGAGAAGAGGCCTTTTCCTGGCAAACCTTCCAAACAAGCCATAAGTGTCCCGTCTTTTTCTCATTGTACTGTCATGAACTTTAACCTTTAGCATGCTAACTTATGCTTGTAGGTAGGGCTGTTCGATATAACGATATATATCCGATGACGATATAAAAACGTCTGTCGTTTCATTTTACGCTATCGTTTGTTTCGTGGTGTCGCAAAATAAACTGTTTACGGCAATATTTTTTCATCGTTTTGATGGTCACTGTAGTGGCTATATTAATATCTTAAAGTTCTCTCTTTCTCTTACATTTTATATAACCACACTACGGACGGACAAGCACCTGTTTTTATGCGTTGTGGTTAGCAACAACGACGGTAACACCATTGCGTGTCCGCTTGTTTATGTTCCACATAAACCTTTCACAATAAAGCTCAAGATCCTGTTGAGACTTTTCAAAATAAACTGAATCACGTGAAAGAGCAGATTATTTACGGATGAGAAGTAAAAAAAGAGCCGCCAGGTGCTAAAAAAATAAACCTTAGACTCAAACGTTAGAACAGGCTTTTCCCTGCAGCACGCCGTGTAATAAATACTCACAAAGAAAACGGCGGCTGTTACAACTTATGTCTAAAAATGTATCGTTTCATGCATCAGTTAAAACACTCGACTCCAGCTACATGACGCGCAGCAGGAAACACTTCCCGCAAGTCGAGCTGCACGAGATTCACAGAATTTGCAGAAAATGTTAAATTTTTGTGATTTATATTGTTAACGGGACGATAGATGTCTTATATCGGGATATGAGATTTTGGTCATATCGCACAGCCCTACTGGTAGGATCTGAGATGTAGCTCTTTTTCTTTGTGTGTAGATGAACAGGAGTTTTCACAGCGTTGCATAAAGCCATGTGATTGTTGTCTTTTTCACATGACTAAATATTGCTCACTGTTGTTAACAGTCTTGGTAACAATGCATGCTCATGTCTAGACCAGTCACTGTGCACGTGCATCTCTCAAAGGTTTCCTGTGTGCAGAGCAGGAGCTAAAAAAGACAGTTGGGTTCCAATAATGTTATTTAGTGTGGAGACAAACACACACGGACAATAATAGAAACCATTAAAGTGTTCCTTTGGTCCCAAAGCACCTCATATAACAAAGTATACTGGCTTATCTTTGTGTGGAGTACTGGTTCCTAATGGAGAATTCAAAATGAGGTTCAGTTTAATTTACCCTTCCAAATATTTGTTCCTTCCTGTCTACACGCACAGACAGCTATACAGTTCATGACTAAACTAACAACAAACAGTACAAGCTCGAGCTTATCAAATCTGTATTCTCGCTTAAATTTGTGGCATCCATGAAATTGAATGGCCAGAGAAAACAACGTAAAGGCTGCTCGTCTCTGCTGTATGCCGTGTATTTTTTTTTTTTCTTTTCACATCTCGTCCATCGCTGTGAGAAACAACGAGTTGTGTTCTCTTCTGCATCACAGCCCACTCCATTAAAAGTCAGTCCACATTAAAAGTATGCGGGTGTGACCGGCATAGAAACGTCTTTATGGAATACGTGAACGCAGCCGGTGTCTGCAGCGGAGCTCCGTAGGTGCCGTGTTGGATGTCTTCACGTTTCGTTATGCGTGAGAAAAATGCTTGAGAAAAACAAACGGCGCACAGCCCGCAGCGGTGGAAAATGTCTTTGTTTCTGTGTTTATATGATGGTCTAATTTAAACTAAAACAGAACTCATTGGTACAAATTGCCTGTTAATTTTGCTTGTGTGCAGCACAGATGTTTGATTTCATGGTCCTATAATCTGCCCACAGGAATCCATCAAAAAAAGAGAGAAAAGAAGCCTAATAAAGTTTTTGTGGGGTGGGTTTGCTGTTACATGTCAAACCTAACGAAAGCTGTTCATCAACTCTTTATCAAGCTTTTTCAACCACCTGAGCAGGTATGAGCTCTCACACAAGTAAAATAACCAGTCCTTTCTTTTTTGTCTTAGATTTTGACTGCAGGGCCCTTGGGAAGAATGTGTCTCCCACTAAAGCGTCACCTCTTAAAGAAAGCATATTGTGTTACATACAAACATGTCATTTGTGGGACACTGGGGTGGAAATGTCTCCCAAGGGAGCAATCAGACTGACTCCAGTTTTTTAAAAAGTCTCCTCTCTCTCTGCCACTCCTCATTTTTCAGACTCGGGGAATTGGTTGAAATTCTAGCTTTAGTAGTATTTGCCTCACCCGCACAGCTCGGTTACATTGATTAGAAATCAATTAACATTTTCCTGTTTGAAAGTCTCTTTGTAATTCGACTCCACTGAAGATAAATCAGACTGTGGACCGCTGTTTGCGCCTCACACGGGCTCGGCTATGCCTTTCGGGCTTTCTCTAATGGTTAAAAACAGTAAATGGAGAAATGAAACCACTGGCCGAATGAAGTATGTTGATCAGCAAAACAAAAATTAATTGTTTGTAAACTCTGTAAATGCAATATACAGCGGTCCCTCGTTCATCGTGGGAGTTACGTTCTAAAAGTAACGCGCTATAGGTGAAATCCGCGAAGTAGCCAAGTTTATTTTTTACAGTTGTTACAGTTGTTACAGATGTACAGATGTTACAGATGAACATTTTCACACTTTTCTCTCTTGTTTAAACACTCTCAAAGTCCAAACCTTCATAGAAAAATAAGTCCAGTATTATAGAACAAAACCAAAGATCAAACCCTGTTTTCAGGTCCAGAACATGTGAACAGAGCAGCTGCCAGAGAATTCAACATTAATGAATCAATGGTACGGAAGTAGAGGAAGCAAGAAGAATGAGCTGAGTAAAGTTTGACTTATTTGACTGTTTTGTTTCACTTAATGCGCCTTATAATCCGGAAAATACGGTAACTTCTACCTTCCATTAGCATGTCAGGAAGTCCAACTTTTTGTGCGATGGTTAGCATCTTCCTCTGCCTTCTGGGAGCTGCCTTTGATGGTGCAAACGTTTCGTCGACAGTGTTGTTTGTTGGGGAGAAAACAAACATACAGTGCAGCACTTCAGAGTCACGCTGCTAGCGATCGAAGATTTATGTAAATTTGATAAGCTGAACTCATTCTGTACTGTACAGGAGACACGGCGCGAGATTTTGACAATGGTCTACAACCAATCAGGACGCAGGAGAAAATGCGCTGTATTAAAAAAAAAAAGCATGCAAAATTGCACAAAAAAATCCGCAAAACAGCGAGCCTGCTGAGATTCTATTTTTAATTTCTTTCTCACCTTTCCAGGTAGTTTGTAACAAAATCCCATTATTTCTTGGAAGATGTAATAATGTAAGAACTTCATCCACTGCAGTGAGCACAGTCATCAGATTCTGAAGTAATACAGTCACTTTTTCTGATATGGAAACCAAGCACGGCCCTGCAGTATCAGTAAGTAGCTAGGCCGTCCTGGTGGCCTGTCAGAGAGCCAAGACACCAAACTCCATCAGGAGAAAGTTGGATTGTTGTGCTGCTAAAGCCTCAGACCTGATATTAATGCTCACGTCTGCATCCGATTATCTACCGGCCCAAAGATAACATCGGAGGGAATGCTAGACCCACTTTTCTTGATTTCTTGGTATAAATAACCCCCCGCTTTTTATTGATGAAGAACAGGTCTCCTGTTTATAGAGATTTACTTCGAGGAGCTATTAGCTGTGCTTCTCCTAACCCCACCTAAAGCCCACTTGGAGAATCACTGGTGCGGTGATTATGCCATGGAATGGATTTGTGTTTTACACTTTTATACTCCCGTACTGACGAATGGGTCATGTAGGAATAGGATACGGCATCAGTTCATCATTTGTGGACCAGATTTACTTAAGTAACAACATTGAAGCTGATCTCATAATCTGATCTTTAGAAAATCCTTCTCAAAAAAACAGTTAATTGACTTTTAATTAAAAGTTTTGAGAGAGAGACTTCAAGTTTTCGAAGTGGCTTCGGTGTGTAGCCCACAAACACAAGCCCGGTCCAGCCTGTTTATTCCAGCTACAGAAAGAGCATCTGCTTAGTACGACTGGGAAGCTGTGTAGGGTTGCACCCTAACATTTACACACTTGGCATTGGCAACAAAGCAGCCATTGCTGTGGCAACCTCCGCCGGTCATTAAGCATAATTTGTCTGGTATCCCTGTGTTCAAAATACACAAAAGAGGGTGAGTAAAGCCAGCATGAGGTTGTCTTCTGAGCTGTCATGTGGAAGGTGGTGAGGGCCCCATGCAGGGCAGACAGCGACAGAGAGGCTGGCCGAGCTCCCACAGGACCGCTTGGGGACAGAGGCAACCTGAGAGGGATGCCCCCCACCTTTCCCTCCAAATCCCACCTACAGTCACTGCACCACCACCCCCTCCCTGCAGCCGTGCATCTGACGGTTAAAACAACAGCCCCTGTGGTCAGCCAGGCTCCATATCTCCTACTGGATTTACGCATATTTCCCACCTCCTTTTCTTACCCGTCTAATGCTTCGGCTCCATCCCCTTGTACCCAGGAATTATATTCCTTCTGCACTTCCTTCTGTAGTCAGGGCTCTTCTGCTGTTCTAGAAAAAAGGGCTTCTTCTGACAAGAAAAACTGTTGTCAGAGTGCACCACAAACCTTAAACAGAAGCACTTCTTAGCTGCTAAATTTGAATTGAAATGCCCGAATTCTCCAATGTTCCTGTGCAACATGAAAGGACAGTATGGTTGAAGATCACTGCAGGAACTACAGGTGCTTCATAGTTCTAACATTCAGAGTTGGTACCCCTTTTTTCCCATTTCTGAATAGCAGGAACCGTTCTGAGAACACTTATTCAATCTTCATTTTTAGCCCCACTGTTTCTTAACAAAAGCATTTTTGTGTGCTGTGATTGGTCTAAATGTAAGTCTACTTTGGATTTATCAAACGTGCATGAAGCACCAGTAACTCCCAGTAAAATGAAACTTATAACAGCATGTAGCCATGTAATCAGCAGCTCTTAAATTGGCCTAAAAATGGAGGACATTAAACTGCAGTAAGCTTCAGGATTTACCTGTGATAGTGTAACATAAAAATCGATAAACAGAGAAGAAAGGCAGAGAGAAAATCACGGGCACAAACAGGATGAAAGACAAATGAAAGACCACAACAAGAAGTAAAGCTGAAATGCCAACAGTTGGACTTTCTGGAGCAGAACCGTTTGGTCTGAAATGAATTTGCATTTCTGAAAAGGTAGATGCACTTGGAAACAGCTGTGAGGCTAACACAAACGTCTCTCTCCTTCCTCGTTTCCGTTGACATGTATCCATCGTGTGACGGAGCTTTCAGAGATGGGCTCCATCCTGCTGTGGGCCTGAACGGGATAAGAGAGTGCAGGGAGTGTTTTCACAGATGCACCAACATTTTTTGGTAGGAGTGGTCTTAAATTGTTGGTGGGTCAGAAAATGTTAAGCGCCTACTGCAGTGAACCTCTACAGTGATTCCCATAAATACATGTATGGATGGATGAGAGATGGATGTAATCTCCGAATAAAAAGAAATTAAGCGTATCCTAAAATTTCATTTAACTGAGGAAATCATTTTCTGTCACTTATAACTGTGTTTGAGCCAAACACTGAGTTTCAGAGAGTTTTTTTCTTCTCTTGGGTTTCATTGATGTCAGAATAGGTCACCTCTAAATGTATTCCATTAAGGTTTTCAAGGTAGGCCAGTTTGAAGTTGATGGTGTTGTAACTCCAGAGTTTGATACAAACTTTCACCTGCAGGAGAAAGCTGCTTGTGTCGTGAACGACTGAAGTGACAAAGCAAACAACCTCTGTCGTAAAACCATAAACCAATCATCATAAAACACATTCAGCACAGGCTGTAAAACATCTTTCTTTTTTCTTTTTCTTTTTTTTGCCTTGCTCTGTGTAGTTTGACTACTTGGGATGATTTAAACTGTTAACAAAGCCTGAAAGAGGAGCGTGAACTAGTCTGAAAATAGCCTTCTGGGTAAGACCAAGCTAACCTTGCTCAATAATGAAAGTCAGCCCTGAAAAGGAGGACAAAAAGTGACTCACTCCTTGATGTCCACGTCTCAGATGAAGGCAACAATACTGTCACTTTTGTGGAACTGAGTGGATGTCTGGGGTGTGAATAGGAGGTGGTGTGAGGAGCTGCCGCAGGCAGTAAAGTGATTACAGGTCTCTTCCTTTAAAGCCCACAGATCTGCCTGACGGTTCAGTTCAGCAGCAGCATAAACAGACCTGTGAGCTCCATGAAGTACTTTCCATTAATTACTTGTTTCCTTATTTAGTTTGATATTCTAATTCAGAGATTCTAAAATAACTGAGCCCCCAAATCATACCTGGGCTATTTCTAGGTTATTATTATTTGACTTTACTTTGAAAACAGGTGCAACAATTTATTTAAAATGTGCAAACAAAAATGAAATGTATATAAAACAGTATACAATATGTACAGTATGTGCACAGCTCAAATGAGCGCCTTTATTCTGCAACACAGCCTGAACACTCCTAAGCTTCTTTGAGTAATGTTTCGTTAAAAACAAAGACGTTGTCTGTTCATATTTCATCAATTTTGAGAACATCTCCAACACTGAAATCCAGCCCCAAACCGTGACCGAGCCTCCACCGTGTTTTACAGGTCAAATCCATCACTGCATCAGACCTGGTCACTGATTTTCAGTCCTGTTCTTGTGTGATTTTGCATAACTTTGGCTTCTTTACACCCATCCATCCACTGAGACCAGTTTTGATGACGCTTCGGTGAACAGATGGGAGTAAATGAAGCTCCAGGTGCGTCTTTCAGGTTCTGTATTAGATCTTTGCTGGACTTTTCCCTATGGCTCTGAGATACTTTAGATATGTGAGATAACTGAGAGTTTTTTGGTTTGTTGACAAGATTTCTGCTAACAGCTCTTTCAGCATCACGCTGTTTGTGCAGAAATAGTATTTCATGCTGTCAAACTGTGATATATTTGGCAGTTTTTGTATATTTAACTAATGAAGGGGATTAAATTATGTGTTTTTGCAACAGGCTGCTAACACCGTGCTTAAAAATACAGTTTAAAATATGTTCTTCAAGCCTTCTGTTATGTGTGAATACAACACTAGCTCAGTCTTTGGGTTGGCTGCTTTTTACAGCTCCGTGTTAAATGACAAAAATTCCTCTGAAAGTGATCAGGTACAAGGACCGGACTGAGAATGAGTGAAAAAGCAGCTGATGTCCATGGAAAACTGAAAGACCTTCAGGAAACCTAGAGTAGTCCTTGCACAGTACTGGGAAAACTCTTGAAATTCAGTTAATAACAATAATTTTAACGCCTAGGTTTAGTTTTTTTTAATGCTAGAATGAAATCATTACAGCCTTCATGACTGACACAAAGTGACACAGAGCAGCTACTGAGATGAAATTGAGCTATGAAGTCATGTGTTTGACGCCCATCGCTCTGCGGCGCTGGACCGCCGGCCAGCGAAAGTGACTGCCTGTCTACTCGCCTGCTTTGCCTCTCGGTTGCTTGACACGTTGAAGCCACATGGAGGAACGCTGACGCTCTGGCCCGGATCTGCTGCCGCTGCTGTGCGAGCTGTGGAGGTGAGTTGGGAAGCTCCTGGGTGGCAGGGCAACGCGCGGGGCCTCCCTGGCTGGCGCCTGTAATTTTACCTTCCCATTCATCAGCCAGAGATATTAATAATAACAGCACATCTGGATTCACTTTACTGTCTCATGTTAACCCTTTCTACAGCGCTGCTTCTGGGCTCAGCCCCAAACCCCCCTCTCCAACTAAAGACCCATTGCTCTTACTGTCAGTCTTCGTTTCTCTGTCTCATCTACAGCTGCAGTTTCCTTTTTCAGCTTCACACAAAGCCGTCTCCCTCACCTGAAACGCTGTGTGCTCACACCAGTTTTTCCCCCAGTTTTTCAGAAGAATTTGCATTCGATTTTTACAAAATTTTAGGTACATGCTTTTAGATATAAATGTATAGATATGCATTTTAAAACACTGTAGCTGTGATGATGCTCTGTAGTACTAACAATGAACTCTGCTGCAGCCTATTTCCATTAAAACTGGACTCGGCAAGACTTTACTGTCAAAGAAACCCTCACAAGTCAAAGCATTTGTTTACACAGTTTGTTTACATCCTACCCATTTTGCATCGTGTGTTACTTAAGTCAGCGGTCTCCAACCTTTTTCGCGCCACGGACCGGTTTGTGCCCGACAATATTTTCACTGACCGGCCTTTAAGGTGTCGCGGATAAATACAACAAAATAAAACTAGCACCGGTACCGAAAAAAAGAAGATTTATTCATAACACACGTGAAAAGACCCAGGAAAACCGAGTTAACGATAAAAACGATAACAAAATAACGCTGAAAACCGATTAAAAACCCTGAAAACCCTACATTTCACACCTGAGCCTCAACTCTCGCGGCCCGGTACCAAACGACTCACGGACCGGTACCGGTCCGAGGCCCGGGGGTTGGGGACCGCTGACTTAAGTGACCAACTGTGGTTGGAACCTGAAGTTCCCATAGCTGCAGTTTCTCCGATGGCCTCTAGGGGCTGGTTTCAGAAACGACTCCATTCCAGCCTCACTGGTTACAATGTCTAACACTAGAGCCAAAATAAATATGTTTAGGGCCTGGTGCAAAAGCATTTATTGTTTCATAAAAACTGCAAGGGTGTAAAGAGTTTCATGTTACACACCATTTTTAACTGCTGAAAGTTTTTAAGGTGTGTGGCATGGCTGGTTTGTCTGGCAGGTGTTTGTGGTGTTTGGAGCATTTTTAATCCTGCTGCACAGTTAATTATTAGAACAGATTACCCATAAAGAAAATTAAAATTATAATTAGTTTTATCTTTTGTATGTTACTTGGCACTAAGCATCTGTGTTGTGACCTATACGGTCTCTGGATGCCGCTTGCTAATGTTACAGTAGCTGATGTCTTGGTATTCCAGCCCTTTTGTCAGAATTTGCTCATTTCTGGCCAAAGAGAAACAAAGGTCGCGATGGCCGTCGAACATTTCACAGTCATTGTTACTTGTTCAATGCACTGAACTGAGATTAAGACCCAACTTATAGTTTTGTAGAGTGAACGATGTCGCCTACATAAGCGGCCTGTGTCGTTGCTGGCATTTTTGCTTGTGCTGGTGATTATGTGTTAATAACCATGTGGTCTTTTTTTTTTTTTTTTTTTTTAAATATGTGATTACAACAAAAAGGAGCAACAAAAAATGCCAGGAGTGTTTTCTTTCCTGGCTTTTTTTCCACAGCTTTTTGCTGTGATCAGTTTCATTTTCAGGGACGAACATTTGTCCTACAAGATTTTCCTTCACATCTATTCCGGTTCAGCAATGTCCCTCCTGGAATTTTGTGTTTGAGGATTGTATGTAATACTGTGTTGAGAGGACAATTGTTATATTTTCTCACTGATAAATCCCCAAAAACTGCTGTGGAAAAATGCACAGGAGGGATAATGGGTACTGATCAGGTCGGTCACCAAAGTTGCGAGCTGTATCAACACATTTCCCGGGGAATCCACGACATAGATGCCCCACTGAAGCGTGAATCCCCAGTAAACTCCAATATAGGATTTTTGTTAAGGATCAGTTTGATTGTAACAATGTCCAGTCATTTAAAAAAAGCACAGTAGTTTGTTTCATTTGCACATGAGATAATTTATTTAATGGTTGCCCGAGCGGTTAGCCGTTGCCCGAGTACTGCTCCTGCTATAACTCTGTATGCACAAGTGTCTATAGACACCTCTGCACGGAGGCCGAGTAAATCACCATGCTGAGCTGTCTATAGGTGGAGCCAGGGTCCTGCGACTGGCCGCCAGGCTTGGCTCCGCGCCCGTCGCCTGAGCCTCCCGCTGGTGGCAACAGGTGACAGAGGTCTGCTGTGTGTAGAGCTGACAGCCCCCTCACAACGCATAGAAACACTTGCTTCATTACCAGACCCTCCCCCCTCTCCTAAGTGTAGAGGGAGCGCGACTGGGATACGGACGAGGGCAGAGTGAGGCTTTACTGCTGTTTCTGTGGCACTAAATACGAGTTTGAGAGGAGGCAAAAGCTCAGTGTGCATCACTCATCTGCTCATGAGTCAACACTCATGATGTCACACGCTGCCGTGCCAGTCTCACACACAACTATACTGTATTACCAATTTTCGTATAAAAGGCCTTATTTATTAAAAAAAGGGGAGAGTCGGCTCTTTTTCCATGCAGTGGACTGAGCCGTACCTCCCAGAGAGTCCCGACTGTTAAACCATCGTGCCACAAACAACCTGCTAAAAACACTTATTTCTCCCATACAGAAATAAACACTGGCCAATTAGTGTTCTTATTTTTGGACCTGTATTAGCTGCCAGAGGAGTTGAAAATATAACCAACCAGACGTGGCCTGACACGGACGACTGCAGCGCCGCTCGTCCTCCGTCTCCACGCGGACGTCCAGGAGCTGCTTTAGCTATCGGGCCTGTGCGTCGGCCTCCAGGATAGTTTACGTCTCTGAAATGAATCCTCGCGGTGGGAACAATAGCGCCACTATTATCCAGCACAGAGAGGGATGAATTCACTGGAGGACAGGTCATCTTGATTTATGAAGTGTGAATTAGGAGCTGAGAGTTTGAGACCGAGGTGGGGTTGTTGGGGGGCGCAGGGGGGCTGCATGGTACAAACAGCCGTCTGTGTTGTAGAGGCTGGAGACACCACAACCCCTCTTCTCCCCACCACCACCACCACTACTATTACTACTACTGCTACTGCTACTACAGTCTGACTCTTGGCCTGTTTGCTCTTTCAAAGAAGAAATGGCCTCAGCCTTGGCTTCAAATGATCTGCAGAAATGTGTCCAGATCGCCACGTGGAGATCAGCGCACCGAATCCGCCTGGGTGCTGAAATAAACTAAATGTCCTTCTGGCTGCAGAGGACGCCTGCTGTGTCTCTGCGCCTGTCGTCAGGCTTCATTTATATCACTCGGCAGGTTGATGGAGTACTGTATCATCCATCAAGAGCGCGAGTATTTACTTTGATTCCAGAAAAATAAAGGCTGATCTAAAACTGCTGGCACTGGTGCTCCCTTAAAGGGACAGTTCACTCTAAAATCTGCATGGTCTGCATGCTTTTTATCCATCTTGATTCGCTTTGGTGTGACACTGTGCTGGAAATGTGTCTCCCTTCTGGTGATGTTTAAAGTGGTTGAAAGAAAAAGCATTCAAAAATGCCAAATGTATGTGCAGAAGGAAGTCTACATGCTCACGGCACATCTATGGAAGCCTGTTTCGCCACTATAAAAAAAAAAGTATCCATAAGTCGAAATTTTGAGCTATTTTCTTTAAATTTTGAGTTAATAACTCGAAATTTCGAGTTAGCTCTGCCAATCAGTAATCTACGTGAATGATGTCATTTTCTTGTTACCCGGAAGGATACAGTGCGGGGGAATGCGCACTCAAAACCGGATCGCAACAAACTGGCGCTTTCGAGAGTACGTTTGCTGATAGTAACGCCATGTGATTCAGCTAATAGCTCAAGGATTTCATCATTTGTGAAGCCAGCTGTAGTTTAGCTGTAGCATTTGTAGCTGAGGGCTTCAGCTTCCGGGTAACAAGGAAATGACATCATTCACGTAGATTACTGATTGGCAGCGCCAACTCCAAATTTCGAGTTAATAAGTCAAAATTTCGAGGAAATAACTCTAAATTTCGTGTTATGGATACATTTTTTGTTTGTTTGTTTTTTAGTGGCGGAAATGGTCTTCCATACATATCAGTGATATCCTCTTCAACTTTAAAGTTAGCTAGCTGCACGCTTCCTTTGGGTGGCAGATGTAATTTAGTGGAAGGTTATAATAACAGTTCCAGTGAAGCTGTTCACAGTATTTTTGTTTTGTTTTTATAATATATTTTTTGTTGGTCATGACTGCTCAATGAGGACATCGCTGCTCAATTTTTCAGATACTTGTTGTTTGGGTGCTTTGAGCATCATTTAATGAGGCAATCAAAGAAGCGCAAGGCTGCAGTTCTTCTTGCATTATTAAATAAACTTGATTTTATGGTCATCCGTCGTCTTCTGACCAGTCCAAGACTGAGGAGATCCGGCTTTTATTGTAAGAGCAGGAACCATTATTTATGTCTGCACCTGCAGGAAAATGGTTTGAGTGCAAGAAAGATTGTTCTCAGAGTTATAAAGTGGAGCAGATGCTTTCCTCCTAGTGCTGCTGAGATGTGGTGATTCCAGAGGAACAGATGCACGTGTTTGGATGAACGTTATCAGACGGCTGCACCAAAGTTTATAACACTCGGCTCTGGAAAACTGTCACAAGAGCCATTATTTTCTGTCTAGTTGCTACAAGCACCAGATAAACTGCACAAATACGGCATTCACATTTACACTAGAGAGGTGTTTGTGCTCGCTCACATGGGACCGACCAGTGCGGCACCACGCTGGACGACAGCTTGTTGCTTTATGGCACAAGCCGAGCTAATCTCAGCCTGAGAAAACATTTCCTGTTTGTCCTGCGTGCTTATGCATCATAATGTAGGTTTCTGATATGAAAAGACTATATTTAATATTTAAATTCAGACCTCGACAAATGTTTCTTTTCCCAAAGGACAATTCAGAATACTGTAAAAATTATAAAAGCTGCAGGACAAATGGATGTGCAAAGTAAGCCAAAGACTCTGGGGGGAAAAAGTTAAAATAAGCCATAGTTCAAGATTTACGAGCAAAAATGTAAAAATACTTGTTACAGCGCCACTGGCCGACCCGTCAGAGTAATACCTGTCAGCTGTCCCTTTGCTGCTGAGCTGAGATGTTGTTTTTCATCTTAATGGCACAGATTAACTCGACTCTCGGTCCTCCATACGCCTGAATACACAATCAGTCGTCTGAGTAATTACTTAGCGCTTTGTTCAGAGTTTTGTTTTAACGACTTTGTTCGCACGCAGAGTTTTATGTCTGTGAAAACTTTATTGAGGACTGGAGTGAACACACTCTCACCAGCCTTCAACCTGTGGGAAAAATTAGCTAAATGCTAATTGGGTAATTATACCGCTTGTTTAAATCCACAGATGTTTCACAGCGTGAGCGCATTCTCCACAACCTGAAGATGATTCATTTGAATAACGTATTGTTTGATTTGGATAATGATATTCTCGGTTGTAGAGTCAATAATTCCACCTCGTGTCAAACTGTGATTGTCAACAAATATTCTCTTATTTTATTAACAGGCTAAAATGAAATTTTCACCGTGGATTTTTTAAAGACACTCTGTTAAGCTGAACGTCGCGACAAAAATGTTATCAGTCCGCTGAACGGCTGCTATCAGCCACTATCTCTTCCATCAGGCACAGGGCTGAACTGGTCTGAATGTGGGTTTTAACACTGCTGTGAATAGCCGGGTAACTCGAGCTGTAAAATTCTTTAATGGAACATTAATAGTGTGGCATGCAAAAGTGCAGTGTGCCATCAGACTGATGATCAGTGGTCTGAAGGAGCAATTAATTTAAATTAAGCTCACAGCAGGAGTGATTATGGCAACTAGGTGCTGTTGGATTGCAGAGGAATGGAAAAAGTGCTAAACAAACAAGCAATTTGCACACCTCCCAAGTGCCAGAGCAAACAGAATAGCACCCACTCCGTGTCTGTGTGTATTCAGCTTGGCAATGCGGCCTCAATCAGCACAAGGTGTGAAACAACGTGCTGAGGGAGATAAAGTCTGTGAAAGGTGCTTTGTGTTGTCTGTGTGACACTGTAAGCTTTACCTGAAGACAGGACGAGGAGCCTCGAACGCCCGCTTGCCTGGCTGATTTGTTTCCAAAGTAGACTTTTCCAAATATGTCAGATTTTTTTCTGCTCTGCTTTTGCAGGGATGAAAGCTGAATCTTAATCTTCAAGTCCCTTCTGTTGTGTTTCTACCCGAGCATGACTTTTCTTGGTAGCACTGCTGAATGTGGCTGCCAGAACACAGAAGTCTGCTTTTCCTCACTAAATGAGAAATCAGCAGGGAATGGTACAGTGACCTGTGATCAGCTCAAACGTGGAGATTCATTTTTAATGTAAATCCTTAAGCGCAGGTTTAAAAGTCAAGGACCAGACCCTGCATTTAAAAAAAAAATACAGGTAATTAGATGGGCCAGTTTATTAGCCGGGGAGGAAAAAGTGTTTGGTTAACTTAGGGATAGAAAAAAAAGTCAGTTAAGCAGGCGTCTGTCTCATGTAGGCTGACTTTTTAAGGAGGAATAATTCACTATCAAAATGTCCCTGTGGTAAAACAGTAGGAAGGGATTAGAAGAAACCAAAACAACTCTGCGTTAAATGAGCCTGGCAATCCACATGACACTTAATGAGAACCATATTTGCACTTCACTCGAGCGGCCCCATTACAAACAGAATATTCCAGTGTGTGTCAAATATTATTCCTTAAAAGAATGAACGTGTCAATTCCAATTTAACATTTCCTTAAGTATGTAAAAAAGTATTGCGAGTGAGTTTGAACGCATCGTTTTAATTCTCCAAAAGAAAATGTGCAATTGAGCATTTTTATTTTCTATTTTTTATTAGACTGCACGTCAAATTCTGCGATTTCTTGATATCTGATGCTTGGTGCTGTTTGCATGCGTGCAGAGTTTAGTCTGCACTGTCCCGCATGTGAATGCGCTGGATTGAGCAGATCTGTCAAGTGTGTTTAGGAGCGATGGTTTATGATACGTGCTGGTCAGATGAAAAATATAAGGGGTGACATTTTCCAGACTTTTCACCATCATTTGACCATAAACTAAATGAGTCGTGTGCTCAAGTGCTTGTGTGAATTAGCTCATTCAAATTGAAACAGAGATGCATTTATCTTAAGCGGATGGTTTATGGCTGATGTAGCAGCTGGCTAAGTTCTTCCATTAAATTATTTTTCAAAGAATGATTCTCTGAGCATGAGTTTAGACAGGTTCACAAATTGTGATACTTTCCATGGCTGCCGCTTAGCGAGCGTTGTTTATTTGGGAGCTAATTTGGCTGGCTTTATTGAGAGGCTCGCTGTGGCGCTGGTACAGGCAGAAATATTGTCCCACTTGAGCTGGACACATGCAGTAAATACACTGCAAAAAGTGTAGTTAACAGGCCATTTCATCTAATATTCAGGCTGTAAATCACGCTTTTCTTCAAGCAAGCAAAAGGTTGAGCTGGATTTGATGTGATTTTGTTTGTTTCCTGTGCAGTGTGTTTCATACAATCTGTCATTCAACTGAATGTGTGTGTATATTTTTTTTCCTGCGTTTTAAGATTGTTAAAATCTTTAACCACACAATCAGTGTGACAGCATTTTGCCAGTCCTTCATCAGATATGTGCACACATCACTATTAAACTTAAGGTGGTCTTTCTTATCCGCATGAGTCCATCAGATGGAAATATTCAAGACATTTTCAGAAAATCATCATTTTATTGTTGAATTTGTGTGTTCCAATATGTTTGCACAGCAACAAGTCTCTAATGAATAGCCACAGTGTTGCTTATTGTAAATTTATTAGGAACTGAGAAGTCTAACATTTGGTTTGAGGTTCGGTTCATTTAAGCTGTGCCAGTAAGTGTATCACATGCCCTAAATAAAACAAATCATTCTGACGGCACATAACCGGCTTTTTTTTTTTTTTTTTAATTATTATTGTCATTAATATTGGTTGGCTAAAACTCGCACTAGGTGAAAACAGATCTGAGTTTTGGGATCCTATAATATGCATTTCTAATGGTGGAATCTAAATTTTCTTTGTGTGTCCTGAAACTTTGCAGTGTGAAATATTTTATATTTCTAATCCAGCCAGCAGTGTAAAAAGAATAGTGTTCACATCCTCCAGCTAAATAAATGTTGATGTAGTTTGTTACATTTGACAGATTTTTGATGCATTAACATGTATGTATGTATTACTTGCTGTTACAAATTAAGTTGATCTAATAAATGACATGTCAAAATGCTTTGTATTATAGTTTTCTTTCTTTGTATTACTGCTGTTAATAAGCAATACAAATATAGCTTTTAACTTCATGGTGTAAATAATAAACATTAATAAAACTGTGTAATAAAACTTTTTCTGAGGTGTTTAAGTAAAGTTGTCGTTACTAGTTTGTATTTTTTCATGAGGTGTTCTGGGAGCCTGCTGCAGAGGCTCGCAGCAGAAGGATTCACCAGATGACCAACACCCCTGATGAATGAAAGCCTGGTTTAAGAAAGTCTGGAAAACCGACAGGGGGCGTCTCCTCTCCCTCCGTCCCCCCTCCGGCACCCTCCTCCAGTGTGGTGGAAGAAGGAGGTATTGGGGATCTCCTCCTAGACAACAAACCCACATTCAAAGAGGGGCACACGAATTACATCACGCTCCGTGCGGAGGATATAACGGAGGTCGCGAGTTACGCTCAGCGCTTTTCTGCAGAGGACACAACTGGAGCATCATGCCGAGCAGAGGCGCGCAGAGCTCGAGGACGCATGATCTGATCTTTGCCTTTAGAAATCGTTTCCACTAATGCTTCGTGGAACAATCTTTTATTTCTATCGCGGATTTTTATCATGGGAATCTGAATATTAAGGGACTCTAGAGGCGCACGTTTGGATACGGCTCACGCGTAATTGCGCACAAGTGGACAATAAGCAGCTCCGTGTGCGTGAGGATCTCATCGATGAACATGGATCAGTCTCACCAGTGTATTGCCATGTATCTGCTGGTGCTGTCTCTCGGACTTGTGATGGATAGAGGGATTTGTCAGCACTACTACCTTCTCCGTCCCATCCCGAGTGACAGTCTGCCGCTGGTGGAATTAAAAGAGGACCCGGATCCTGTCTTTGACCCCAAGGAGCGAGATCTTAACGAGACTGAATTAAAGAGCATCCTGGGAGACTTTGACACTCGTTTTTTGTCCGTGTTACAGCCCACGGAGGACAAATTCACCGGGAACGATGAGCTCGACGACTTCGAGATCCAAAAGCCGGGGGGAGTACTTCCGAAAGAAATCCGAGCGGTGGATTTTGACATCCAGTTCGGCAAGAAGCACAAGCCCAGCAAGAAACTGAAGCGGCGCCTGCAGCAGTGGCTGTGGGCCTACTCATTCTGCCCGGTCGTGTACACCTGGACCGACCTGGGGAACAGATTCTGGCCGCGGTTTGTGCGAGTGGGCAGCTGCCTGAGCAAACGGTCTTGTTCTGTTCCGGAGGGGATGGTGTGCAAACCTGCGAACTCTACCCACCTGACGATACTGAGATGGAGATGCGTGCAGAGGAAGGGGGGGCTAAAGTGCGCCTGGATACCGGTGCAGTACCCGATCATTACAGACTGCAAATGTTCCTGTTCGAGTTAAAACACAAGACTCTGAAGATAAATTATAAGCTCAGTATTTTTTTTCCAAATCTCTTTCACGTGCACTACCGAGTGTAGGAATGTATTTCTGTATATGCGGTGCCACGCAGTTATATATAACTCCCTGTACAAAATCAGTATTATTTGTAACCAGAGTCTACTTTATTTGTGGAGAATATTGGTTATATATTTTGTATTTATGGAGCGATAGAGCCACGTAAGGACTTGCTGTTTTCAAAACGCGGACGCAGCGAATCGACCTCAGAGTTAAACGTGGATTGATACAGTTTTGTGTCAGTGACTTGTTGTTATCCTGTAAATTTAAGGAAATGTGCTATTTATTCTTTATATTCGTACAATAAAACGACACTGAAATGATTTAAACATGATTTTCCTTTACTTCTTATCACTTTTATACCCAATCTGAGCGATTACACATTAAGTCACCTGCCACATTACGCACAGCCTGTAGTTCCCACACTAAAACCATTTTACGCATCGTGTTCTTATTACAGTTATGGTGGCTGGCCTTTCCTGTCTTACAGCTTATTTCATAACAGTACATAATTATAGAACCAGACGGAGATTTGGCTATAAAACTACTCATTATTGGGGGGAAACGTTTCTCATGGTATCATATTGGTCTTATCGGTAGTCAATTATCACTTTGTGATTTATATACAACATGCGGTCACTGGCTCTCTTCAGTTAGCCAGAACTATCTTATCAGTGCTAAGGCTGTCAGTCACACATCGGGTCCTTTACAAGCTGATTATAGAAGAAGTCTCACATGTCTCACTTTCTTTCATCTGCACAAGCCCTCCTCCTCATTTTCAGCCCAGCAGGAGATTTGCTGGAGAAGCAGAGGCTGATACTACATGACTGTTAATAAGCTGACACCATTAAAAGCTGGATAAATTATTTTCTTCATAGTGCACTTTGTTCATTAAAGATCTGATGTCTCCTGGGTAAATATTGAGCGTGCAAAAGAGCTAAACATACAAAAAAGCTCAACTTTCTTTACAGTTAGGAAAGAGATTACAGTCAGTAAATATGCACAGAAACAATCAGATTAAAAATTAAGATTAAACACAATGATGGGGAATATTTTCCTGTAGATGATGGGAAGCGCTCAATTTGGGCATAATTTTGCAGCCTTGCACACATTCAGTTGCAAATATCAACATGAGTCATTATAAACATGCTAAATTTATTTAAATCAGGGAAGAACGTGGCATAAAATATTGCATTACAGTCTTGCGTTCATTAGCTTTATATTGCATAGGTATATAAGGCAGTAGTGATGACAGGTTACGTGCTTTACTCAAAAATGAAAATACTCTTTAGGCAATAGATGAATGATGTGAAGAATCACGGTATATTTCAAAGATTGCATATACTTGTCATTACTTCATAACACTTCCAATACATAATTTTTAATCTAAGGCTTTACTCGACATTGTGGTACTGCAGTTTTACTGTAAATGACAGAGCTGGGTTTTCTTCCCTTTGCTGTGTAACACACAGTAATGCATCTTCTTACAAACATAGTGATTTTATCCCAGTCGCTCTGAATCAGTAAAGGTGTCTGTGTGTGAACTTTTAATTATTTTGAAATTAGTGGGAAAAGACTTATACAGTTTACAGCTGTATTAAATAATCTGTATATTCTGTAATGGCCTATCAAAACATAATGGGACTTTTCAAAGCTACACAGTGTTAGATTTTAACAACATTGCATTAAAAAGAAATATTGTGGCGGTCTTGTTCATTGTTATTCAAGCTGACATCTTTATATCTTTTTTTTTTTTTTTTTTTAACTTTGGCACCGCCGCTAAAATCCAAGGGATGCTCTGTGTGTTTGATCACAGCTGTAGGGTTTATAATATGAATAGTTTTAATGTAGCGTTTCTAATCGTTTTGTGGAGCTGCTTCTGTCTCACACTGACTGAGACAACCCCACCCCCTCAGTTGTTCCAGAGCCTCAGTCGGGTAGACAGTGGGGCACCAGAAAGCCTGTGTTTTGTTTTAGTTGTGTTTAGTCCGTAATGATGCTCCTTAGCCTCAGAGCCAGCTCTGCACATATGCATGGAGCAGACAAATCCCTGCACTCGTCACCGGATGGTAACCTAAGGCCAAAAATTTGTACGACGCATCTTCAATAAAGTCGTCGTGTAGCCTTTGATGTATGTGTGTGTATGCTGGATCTCAGGCGGTTGCCGCTGATCTGTTATTTCCATTATACTGTTTGTCCTCTTGTGTAAAGTTGGCAATAGTTGGGATTCACAGATGACAAGCTCTGTGCATACCCAGCTATTTCAGGTTTTATGCATCATAGTCTGAAGATTTAGATGCGACTGCCTCAGTAAATATAAATCCAACCGATTCTAATATGTTCAAACCCATTTTCTCTATTTTTGCTCTTCTGAAACACGTGCCCAAGTATCTCTGTGTTTTTAGCAAACTGTCGACATTTAAATTCTTTTCTGATTGTTTTTACAAACCTCTCCTTGGAGAACTTTTCCTCATGTTTCTTATCAAATGAGAAACACAAGTTATTTTTTTGTACTTTCCTCTTCTTCAATTTCAACCTCTCTTTCCTTGGGTTTTTCCTGCCATAGCGCAGGCAAAGTGCTGACGCCGGTCAGATGATTTGTGTGTGGAGTAATACGTGCTGACAGAGCGCTCGGTGCCTGCAAATACCAGCTGCAGACTGGAGGATGCAGGGCTGCTAATGCCCTTCGTCACTTCTGAGCCGGTTCCCAGCTCTTTGCGTCTCTCTCCTCAGCCTCGCAGATCTCTCATGTATGAGATACCCGGCAACACATTGCTTTTAGCCACCAGCGATCCATTAAGTTAATGATCTCTTTGGGTATAGGCTCGCTTTACTGCTTTTCTACTCCCTCCTCCCCCCTTTTAACCTAATCAACCTTTTTTATTTCTATGCAGATATTCTGAAGCCAAAACCTTGTTGCTGATTAAATTCTCCTACAGGCTTCAGATATTTTCCTGATCAAAGCAAACTTCTCCTTGTTGATTTTGCCAACAATATCAAACACGACTCATTCATTTTTCATTACAGATGATAAAAATTACTTTTGATAACTCTGACTGGCTCATTAATAGGCCAAAGGTAGCCTCTGTGGCACCATCATTACGAGTACAATAACAAGCCGAATGTGCCAGCTTAGTTTGCTCCACAGTCTTGACTTTTACAATGTTTATTCAGTGGGAATGACAAATTTCAAATAATGCCGTTAAACAGTTGAGCACATGAAAGGATGTGCCGTAATGATCAGGTTTGTAAGCTTCGAATACACATTTACTGCTGTACATGGGCCACAACTCTATAATAAAATGATACACAAAGCTTTCTGCTTTGATGAAAGCCAAAAAATACCTTTTGATCTTCTTAATGATAGTAGCTCAGAGAAAGTTTTGACTGGTAACGGAAAGTGCTCTGTTAAAAGGCACATTTGACTTAAGATATGGCCTTTAAACTTTAAGATGTGTTTTATATTTCAAAAGCTTAATTTGGCAAACATAATGAACCGCAGCCCTCGTTAATCCACCCGTTTCAGTGTGTGCGTACTTTTTTTTTTAGTTTTGATCTGAAGCCATGACACTCTTATTTTGCATTGCATGCTATAGTAGATCAACTTATAGATAACAGAGTAACCCTCAACGGTGCCTAACTCAAATTAAAAGACGTTAACAATTAAAACACCTGGAGAATTGACAAGTGACGCTTTAGTACTTGTCAAAGATGAAGATAGCCGACATGATGTCACCCACCGGTTTGTAGAACTGACTGGAGCCTGTAGGAAAAACAGGGCGAGCTAATATAGTTAAAGTTAGCATGTTTAAGAGATCCACAGCTAGATGCCTAGTCAGATATCACTCATTGATTTGGACTGCATATGTTGAAGATTCAGAATTGGCAATTTGGACAACCCCATGTGGGGTTTTTGAAGCCAAAAGTAAGCATATTCTATCAAGAGGGCAGCGTGCTAAAATGTCAGCTAATGTTAGCTAACTTGGTTAGCAAGCTACACCCACAAACTGTACTGGTGCATCACACCAATGCTAGTTACAGATGCCTCTGTAAAGCACGCTGTGATTGCTTTAGTGCCTTAAAAATAAGTTAGATAAATAAATGTAACTCCTTTAAAAGCATTTTAGTTTTCTCAGAGATCTTATTTTCTTGAGTATAAGGTGCTCAGTTGAACAAGCACCTGATTCAAGGGTGAAATGAGTTCATCTGTTGATGAACAGCAGTTTAAATCTCTGTATAAAGCTACTAAGTGGGTCTTGAGTTGAATGTCTAAATGTTTCAAAATGTAAATGGTTTGCTTAAATTTTTTTAATGGATGGTTTAAAATGTGTCAAATTTATCTGACATGCTTTCATTTGGAGTTCATTCATAATTCTCTAAGGCCTGTCAGCGAAGACAAGAACATCTTTAGTGACTGTAGGGATTTGTCTGCGTGCGTCTGTCACTATGGGCAAATCTAAAGACATGTAAATGGGTTTCACTGACTCGCTGTCCAGATGTCCAGCCGTGGCTGCAGCAGAGCCCTCTGGGAAACGTCGCCAAATGAAGGCAGGTGTTCGCTCCCAGTGGAACAGGGAACATCTGTTTGTGTTGTTCACACACATGTTGCTCAGTCAAAGCCTCATTTTGTTCCTTCATTATTTTGTTAGAAAGCTTTTCCCTCCTGTTGAATATCGGCTGCAAAACCAGCGCTCTTAGTCTGAATAGGAACACGCGTAACCAAGGGTGTAATTTCCAGGGGGGTTAGGGGGGGTTATGACCCCCCCCCCCATAAAATCATGAATTATCTTGCATAAATAGGCTGTTGATTTTCTTTACTCATTTCAGTTATTACCAGCAAAATAGTTTCATGTTTAATCATCTGGGAATTTACCCAGATTTCTTTATTCATTTAGACAGAGATCTCGACCCCCCCAATGTTCAGCACAAAGTTACGCCGATGTGCATAACGCTTAACCCATTAACAATGTGCACACTTGTGTAGACTACAGTGTGTCTGTGTGTTTCTGTGCTCACAGTGATGATACTTCTCGTCCTAACTGATAATCAAGCTGTATGGACAGTTTGAGTATTTTTAAAATGGTAATTCCATCTTCTCCTGACTCATAAACACAGTCTGTAAATTTTACCAGTACTGCATTAATACTTTCATAATTCCTAACGCCAGCTCCTGTTATTGGAATTGTTTCAGTTCCAACTTATCTGGGATTTGGGTGGAAAAAGCGGTTTAGGGGTTCTGAAACACCCGTAAACACCAAGCTGAGTCAGCCATTGGGCTTTGTTTGGAGTATTTATTTATGGAGACGGTTTGTTGTTTAACTCATTAGCTTATCAGCATGAAACTGTCAAAACTTTATTTATTCCTGCACATTAAGCTATTTACTAAGAATTTTTCTCAATTATATCATTGTTTTGGCACTGACGTTTATGGAATTATGTTGTTGGTTGAACATTGATACAATTAATGGAAAATTGTACTCAACAGATGGTTAACTAGTGATTTTTTGCCTCATAGATACCATCCACTTCCAATTAGATCACTCAAAACGTCAGTTTCATGAGCAAACATTTGGAGCGGGCGCACTTTCGCTGAGCCTGCAGAGCGCAAATCATTAGCAAATGAGCCCGAGTGTACTCCTTTGAACGTCTTTCACCTACAACTGTTCAGTGTCAAAATTTGAGGTTTGGCATTTGGCAGTTTTTATCACTCAAGCTTTAACTTCTTCTAATTTCATGCTCTGCAATAAAGACTAATCACAAAAATCCAGAAATGTTCCTTCGTGACCTGACGATGAGCCAAGTCTTATGGATTTTTGTTGGTTTCTGGGATAAACTAAATGTCAGTGATTGAGAAAATTATTTCAACCAAGCTACTTTTGTCTTTTATCTTTTGTTAAATGTTACTTCTGAGATGAAATGGCATAAATCAGTGTACAGAGAATATGAGAAACTGGTGTGCTCTGGGCAGACACGGCCTGTCAAAGGTTTGATTTGTCTGGTAAAAGATGCTGTTTGGCGCTCTGCCTGGTTCGCTGCGCTCTCCCACACATCGCATAATTGGAAGCCTTTGAAATCTCCTCGCTGCTGCTGCTGCTGGTCCTCGTCCTGGTCACGATGTTCAAGCTGAGATGCGTACCATGGCCAATGTTAATTTTTCCGGCATTTTTGTCTGCTGTAAATTTCACCAGGTTGATGATTTGTGGGGGCGAGGAGGGGGCGATCCCGCTGTTTGATGTCCAGAGCTCGTTAATCCAAACCTCATCTGGTATGCAAGGTCAGGCCGTACTTTGATGTACACGGGGGCAGTTCTGCCAAGCCCAGAGAGCCGAGAGGGCACTGTTCATTTACAAAAAAAAAAAAAAGAAATCAGGAGACATAGCAGCCTTGACACATCTTGGCTTTTGTCCATCAACTACTGTGAAGACGAGGTCTAGCTTGATGAAGAGGCCTCTTAAGCCTCCTGCAGCTAGGAGAGCACGCACGAACATTTCCTGAGAAACTGATTCAATACAAGTCGTTTTCCAAACTCACGGGTAATTGGAGGAATGTGTGAAACTTTCATGTTTTCCTCGGGGAGCCACCAGCGCGGTTTAGAAAGAAAGCACCATGACGATGCAGAATATATAAACCCAATATTGGCATGTGCTGTCATACTGCTTCCATGTGTTTCCTTTTAAAGATTCGCCATATATTCCTATTAAAACAGCTTTCACCCCTGAGCTGCTTGACAATAAAACAAACAATAATTGGTTTATTTTGGGATTTTGATTTGTAACCGGTTCAAATCCTTTGGCATTTTTGGCTTGCGGTCCTTTGAAACAGAGAAGAATGAGTGGAAGCGGTGTGTTTGTTATGTAAAATTAAGCAACAACGGCCCCTACTTTGCACCCAGCGCAGGAATTCACTGCAATTAACTCTTGAGCGTCGCATGTAAATACGAAGGGGTTCGGGGCTCCGCAGGCAGGCCGGTGCTCTTCACACACTGGATGCCGGGCCTTTGTTCTTCCAGGGCTTTGGCCGGCCGCCACACTGCCTCACTTGGCAGCACCTAACTATAATTTTCTCACAATGCCTGGCGTGTGAGCCGTCCATCATTCCTCTCTCCGTGTCTCCCAAAGCTCCCCCGGCCCACTGGCACCTCTTAAGCCTCCAGCATTTTCAGGTTTACCCACTGAGCACATGCCAAGTCTTTTCTATCATCCCGTCATCTTGCACAACCAAACAAGCTGCCTGAGGATATTTATTAATTCACTCTTCACACTTGGCTATGCTTTGATCAGATGGTAAGTATCTTGCCATCTGATCAGATGGTAAGTATCTTGCCATCTGATCAAAGTATCACTCCTGTATCGCTCCTGGAGGTGTTTTGATATTCTCAGATGTTCTGTGGGATCGCTGCAAATTGTTTCCAGGTCCAGCTCTGTTCAGTTCACCTACAGTAACTTTAGAAAGTAATAACAAGAGTCCTGCTCTGTACATGTTTTCCTCTTGTTCCTTAAAGTGCAGTGTTTGAATTAAACCCAATGTCTAAGACTGAAAAATAGAGTTAATGCAGAGTGCCAAAAGTTGCAGTTCCTCTTGTGGCCACTTGAGGCTGGCTCCAAAAACAATTTATTCCCCATAGACTGATACATTTAAATGGCGAAATAAACACGCCTGTTGTTTTTAGCCTTACTGGATAGTTTTCTTCTTCATAACTTTTTTCTTTTTTTTTTTTTTTTTGTGTCCCGTTTGGATCTTTAGCCATCAGAATTGTTGTCTTAAGGCCAAGAAAGATGCCAAGCGGATTTATTTTACCAAGTGGATCATCATGGCCTTGCCATATTGGTCCATTTGATTGACCTTTATTATAATTATGTATTTATTTTATTTTCGGTTGCTACAAACGGGACAGACGTGACTGGGGGATAGGACAGGGAGAAAGAATGAAAGAAAGAGAGGGAGAGAAAGAAAACCAAAGGGGAGAAGAGACGGTGAGAAGGGGGGGAAGAAAGGAAAAAACAAACAAACAAACAAACAAAACGCCTGGATCACCTGTATGGAGAAAAAAAAACAAGAGAAAGCACACAACAAAGAGCAACATAATAAAAACAGCACCATCACAATAAACTAGCTAGCAGTAGATAACAGTAGATACTAAATAATAAACGATATTGTGCAGCACGCAAGATAGACAGCGCACAATGTGCTTTGAGGCAGCAGCCAAGAAAGGTGTAGTCCGCGTCTGTGAACACCCGTGTGTACACCTGTGTGCATACCTGTGTGCACACCTGTGTGGATCAGCATGCTTGTATTCCAAAGGTTTCTCCATGTAACGATCTGCTAGGGAGTGTGGGGAGCCATAGCCCCGTCCACCAGGGTATGAAGCAGGTATGGAGGAGATCCAGACCCCAGATATCCAGAGGCCCCAGAGTACAAGGACCCGAGGAGGACCACCAAAGGGGGGGGGAACCGTGCCACCCTCCTGGGAAGAGCTGAGTAGAGCCCCAAACGAGAGGTCACCCCGCAGCTACGGAGCAGAGGCCAGAGGGGGTTGCAGTGGCGTGCCCGCGGGCTCCGCCGGCAGCCAGCTGTGCCAGAGAGGACCGAGCTTCAGGCCCAGAGGCCAGAGGCCTGAGGGCATCCCACCCCCCGGAAGGAGCCCAGCCGGGCCACAGGCGCCCGGCCCCGCCAATCGGCCACCAGGAGTGAGCCGGTACATGCATGAGTGCCCAGCCCCAGATGACAAGGACCACCAACACACCAACGTCTAAGGGCATCAGCCACCGGCAGGGAGTGTGGTGAGGGGAGATAGGCCTCCGTACTTTAGAGGGCCTGAGATGTACCCAGAGAGGTTGAGTCTAAGACCCAACCTGACATATAGACACAGACAAACAGGCACACGCGGACACAGACGTGCATTCCCACCCCCATATGCACAACCAAATACTCGGCACTCACCCAACGTGTAGACAGACACAAATAGACACTGCACAGACAGTCGCACTCCCCAAACATACTCTATATCCCAGGTCCAGGTACCCCCGCCCCCAGAGGGGCAAGCCGCACCTAGACCCAGGAGATGTAACTCTTCTCTCTGGGGTGGAGGCAAGCGGACCACCTCCTTATCTGCAGTAGCAGGGAGGCCCCGCATCCCAGACCCCAGTCTGACGGCCAGCACCTCCTTCCAGCCCCCCAGCCCTGACGGCTAACAGAACCGGGGTGAGTGAAGACCTCAAACCTCCCTACGCCCGCTCATATGTAATGTTGTTGTGTGCTGTTCTAAAGTGCATTTAAAACTCAGGAGAGCATGGTACTAGCTTCCTCTCAGAGAGCAGCACGGCTCCTCCCGAAAACCCTCAGTGTCTAAATGCATTTAAAATTGAGGGTAGGGCACCAGCGCCAGAGGTGGGTTGGAGTACAACGACCATCCTCTGGATGCTGTAAAACGTGCCCACCCCCAAGGCCCTATATGTATGTGTTATGTGAGAGTGTGAGTAATGTGGATGTCTAGGTTGCAGAATAAATTCATAACTTCATAACTTTTTATAATGGCTGATTTTTGTTTTTTGTTTTCTATAGCAGCCGTCCCCAACACCTGGGCCATGGACCGGTACCAGTCCGTGAGTCGTTTGGTACCGGGCCGCGAGAGTTGGGGCTTGAGTGTGAAAGTTATGGTTTTCAGGGTTTTTATCATTAACTCTGTTTCCCTGGGTCTTTTCCCGTGTTGTAGTTGTGTGCGTTACCATAGCAACCAGAGAGCATCAAGGGGCAGAGAGCAGGACGTTACTCTCAATGTTGTTGGCACATTTCAGGACGCTGCTAATAAAGTTACATAATTACACAGTGAATTTGCGTTTATTATTATATTTACAAAATACCACAGTTTTTGTCTTGGTTGTGTCATTTTATTTTGTTGTATTTATCCGCGACACCTTAAAGGCCGGTCTGTGAAAATATTGTCTGACATTAAACCGGTCCGTGGCGCAAAAAAAATATAGCTTATTCAGAGTGTTGCTGTTTTGTTTGGGTGTCCTGACGCAGGAAGTTGTAGCTGATTTGTGTCTACTTGGTCTCACCTGGACTAATTGGAGTTGCTGAGTAGTGTGACTTGGCTGTGTGATACAGATAATATTCTGTACACTAATTAAACCACCAACTGTTTTTCACTGGTGGTAGTCAAGGCAAAAATGCTGAAAATAATGGTAGTAAGAAAGAAACAGAGTGTTATATATTATAGACTTTTGGAAGGTCAGATATTATTATGAGTTCATTATAAAGAATTCTTTAAAAAGCCACCAAAGATTGAATAATGAGAATGAAGCTGAAAGCTTCCAGTCTTGTTGTATTTGTTTTATAACTGGAATCGCGTCTTTATGTGTTTATCCTTGGTCAGAGGTTTTGGTTCAGGACTTTCCACAGTACTTCAGGGTCTTGGCAGCCATGCGGGCACTGCAACCGTGATGTGTGCTTTGGGAATTTGGGTCTAAGTGTAGCAATCCAGCGATCTGGATTGTGTGGCTTTTCTCTCTTTTCAGTAGGTGTTGAACTCTGCACGGACACACCGAGTGTTCAAAGATGTTCGGCTCAGTTATACGGGAATTTGCAATGCTCGGTTTGAGGGATATTGTGAAGCGTCAGTGCAGGTAAACAGTCTGTGTGCTGGCAGAAACAGATACAAGCAGATTGTGCAAAGGTCTGCCAGGAGTGCCGCTCTGCTGAGATGCATGTTGTGCGAGGAAATGAAGTTTGTGAAAGTCTTTTCTAAACTTTGGCTTAGCTGCTGAGACTGGAGTAGCAGTTGTGGTGTTTCCCTGTGGGTATAAGCGAGTACTCAGTTTGGCAACCTCCCGGTTAAATAAACTGCAAATAACTTGCATTTTCTCGAAAAAGAGAAGAAGATAAAAGAAGAATAAAAACTTGAGTTTGCAGATATTACGATTTTATCAAATGGTGGAACATAAACCTCCACAGAACCTACAGATTTACTTCTGTTTCAGTTCATTACATAATCAACAGAACCTGAAGTTCAGCATTAAAGGTTGTTGGGAGCGAAAGCCCTCCAGCACCAGAGACTGAGACTGAGACCGAGCCAACCGTGGCGTCTCCATCCTGATGATGGAGCACCGCCAATAGCACGCCTGTGGGTTTCTGATATGATTGCATTCTGTCAAGGTGCTGCACAGGCATGTCACATAAATACTCAACATTTCATGGGCATGATGACTTGAGGCGTGAGCTCAGATATTTTAGCAAATGTGTCAGCTGGTAAATATACACATGGTGTACATGGCACTTAATCATACGGAAAACCTCACTGACAAGTATCTCATCACGGTACATAAATTTAGTTTGAAAGGCATTTTAAGATTTTGTTTTGTTGAAATACTTCCAGCGAGCAACTCCTCCTAAAACCACAAATTGTCATTTTTGCATTTCTGCTCGTGGACAAATGAACAAACATGCTGTAACCTGCTAATTTGGGAGAAAACGCAACATGTCCTCATACTCCAGCGACAGGAGATTGCCAGTTAGTTCTGTAACAACATGGATTCAAATATAATATCCAGTGTTGGAAGAAGCATCATCTGGACTTTGACTTGGGAGATTGGTGCTCCTCCTACATGCAGGATTATGCAACGGACACACGGGCGCAGGTGTACTGTTGAGAAAACGGGGTCTATTTTACCCAAAATATGACAACAAATTAGGCAGCAATGCAAATGAGCTATTTTAAGAACTAAACGGGCTCATTAAAAAGGTCAGCCGCTTTGAGCGCTGCTTCACAAACCAAGACCCAGGTCAGAAACAAACCAACCAACAAATGAGAGAGAAGACAAAGGGACATGGAGAGTAAGTAAACTCAGTGCTCAGTCCTAAACCCCCATGCTTTCACAGCAGATGGTTTGGTCCACTTGTTAGGTCTGCGAACTTTCACCAGCTCTGCTGTCAGCCTTTTGTTCAGCTACAGGAAAGACTGTAGCAGCAGATGGGCACCTCAAGAGAAAGACAAAACATCATTAATGCAACTTACAAAAAGCATTGACAAACACAGTAAACCAAACATGCCTGCCCTCATTTACAGTGCAATAAAATGTGCTGAAACACACTAACCAAACACAACAAACCCTTCCAGGGGGGGCTGTCCTGTGCACTTCCAGTGACAGCAGTAGAAAGGAGCTCAAACGGGACAGAAAGGAGTGCGATTTTGTTCGGTGTACAGTGCACGGGTATGACCAAATTGTTACTTTGATTCTTCACAGCTGAATCATTTAATAGTTTTTCAGTTGCTCTTTGGATAAACTCGGGTATCAAAACTTTTTCTCACGACTCTCACCCCATAATTTACATCCTCTTACTCACTTTAATACGTTGTAAAGTGAAGATGATACAGTATCGTTCTTGAACCGTTGCCAGCGTGAGGTACCTTTGTTTGCATACTAACTGGCCTCAGTCATCAGGCCTCTCCCCTGCATATTTTGTGGGTAAAGGGTGCTGCTGTTGTCCAAATGGAGAGAGGGAGAGTGAGGGAAGAAGAGAGCTTATGAAAGACAGCAGCATGGGCAGTAGGCGGCATAGAATGGAAGATTTAAGATTTATCACCGAGCCATGGAGTGGAAAGAAGTGCTGCAAGTCTGGAGAGTGGGTTTCCACTTCAGCCTAATTCAGTGTGAAGTGTTTAAGACACACGAGTTTGGTTTGAGGAGATAAATGGGAAAGCCAGGCTATTTTCCGAGGCCGACACCTCTCCGTATTTCAGCTCCATAATTAACTCTCTCAGTGTGTTTTCGCCACAATTCACTGCAGGTTGGCAATTTCGTGTTTGAAGTGCGTTCTTTGATTGACGTCCACATTTGTTAGACGTGACAGACAGTGTGAAGCTGCTCGGAAAGGTATTTCAGAGGATATGTGCCATCTAGTGGTACAGATGTGTGCAGATGTTTCCCACAGCTGCACTGAAAGTGCAAGTCGATGGATACGGAGTGCAGTTTGTCTCTGCTGTGGCTCGAGATTAAAAAGCATGAGTGCACAGCATGCTAACAAGGACTAATATTAGCAGATGGTGAGCTCTTAAGACTAACGCTGGAGACTTTATGTGAGGAATGATTGATGCGTTCTTAACACTTCCCAGTTTTTAAATTATGTGTGCGTCTGTGAAGACGGTTCCTTCTCACAAACGTGACCTAAATGACATGTTTGATGACTCGGCCCTCACACTCTGAGCCCATTGGCTCTCTTAATGGCCGATTTATTACCTTAGCGTGTTAACCTGAAGCGCCGCTTGCCGCCTAAGAAGGAACCGAGGAGCTGCATGAAAATGATTACACCGCAATTATATCAGCCACTTTGTGCGACTCCTCAATGCCCAGCTGTCTGCCGCCTGCTGCCAAGAAATGGATTAGTTTCACTGCTCCTCTAATAAGACTGTTAAACCAGCAGCATGAGCTCGAATAAATGGATGAAAGCTACAGATAGAGGGATGGAAATAGATGAATATTGTCAGGCTGCAGCCAGTCGTAGCTGGAAAACCTGGCCGATGCAAAGAGGGGATTCTCATTATCTCCAGGAACAGTGAACACCCAGCTGGCTCTTCCTACAATCAACACCTGTCAAAGGTTCTCACGCAGGACACGACAGCGTCAAACAGAGAGAGTTTTGTATACCCGGAGGGCACGAGTACAATCCCGGCAGTAATAAAACTCGGGCAGACCGTGTTGGTCCTGTAAACGTAATCTGCAAAGTGTTAATTACAACCTGGCGCCTCTGTGAAGCTGGAAGTCAGCTGAGTCGTCAGCGGCGTCCCGATCTCCTTCCTAAACAACACAACTCGAGCCGTGGCGACAGACCTTGGAAATGAGATTTTCTCTCTGTTGGGGTTCCTGTTTGAATGGGCTGCTTTAAACAAATTAAGAGTCAGTCAGATGCTGTGTTTGCGTGACCCCCTTCATCCTCGGGGGTTAGGGTTGGGGTGGGGGTAGTAGGGCGGGGCGCAACCAGAGAGCCCGCGTTGTTTGCTGTCATTCATGTGGAGGGCCGAGGGTTTGTGTGTTTACCGCACGCAAGCGCTCCTCACAAGTGCCACTCAATGAAAATGCTGCTCAGGGTCCATTGCATGCCACAAAGCCAGGAGACGCCACGGCTGTGAAGCTGCATGGATTAATCGATTAGCGAGAAGTCGGCCTGCTGGAAATTTGAGCTCTTGCTCTGCACTTTTTTAAAAGTAATTCCAGCTTCTCCATGTGGAATCAATCAAAAGGATTTGTTCATATGTAATAATAAAACGGAACCTGTCTTTTTCCTGATTGGTTGAGGGTTTATGGGTAAATCTGTAAATTTATTAATCGCCGCTCGTTATGCTCACTCTGGTTTTCTGGAAACTCTTCCTCTGCCTGCGTCTCCCACTGTAGCCCCAGAGGACAGGGCTCAGTCAATGAGCCCCGCTCTCAGATTTTGTTATTTTGTTATTGTGTAATGGTTTCCAAAGGTTGATGGATGGCTCCTCTACAGGTCTCCCTTGAGGAGCAAACCCCTCTATCTAGACATTAATCTACTGCTGTGAGACAGACACGCTTGTTTAGCTAGCACAAAGCCCAGTAAGCTGTTGTCTCTGAGAAAAACCTGGCCGTCTCCAGAGCCACTGGAGGCAGCGAGGGCTGGAGCCAGAGTAATGACCTGTGAAATTCACCGATAGAGTTGTCGTGTTGCACGCAGGTCCGCCGGCACCGGACCTTGTTCACAGCCCACTGCTGGTATCAGTGCTCCTCTCCTGATGCCGCTCAGCCAAAAGGACTTAAAACCAAAATGCAGTCTTTGTGAAACTCTTAAAAAACAACAACTTTCGAGCTTTGTTTTCCTCTAACGAGTCGACAATAAACTGCCACTGAAATCGGCCGGTAACGAGCTGCTCCTTTGTTCTAAATTATTTGGTTAAACTCAATATCTGAGACTAATTTCCACTATGCTGTATCATAACAGCGCTCTCAAATATTTACTCTGCTTTGTCCTGTGAAACGGTCAATATTACCTCTCCCTCTCAATCAGATTAGGATGTGAAGCTGAAAGTTGAGGAGGGGAGCCTTTGACGGCAGTAATGAAAGTAGTTGTGTCTTCCCGAGAGCAGATTAAAGAAAGATCAGAAGGGCAAACTTCCCGCTGGCCTCTTATGTCTGGTTGATACAGTTTGACTTAGTTACCCCAGTTTCACAGCGGAGGGAGATTTCCTCCTTATTCTTGCCCCGTGGGTGTTAAAGAAACCGCTCTCTGGGAGGAGAACAGGCTTATATGTCAAAAACCGCCTGGTTACATAAACGCCTCTTCCTCTTCATCATCCTGCCTCCTTTATTCTCAGTTACGTTTTAATAATGCTTTGTGTTATAACCTTATGGCTGCATGCATGGCGCACGTAAATTGATTTGAGACCAGGAGTCGTCAGCTAAACTCGTAGCAGTTGAAGGCTGTAAGGTGGAGCTTTGCAGAAAAGATAAATGTCAACTTAATCGCGTTTTGATAACAGGTTTGATTTTGGAAAATCAGCCGTGGCTTATCATGTCAATAAGACGCACACAGGGATAAATGTGTGCTTGTTCTTGTTGTGTGCTTTTGCACAGTTGTGGTTATTCATCTCCATGAGATGAAGAGCGCGCAGTAAAAAGAAAAGTTCTAGATGAATTTGACTCGTTCGTTGTTGCTATTTTTTAATTTTCATTTTCTGTTTATCGCAATAATGTTTGTCCTCAATAATCAGTCAGAAATGAAATGTTGTGAAAGTTATAGTCTAAGTTTATATTATACATATTGGTATGTTAACAGTTGCTGAGTTACTTCATGTTATTGATATTTGGCTTCTTGTTCTCAGCCAAGGTGATGGACAGCCCAGAGTATCCAGCCACGAGGTTTGGATGAGCATTCACAGACACTGAAACTGTGCAACCTGTTTGCATAAATAAATATTTTTAGTTTTAAAATGAAACCAATAAGTGTGTAATATTAAAGGTTTCTTTCGCAGTGATGAACCAGGCACATATTCTTCATGTCTAAGGTGAATATAGCTCTCAGTCTGGTTTCTATTCTACTGTTATTGGGTTTATTCAGAAAGTTAAAGTTGATCTCGTGTCAGAACTTAATCCCGATCCACAAAATCTTAACAAAATGGATTAAATAAAAAGAAAAAAAGCATATAACCTGTGAGTTTCCTTGTATCGGGAGTATGATACATCCCTGGATGTGCCTCAGGGCTCATGTTTAGGACTTTTTATCTTCATCCCTCCTCGGTGACGAAGCACAGAGGTGGACTCTGTTGCTGCTTTACGTTAACGTTGCTGGAGTCTGCTGGGCTGCATACAATACGTGTTGTCTTTGGAAAAATGTTTCCCTTTGACCTCCCGAAGCATTTAAGCATCAAGAAGCAGAACATTTTAAAAGCCAGATTTCCCAACTGACTTTCTAACCCAGTAGATTTATCTTAAATTCCCTTTTAAAAAAAAAAATAATAATTAATGCATTTAATTTTAGATTTGCTGCTTTTTTTTAATGCTTTAACATGGCTCGACATTACTTTCTCACATTTTTACAGGTAGCCGAGGTTCAGTTTTAAAAGTGTTTACAGAGCCAGGATGACATCAGATACCACGACTAATCAATAGGAATCCTCTCCGCCTGCTTGCCCTTCAGGTGTCCGTGAATTCGGAGGCGAGGAGGTGGAGTTCATCTGGCGTAATAAAAGTAAGCTGGGAGGAAAATGTGACAGATGTGGAGGCATGTGCCAACGAGAAAAGCGAGAGTGGGACTGTCAGACATGTCGACTCCGGCGTGGTGATGGATGAAGAGTGAGGTAAGACAAATGACATCGTCTGTCTGAGGCTGTGTTGTCATAGTGGAGGATTGCCGCTTGTCTTAACCTCTCAATATCAGAGAGCAAACTGAAGTTTGTTTACACTGCTCCAGTGGAGTGATTTAGAATGAGGGGCGAAGGAGACTTGGGTGTAGGTATGCTCGCTGGAGGGTTGGATCGGGTTTCTAAACATCCCCTTTGAAATCGAATAGCAACCATCCGAGGCATTTTAAACCCAACCAACCACGTTTGGCTGAAATCCTCAAGGAAGAGAGGAGCCTAAAAACAAATACAAACAGAAAATTAAGTATCAATCCCAATAATGGCCTTTACGTCCCAACATTAGCCAGCCTGAATGCAGCGATGAAGCAGAAATTCTTGGTTTAAGGCCAGTATGGAGTCATCCTTTAAGAAATAAGATTTTATAAGTGTCACATCTGCATATAGATGTTTTTTATTTCTCATTCTATCAATTTATTTCGATTTTATTGCCCTCAAAATGAAGTAAAATCTTTTCTGCCACCAAGGTGAGCGAAGGTGAGTAAAATAAAAACCCGTAGGAGCCCGGTAGTTTTTTTTCCTGCATTCTTTGTATTGACTTTATAAAAACTTTCAATAGTGCATCATGGAAAAAGCTAATTTCTATCTTTTAAACAGAGGCTGGGGTTAAGAAGAGAAGCTGATTGATTTACAGCCTCTTGTGTTGCTAAAACAATAAGACGTCCTGGGGAAGAAAAACACAAAACATCCCTGGAGATGAACTTGCTGAACACTCTTCAAAACAACTGGGTTTGGGGTGTGGGTGTGTTATTGTGATGGAAGACGGATTAGAGTCTGGCTTATTTTGCCAGGAGTCAGGTGTGGGGTGGGCGAGGGCCGTCGTGGATCGGAGTCGGTACATCGGTGCCGGGGGCGAGGTGAGGGCTCGGGCTCGCTTCCAAACCCAGCCTGAAGTCACTGCAGGGCTGGGCTGTTTGGTGTGCGTGTCTGTGTGAGCGCACGCGTGCGTGTTGAGTTGGGGGCGTGGGGTGGGGATTACACTGTCACACTGTTCACACTGTTTATGCATACCAGGCCACTGTGAGTGCCTCTTTGTCGCATAAGTGTTTACTTGAATTTATTTTGGGAGAATTCCACATGACTGGGACGGGGATCTCTATAAATTATGGAATAGAGCGCTTTGTGTAATGATAACTTCTGTCAGTTAGTCAGGCTGTGTGACAGTGTTTTTAAGAGCGTGTAAATACAGGGGTGGTGAAAGAGGGAGAGGGGCGTCTGTGTGTTGAAAGGTGCTGCAGACTTTCCTCTTCATTTAGTCTCCTCAGCAGAACAATAGCAGTGCTTTAAAGTGAGCTTCTTTTACCACGTCACAACATATTTTACTGCAGAGTTACTCATTTACTGTAATTGGATATAATTACATCTTACCCCGTTGAACACTTAGATTTCACATTTTAGTTGAGAATATACCGTTACGCTCATCCACCACATTCGTTTTTTACACAGGAAAAAAGGTTGAAAGTCGGTCACGATTAATTGTGATTAAAAGTGCGCTCACTGGTACGTCTCGTTAATACTGGGTTGGGCCTTAATTCTTCATGGCGTACACCGAACAAGGTGTTGGAGCCGTTCCTCGAGATTTTGGTCCCGATGGCGCGTGAGTCTCTCGTCCCACTGCATCCCAAAGGTGCTCAACTGGACTGGATCTGGTGACTGTGGAGCCTGTCGAGGAGCCAGTTTGGACGATCTGAGCTTTGTGGCGGGATGTTGTCCCGCAGGAAGCAGCCAGGCAACATTTATCCAATCGTTCATTGTGTAAGTTTGGTGACACCGTGTGAATCATATCCTCAGTTTCCTGTTCCTTACCCAGATGGTGCCACGTGATTGGCTGATTACGTTCGTGTTAACGAGAGTGTACTTTTCACGTTTTAGATGAAAGTATACGATTGTGCTAATCCCACTACATTCAGTTTAGGTAAATTTAAGAGTTAGTCACAAGTAATTCCTGAAGTTTAGTAAAGCACACGTTGCTTTCAGTGCAGTTGCTTGGTGGAGTTAATGTAAGAAGCCAGTTTAAAGCTCATGGTTGAAATAAACAGAAGTGACCTTTTTTTCACATTGATTTAAAAGAAAAAATAATGAAAAGGGACTCTCTGCAAAGCAGACTGATCCCAGAGGCTGGTTACTCCTTTAATTCTTTAGTACATCTTATCAGAAAGACTATGATGTCATTGATGCATCACTGCATGAGGGAAGAAATGGGTTGCAATAAATTTAGAGATGATTTTAAACAGCTGAAATGGGAGTTAAACCATCCAGCAGCGCTGGATTGTACTGAGCTTTGCAGACAATTTTGTTCTGCCTTTCAGGGGGTACTTGGCTGAAAAGAAACGTCAAAGGAGGCACTGTAACAGACGGCTGAAGTCAGAAATAAAGGGGGCCTCTAAAAAAATTCAACAGTCTAAGCTTCTTTTTATTTCCCCTTCCTTTATAGTAGTGAATTAGCGCAGCGTGTTTACAGTACGTGTCAGTTTAGCCAGGATCGTAGTATATACATATAAAATCAGAATCTCCAACCTAAATTTAATAACAAACATCTCTGTACTGGGCTATGCCCTGTTTCAGTTGGGTCTGTGCCAGGACGGCTACTGTAGCTCGCTCCCTTCCATTACCTGACACAGAGGGGCTGCAACTCCCGCCCATAAAGGTAGTAGCTCCTCCCACTGCAAGAAATAACCATTATGTACTAAATTAACTCATAGCATAGCTTATCCTGTTCTTATATCCTGATCCTATGTAGGATAATTGCTGTAAGAGGAGCCAAGCTGATTTAAAACAGCTTAAAATCAACATAACATTCAGACATCTCCCAAATCTCCCCCTCTCCTTCATACCACTCATGGCACTTTCCCCCAGGAACCTGACTATAAAAGGAGTCTAGCGGGGTCTGGACTGGTTTGGCTGTTGCTGGGTCCAAACCAAAAGGCAACCGAGTGCAGTTAAGGAGAGGTGAGGAAAAACAAGGTCATCAAATCTGTTAACCCATATTTAAATCAAACTTTCATGGCAACAATACACAAACTGTGTGTTGTGTTCAGAGGTTACGGACTCTCCGATGGGTCTTTGGTCTAGAGCTCGACTGTTGCCTGTCACAGGTTTGTGGGTTAGAGATGCAAGATTTGTGGACGGCCAAGCAGCACGCGTCCTCGATGCCAACACAGACCTGAGGACAATCCCATGGAAGTGAGCGTCTGCAACTGAATTACGGAAAGTAAAGTGAACACACGGGCTTATCAAGAGCACGTACAGTATGTTATCCAAGTCATCAGATGAAGTTGGCGTGGAAACAGAAATCGGGCTTTATTTCTCTTGGCAAGCACGTGAAATTAGGAAGTGCAGTCATAGATAAGAACAAAATAAAAGTCGGTGTTGCCAGAATACTTTCACCGGGGGCCTGATTTTTAAAGAGAATGTCATTTCTGATTTTATGATTAACTTTATAAAGATTTTATTTTTGATGTATTAAGGTAACTGTGTTCAAGTGTAAGCGTCTAAACCAACAAACACGTTACAATTATTGCTAATTAAGACACTGATGAACTCTCAGGTGCATGCACCTTCAAATGCAACAGCACCATCTAGTGGTTGTTATAATAGTTGTGCACGGGACTTGTGTTGGGCTCCTGCAGTGGAGATTTGCAGACTCACATGTGCATTTTTTAAATTGTTATAAACTCTGAATGTCTCCTCAGCATCAAGAGAAAGTGATAGAAAACTTAAAATGCATAGAATTGTTTTTTTCTGGCTTCTTTCACTGAATTTTTAATTTAGGGCAACACCTAATAAGTAGGGGTGCAACGATACACAAAATTCACGGTTCGGTTCGATACTTTGGTGTTACGGTTCGATATTTTTTCGATACAAAAAAAATGTTCATGCCTTTTTTTAATTTGTCATTTATTAAAATTATAAATATATATTTTAACTCAAAAGTACAGTTTTTAAATTTAATGTTGCTGAAACAACAAAGTAATAAAAAAATAAATATATCTGAATGAGGAACTACTCATCTTTGGAAAAGAGAGTTTATTACAGAGAAATGGCTCTTTCCAAAATAAAAGCTATACTATACGCTTCTTCTGGGCTATATTCTCAGCAGCATATTAAACATATCAGGTCCCCATAAGGAGAATCATGTGCTAACGGCTGTCTAAATGACTCGGGTAAAGTTTGTAGCATGCGTGCTTGTTGTTTTTGTCTGCTTCCACTCGTCTTTGCACTAGGATGCTGTCGGAGTAAATGTGCAGTCATATTCGTTGTGTTCCCACTAGTGCTGTCAGCGTTAATCTCGTTGAAATGACGTTAAATCGCCCCGTGTGGGGCTGGACGGCCAACACGTTAACGAGCTAACTGCGCTAACGCACTAGTTCCCACCAATGTAATTGAGCATTGCGTGGCACATCCAACATACTGTTTTACTTTAGTCCATGACGCGCTTACCTTCAGGGTCATAAGTCACATGAAAACCAAAATAGTTCCAAACGCCAGATCTGAATGAGGGTGGGGGAGGTTCAATTTGCCATGTTGCAACGAGAGCTTAACTTCTGTCTCGCTAGCTTGCCCTGCGCTCAGTGAATCTGCGTTCGACTACTCCGCCTAGGCTGCACTGTCGAGCGCAGATCCACTGAGCGCTCAACACAGACAGCATCGACAGAAGGAAAGTTGATAAAATAAATTAAAAATTTTGTATTGTTCGATACATATGCGTACCGAACCGAAAGCACTGTATCAAACGGTTCAATATCGATACGAGTATCGTTGCACCCCTACTAATAAGTCCTCTAACATTACCCTGAGGATTTCACTTTGGTTGCATGGCAAGAAGACAAGAAAATGGTAGCAAAATAGCAGTATTATTAATTCTAATGTTGGGATTTGTCTGAAACTGCGATTTTAAATTTATATAAATATAAAGCAAAGCAGCCAACGCCACGATATGTCTCATTTTCTCCGATAAATTAAAGAAAACCCCGAGCCAGACTGAAGAGTTGTACCTTTTTATTAGTCACTCTGACAATTGGTACAATACAAAGATTGATGACACTGTGCTATCCCCAAAAGGCTTTTAATTTGAAATAAATAGTAATGAAAACATTCAATGGAGACGGTTAGTAATCTAAAAAAAATAGCAACATGTATATGAAAAGTTCCTTTATCAATAAAACAAGTAAATATAAAAACATAATTAGTCATATTAACACCTTGCATTACCCCGTAGTTTGTCATACGGTGCTGATTACACCAGATATCACACCCAGTCTGTGGTGCATTGCTTTACATTGTATACAGTGTGAAGCAGCCACATGAAGAAGAAGACCCTAAACCCACAAATGTACCTATTACACATGCAACAAAAGGTGATGCTGAGTGCAGTCTACTTCTGTAAACTGCACCTACACCACTCGTATGGTTCCAATTAGGCCCCAAATATTTTTTTCTCTCTACATTTGTAACAGGTCATCCAGCAGGGCTTTTCTTTTCCCTTCCAGTTTCACAAGAATACAGACGAGGAAACAGAAACTGTGTAGTCTCCAGTGGATGCTCAGGAGAACTCCTTTATTGAACAACCTGAAATTCTAGCTATCTTTGGGGTAATGCCTTTGTGTTTAGTCTGAAAGAAAGAAAGGCACAGTCTGCAGAGCAGGATTAGACACAAGAGTTCAGACGAAGTGCTTTGTTGCTGAACTCCTCTCGAGGGAGCAGAAAGTAGCACACACTGTTGCGGTTTCTTTTCCGTTACATCAGACAGACCCTTTTTTTTTCTCTCCCCCTCCGGGAGGCCGAGCCTGCAGCTCCTGAACCCATGCACGAGGGGTGAAATGAGAAGACCACAGCTGCAAGTAACAGGAAAAAACGAAAAAGAAAAAAAAAGCCCTTTCAGTACTAGGCACCGGTTTTGAATCACCAGTACACGCTTGATGAAACCTGGTGCTTTGCGGTCATCTGTCGTTAAGCTGTCCATGCCTGACCTTTTCCGGTGTGTCTGAAAGGCTCGGGTCCTCACGTGCGCGGCCCGCGATCTTTGCAACAAGAGCGCTTTCCTCCAAAATTTCCAGTCACAGAAGACGCAAGTTGCTGGTGAATATCTCGTGGAAGCGGTGCAAAGGAAGAAGAGCGAACCTCAGCCGGGGCCGAGTCTTATCTGAGCGTCGGAGGGGAAACGGAGATACTGTATCTGACTGTGCACGCTTCAGCCCATTTGGAAAACTGCGCTGATAAACCGGCTACATTGTGGAATGAAGCTTCTCTTTGAGGTGATAATGGTGCGCACAGTTCAACAGCATGTGGAGTCAGTTCAGATGTGGTGTTTTCTTTTTTTTAGTACACAGAAATGAAGCTGTTGCTGGTACTAACACAAGATTAAACAGCATCAAAGTCCAATACATTGAGACCTATATAAAAATATATATAAACACAATGATGATATACCCTGGAGGGATTTTCTTCCCCAAAGAAATGAACAAACGAGAGGTAGCTAATTTCAGAAACGTTACAAAAATAAACCCTATCGACTCAACGCTAAGATTTAAACTGGCTGAGCTATTGAACGACATGGATTCACAACATTAAGAGATTATTCAAACCTAAATGAGCTATCCATAAAAGAAGCTAGACCTCCTGCTCACACCTGCCTTTCATCATTTCTTCATAAAGACATTCCTTCTATCTGCTGTTATATAACAAAGCAGAGGATACCTCAAACAGAAACACACACACACAAGATCAATGTGGATAAATGTGTGAGCGCTAATGTTTTGCACGGATTCAGCTGCCCGTGGGGGGGCGTTGCTATTTGAGCTCAAAGCTAAATGTGATTTTGATGAACCGCTCACAGGGGGAAAAGGTTTTTATCAGGTTTGATTTTTGTTTTTTTACATGAGCAAATAAATAATTACTATCAATAAATGATTTTTTTAATACCTCACAGTCTATTGTTGACTACAAAAAGATAAAGAACAAATTGACCCACTCATTCATTCATTCATTCATTCATTCATTCATTCACTCCCTGGTGTGTTTCTTCAGTTCTCTCAGAACTTGAATCCACTCAGTTTGCAGTCAAATCAACAGTTGCGAATGCTGAAGAAGCCCACACTGGTCGGCGACTCCTTGACCGTGACGGTAACCAGATTAGCTGTAACATCCGTTACGAACACGTGTTCGATCAGGCTTCGCGTAGGCTTCCAGTCCTGGCTCTGGACCGCTACCTGTCCGGCGTAGGAAGAATCCTGGTCCGAGTCGGAGCTGCTCTCCTCCTCTCCCGTGCTCATCTCGTTCATTTTGGCTTTTTTGCCGTCTTTGGAGGCCGACCTGTCCTGCTGGCTCTGGGCCTCTGTGGGGGATTTATGCACGCCACTCCTCTCCAGCCTTCCTTGGACTCTGGAGGCCTGGATGTCATTGACCTCTCTGACCTTGTCTGTGCCGGGCTGTGTTTTTCTGGCCTGCAGTCTTCCGGGGGTCGCGGGACTCTTTGGGGGTTTACACTCTTGATTTTGTGTCACAGGTTTCCGTGCTGGGTTTGCAGCATTTCTGGGGCCTGACACTGGTGCCGTGCCGTTTCCAGGAGCATCATTGCTTTGCACCAGTTTGTTCTGCAGGTTGAGGGGCTGAAGGCCCTGATTGGAGGAGACGTTAGATGGCAAGGACGCCGCTGTTTTAGCACTGGGTATCCGCTGCGCTGTCGTCACAGGGGCCGGAGGCTTCTTTTGTCCATTAGGGGAGCTTAGTGTATGCTGAGTGGTTCCTTGAATGGGGTGTTTGGATGTATTCAGATTCAGCGCTGCTACGCCTTTTGATTTACTAGGAGCTGCTTTTAAATCCAGGCTTGTCCCGCTGCTCATACCGGAGACGGGAAGTTTACTCTCTGTGACATTTCTGCTTTGGCTGGACTTGTTCAGCGGGAGAGAGGAAGGCTGGACCGACGGCCTGCCAGATCCCACGGAGCTCAAGGAGTTTTTAACAGCACCGACCTGGGCGAGGGAGCTTCTGTTCGGACCACCCACCGTATCCCTGGCCGAGCCCCGGTGGAAACCCATGAAGGTAAAGCTGGCCGGGTGAACCGGCTTCTTGATTGCTCCTGGAATATCCGTATCTTTGGCAGTCTTGCGCGGGCCCTTGTTCTGCTGGAACTCCTTCACTTCGGAGGGCAGAGGTTTCCTACTCCGTTTCTTGGGAGGCTCCTGTTTCGCCATGACTATCTGCGCCTTCTTCTGGGGGACAGGATTCAGCTCTCTCGTTCTCACGCTTGGGCTGACTTGTTTAACTTGGCCGCCGTCGTCATCGTCGTCATCATCCGAGGACGACGAGGAAGAGGAGCACGAAGACGAGGAATCGGACGAGGATGACGACGAGCCAGACGAGGAGCTGCTCGACTTTGGAGCTTCAGGCATGTTTTCCTACGTTTTTAATAAGAAGGGAATGTTAGATACTCTGTTCGGGACTAAATCCTGCAAAAAATCCGAATCATCTTTTGAATCAAACTTACAAGGATTTTCCGAGGCCGTCCTCTGGGCCTCTTCCCTCTTTTACGCAGCAGAAGCTCCTTTTCCTGCTCTCTGTAATACGTCAGCAAACATGAAACAAGGAGTCACAATTATTAAGCATATTTCATATTAATATTGTGTGTTTTAAATGTCAACAGAGTTACCACTGCAACAACTACAGCATCGCGTAGCACGGCAAACTTTAAAGTGCGGTACATCTTAACGTAGACACTTACTTCTTGTTGAATGCAGCCAGCAGTCTCGGGTCGAGGATATTTTCTTGGGGCTCCCAGCTGTTGTGTCTGAAATGAGCAGACATGGCGAAACATTAACACACATTTTAGTGTTAATCCAAATCAAAAACTAAAGGTACTCCACAGTTTGAGGAGTGCTTCCAGATTTAGAAAATGACTTTTCAACAGAGTCCATTCATTGAGCAACACAGGGCTCTGTTGTTCTAGCAGCCATAAACTGAGCACAGGCAGTCCCTCACTTTATTTAAAGACGTCTCAGGTGAGCTCAAAACAGGACGAGAACAGAAATCTAATACTCGGGAGATTAAAACAACACTACAGCTAGTGACAGCTTGGCTTTATAGAGATAAACAGACCCGTGTAACCACAAAGTCATAAAACACCAATTAGTAAATAATATCTTAATATGTAGAGTGAAGACCCGTCTGTCCCTGCACTCGTGGTTTGAGAATGATTTAAACAGCTACAAAAACTGTTTATTAAACAGTAATAAGGACTGAGTGGATGACAGATATGTAATCCATAAGGGTAAAAGTTAAAAATCTGATCGATTCTATACATCACACCATACGTGAGGCATCAATCAAACTGCTGACTTTAGGTACTACACCGAATCAGTTTTTTTCACTTCCTTTGTTTCCACAACAAGCACAGTTGTGTTTGTTGAGGAAGGAAGTAAGCGCATTATTTTGGGTCACGGAGGTTACCAACATGAGTGGGAAGTTGTAAAAATACAGAATGAAGATTTTCTTTTTCTTTTTTCCATCAACACAAATAACTTTGTTTTGCAGAGCTTTGTTGGTGGTGCCTGCACACGATGTCAAAGGCTGGCTGTTGCACTGCCGAGTTATTGAATTTGCTCATTGTGGCGTTGTTCTTGTTTGTCTTTCAATCTTATATCTGAATCTGAAGTTTGAGTGTCTGTTAGCTTGATTCCCGAGTGTGGCTGCATCAGTGGCCCCATTCAGTGACTAATAATTTGATAGTGAGCATAAATTGAGGAGAAAATAACTAAATGAGCTAAGTGCAGAAACAAACTGAAAACAGGCCTTTTCAATGATCACACGCATGTCTAATGACCACTCGCTTTATCAGGAGCTGGTGAATGGCCCATTCTGATCTGCAGTCACCAGTGAAATAATCAACCCCCACCCTTTGCGCACACACACACACACACACACACACAAAGGATGTGGTTCTAACAGAAAGCCATGGAGCTGGCAGGCAACAGTGTGCATTGATGGTGGATTACAGCAACAATGTGAAGTGAACAGGGAGGGCAAGTGACAAGAAATGAAGGCGTAGTGGAGATTTACAGGCACAAACATGCACGTATAACACACACTTCGAGTGGAACAGCACAGAGAAATACTTATATATACATTTAAATCAAATATCAAGTAACCATCGTGGATTTAGGATGCCCCAGTCCGAGTCAAAGACAAAAAAAAGATAAAACTTAAAAACGATGAATAAAATCAGCCAAACGTCATAACTAAAATGAATAAGTTGATGTATTAAAAGCTGAATTAGCCCTAAAGTATTTTCTTTGGCTATCCGATAACTTCCAAAACGTAAATATCGAACAAAAGGAAGCAAATGTGTATTGTGTAAAACCCTCAGGTGGAAATAACGGGGTTTCATTTTACTGCTGTTGAAATTTGGATTCTTGTGCTTTTATTTATTTTTTAAAAATAAAAAAAAAAGTTTGGGTTTAGCTAAAAGCAACAAGCGACACGCTGTTGTTGTTTTCATTGTTTCGGCCGGAGCAGCACCACTTGTACTTACTTGGATGACCATCCCCTCCACTTGACGAGAAACTCCAACTTTCCCTGAAAGAAAACCCCCAAAAGAGAAACAGACCGTTTGTAAAATAGGAGAAAAATACGTGGATAAAATCTAACACCGCGGTTTCACAGCGCTGACCTTTCTCATTCGTTTGTTTAAGATGCATTCCGCATCAAAAACCTGCTCTCCCACGGCGCTCAGTTCCTCCATGTCTGCCTTCGCCCTTGCATAAGAATCCTTTATCAAAAGAACAGCGCGGCGCCCGCACGGCGGAATTACGCTGGGACCAAACCGGATGCTCAAGGGCCCGCCTTCAAAATAAAAGAACGCCCGAGCGCCAAAATTCAGCCAGAGGGCTAATTTCAATTTGTTATCCCGCAGGAAAATTAAAGCTGCATGTGTCATTTTCTTTAAAGCATCTAGGCTTATATAACGACACAAACTGCGCTTAACATGAATGCAGAAATATCAAGAAAAAAACAATTAAAACTTATACAGTCAGAATATATAATATTTCATGCCAGGTCTCCCTTGGAAATGAGATTTTTAATCTCAGTGAGATTTTTTTTACCTGGATAAATAAAGGACTAATAAAAAAATAAAATGCACACAAAAATTGATTTCATGATAGAATAGTTTATTCCGTTAATTTTATGCACAAGATTTATTTTAACATGGTTTACACAAGAAACAAACTCAAGCAAGTAGACCAGTTAAATAACCAATTCACGTAATACAAGTTTAAAGGGCAGCATGTTGATTAAAGTATTGTATTTAAATAAGTTCCATACAAGTCTTAAATGTTATGCTAAAAAGAAAAAAAATGAGGGCTCAGCTAATGAGAACTAAACAGCTCTGGCATACATTTTTGTGCAAGACAAATTAAAGTCAAAATCTATATTTGAACTTTTGATATATATAGACAATATAAAAAACCCGGAGGGTTTACATTTATGTTGAAAGTTGCAACCGGAAGTGTTGAGCACCCGTGTTTAACTTGACATTTTTATCCGAGGAGAGGCGGCAACTGATGAGTATGTAGTTCCTCAAAATATGTCACTTGGCAGCCACCGTAGACGTGTATTCACTTCTTTAAATGAAAGTAGAGACGCGATGGCCTTAATATGATGATCGCTACTTTGTTCTCAGCACCTTTTATCTTAATTTAATTGCTCACAGCCTCACCCCAACACCTCGTTTTGCTTTATGGCTTTTATGTTTATTTAGTACATAAAAGTAATATAACGTTACGGTAATGGTCTCAGATGTTTATATTCCAGTGTCCCAACACAGCACTGCTTATGGATGTTTATTCCCATTTAATTACAGCAGATTTGAAAAAGACCTAAATGTTCTTCATTCATGCATAAACCAGGGCATCTCCAGTTAAACTTGATCCTTCTCTTGTCACTTTGTATTATTTGAAAATAGCTAAAATAATAATTTACACTCTGCACTTTGGGTTCTAATGCAATTTGCCATGAAAGAGAATCATGCAGAAGGTCCACCCACAGGGAGCTGCTTTTAAATCTCTCTTCATTATTGTGATGTTCAAAATGAAGTTTGATGTGCGTCTTCTTTTTCCGGAAGATCTCTCAAACTTCCTGATCTGAAACACAGAAGTAAAGAAATTTTACTTGGCTCGGACAGTCTCGGTCGTTGTGTCCTTGGGCAAGACACTTCACCCGTTTCTTACTGGTGGTGGTCAGAGGGCCCGGTGGCGCCAGTGTCCGGCAGCCTCGCCTCTGTCAGTGCGCCCCAGGGTGGCTGTGGCTACAATGTAGCTTGCCATCACCAATGGGTGGATGACTGGATGTAAAGCGCTTTGGGGTCCTTAGGGACTAGTAACGCGCTATACAAATACAGGCCATTTACCATATAGATTTTTATTTCTCTTGGATGTATAACAGTTTTGAATGAAGAAGTCATTACCTCTTTGTCTTGCGTTTCTGCTTGAGTAGTCGTTGGACCACTGCTGCTGCACACACTATGACAAGAAATCCAGCTACCGCAGCCAGTCCAGTGAAGGCGTTTTTCATGTACTTCCTGTGTGAACTACTTATAGCTGAAAGAAGAAAGAAAAACAAAAAATTCACACATTGAAGATTAAATTTTTTATGAAGCCTTTTGCTTTAATATTTCTGTACTGACATAAAAAATGTTAGTGTTATTTAATTGTATCGATTTTTATTTGCTTTCAGAGCTCAAAGACGACCCGGTCATGGAGCTTGGAAAAGAAAGCGCCTGGACTTCTTTAAGTTTCTTCTTCAGTCATAAGACCATATGCTGAAGAGACCCAGGTATTTAAGCCCTAGTGGGAGCTGTCTCTTATGGAGGGTCGTTGACCCACTATTGATTATGTGCCTCATCACATGGTGTGAAAAACGGTGTGGGCCAATATCCTTAGATTTGTTCTATAACTTTAGTTTTGGTGACAGTTTGAGCAACAGAAGTACTTGGGTAGAATTAAATTGACAGTATACTGTTATGTTTACCACATATTATAACTTTCGTATTTGTGTGTTTATATCTGCATGTCTTGCTAGCTTGATTTGTCTGACTGTGTCTTGTTTTCTTGCTAGTTCAGTGATGACTTTGTGCTGTACAAATGTGAGAGTTAAATATGGCTCTGTTATATATTTCATAAAAGCCAGCAGGCAAAGGTGTCTAAGAAGAGATCGGTGCATATTAATGGCTGTCCAGCATAACAGTTATCTGTGTGGTGACCAGTCTAGGGGTGTGGCTAAAGGGGGGAGGGGCCTGCAGTGGTAAGGACTGAAGAAAGTGTTTGTCAGGGAACAACAGTGTCGTCCTGCTCAATCTGTTATTGTAAATATAAAATCACTGATATAATGAAAATTCCTGAGTTTTCATAGACAGTCTGACAAGTTTTGGGTCGGCCCAAGTGGTGGGAAAAATCCTATTATGTCAAACAAGTAATATTGTTATTTATTTTTAATATTAACCTAATTTTTAATAGAAATAACAATAATAAAAATTGAATAAAAGAAATGGCACATAGTGCATCCTGACCTGATGACTTCATTATTACATCACACATTAAAGTAAGCGAGCCAGTCAGCTTTTAGTGTTTGTGACCACTGAAAAAAATATGTGATCATATCGATAACATTTAGTATCTTACCTTAGTTTGATGACACCAGATAGTAGACACACCAACATGTGAATAATTGAAAAATTATTATTATTATTTAGATCAGAGGTGGGTTGTACTAACTAAATAATATCTGGTTTTGATATAAGCATTTCTTCGCCTTGTTACATCAGCAAGATGATACATGTTTGAGATTCACTTTGACTTAACACATCAATGAGTCATCAGTGAGTTGTTCTGGCTGACATATTCATTTATTACTATGTAGTGTATTCTGACTCACTCCCACATTTGCCATTTTTCCAGTCAGATGCTCAATAAAACACCAAATGTGTATTAAATCAACAAATTAACCAGTTAATTCTTTCCTTCTGTTTTGAGAGCCAAATCAAAGGATACATTTGTTACCTGTATTAATGTTTTAGTATTCATCAGCAACCATTGGGTCTTGGGCTGAAGATATCAAATGACTGAAAAGCACAAAAGCAGTAGTAAGGTGCCCATTTCTGCTGTTTTTATGAAGATTAGATTATTTTTGTGAACTTTTCTACTTTTCTTTACTTTCATATATGAGCTCTTTAAACTTCATTGGAGGAAAACAATGTTTCCAAACTCGCCTCGAGAACACCAGATGTAATTTGTAGTTGTAACCTATAGCAACCCTACATCTGATTTGGACACAACTAAAGTCAGAAATGATGGATGATCGGCCCAATAATGAAGGAGCAGGTGTTGGAGCGACACACTTTCAGTGCCACGGGGAGAGACTCATTAGTCTGATATAAACTCACCTCGAGCAGCAGTGCTAGTAACCAGCATGTGTTTGGTGGCGTCGAGATGGCCGTCATTGACCTCCGGCTCGATGCCCAGGATGTGACACATCAAGGGGTAGATGTTCACTGTCTCAAAGGGCCCCACCTTTAGGTTTTTGTGAAACGCTGGACCCACTGCCCTGAAGAAAGGCTTCATGTCCATCGCTTGGTTGTCATAGCCATGCTCTCCCTTGTTGAATTGAACTGGGAAATACTGCAAGGACAGGATGGATAACATAACTCTCTTGACCCAGTTTGATAGATTCAATTAGAATCTAACTTTCAAAAGGTAGTCAAATAAAATAAAACCTCAACAGACGTCCACATCTTGGTCTACTCTCAGTCAGTCAGCAGAGGGAGGTATTGACCAAGCCAAAGCGGATTGTCTACATTGTGCAATAAAAGCCCTTTCACCCTTTGTGACTGCTGCCAGCCAGTGATAATGCCTAAATGAGAATGTTAATCCAACTCGAAAATGTTCATTTTCATGAAATACTTTAAAGATTTAAAATGGTTTCATAATTAAATGTTATATATAGTAGTTTTCCAACACATTTCCAGAATTCAGAATACACAGTTGTCTTTATGTTATGTAACCATCTCGACATTTTTTTCCTTCTCTTGGATCAAACTAAAATGAGTATATAAAAAAAATGGAGGGAACGAAGAGCCAAATTTCCAGTCCCAACATACAGACCTGGGATTTAACACATTTTGTCACTGGATTAAAAAAAAAACTATTTTCCTCTTTTTCAGGGTTTTTAGGACATTCCACAATTTTAAAATTTCCTCTTTTAAATTAAGTTGTGATTTAATGGTTCTCAGTACTGATGGATACATTCGCTTGCAAAGTTGCTGCACAGCAGAGTGACTGAGTGAGTGTAGAGCCAAATGAAAATGCTAATTTTGAATTTTGAGGCATGAATAGCTTCATGAAGCATTTGAGAGCGTACTGCATGTCATCAGCAAGGCCTGGATTATCCTGAGGACGTGCAAATGCACTTGATTAAAATTGTAATGTACTAAGATTAGAATTTAACTCCTTGCGTCTGGCTGAAAAGAGCCCAGTTTAAGTATTTTCAATGAGCAGAATTTAAGTAATTTAATTATTTCTGTAGTCAAGAAATGAGGAAATTTGTAGAAAAAAGCCCAGATGGCATGTACAGATAATTAATCTGGCTCTTTATCGCTATAGAAGTGCTTGTCATTTAGAATCCTTATGACCACCTACGTAGGTCATAATCACATAAATTGCCTGGTTGTTAATAAGTTACAACAAGAAGTGCGAATGTTTGCCAAAGCTGCACTTTGCAGTTTATTATGTTGCATGAGAACAAATGTCAGCTCTCTATGTTGAGGGTGAATGAAAGAGAGAGGAACTGATAAGACTTCATCGATTCAGATTCCGTTGTCGATATCATTTATCGATTTTAATTGCGTCTCGTTAGCTTTGCTTTGATAGCGTAGCAGTTATAGCAAAGACATTTTGTGCAAATCAATTTTGTGCTGTTGGAGAAACTTCCCCCTTTTTGTTGTGACCGCTGTATGGGTCATTACTCAAAAGTAATTATTACATATATACATTTTTCTTAAAAGTAAGGACGTTACTTAAGTCCTCCAAGGAGACAGTAATTCATTATCCTACTCGTTAGGTTACTTTCATGTTACTCTGTAAAATAGCTGAAACACACGTTCATAATTACATTTCATAATTTAAACCTACAGGCTGCTGTAAAACTATAAAACTAGCTAGAATTGCTACCACACTTTTTGTGGTTGTAAACTTTCTCGAGTCACTGGAATCCTATGAAATGACCATATTGTTGCAGCTTTGTAAAGGCCGTTGCTTTTCATGCACCGGCTTAGATAAATAAGTAGGAGTTTATTAGTTCTAGTTTGGTTGTGTTTGCTATTATTAATATGCATGGTTACTGTTGTAAAGCAGCATGCTGTAACGTCAACCTTGATGATTTCTTGACTCTGAGCAAGTGGTTTTAACGTCTTGACATCCCCGAGGTCACCAGCGACCAATCTAGGGTTAGGGTTCAGTTTTCTTTTAGCCCCATGTTAAACAAATTATTTCTCATATATTTTGGCATTGCATTTTTTTCTGTTTGGTGACCCAAACAGGCAGTAATTCTGTACAAAGGGTTAATGTTAACCAAACTGCTCATTTTAACCTCGACCCTGATCCTCATACCTTTGACTCGGGGGATGTTCAGAGTCTCTGAAGCTAACCATCAAAGTGCAAAAGACTAAGGTCTAAACACAATCAAAACTATCATCTCCTGGCTGATAAACCTATAACTTTACCCTCCACTTCTCCAACTTGTGGACTTTCGAGCTTGTTATCTCTCTGAGGGAAATATTGCTGCGTACAGTTGTACCACACAGCAGCTGCTGACAAAAATGGCACTATGTGATGCCCTGGCATGAGTAAATGTTAGATTTGGCACGTATGATTGCTGCTGATGATCTTGTCTGACAGCTTGTCAGGTGAGAGTGTGAAAAACACAATTGAGCATCCGTCAACGTACCCCGTTGATTACATATCCAGGGTCGGCCCATAAAACAATGGGGAGGATGCGATTGTTTTTAGTAAAGCGAAGGTGCTCTGGCACGTCCTCCTTCTTGTACACGTGGAGATGTGGATGAGCCCCTTTCAAGGCATTGTACACCGCCTCCAGCCTCCCTGGCTTGGGCAACAGCATCCCGGAAGGTCCGTAGTCCACCAAGTGGAAGGACAGGTCCCCAAATGAAAAGCCTGGGATCTTTGACAGGGTGATTTCCTCCACCAGACCATTACGATACACGGTGGTCATGCCGTGGTCTGCCGTGATGATGATGTTAAGGCGGTGAGTCAGCCCGTGTCGCTCAGCTGATTGCCGAATATAGCCCACTGTTCGGTCCACTTGTTTCACCATCTCTCTACGTTCATTCGAGTCCGGACCGTATCTGTGGCCTGTACCGTCAGGCTCGCCAAAGTAGAAGGAAACAAAGTCCATGTCCTGGTCTCTGAACCAGCTCATCACTTTATCTGTGTTTTCTTGCCAAGCGGTCTCGTTCTTGTAGTTGTAAAGCTGCGGCTCCACTTCCTGCAGCATAGCAACCTGTCCCTGGTAACTGGAAGCTGTGCCAGGAAAGTGAAGAGAGCCAGCTTTTAGGCCCTGGAAGGTTAGAAAAAAACAAGGCCGCATTAACATAAACATGACATATGCACTTGACACGCTGACAAGTATGTGAAAGCTACATCTGTTCGTACTGTGGGTCAACATGCTAGGAAAGCACATCAGTAATAGCCGGATTTTGATTAATTTTCTTAAACCTACAGCTTAACCTTTGAAGCAAACTTAGAGCAGCTGTCATTTGCATGCCGTTAACATCTACGCCTGCAGAATTATTTGCAGTCTAACTGCGGTGATCTTCCTGAAATCATTCAGCGAGCCTTCAGAGGTGTTTTGTCAAGAGAAATGGTTTCTATTTCTGTAAACAGCAAAACAGTCTCTCACAGTGATGAGATGGAAATTGTGCTGCGCAGACCTGTCTCTGTGCTGTGATCCAGATAGGCAGAGTGCCATTGTCCCACCACTGATTCACAAACTGACTCTGATAGTAAGACTTCTTCTCTCCGGTGGTTGTGTTGAAAAACATGTTGTGGATTACCCCGTGATTCTCGATGTAGCGGCCTGCAGAAGAGAATCGCTGTCAGTCGGCTTGCTCTCATTATTCATAGCGTGACACATTCACATTAAAAATTCTATCAACTTAACGGGCTGAGTGGCATGACGCTTTTGGACAAGGTCTTACGACCAACTTCGGAGATTAGAGGAATTTAATTTCAAGGAAGTTAAATTTCTTTTAGCAGGCGCTGATGATTCGAGAGTCAAAATAAAAAAAAAAAAAAAATAGCAGAGAATTCTTCCCTCAGTCATCCAAGCATAATCATCTTACTCAGCTATAAAAGCCGTTGGACCCTGGGACATTCAATTACAACTAATTCCTTTTTCCTGTGGCTTTTTCAATACTTGCAAAGTAAACTCAGAGCGGTTACTACTCTGTCATGATATGCAGATCCCCTGCCAAGTAGATGCGCTGCAGTAAAAACGAAACTCTTTACCTGTCAAGAGGGTGAAGTGTGTCGGACTGGTGATGGTGAGGTACGGAGGGGTGACATACTGGGCTTTGACGCCGTCCTCGGCCATTTGGTCGAGGTTCGGCGTGTCCACGTCGCGGTCGTAATCCCACCGGAAACCATCGAATGAGATCAGCAGCACCTTCTGTCTCTCGTTGTTTACCGGCACTCCGAGGACCGATGAGGCCCAGAGGACGCAGAGACTCGCGGTCCACAGCATGGTGAACTCTGTCGCTCAGCTAAAATCTGATTTACAAAAGGAAAGCAACCTCATGAGGTTTGTCAATCCAGTAACTTCTGGGCAAAGTTTCCCCAACTTATCTTATCTCAGTGATTGAAGCGACCTAATCTTTTCTGCATGATGTTTATGGGCTGGCTTTATGGCAGCGAGTTGTGTTCTCAGAGAAGTTCCCCAGTTTTCCTCTTGAGGAACTGCAGTAAAGCAGATTAATCTCTCCAGGCCTCACGGCTGTTTGTTTTCCCCCTAACTCGCTTGTTGATGTTGTCTTTCTGTTTGTCTGCCTGCCCGTCTGTGTGTTGGAGTTTCTTGTGAATCACTGATAATGGGGGAATGACACTTTGATGGGTTTCACCTTGAGTTGGGATGGTGCATGATTGATCTGACACCAAGAAAATAAAGAGGAGAATGAGAGTATATATACTCGTCAGATAGCAGGAGACTCAAGGGAAGAAAAGACCCTAATAGACATATTCATTTTAATAACTCTAATGTTTAAATAGCTCCAGGATATTGTTATAAGGTCTTTAGAAATCCACATAGATTTCTTTCAGCAATGACCATGAGGGTGGACAAACTGTTAAAAAAATGAACAGAAGCCTCCTCGGCGCTTTAGTTCGGATCATACCCGGTGTCCCCGTCCAAACGTTGTATCTATAACTGTGATGTAACCTTATCGACGTCCATCAAATTGCTAGACAAGCTAACTCTTCAAATTTGTTCTTTATTGTGTGTGTCCTTGACAGAGGTTCAAGGGAATAGTCTAATCTTTATGGAGATAAGGGATAACATTCATCAGCTTTCATTTACCTTATTCATATGCATTAGCTTTCTCATATTAACTCTATCTGCTTGCCGTCCCCTGTCAGCAAGATTTGGATGAGTGTTTTGGACTGCTGAGACTGGGGAAAGTCTCAGATCTCTGCTATGAGAACTTTATCAAACACACACACCCTGAACTTGGTGGGCGAGCAAACTTCATCTGACCCTCTCAGTCCTGTATAGAATTTCCGTGGGGATCTTCACATTTTCTTGAAGAGAAAAAGTGGTTTTTTTTGCCTTTAGCACTCCCTGCTGCCCATACGCAACCATGCAGAACACCTCCCCCAGACACAAGGCCGAATCAAATGCACTCGTTGAGTCACAGCAAAAGCAGTAACAGTACACAGAATAAGACCATGGCATTTCTCAGGGTTGGAGCATGACTTTCTTTTAGCAATGTTCATATGTTCATGTGAATTTTGACTTTTGTTTAACTTTTATATCACTTTCCCATCCTTAGGAAATCTTAGATAATGAAAAGTACATATTACAAATTCCTGAATATGTCACCATAACCCCAACCCCCAAATTCTTAAAAGTCAGCTTGTCTTCGGGCATTAAAACGTGGTTCGTTTTTTTAAGTTTAGGACAACTTAACTGAAGGGAAAAACTCCCACATGCTGTCTCACACCGCTGCTGTATTTTATTGGATGTGTCACTCTGAGCAATTTCACTCTGTACACAAAAAAACATCACAGAGCTGTAAATGCAGCACATAAGGATACATCACCCAATCAGATGGACGTGAATCAAATAAGAAACAAACAAATCATCCCCAAACTATTTTTTGGTGCAGAAAAATGCTTCAACAACATGTTATACATGTTATCACAGACTCAAAATCATTAGGCACATTGGGTAGATGGATTAGATTAGATATTGCAGCTAATGTGCATTTTTTTCTGCAGCTCAGAAATAATGGTGCCATTGTATAAAATGTCCGGTTGTGTGGTCCCATGTGCACATGCAGCTAATGCTTGCAGTTGTGTTATTTTTTCATTTCCATGCACAAACGAAACCCATTCCCTCAGAGATGTTTAGATCTCTGCATTTTCTTGTAATTGTCAGGTTGAAAAGTCAACAACTCATTTCACAAACAAGATATCTGTTAAAACATTTGAAATTCTCGAAGTGCTACAAAATGTTGACTTTTAAATCAGAATTGCTAATGAAAGTGGAGTGAGCTCCACATATAAAATACATAAACTCAACCAGTGCTCTCTTTTATAAGTGAAAATAAATTCTTAACTGCATCTGTATTCTGCTCACTTTTGGGTTTGAATGGCAAGCTGTTTCTTTCCCTGCTGTGACTGGAAGTAGACCATCAAGTTCATGCCAGCGTGCCGAGATCGATGTGTTTTGAATGGTGAGCAAACAAACTTGTAATGCATGAATGGCTTATTATCAGGTTACGTGAAATTAAGTCCAAGCGTAAAGTTGAAACTGCAGGAAAAAGCCCAGTGGAGGTCCACTGTGTTGTTACGTTTCTCACTCAGCTACAAATACAGCACTTTAATACAACATAACATTAACGTTGTTAATTGGAGTGATGATGGAGAATATTAATCAGATTTGTCCTGTTTACTGTTTATTGGGGAACTGAAATGGTTGATAATCTCCGTAGTTCAGAGCCTGAACTGCAAGCCTATGCAACACATGCTTTTTCCATGTTTACATTTAAACACTTTACCAAGACTTTGTGCATTTGATGGTGGACATTTGCATATTTATATTAAAATGTATTGCTCATTTTACTTGAACCAGTAAAATAAGCAGCAGACAAATGCACTCATGTGTACATACGAGATGAAACGAGCAGCAACCGAAGCAGGGATGGGAACTGATAAGAATTTAGCTACGGTTTTCCGATTTATTGATATCACTTGTCGATTCCCGTTGGCTCTGCTTTAAGAGTCACCACCATCTCTAAGCAGCAATAAGGACATTACATTCTTGCAAATTATGTGCATGCGGTGTGGTCAAGTGTCAGGGGACAATAGCTGCAGTTACAGAGGAGGGAAAACGACCTTTGGCCCTGACCATTGTGCTAAACCCTTCATGGCCTCGGTCGTTTATTGTGGTCCATATCAAATGTATACTACTGGATAACTGCTTGTGATTGACAAGTTGTTTACACAGTCATATCCAATCCTTGCTTATCAGTAAAATAGCTGCTTTTAGCTCTTATGTACAGTGTAATGCTCCTCCTGCTGCCGAAGCAAATATACACAGACGGTCTTTGAAGGGAAGTGAAACTAAGTGTTAAAAACAATGAAAATGTTCCATTGCAGCTATTCTGCTTTTCCATGTGCGTTTTTGACCTTTGTTTTCTTTTTTCTTCTTCGTCTTCGATGTATTTGTGGTGAACTGAACTATTTCTTCCTTTCCTGTTTCTTTGTCAACCAATAAGCATTTTATCTATGAAAAGCGACACAACCGCTGGCTCAGCACTCTTGGTTTTTTTTGAAGTACCGCATGCTAGCATGTCTGCTGTGGTTGCAATAATACCACTAATGCTTCCTTCTGCATGGCTAAAGAGCAAAGAGATACCAGTCTGGGACCATAAATCCAACATTAAACATGTTGTTTTGACACTTCCATTTTTCTTTGTCATGCACCAGCTACAAGGGGTAAGTGCAAATGTCCACCCAGTGTCCAAATTCCCCAGACCTCAATCAGACCAAACATCCTTTGGAAGCACCTGAACAAGAGTCCAAAGCTGGGGGGGCCACCACCACGACTTATATTAGGTAGGTAGTTTTAATATTGCGGTACACAGTATTAGGCATGTTGTGATGTGTGCTGAAGCATTGCGTATCAGGCCAGCAGCCTCCAGTAGTTTCTCATGGAAACAGCCTTATCAGAGAAACAGGCTAGATTTTAGTAGAGGGACTGGATGTGAAGGGGGGTGGCAGCTCCTGGTGCAGCAGAATAATAACCGTGGTGCTACAAGGAGAGGAATCTTTCACACCTGTCAGGCAGCCATGCTGAAACTGAATAAGGCAGAGCAAGGTTTGTGTTTATATGTGTATTTGTGCGTGTGTGTGCGTATGTTTTTTAAATGTAGCTGTGTAATGTTACCGATGTTGTACGGTGTTTTCTCACAAATGGTCAACATGTAATGACAGCAGAGGGCTCAGACACAGAGGTTCACAGCGAGGTGAAGACGCATTCAACGCTCCTTTTAAAATAATCACAATAATAATAAAAATTCAACCATTTTCATTCAAATTCAATATCCTTTTGGTTGCCATTAACTATCTAATGTCCATGTCAGCTCTTTGTCAAACTGAATTGACGTGTACACGCTGACCTTGAGTGCCCATATGAATATTTGGACAAAGCGTATGCGAATGCTGCTCCTGTTTTGTGTGGTGACATTGATTTGATGAAAGTGAGATTAACATTTAGAGAGGGTGGCAGTCATTTCCGCCTGAATAACACAGTACACATACCATACAGTATGAAAATTGAACAGCAGGAATCTGACAACAAGTATTACTATAATATATTGGTGCTTCCTTCAACAGGCCACTAGCATGTAATTATTATCTCTTCAGTCACCAGTAAGCCAAATCTATCAGCTGTGAATCTACAGCATATCGGCCTTGCTCTTCACTAATAATTCCCCTTTCGCTCTCATGGACAGCCTGCTAAGTAAACATGTTCTTTTTCGATTTGTTGCACGCAGAGGTTGTCACCAACGGCTCTTTAGTCGCACATCAGAATGTGCAGGAGTTAGAATGAGGGCGTCTAAACAAATATGTAAATGTAAATGCCAATATTTGAAATTGCAGTTTTGTATATTCCCTTTTTTTTGCTGATATAAAAGTATGATCACACTTATTCACATTTTATTTAAATCCAGACAAATTTCACAATTTTAAGGAAATTACTTTTTAAGGCTCAATCTACCTCAGGGTACTTTTGTAATTCTTGCCCATAGAATATCATCAGACGTGTATAACCTGAGGAAACCTTGATGCTCCATGGATGTTTACCAAGACTACATAAAGTACAGTCTGAAAATCAGAAATATGTAAATGTAGCATTATGAACAATCCCTACTTTGACCATCGTTGGAACCAACCAGCGGATCTACACCATCGCAACAATGATCCCTCGAGATGCTTAACCAAAAGATGAGCAATGGCCACAAAGAACAGTACCCTCCAAACCAGGGAGATTTTTGTCTATGTTATTTCTACATAAATGCTTTCTATCTAACATTCACACACATTCAAAGACAGCCTTGGCCAGTCACCTGAAGAGGTACAGAAGTCAGTAGAATAAACCAGATGTTCCCCATTGAACCATCCAAGGTGTCCTCTGTGTGGCAGGTAGAGCACACGTTGGCCATTCCCACCAAGGTTGGAGTTGGCGTAATACTGGAAGAGCATATGGGAGAAGAGTGTAACACATAACAGCAATGCTCATTGGCTAGTGGATCTAAGAACAGACCACAACAGGAACAGGATCTAGCAACCCAACAAGAAAGTGTCATACATGAAGAGCTGGACAGTGCCAGGTCCTCATGTGAGTCACGCCTACTGGTTAAAGAAATTAAATGTACTCCATGAGTGCCTGGCAGCAGAACTTAACCAGCTGCTAATGGATGATGCACCCAGAATGACTAACCGATGCCTGCACAGCACAGACCCAGAAGGGGGTCATTGCTATCCAACTACAGGCCAAAAACCTGCCTTAGCACAACATGGAAGCGACAGAATAGAGCAAAGGTCAACCAGCTCCGCTACATGGATGACATCAAGCTGTATGCCAGGAGTGACTGAAACATTGATTCACTGATATGTACCACTAGGATCTACAGCAGTGACACTGGAATGTCATTTTGACTGTAGAAGTGTAGTTGGATGGTAGCAAAGCGAGGAAAGGTAGTCAGAACTCAGGGTATTGTACTACCAGAAGACGAGATTCCAGATACTGACGATGGCTAAAAGCACTTTGGAATCCCAGATGTGAATGGGAGCGATAAATATGTGACTAGGAAAGCTGAAACCACTTAATTCTATCCAGAGAATAAGGCATGTTCTGAAGAATCAGCTGAATGGGAAGTTCAGTATCTGGGCAATTGACACCTAGGGACAGATACCCTGCTGAGATGATGAACTTGCAAAAGGTGGCGATAAAATCCAAGGCATCAGTGCACGGAGGGTTTCATCCCAAGTACAGAACCCTGAGAATGACAGAGGTAACATCCTGTGGGACTAACAGATACATATGGACAACCAGGTGGTGGCTAGCCAACCGAACACAGTGGTGGTGGACAAGCAAAGAAGGCTGTAGTGGTCGATGTAGCTATACTGAATGATAGCAACATCAGGAAAAAGGACGCAGCTTGAGAAATACCAAGAGCTGAGAGAGGAGAGAGAGAGATGTGGAGGGTGAAGGTAACAGTGGTCCCTGAGTTAATCAGAGGAGGCAGTAACCCCAGCTGTTGGTACTTTACTGTAGTTAATCAGGAAATTTGTTTACCTAGATCAGGGGTGGGCAACTCCAGGCCTCGAGGGCCGGTGTCCCTGCAGGTTTTAGATGCATCCTTGAACCAACACAGCTGATTTAAATGGCTAAATTAGCTCCTCAACATGTCCTGAAGTTCTCCAGAGGCCTGGTAACAAACTAATCATGTGATTCAGGTGTGTTGACCCAAGGTGACATCTAAAACCTGCAGGACACCGGCCCTCGAGGCCTGGAATTGCCCACCCCCTGACCTAGATTATCCCTTTGAAGTCTGAACCATTTTACAGAAATTCACATTTTTGTAAAATTGAGTTTTTATTGAACCTTCTGACAATTTTTTTTAAATACTCATTTACATATGACTTTTACTTTAAATTATATTTGTTATATCAGACCAACCGGCCTCAATCAGTCTGACTCTGCCCCCACCTCTCCCTCCCACTGTCATTTGGCATCAGATTCCCACAGTAGTGGGCTGCATTCTCAGCCCCCTACTGTAGGCCATGTACACACATGCCTCCACACCAACCCACCCAACCACTGTCATCGTCAAGTATGCCGATGACTCCACCGTGGTTAGGCTCATCTCTGATGGAGCTGAGAGCGTACAGGGTGGAGGTAGAGATCTGAAGCTGAGCGTCCTTAAAACCAAAGAACTCATAAGCGACTTCACAAGGCGCCCACCACCTGTTTGACCCTTCCACTCAGCGCCTCAGGTCAATCAGGTCCCACACCTCCAGACTCACAAATAGCTTCTTCCCCTGGGCCATTCGGTCTGTTAACAAGCACTATCCCCACACCCCGCCCCTGCCCACCCACCTCACCAATCTGACCAATCTGAGCCATGATCTGAATAACGCCCATCACTCGGGCCACTCACACGCGGACTCTATTCAGATCAAGTCTTTGCACTACTGCCAAGAACTTTGCAGCTTGTTCTCCAATGTGTGTCTTTGTCTTATTTTTGTATATATTCTAATTTTTACTACTATTTATATTATATTCCAGCACAGTTGGTATGGAGCACCCACAATTACGTTGTACATTTACAACATGATGATGTAGAAGTCTCAAAAATAAAAATACCCCTCACTTATCTAATAAACGTGACTTTGGCTTTAAACAGTTCAAATGCAGTGTTGTGTGTCTGCGTTGTTTAGTGTCTTTCCATAATGTTCAAGTAGGCAAAAAGGTTTTTTAAGGATATACACAAAAGGTGTGAAAACTTGAATTCAGGAGATGTGTGTTGATAATTAAAACCATAAAATTAGAAGTATTCAATTAATGTCTTTATTTTCAAGTCCCACAGAAAGACCAACAGTGATAGTGAACTGACCCTATTAACAAGTGTTGTTTGTGTATCCAAAGCCTGTTAGCTTATTCCTTTGTGACACAGCGCTCCATTGTTTTTCAAAAACTATTAAAACCACATCAGTGAGTCACACAGCTGCACAGGCTGACATGTTCTTTCATTATCATCAACACACACGCTTTAGCTTACTTTGACTCAAACCCACACACACACAGGCCTTCTGCTTCAGATTTCCACTAGAGCACCAAATACAATTGGAATTAGTCCCAGTAAATACACTACTTCTCACTGTTGGAGTAAACAACAATTACTGAGCCTTTAAAAAATAAACACAGTTTAATTGCAAAAGATTTAAAGAACTTGGAGAAATGTTGGGATAAAACTAGCATCTTCTTTGTTTAGAATTTAGGAAAAATATGGAATAATACCACTCTTCATCAGGTCAAACAGTAGTGCCACTTTAAGGCCCAAATGAGAAGAGAGAGCATCTCTGAACCTCAAAGCAAATGGTCTACAACAGCAGAAGGCCACACCGGGTCCCATGCCCATCAGCTAAAAACACAAAATTAGACAATGGGAGATTGGAAAAGTGTTGCCTCATCTAATAAATTAAAATTTCTGCTGCAAAATTCAGATGGTAGGGTCAGAATTTGGCACAAAAGCATGCATCCATCCTGCTTTTTATTAAAAGTTCAGGCTGTTGTTAGTGGTGTAGTGGTGTGGCAATATTTTCTTGGCACTCACTGGGCCCCTTTATTTTTTTTTATTACTAAGTTAATATACTGTGTTGTGTTGTTTGTGTTGCATTGTGTTATATGTAGTGCTGATGTAGGACAGTTTTCCAATTTCATTGTACCATTCTACTATATATGACTGTGCAATGACAATAAAGAGTTATCTATCTTTATACCAACCGGGCATCATTTCAGTGCCACAGCTAGCCTGACTATTGTTGCTGACCATGTCCGTCCTTTTATGACCACCGTGCATCCACCGTCTGATGGCTGCCTCTAGCAGGATAACACACAGTGTCACTGGTGATCGCTGTGCTCAAATGACCTCCGCACTCAGCAGATCCCTATTCGGTAGAGCATTCTTTGGGATGCAGTGGAGAGAGAGATTCCCAACAAATCTGCAGCAGAGTCTCTAAGGAAAGTTTGACAGGTCTTGTTGTCTCGAAGACATGACGAACTAAGGTGATTTTGAAGCAAACCCCATATTAAACAGTACCAAAGTAGCTCGTGAGCCTATATGTATTTAACAGACTTTCCTAATCCATAAAACACATGCTTTTCATATTCAGAGGGGCCAGCAGCGATGAGCAAACTTCACAGTATGCAGAAGGTAGTAATTGGCCATTATTACACTGAAATATCTCTAACTCTCCATGTGTAGCATGTGTGTGACACAGAGAGAGGGAGAATGAAGGTGAGAGAATGAGTAAGAGCTGGGAGCAGAGTGGAGGAGGCTCAGGCTTGTGGAGGCAGCTAGGCTGATTTGCAGCTTCATTCCAGCGCGTGGGCCCTTTCAGGCTCTGTTGCCTGTAACAGGTTGACGTGATAAACTCTGTAGCTGAGCCAGTCAGATGTGGCACATTGAAGGCACCCTCCTCCTCTCGCCTTTCCCCCTGGCCTGGTGTCTCATTGTGGCGCTGTGGGGCTCCAGTGTGCTGGCGTTACACTTTCACACAGCAGTAATTGATTTCTTTAATTTGCTTCAAGAGAAACTGTTGTCAGCCAACCAAGCAGGCATTTTTCAGGCCACTTTAATTAAATGCCAGGTCTTTAGGTGTGATATGAAATTCGTTTGGCTCCTCTGATCTTCTACTCCTCAGACAATTCATTAACATTTTCATTTCTGCCTTTATGTTTTACACAAAGCTTCAAAAAAGTAGCTCATCAGTGACATTTTCGTTTCTCACGCTGTACATTCAATCACTTATTTAAGTGCATTTAAACTAGAGATTAAGTGCAGTGTAGCTGTTTCACGTGCGATAATACTGAGTTTGTAGAGCCTCAGTCAGCCAAGAAATTCGAGAGAATAATAAAGCAGGCCTGCGAGTATAGAATTAACTGCATTCGATGCCAAATCAAGATTCGAGTGTGTGTTTGTCAACGCCTTCCTTCACTCTGGCACCTTGCAGCTACACTTATTCCATGTTTGTCATCCTGACGACCTTTGTCTCTTTCACAAATGTCTAAAGTGTCATTAGGGCTTCGATAGTATCAAATCTGCGTTACAGCTCACATGTAATACCTGGTGAAGCAACACTGGGCAGGTGTTATGTTCAGTCTAAAGCAGGAGAACCATTTATTTCAGCTATAATAGCAGGGCAGCAGGCACACCTCCCTAATAATATCCTGATGCCTCCCCACTCGCTCTGACTCAGAGATCTTCTGAAAGGCCCCTCTCCACTCATCCTCTCAGAGTGGCCTTCCTCTCATGGAGATGAACAGCAGCTGCCTCTTCCTACCTCCCACCATACGTCAACACATCAGCACCACTCTGCCTGGCTGCCTTCAAACGCCCAAAAATACGAGGCCCACTAAACCCGAAAGCACAGCCTTGCCGCAGTTCACGTAACAATAGCTGATGTGTGTTGACAAAAATATTTCTGCTATCAAATTGTGTGTGATAGTTTGGGAATTGAGTGGAAAATCCATACGGAATGTATGATATCTGGTTTTCACACTTTTAAATCGCAAGTATGAAAGTTCTGTCTATATCAAGATGACTCTGATTTATATTATATTTAGTATTGTGAAGTCATTGGGTACTCAGAGGGCCAACATCTGTTTTGTTTTGGGGGGCAGACAAGCTGAATAATAAATAATTGAATTGTTATCTTACTTCTTATTGTTGAATTTAAAAAAAAAAAAAGGCACAAAAACATCATATGTGCTACAGTCACCATGTGGTACGGGGTAGCTGCAGACACGAACATTGGAAAGATTCCCAGATTTGAACTCACAAGATCAATAACTTATAAGCAAAATGTTGTTAGAATACAAACAATGGCTCCCTCCAACCACGGCAAAGTAGACACAGAGCTAAAATCTAATTTTCATCAACTCAACCATCTACACAGTGCAGCAGTGAAAAGAGATACTGCTGCTACAATAAAAAAGAAAACAATCTGTAAAGACTTTTGTGTGCAGTTTATTGTCACTGGAATTACTTCACGCGTCAGTGGTCTGCTCTTGGTCCTTCTACAACACTTAATTTGGGGGAAAAAAAAGCTTTTGGCAAGAAGACAAGCATACAGTGTTTCTACACTCATCCTGCTGGAGAAGTTTTCCTGAGATATTATTAATCCGAGGATAACATATTCTTTTTAACGTAAGGTTTTTCTGTTGGATAAGTGAAATGTGAAATACTGTAATGCATCAAACACGTGCTTGTGCATCTTTATTTATTAATCATATAGCCACACTCTGAGCTGTCAGGCTCTTGAAGCACTGAGACTCATTTTCTCTGACAGTTAGCATTTTTTTCTGACTGCCTCTTTCAGCTCATCATCTGTGACTGTTCATCATCTGTACCTGTGACAGCTTTAATTCTTGACTGTTTGGCACATTTTCTCCCTGGTTCATTTCTGCAGTGAAGACATTTCATCCGTGGCAGAATAACACGTTGCACAAACCTTCTGCAGGTTTAACTGAGATAACCAAGCAACTTTATGACCGACTTAGAGTATTCACATGCTAATCAGTGTGGTATCAGTTCCCAGAGTTGTTGTCTTGCCATGTATAACTGCTTTATCTGACATGCTATCCGGTCGTTAAGTCTGACGTCACTAGCCGTGTCTGGGCCTAAACTCCACAGCAGGTCCATATATCAAACGATCACTATGGCATTACTGAGAGTTAAAAAACTGTCTAAAGTCTTTCATCTTTAATAAAATGATCAGTGTTCTGCTCTACCAGGTGTAACAATTGAGTTTAACGTCCAGGCATCCATGAAAATGGAATTTATGACATTTAACAGAGTTAGAAGTTAGCAGGAAGTTAGCTCGCTAGCTTCTATCTAAATACAATATAGCATGTCCTGACTGCGGGGTTTTCTGAAAAATTCAAACGTACAGCTCTGTTATCACTTCCAACATAAATGAAGACAGAAAACTAAACAGCAGTGACGTTTGTAGGGTTACTGAAGTTTGGCTAGCTGGTATATAATGATGTGCTACGTGACCGCTAGCGACACAGCTATGTTAGCATAATATAAACAAGCTAACTTTTTTTCCGCTCGATAAAAGTTAACGTGAGTGTTCTCGGTGGTCAGGAACAAATGTAATCGCATGGCAGGATGCTGTAAAAGGACCAAACTTCAGCCAGGAGAACAACTGAGATAATCCATCCACAATACGAGGTTAGTCATTCATATACTGCTGCATGGGCTGGGCTGTAGTTACATCCTAAGGTTTTAAAAACTGAGCTTAACTAAATGATTAGCGGTAATAAAAGCCGAGGGAGGTCAACAGTGATCACTGACTGTTTTAGGAGCTTTTTGAGATTAAATAGAAGAAAATACAAAACATTAAACATGTTAACAACACAAAAGCCATATTAAACGCAGACTACTTTAGGCCCGGAAGTAGGATTCACTCACGTCATCACTTAACGACCGGATTAGGACTGCTGCTAATAAGTAGCTTTTCTAATATTTCATATGGGGTTAGGGTTGGCTAAACGTATGGCTACAAGTCTAAACCCTAACTAATATCAATAAGGAGGACATGAATTTGCCATGTTTTTGTGTTTGTTGTCACCAAGTTGACAATGTGTGAACCAAAATTTTCTCTGAATGTCTGATTCCAGGGCGTGAATTTTCCAAGACGGAACTTTGTTTCATTTTTCCTTCATGAAACCACAATTCCACTAAAACACTTATTCTAAACAGACTTGAAAACAATGCCTACGCCCTTTAGATGACCGTACTGGATATTGTGAGCAAATAGTTATCTAGCTCTTCCTTACCACTGATGTACCCCTGCTGGCTACAGTCTTTATCCTCTTGGCTCTCACGTATTCTCCCAGTTGCCTTTATCACAGGTGACCAGTACTGATTTAGGCTAGCGCAGTGCTGCAGTGGTTATCACTGTTTTCTCTGTCCATGTCCACCAGGGCTGAGTCCTCTCCGGGTTCTCCCTGGTTGGTTAACTGGTGATTCTAAATGTGAGTGTGGATGGCTGTCTATGTGTAAGCTGTGTGTTAGACTGACTGATCTTTCACCTAGCCAGCTGGGATGGCTTCTCCTTCACCCTGAATTGGATAAGAGGTTAAGACATTGAATTGATGAATCTAAAATGATATAAAAGATGCATGCAACCTCCTAGTCTCAAAGGGGAAGTCTGTGTGGACTTGCACTCTTTTTAATGGCCAATAGGGGACGACGACTCCTGTGTGTTCCCATTAGAGTCAAACAGATACAATCTACCGTACACTCATCATGTTTCCAAACTATCATGTACTAAAATTTGAACAAATGTAATGTTGAGCTTTAAGTTTTTAATTTCATTAGTCACATCAGTCTATATCAGGGGTCTCAAACTCCAGTCCTCGAGGGCCGGTGTCCTGAAACTTTTCCATGCGTCCCTGCTGCAACACACCTGAATACAATTAGTAGGTCATTAGCAAGACTCTATAGAACTTGACTGCATGCTGAGGTGGCATTTCAGCCATTTGATTCATGTTACAGCAGCTCATGAGTGAATGAACACGGTGCAATAAAAGTACTTCCCGTGTTGTTGCAGTATATTAATGACTAACCTCGTATTGTGGATGGATTATCTCAGTTGTTCTTCTGACTGAAGTTTGGTCCGTTTACAGCATCCTGCCATGCAACTGCATTTGCCCCTAACTATCAGGAACCCTCCCGTTAAATTTTATCGAGTGGAAAAGTTAGCGTTCATCCTCCAGCTTCACTGTTTATGTTATGCTAGCATAGCTCTGTCGCTAGCAATCATGTAGCACATCATTATATACCAGCTACCCCAACTTCAGTAACCCTACAAACATCACTGCTGTTTAGTTTTCTGTCTTCATTTGTGTTGGAAGTGATAGCAGAGCTGTACGTTTGAATTTTTCAGAAATCTCTGTCAGAGCTTGCTATATCATGTTTAGGTGGAAACTAGCTTCCTGCCGCAGTGATCATTTGACTTTGGGACGTGAAGCGGACAGAGTTTTGGACCCAGATTACTCAGAGTCCCCGAGGCTCCTGACTACGGTAGCCGTAGTGCTCTGACAATCCATCAAGCCATGTGGCTTCAAAGCTTACCAAACTCGTACTAAAACATTGTTGACAGATTTTTGAGCGCCGTGTACCACAGAAAATAGGTTCAAGGTTAGTAAGCACAACCAGAATTCATATATAAGGCGCACTGTCGATTTTTGAGAAAATTAACGGATTTTAAGCGCGCCTTATAGTGCAGAAAATACGGTTTTCCAAACACTTACATTTAGTTAAATTTACTTGAGTAGGGTTAGGGGGTTAGCACTTCAGTATGCAGTCTAGTTCTATACTCTGGCTAATTAGTGTGAATGCTTGAAAAGCATTCACAGTATTGTTCTTCGAATCTTTATTATTATTTTTCCGTACGTTTTTTGGACGCTAACTCCTTCAAAACCGTTCAACTTAGAAAAACCATTCAAACACCATTAGATTCCTCTTCTTTTGGACAAGTGTGCTTCTATTTTTCTCATTTTTAACATTTATATTTTTAATTTTATTCAACTTTTTTCAACAAAAATTTCCCATGTATTTCAATGGGGAGACCGTTCAAATCCTCATTCAACTTACTTATTTTTCAACTCTTACTACTTCCACATACGTTGACATAGAGCCACCATTCAAACTTTAAAACGAAGCCAAGAGATTCAACTATTCAACTTGTATTTATCTTTTCAATATCTATTATACTTTTTCTTCAGTTCTAGTTTAAGTTTCATGCTGTTTTTTCACCCGTTTCAGAGTTTATAATGGGTGTGTATGGGACGGAATGTTGGGGCTAGAGTGAGACAGCTCAACTGCTAGAGTGAGAGGAGCAAAAAAATTAATCTTAAAATCTTTTTTAAAACTGCTGCTGTGTCTGCAGCGTTTGCTCTACAGGTATGATTTTACCCTCAAAACGTAGCCATCGCTGTCCTCTTTCATCCAATGTGTTTACTATTGTACTAGGTGTTATGGTTCTTTCATAAATGTCACCAATGCACAGCCTCCTCCCTCCAACTCTTCCATAGACTCTAATGTTAAAATGGCTCAGAAGGTTCGTTTGAAAATCAGAAGAGCATGGTGTCTTTCCACTGTCACCACGTCCATATAATAAACTCCACAGGCATGAAAACTGAGAATTTGGTAGACTGGACATTGCTGGCGCTCACAGTGAAAGAATTTTGTCAATACGACATGTACTTTTCATTTGGGAAGAATTTGTTTTGGGCTGACTTTTCTGTTCATTTTAAGCAGCAGAAGAGAGGTGCGTGTCTGTTTGCGTGTGTATGGAGCCATTGGGTGCAGTCACTATAGCAACCAGGCTCACACCTGCCTGCTTAACGAGCTCTCTCTCACTGTGCCAAGATTCATCTTAAACACTTCTCTTTCAACTGCTGCCGTGTCCACAGTGTTTGCTCTACAGCCATCATTTTACCCTCAAAATGTAGCCATCGTTGTTCTCTTTCCAACAGCGTGTCTTTCAAAGCTCAGACATTTAAACTTTTTAAACTGTGTGGATCCAAGTGGAGGGATCACATTTTAGTCATTCAGTGATTCAAAGAATATGAACTTTTAATATTCATTCAGATGTTTTCTGACTCTAAAATGTATTTTCTCATTACTTAGGTTTTTCTAATTTAAATTTAAAAACTTTTCAGCTATTTTCCAACTTCTTCTGTGTGAACATCAGCTTTCAAAAGTTCTGCACTTTTGTTTTCAGGTTAAAAACTCTGTATTTTCCAGCTCATTCAACATTTTTAGCTTAATATTCAGTAATTAATTCATTTCAGCTCATACATTCAGATTCAAGCATTCACACTGCAGTTTCTTCAGAAAATGCACTTTCTAGTGACCTACTAATATTATTCAGGTGTGTAGCAACAGGGACACATAGAAAAGTTTCAGGACACCAGCCCTCGAGGACTGGAGTTTGAGACCCCCAGTCTATACAGTCTTTAGTACTTTACTGAAAACTGTGTTAAGATCATAGACGCAGTGACACTGCATGGCCCTAGAGGTCTGTTTTCTCTTATTTTTCATAGTTAAGAGAAGTTTGAACTTTTGTCCATATGACTTCATTAAATAAAATATGACGACTACAACACGAGGAACTCTTTGTTGTATTTGCTTTGGGTAGGGGAGCTTATTAACTTAAGGTTGTGGCGTACAGTACCAGCAAAGAGTGCAAAACTAGCATCTAGTGTGGTGCAGACAGCCAGTCCGTCTTAAGAAGTGTAACTGCGGATGTTGCTGTATCGCTGTCTGTTGGAAGTATGACCTCGGGGCATCATTAGGCAGCAAATGCTAACTGTTGTGAGCTGCTGCTGGAATTACATTTTTTGTGGTTTACAAACATATTGAACTCAAGTTTGCAGAACAGTTGTCACTGTGTTTTCACAAACTTTGGACTTTACCCATTTTAATTACCTTAAGCATAATCTGCCATTTACACTTTGGCATTCTTTCAGTTCTTCCTGCGAGTATTTAATCTTGCAGAAGGAAAATGATCGTTCTTTAAAGTGTAACAAACATAAGCATTTAAGTAGATTAACTTATGCATTGCACACAACTGCTACAGCAAGTAGAGCTAAAGATTCAAGTGTCAAAAAGCCTTGCACATTAAGATATTGGGCCTTCAAAAATGAAGAATCTGGGTGCGTGCAATGTCAGGACTTCATCCAAAATGCATTTAAAGAAAGGGTTTTCATCTGGAAATAGAGGGGCAGGCATTGTAAATGGGACATTAAAAGGAATCCCACATCAATTTCCCATACCAAATGCTGCAGAACAGGAGTCATTTTGACAAAGTAGCCATGTGATTATTTTTTATTTCCATTTGAAAGCAATTAGCTGAAAGGTCCTTCCCTTGAGTTTCTGTGGCAGAATGTGTGGAATGACTCAGGATAATTGCTGTGAAATGAACAGAGTGCCAAGTTGAGAGAAGCACGAAAACCGCAAGGGTTCCCTCTCCATGGAAACGCCCTCTGCCTTTGTCAGTGCACCAGGAAATTAGGCAGCAAGCGATAACGGGGCTTGAATGAGTAACAAATGCAGGGGGGCGAGTGATATTTACTCCATTTCAAGCCATTACAGAAATTGAGTGTTTCCCCACGTCTCATGCTGTGCCTACTGAGTGCTGGATACAGGAGGAGGAGGGTCATTAAACATGGCAGCCGCCAGCGACGTGCTGGAGAAAGCCGCTTGAACAACACAGTGTTTGCACCACCAATGGGCAGGACAGATATAATGAAGCCTAGCACTGTCAGTATATGGCACCAACTGATGATACTGATGCCTGAAAGGAGGACAAGGTGTTAGACGAAAGATGAGGCTGAGACGGTGTTTGCGGCTCATCTCGTGTCTTTGCCACAAGCTGCCTCCTCAGCTCCTGCCCTAATTGCTGCCTTGCTTGGAGGCAGCTCTCCCTCGGTATGCCTTTCATGCTTCCCTTAATTACGTCAGTCGGAAAGGAATGTGATTGTTATTGTCATTACTCTCGTTAGTAATTAAGCAGCTATTGACTCCTTCCCTACATTCGGTCTGTTTGATTAGGCCTCAGGTCTGGAGGTATGGATTAAGCTCTCCCGATGTTGCAGCTGCAGAACGCCGCAGCCTTTTGTTGGCTGGCAGACAGGCGCCCGTACGGATGCAGACTGATGAAGTGGAAAACATCTTTGCTTTTTGTGTCACTTAAGCAGACAACCTTCAGCCTGTGCTTACAACGGAGGTGTTGGAACACCTTTTCCCTTCATGATATGTCCTTGTTGGTAACACCTGAATTTCACCTGTGTTGGAGGACGAGGAAATCACCAATGCGGATGTGTCAAGAACGTGTTCCGCAAATACAGTGGTGGCTTGGCAGGAGAAGAGGCTTAATTTTACATACTGTTCATCCAAAGTTCAGGGTGGCTTCCAAGTTTCCAAGTTTGGTTGAAATCAGTCGAGATAAACAGATATTTGCACATTCGTTTGCAGAACCTGCAGGCGAGGGACAAGATGGTTTCAGAAGTTTTCTGGGTCCTGTTGATCAGTCACATGTGAGCAGGCTTCGTTGTGGACAACAGCTGTCATGTGACAATACTTGTGATGGGCTCGGCAGTTGTCAACAAGGATTACGTTAGAATAACCGAAGAAAAAGAAGCTGGAATAAACAGATGAACAGTTGACGTTAGCGTGAGCAGTGACAGTCCGCGTGGCTTACAGAAAGTTGTGTAGCAACATCAGGAAATAGGGGGTGAAAAAATATTTTCTTGAGATAAGTTTTAAAGCTGTGTTGGCTGTTTTTAGGAGTTTTTTATTAAACATTTTTTCGAAAAACCACGTATTAAGCATGAATTCTTCCTTAAAGTATTTTATGGAAATACAAGTGCTGAGATTAATATATATTAAATACATTTTATGCACATTTGTGTACATGGATTTGTTCATTTTTGATCCGACCCACTGTTGAAATGGTGCACAAAGCTTTCTACAGGAGACTGCACAGGTGCAATAATCTGTACACTGGTGACAAACAGTGATGCTGGAGTAGGCCTATGCTGCTGGGGGCTTCCCATGATGCACTTACTGTCTTTATACATCACTCTGCATCATTAGTTATTATAATCTCTGTTAATATCTCTCTGTTCTTCTCAGGTTTCTTCAGTTTTCCCCTTCCTGCTGTCGTCTTTTTGTTGGGGTTTTCTGAATTATTGTAGGGTTTTTATATTACAGTGTAAAGGACCTTGAGGCGACTGCTGTTGTGATTTGGTGCTATATAAATATATTGAATTAAATATTTATTAAAACATGCAGGCACTCCAAATGGATTCCCATTAACCTGGCTAACCAGTCGCTACTTCATAACTCTTTGCACACTTGTATATTGATTTGGAGTAAAGTGAACAGAAATGAGCTAATTTGATGCAAAGAAGAAGCTCACAGTGGGACAGCAGTCGAGGGGAAAGGGATGTGAATCAAAGAGCTAATTGACCAACATCACAATGCAGTGAAAAAATAAATCCTCTTCTTTCAGCTGCTCACTCTAGGGGTTGCTACAGCCACATCTGCCTCCATCTCTTCCCAGCATTCACTTCTTTTACACCAACCCTCCGGATGTCCTCCTTCGTTACATCTCTGAACCTTCTCTGTGCTCTTCCTCTTTTCCTCCTGCCTGGCAGCTCCTGCTTCAGCATCCTCTGTCCAATATATCCACATGTCCTCCTCTGCACATCCCTGAACCATCTTAGCTTTGCCTCTTTAACTTCACCTCCAAACCGCTCAACCCCTCAGAGGTACTCATTTATGAACCTGTCCATCCTGGTCACTCCCAATCTCAACATCTCCAGCTCCATCACCTCCAGGTCCACCTCCTGTCTTTTTGTCGGTGCCGTCACCAGTCATACATTTTAGCAGGTCCAACTACCATTGCAACCCTTCTGTCACATCATCCCAGATACTGGTCTACGACCTCTTCTCTTTACATATAATTCCTGCTTTTTACCATTTTAAAAAGTCTTTTTGTTTTCCAGTTTAATCACGTACCACAGTAATTGTACTGCAGTGAGTCTTAAGTAAATGCCAGTACATCAGCTCTGCTCACATACCGATTATAACACTTGCTGGAGAAAGTGTGTTACAGGTAAAATGTGAAATCTAGGAAAACTTGCTTCTCTTTTTGACCATGGCTGCTCATTAATTTGTGTAGTGTCATGCTGCTGCCAGTGTTGGCATTCTTTCTATTTCAGGGTCTGTTTAGGTCCGCTGCATTTTGGATTGGGCCTAATTATCTTTAGATATATTTCATACACCGCTATTTAGTCTGTACCAGTAGTGCAGTCCTGGATTTGTTAATCAGTTTGCAAAAGGCACAGAGCCATATATGCATGAATAAAAGGAAAAAATCTTAAGATGAGTGTTTTATAATGATTCTTAGAGACGGCTGCAGATAAATTTAATTGGTTTATGGAAAAGCAGAAATCACTGCTGTGACAACGTATCACTAAAGGTGACACCAAAATCAAAGAAACTCTGATCCTGTGGGTTGCCATGTTTAAAACTCCAGGGATTCCCTCCCTTTAGGAAAGTGCAAAACAAAGACGAGAATAATAGTCTGCGTATAGAAGAGGGAGTTCAGTAATCATGCAGGAGTGACAAGGACCCAAAAGCAATTCCTGACTGAGCACTAATCCCCACTTTTTTGTGGAACGCACAGAGTGAGATAAGCCTGGAGGTTAATGCAGAGGCGTCTCTCCTCTGTCCTCGGCAGTGACAGCCCCTGACAGGCGGACCCCAGCAGCACGCCTTGTTTATGTTAATGTAGATGGCCTGGGCCATCTCCCACACTGAGCAGCACAGATAGAGTTGTCAAAGGCTCATCAGAGTGGCACTCGCAACCTCTCGCCGGGCTACCCGGGATCTCTGCGTTCGCATTTAGGAGGGGAGTACCTACAGCGAGGGAGATGGGCGAGAGGAGCCACCACAGCATGGTGGCTCCTCTCCACCCACTCATCCACCTCATCATATTTCTTCACACTTTGATGGAATCACATGTAACATCTTGGAGAGACGGCGCGATGCAGAGGGGTCAGCTTTTAACGTATGCATCTTTGACAATGTGCATTTTTATACCAACTACTTCTTTATTCCGTTTTATTTTGATAGGGTCAGACTCTGACAGTTTGAATCACAACTAGCTACGCACCACTAGTTTTTGCATTTATTTTCTTTTTGCGTTATTCATAAAACTGGGCTAAGTCGTGCCTCAAACAGGAAAATGAAGGAAATATCACTTATAATGAATAAGGTGTGGAATAAAAGTACAGAATTAGGGGAAAAAACAGCCTCAACAACAATAAAAAAAAACTCGTTCTTTTTTCTTTTTTTTTTTTTTGCATTGATAAAATATTTATCAAGTGTAGCAAGCGGACGAGAGACTGGTAGAATATCTTTATTATCACGACTGTTTCCTTCTTCTAAAGAATATGAAAACATGTTGAGCAATCCACCTTCCAATCTTTTTTCCATGGAGACTTTTAAAATTCATATCCAAACCATCCACTATCTAAAGAACACGTGGCGCCTCTCGGTGAAGCTTATCAGCAAACATACTCCACTTTCCAGTTGGTGTTGTCCCGCTGTTTATCTGTTTAGCACTCTGAGGTATCATTCCCATCGTACGCCTTGTCTCTCACTGATGAATGGTTGCGCCCGGTGACCTGCCTTCCCCCTCGCCGGTGACGGCGCGATGTAGGGTCGACCCACGGAGGTGGGAAGCAAGGTGGGGACACCAAGACACATGAAGGGTCAGACGTGTGCGCCGAGATGCGTCTCCTCTGGGTCTCCTTCACCTCGTGCTCTCGTCCCACACCAGCCTTTCGTTCTAATCTGATGATAATGATATTTGCTCAGGACGACCTCTGCTTGCACAGTGTAATTACCCCCCCAGCTTTCTATGATCTCACCTATTGGAAATCGATGGGCCATAAGAGGGCCCCATCAGGGCTTATTATTATCACTGCTCGCTTTTCGTTACAGCGCGATCAGATTTAATATGTTGTCGAGTTTTTTACTGCATGTTTTTCCCCCTTTTTTAAGTGTGGTGAACTAGCTAGTTTCATCCAACTAAATCTTATGCAGAAATGCATGTTTTACACTATAAATTAATTTCTCAAAGGTCCAGCGTCCTACATTGAAATTATATAAAGTAAAAATAAAGGTATCTGCATTTTTAAGGATGTTTTTATTCCTTTTTCACTTCACTCGTCATGCATACCAAAACAGCTTTGGCGGATATTGTTGAGTGTTATTTTTGTCCCCTTAATAGCACCTTTGGCTTCGTCGTACTCAGCACTTCCACACTTATCCGTGCATTTGTGAGTGGACGCCTATTTAAATCAGTTAGGTGAATCTGCTCTCAATGACTCCCTCCATTAGCTACTCATCCAGGGTTAAGTACCCTCTGGAACATGTGGCAGTGGCCATCAGGTGACCCTGCCTCTGCACTGCTTTGATTGAGACACTTCAGTTGAGGCCTTTCCGCCGTGACCTTCTGAAAGCCTGCTGCAAATAGACCTTTCTTGTATTGCCAAGGGTATGCGTGCGGTCCGCTGATCTGAACATTATTGCTACTACTTCAGCCTTATGAAACCCAAACTTGTTATTTCAAGAGCAGAAGCAGTGTCTTTGTAGTGACCTTCGAGCTTGTTATTGTCAGTCTTGTCAAAGAGATAAGAGGATCACAGGTGAGATTTCATCAATGAAGTTAAGCGAGAGCAAAGTTAAGGCACGCTTTTTGGACCGAGGGCCGAGCTCTGTTATAGAATTAAACAATGACAATTTGCTTTGTTTCTGATCAATTCTAGGTGAGAGGTCTGTGAAGGTGTGTGTTGTTTATTTGCTGTTAAGATCGGGTCACAGTTTGAGTTGCTTCTCTTAAGTCTCACTCTGAGCTTCCTTGAGCAGCAATTTCCTTTTATTGACCCCTGCAGTGCCTACAGAGGTCAGTGCCTGACTCTGTAAACATCTAGGAGCTGTCATGGTTTTATGAGCTAAAGGCACCTAATAACATAGCAATCAGCATTTAAGACAGCACATTTAAGCACCGCTGCACTTTGAAGCAGAACGAAAAGGCACGGCAGAGCCTCCGAATCACGCTATTTTAAGTTGTAAGGTCAGAAGAGGGATTCTGACGAAACAAAGATGTGTATATTTTTTATAAAGAGGCATTACAGCGAAACGATGAGGGTCGACGGATGAAGCCGAAAGGCTTCCAGGTGGTCGTTAACGACATGAATTGGTTGTGAAAATATATTTTTAGCACAGGACAGAAAAGGTGACAAAGGAGGATGGGTGGAAGTGATCGATATGTTTGTGCAAAGGGCAGAGGACTGCCGAGACACAACAGTGGAAGTCATGAGTGAAGCAGTCTCTCAAGGGGACGGCAGGCTCAGCCAATGTGGAGACACAACAAATGAGGAAACGGTAACAGAGACATGGCTGATGAGCAGGGTGTGCGCTGGGAATGTGGGGGTGTCACAAAGTGACAGAAAATATTTGTTATGAACAAACTGAACTTCAGAGCAGGTTTACAGTACAAACACTGAAAACGGACACAATGCAAAGACGTGCAGTGCTGTGCAAAAGACTGGAGACGCTTCTCATATTTTAAGGGAAAAATGCAAGCTCGATGCAGCGATTTGTTGAAATGTGCAAATATAAATGCAAAACATGTGGCAAAACCAGAGCTTATACAGTTTTAATAAATTGAAATAGGATTTTCATTTTTCTTTAACACAGTCTGAGTCGGGGGTGTCAAACTCCAGGCCTCGAGGGCCGGTGTCCTGCAGGTCTTAGATGTGTTCTCGATCCAGCACAGCTGATGTAAATACTCCTCAGCATGTCTTGAAGTTTCTCCAGAGGCCTGGTAATGAACTAATCATTTGATTCAGGTGTGCTGACCCAGGGTGAGATCTAAAACCTGCAGGACACCGGCCCTCGAGCCCTGGAGTTCGACACCCCTGGTCTGAACTCTCTTGGGCAGATGGAATTGCTCTCCAGGGTTCATGAACCTAACGCTCTTTGGTGTGGCTTTTCCTCAGGACTAATAGGAAGGTGGCATGGCCGAGTATCACTGTGCAACATACTGAATCCAAAGTTGTCCAAAAGCATAGAAAAAAGTGCTTTGGTGAATGAGGCAAGTTGTAGAACCAGTCTAGTTACTGTTTACTCTTCTTTGGATGTTGGCTGCCTTTTCTTTGTCTCTTTGTCCACACTGCTTCAATATTGTTTCAGTCTGGGCTGTGGGAGGCCAGTCCATGTACCATTGTGCGTTTTATATCCAGGTATGCTTCTGCTGAATTGGGATCATTGTCACGCTGAAAAATGAAGCAGATCTGATGGTTCAAACCACAGCAGAGCCTCCATCGTGTTTTTTAGGTGGCTGTAGACACTCACTGTTGTATCTCATGACCTCTTAAGACATAAAGAAAATTTTCTTTATGTCTTCAGCCCAGCAATCCTGATATTCCTTTATTCCTTTTTTTTTGGCAATACTTCTATTTAAAATTTGCCAATCTGACACATTACCAACTTTAAAATATTAGTGGAGCTTTTACTCTAAAAATATCAGTAATAGTAAGCTCAGTTTCACTGTCTCTGCAGAAATGAGATTTTCATGGTGTTTCACTGATGAGCCACATTCCTCATTTTTGCATAATTCATAGTGACCCAGCTCTCAGTGTTTGTAGACAAACCAATTTCTAACAACTGATTTCTCACACAGTTCCTGTTTCAAAGCAACCCGTATGCCAGCAACCTTTGGTATTTACTGTATTATTCTCCGACGCTGAGCGCGAGAGCGTCCATGCATGTGTGTATTTCGCTCAGCTGTGACTGGTTAAGTGATTTCTTGAAGGGCTATAGAGCGACCATTTCATTTTGGCACCTAATAACAGTCAGGTCACACTGTGCCCCAGCTGATCCTTTTTGATATGGTCCGTGCACTTGCCCAAGCCCTCTTTCACAGGTGCCAATCATTATAATCAAGACTCTGCTCCCCCCGCCTCCACCTCCAGCCCCAGCACCCATCTCTACCCCAACCTCTGTGGGTGCACGGTGGCTTCACAGCAGTTGCACTGAGGAAGAGGAGAGTTTAATCTGGCCCCTGTTTGGGCAATAGGCCACATTCTCTGACCCTTGCTGGCACTATTTGGTAGCTTTATTTACCATTTACTTTTTTGACATATATTTCTAAATGAAGAAACCTAACCCTATCACTCAAAATTTCTGATGAGAACTCAGAGCTTTGCTTCTTCATCCATGTCTTCAGAGAGCTACGAATACATCCTCCCACACCAAGGCAGTTGCTGTGCCGTAGGGCTCTGTGACAGCAAGAACTAATGGTTTTGAAAGCTGGAGCTTTCCCCATATAAATATAAATATATATATATATATTTATATTTATATATTATACTCTAGACACATTTGAGCTGTTGTGGGGATTCAAAGGGGTCACCTAGCAAAGGGTACTGTTTTCAAAAAGGCCAAAGGTGAAAGGCGAGCCTAGTTTCCAGATCCCATGAATCAGTGGTTGCACATTATATTTAGCGAATGGCTGCGTTCGACTTTGCCCTTTTCTGAGATGAATTACTAACTTCATTGCCCTCCCCAATGGACTGGTCAGTGTTAAACCAGTGACAGCAAGACAGAAATCAAATTGAACTCGAGATCAAATCATGGCAGCAAGTGCCAGAGGCTGCCTCACCTTTCAGGAAACCTTGGAGACCAACTGTGTGCTACTTTTTTCTCCCATTCGTTTGATGCTGTTACACGACTGAGGAAACGGTGAAACTGGCTAAATAAGCTCGGTGGTAATAAAGTCATAATGTATCATCACTGATCTTTTATTTGTCTGTATCACCGCATTTTCATTGCAGGGCATCACATATTGCCTGTGTAGGATGCCACTGGTGTTACAAATATATCTGAAAATACTCACAGCTCTGCTTTGCTGTGAGTAATGTAAATTTTATACATTTGCCAACCAGTTTGTTGTGACCAGCACTACAAACAGACTCTATGCAAAACAGCCACTCTCCAAACTGTCCTCAGCCATCTACAAGTAAATATAATCCCAGCATTAGGAGGTAGGAGGGATGTGATGGGCTATGTTAAAAGCCATTTGAAAGCTTTGTGTTTTGCACCTTTGCTTACTTGCGCTTTCCTCTCCGGTTAGGTTTAAACGCTGAAAACTGCTTGGTTAGTTTAGAAAAAGATTGTTGTTTGGGTTAAAATACACCCACTCACATTGTGAACCTCTAAATGTTGAAAAATGACGCTTACATGGTGCAATTAAATGTAAGGCCAGTGGGTCTTTTCTAAGTGTTCCTTTGTGACTAGTTGAGGAGTGACAGATCTGTCTCACTATAACCTGAAACACTGTGACACAGACTCCTTGTGTGTTTACATTTTCATTATTCAAGACAAAACAAAAACTTGTGTTTCTCTAAATGGGCCAAACCGTGTGCCATCTATCCTTCACCACACAGAAGCCTCAAACAGTGGTTTCTTTTTCTTTGTGAGCCATAAGCTGATGACAGTTAATCAATGAAGTTATTTACAAAGCATAATTACAGAAACCTCGCTAACCTTTGCAAGTATATGCCTTCTTTCTTCTACATTTTCTTCTTTTTTGAACAATATTCCTAGCTGTTGTAGTTTACTCACCACCAGCTGTTTTATTATCATCCAAGTCTGAACACACTGTAAAAACATGCATCCATCCATTTAACGCTGCGTGTCTGGGTCCAGGCCTCAGGGACAGCAGTCTCTGCAGAGAGGCCCGGATCTTTCTTTCTCTACTGAGGTGTTCCCAAGCCACTCGAGAGATAGTCTCTCCCGGTGCGTCTGCCTCAGGGTTTCCTCCTCCTTATTGGACATACCTGAAGCTCCTCACCTAGGAGGCATCCAGCAGGCATAGCAGTCGGATGCCTAAACCACCCCAGAGTACTGGTGACTTGCCATTGCCAAACTCTAAAGCACAAATATATCTCCAGAGTAGAAGAAAGTGTTGGATGAGCCTCAGGTTTGCCAAAGCTGTAATCCCATGAGTTTAGTGAGTTTGGTATCTGTTCTGTTTTCTCATAGTTGTCAGAGACATCAAATGTACTACAACACAGAGAGAGAGATGCACTCGGTGCTGATAGATGTTATGTGATCTTGTTTGGACAGGACTTGAATGTAATGGAAATTTTATTTTTAAGCAAGTACTGCACTCCAGCTTTAAATGCTAAAGGTCTGAATAGTTATGTAGAAAACCAAAGCACTACACTGAAATCTTCGAAATTGAGGTCCCAAAGTGTTAATTTACACATATGATATGTTCTTGAAGTCTGCAAGTTGTGTCAAAACCAAAGGTAGAATACCGAAAGTGCCATGTTTGTGCGAGTACACAAGAGTGTGGTCAAAGGATGCTTTTTCAATTAACATTTAACTCTGGTGCTAAAGCCTAATGAAAGTGCCCTAAACTTTCCTGAAAAAGCCTTTTCTTCACAAAGGTTGTAATGTTTAGTTATTGTTGACATATGAAATAACAGAAGCCCTGCCTTGTAACATGCAGTGCTGTTCAAATATACTGTAGCCTCCAAAATTACACCGGAGCTGAAAGAAAACCTCTAAAACAAACAGGATATAGTGGAGGGTGGTTTTATTAGCCTGCATTTGTGTGAGTGTATACCACTTAAAGAGGAGACTCAGCTACTCAAATATTAATCATCCACAACACAAAAAGAGCAGGTTCTCTATTTTACACCAGCAAGTCCTGAGCAAACAAACCAAGACCAGCTATTTCTTTTCTTGTATTAAAACCTGAATTTACAATGTATCACCTCAAAGGGCTACTTATTCATTTATTTATTCATGTATTCAGCCCTGCCAAGGTCCAACCTTCATATGCTTTATGTTTACACTCTTCATGTAACATATGGAAGGGATCCATGTGCTGTCATTTTCCTCCAAATTAACATTTTCTAGTATAAATAATCAAATATAATAATAAAGAGAAACAATTTAATTAAAAAAAAAAGTGTTCTTTTGAGATTAGGCGTCAACAATATTTGACTTTGATGTACGGATATATGTAGTTACTCAAACAACTGTAGCATCTCTGCTTTGCCGATATTTTATTTTTTCTTCCATTGTTAAATCCTGATTGATCCGTTAGTTTAATTAACAAACTTACACATAACTGCAAATCTCGGTCATGAATTTCTTGTCATGAACAGTTCAGGCTGCAGCTTTCAACAGTTATATACATTAATGACTAATATCCTATTCAGTAGTTTGGCAGCAAACTATCGCTTGTTGCTAGCATTGCATGAAATCAGCAGATTAGGAACTGTAGAAGCAACCACTCTGGACAATCTGCATTGCCTCAGACTGCTACAGCAGCTACACCCAGCAGCCTGTGAAGCAATAAGTGTTGTACCAGCATTGTCTGCTACTGGAGTAGGATGAGGCGGTGCAATAGAAAGCAGAACAACAGCAAATTTAAAGGCTAACTCGTGCAGGACACCGCTTCCTGCCATCCTGCTTATAATTATCTGCTCTTTGGAGAACCAAAATAGACTACCTGTAGTTACATAAAGCTAGACTTAACTACCAAATGGGAGATGAGAGGTTGCAGCATAATCATCATAATCCTTATGGGAACCTGGCTAAATCCATCCATTCCAGATGATGCAGTTAGCACCGAGGGGCTAACAAGATTCCAGTCAGCCCTCAGTTTTCCTCTTAGTGGTAAATCCTGGGGTGGCAATGTGTACATTTACACTAATGAGAACTGGTGCAAAAAAGCTGAACTGGTCTCAAGTCACTGTTCAGAGGCTCTTCTACCTGGCCGGGGAGTTTGCTGTTATCATCACAGCTGTGTGCATTCCCATCAGTGAAATTTTATGGAAGCCCCAACTCTCTGCACCGTTTCATCAGTGACTTGCAAAATACTAAGGAATACAGAGGGTGTTTTCATTGTAGAAGGGGACTTTAATCAGGCCGGCATGAAAACAGTTCTCCCTCATTTCCATCAGTATGTAGACTTTGCAACTAGGGAAAAGAACACACTGGACCCATCCTATTCAAACATAAAGGAAGCATTTAAGGCAGCACCCCACCCCCACTGCGGCTCCTCAAACATCTTTCTGTGATGCTAATTCCTGCATACAGGCCCCAGCTAATCAGAGGAAAAACCCACTGTGAAGGAGGTGGATCTGGCCTGCAGGAGCCATGGATGTATTACAAGTCTGGGACATGTTCAAGGCCGCTGCAACCGACAGTCGGCATATAAATGTGGATGAGTATGCCAAATTTGTATCTGCATACATTCAGAAGTGCATGGAAGGTGTCTCTATCACCAAGAGTATCACCATATGGGCCAACGTGAACCTGTAGATGACCAAAGAGTGCAACGCTCAAAACACCAACTGGCACTTTTAATGCCAGCAACATGGCGGAAATCAGAACAGCAGGTGCCAACTTCAACCATGCCGTAAGAGTAACAAAGCATGACCAGGATGAGACAATACAGACTTTCTTCCATGTGCCTATGAATACCAGACAGTGTTCCAGGATATACGAACCAATTATGGACCTGGATATAAAGCTACCTCCCCCACCCTGTGAGAACAATACAGGGAGTGCAGAATTATTAGGCAAGTTGTATTTTTGAGGAATAATTTTATTATTGAACAACAACCATGTTCTCAATGAACCCAAAAAACTCATTAATATCAAAGCTGAATGTTTTTGGAAGTAGTTTTTAGTTTGTTTTTAGTTTTAGCTATTTTAGGGGGATATCTGTGTGTGCAGGTGACTATTACTGTGCATAATTATTAGGCAACTTAACAAAAAACAAATATATACCCATTTCAATTATTTATTTTTACCTATGAAACCAATATAACATCTCCACATTCACAAATATACATTTCTGACATTCAAAAACAAAACAAAAACAAATCAGCGACCAATATAGCCACCTTTCTTTGCAAGGACACTCAAAAGCCTGCCATCCATGGATTCTGTCAGTGTTTTGATCTGTTCACCATCAACATTGCGTGCAGCAGCAACCACAGCCTCCCAGACACTGTTCAGAGAGGTGTACTGTTTTCCCTCCTTGTAAATCTCACATTTGATGATGGACCACAGGTTCTCAATGGGGTTCAGATCAGGTGAACAAGGAGGCCATGTCATTAGTTTTTCTTCTTTTATACCCTTTCTTGCCAGCCACGCTGTGGAGTACTTGGACGCGTGTGATGGAGCATTGTCCTGCATGAAAATCATGTTTTTCTTGAAGGATGCAGACTTCTTCCTGTACCGCTGCTTGAAGAAGGTGTCTTCCAGAAACTGGCAGTAGGACTGGGAGTTGAGCTTGACTCCATCCTCAACCCGAAAAGGCCCCACAAGCTCATCTTTGATGATACCAGCCCAAACCAGTACTCCACCTCCACCTTGCTGGCGTCTGAGTCGGACTGGAGCTCTCTGCCCTTTACCAATCCAGCCACGGGCCCATCCATCTGGCCCATCAAGACTCACTCTCATTTCATCAGTCCATAAAACCTTAGAAAAATCAGTCTTGAGATATTTCTTGGCCCAGTCTTGACGTTTCAGCTTGTGTGTCTTGTTCAGTGGTGGTCGTCTTTCAGCCTTTCTTACCTTGGCCATGTCTCTGAGTATTGCACACCTTGTGCTTTTGGGCACTCCAGTGATGTTGCAGCTCTGAAATATGGCCAAACTGGTGGCAAGTGGCATCTTGGCAGCTGCACGCTTGACTTTTCTCAGTTCATGGGCAGTTATTTTGCACCTTGGTTTTTCCACACGCTTCTTGCGACCCTGTTGACTATTTTGAATGAAACGCTTGATTGTTCGATGATCACGCTTCAGAAGCTTTGCAATTTTGAGACTGCTGCATCCCTCTGCAAGATATCTCACTATTTTTGACTTTTCTGAGCCTGTCAAGTCCTTCTTTTGACCCATTTTGCCAAAGGAAAGGAAGTTGCCTAATAATTATGCACACCTGATATAGGGTGTTGATGTCATTAGACCACACCCCTTCTCATTACAGAGATGCACATCACCTAATATGCTTAATTGGTAGTAGGCTTTCGAGCCTATACAGCTTGGAGTAAGACAACATGCATGAAGAGGATGATGTGGACAAAATACTCATTTGCCTAATAATTCTGCACTCCCTGTACAACCATTCTAAACAAGCCCAACAAACATTTGGAGAGGTTCAAGGCACTCAACAAATCATGATGAGGAAATATGAGCTGGTTTTATACTTTCCACGTCCGTAAGTCTGTTGGGGTCCGCTTAAGTCCCTGTGGCTAAAATTACATCATCATCTTGGTTCAAGACTGCTGCAAGTATTCCAATGCCCAAAACCCACAGTCACTCATATTAATGATCACTGCCCCATGGTACTCACCCTCATAATGATGAAGATCTTTGAGAGACTGGTAAAGGACCACATTGTTTGCAGACTTCATCCTGCATTTAACCTGTTTCAGTTTTCTTGCTACCCAAATCACTCCAAAGAATCTCCTTTGTATCCCTTGGATAAGTGACAAAATGTTTCTCCCACTGAAAGCGTTACGTTACAACTTTTTGGGATTTCCTTACCTGGATGTCTGATGATGCAAATCTCCTTTGTACTGCATCTAAGTCTGGAACATCTGGAGGAGAACACAGCTGTGTGGATGCTGTTCGTGGATTTCAGTTCACTATCATTCCACAGCACTTGCTGGATAAACTGATTCTCCTGGGCCTCAGCACCCCTATGTGCATCTGCTAGATCTCCTCACCAAGAGACCCCAGTTTGTTCAGGTGTGAGCTCAGTGAGATGATGCGTCTTGAACATCATCTAACAGCAAGCACCAGCTTGTGTCCTGAGTCTACTGCAGTTCAGGTCCACACAGAGAAACTAAAGCTGGTGGACTGGTGCATCGCTCACTGCTTTGATTGTTAAGAAAACAAAGGAGATTGCTGATTTCAGGATGAGGGAGCAAAGTCACAGAGCATTTCACATCAACAACACAACAGTGGAGGTGCTCAGCAGCACATGCAACAATAGAGGATGGCCTACATACTTTGTCTTGACCATAAAGCTCTCTGCAGGACAGGCCAAACATGGACTGCCAACCGGTCGCAGCAGATGGCTGCTCCCCCCTTAGTCTGGTTCTGCTAGAGGCTTCTTCCTGTTAATTGGTAGTTTTTCCTTTCATTGTCGCAAAGTGCTCGCTCAGATGGGGTTGTTTGATCATTGGGGTTTGCTGTGCATTACTGTATTGGCTTTGCCTTACAATATTAGGCACCTTGAGGTGACTGCTGTTGTGATATTCTGCTATATATATGTATAACTGAGTTGAATTGAATAATAAATTCGTTTTAGACTGGAAGTTCCAGCAGAGAGTGGAGGAGATCACTGGACTCCTTTCCCACCTCCAGGTCTAAAGTGTACTGAGTGATCAGAGCAAATAAAATAATGCGTGACCCCTCACACGCCACCACGATCTGTTCTTCCTGACGGCCTCTGGGAAGAACATCTTCTGCTCTTCTGTATTTGGCCTCTACTCTTTATGGTCAAGTTTATCTAATGTGCAGTATATACTGTCTATTTTCTCTCTGTCACACACTTTATTTTTTATTTATAATTTATTTATTCTTTCTCTTTTTTCATTTAATATGCTGAACCACTCTACTTTGAGCCAAGTAACATATTTTCATTCTGATATTCACAGTTTTGGTTCTGGCCGTCTGAGAATATTCTTTCCAGTTTTTACCAAAGAAAAAAAAGGCATTTGCTTGTTTTCCAAACTCCCTCTGCCATCTGCTTTGACCATAAACCCCAGACAAGAGCAAACAGTTTTGTTTGACTGTTTCAGACTTTACGTTTCCCAATTTAGCTTTAAGTTATAAAGTTTTTTTGTTCTTTACATATGGCCTAATAATGATCCTTATTGCTGTTTTAGAGGAGCGGTGCTTCAAAGGATAGTTGCAGATTTCTGTCAGAATCTGCAGATTATACAGTACAAATAAAATGTTCACGTTTCTCCAACGTTGTCTTCCCAACAGTTTCACTAACATCTACACGGGATGGCCAGGAAGCGTTCGCGACGTCTTCTCCGGCGCTGATAATTGGCGTCTGTCTTGTGTCGGTGACGCAAAAGACGGATTTAATGCGACATGACTGTTCAAACAGCAGTCGCTTTCTAAAACATCAGATATGTATCGGATTCAGTACCACATACGAAAGTGAACCAGGTCGCATTTGAAAATATCGGATTTGTGCCGTTCACACTGTCATACCATGATCGGATATGGGTCGCGTAGGGTCAAAAAAGTCGGATTTGATGCGCATTCGCCTGCAGTGTGAACGTAGCCTAAGTAGACCTGGCTGCAGTGCCCAGAAAACAGAATTCAGTTGACTGCACTCTGCAATCCCCTGACACATAGCTGTGAGATTTTAGTTAGTTTTAACCTAACTTTGCATTTGCAGGCACATTCACAGAGCCTTGACTTTATGTTGGATTATTGTGCATTTTGACTGCCAGTGATGGTTTATTTGATTGTTTTCATTGACTCAAAAATATGTTTTTCTTCATGTGCCACAAAGCTTTAAACTTGTTTTTGTCTCTACTTGGTATTAAAAAAAGACATTTCTGTTTCTATGTGGTGTAAAGAATTAAATAACCTTTAAAAAGGTCAGAATCTGCAGTGGTGCCAGGGTTTTCTCCGTCTGTTTCTACATGTTATGAGTGATGAGTCACTCACAAACACTGTGAGAACAAACAGTTTCAGAAATGCGACTTGGGTCCCTGGTAGTCGGAGGAGTTCAGGTTGTGGTAGCAGCATGGCCTCAACCAGTGTTTTAGCCTTAATCTGTAATTGCATCCAGTGAAGGAGGAATAGCCTCTCTAACGTGACCGGCCATGGAGCACAAGGCCAGAGCCGCCACGCAAAGCCAGACAGAGATGGAGAGATTGAGCAGGAACAGCAAACACAGATGAAAATGAATAAAAAAGAGAAAAGCAAACGGATTGACTTTGGTAAGAGGTCACTTTTGAAAGTCCTCCCAAGTGATTGTTTGAAAGTACCATTTTTTCTCAGTTCAGGACACCCCAGAGATGTGAAGTGTAAGGTTATAGTATGGCCCAGTGCTCTATATTAATGGTGACTTTGGCTCACCTAATACGGATTCTCAGGGTTATAGCCCCCGGGTGCCTGCTGAGCAGAATGTGAATGCAAAAAGAGCCGATCCCTCTCCCCATCCCCTCCATGGTCATCGGGGCCCCACCAGCCCTCGCTCAAGGTTACAGCCTGGCAGCAATGAAGCCATCAGCACTGATTTTAAATGATACCCTGGACTAGCCACTACTTAATGTGTTCTCTCTCCCCTTACTTTTTCTTTAAACTCTTGATTATCCTCTTTTCAAGTTGATTGTGTAATGCGTGATCAGAGGAGTAGCTGAATGGGAAAGACTCATTTCTCCTTGAGTCAGTCGCCAGATTTCCTGCTGGGAAGAAAAAAGGAGAGGTTATGATCAAGGGCCTGCCTCTTAAGCCCCGAGCTATGCGCAGGACGTTTTTGTATTTCAGTGTGTTTCAAAGTGAAGCGAGCCTCGGTGTAAATAATTTTCACATGCTAAACTGCAGGACTACAAGCCTCTGTGTGTCTTAAATATTATTTGCACATTTGCCAGAGAAACTACACGGGGCTACGCTTCGCTGTAATTACACCTTTAGATTTACTGTTTCGGGAAAAGACAGCTCTGTGCTACGCCTGTCAAACGATACCTCCGATGGACATTTTTTGTGTCACTCCCATCTCATTGCTCATGTAGATTCCACTAATGCTTATTTGACGAGTAAAAATGTTATTCTAATGATGGTCGAGGGAGCCGGGTTTTTCCAGGTAGTTGTTATGGAAACTGCAGCTGCAGCTTAACCATAGGATAAGCCCTCCTTTCTTACCTCTCCCCCATCTTCTCTTCCTTTTCGATCTAGTGAACACAGCGTGTTGGAGTCATTACCAGAGTACAAATGGTTAAGGAAAGAGCCAAGACATGGGGGACAACATTAACACAGATGCCCACAGAATGTGTGCAACCGTTAAGTCGCTTTCCCTGAGCCACAGTCTCGAATGGAGAATTCTCATGTCTTCTATCTGTCTGATTTTCACACATTCTTTCTATTCTTTTAATAAATACATCACAGTTGCAGCAGAATAAAATACGATGACTAGGGATGGGTATCGAAAACCGGTTCTTGTTGAGAACCGGTTCCCACTGTTTCAATTCCTTGGAATTGTTTGCCATTTTTGCAAACGATTCCCTTATCGATTCCAGTCGCCCCGAATGACGTCACCACGTTGCGGAGCGTCATTTACCTGGCAGGAAACACGGCGCCTAAGCGGCTCAAACGCTCAAAAGTTTGATTATACTTTACGAGAACAGATGACAACAGGGCAACTTGCAATACTTGAAAAGTAGATATTTCATTTAAGGGAGGAAACACTACGAATATGCAAAAGCATTTGCTCACAAAACATGCGATGACCTTAAATGAATGTCGTGTTTTTAATTGCACTCGGGACTCGTGAATCTCAACCCAGCAGCAGCGGTAATGTTCGCACGTCCTCTCCCGTTAATGCGGCAGGTAAATAATCAACTAACAGTGCATATTATGTTAGCGCGATCTGCCTTATTACAAAACCTGCCATTACTGTGCATTTAGGTGATCATGATGAGAGAGACAGACAGAGTCTGGCTGGCTCAGATGCTGGCAGTTCTCGCTGCAGTCTCCTTTCATGCCAGGATAGACGAATGTCACCGAGCAGTGACTAAGTTTGTGGTAAAAGGCTTGCACCCATTTACCACAGCAGATGCCCCGATTTTCGGTAAGTGCATGTGTTTAATTGTAGGCAGGGACATTACTGGATATTCTTGTGTAATTGCTACAGAATAATTTATGTTATACTTTGTTATTGCTACAGAAGAATATTTATTTTATTATTTTACATTTACAATTTTTTTTCCTGGGGACCCTGTGACACCCCATTGAAGAGCCATAGGCTGGATCTCTTAAGATGTCACTGTTGGGTTTGTAAGGCCATGTTACTCCTAAATTTCTATCTTGTTCAAAGAGAAGATATAAAAAAAACTTCTAAGCTAATCGACCTCTGTGTTCTCCTTTTTTAAAAAGAATCGATAAGAAAGCATGGTTTTAAAGATGGCGCCGGTGAGGTCGGCTGCCGTGCTGGATGCTCTGCCCCAGCTTCTCCACTTTTTGCAGTTTTTCGTCACTTTTTGCTATATCTGCCATAATCTTGCATGGGCATCATGCAAAACACACAAATTCGCTACAGTAGAGACACTTTGGTTTCTATTGGTCTACAATACACGAACATTTCACCATGTTTAACTCCGGACCCAACCTGGCCAAAGGAGATCCTGAGAGAGAACAAAGGATGCGACCCTAAGCGACGGCCTCGAGGTAAACAAGCCGGCATCAGGAACAGGCTACGGGCTCGCGCACACCGCGCACCCATGCCCAGTATCCTGCTAGCCAATGTTCAATCCATCGAGAACAAGCTTGATGACCTCAGAGCCAGAATCAAGTTCCAGAGAGACATTCGGGACTGCAACCTCCTCTGCTTCACCGAGACTTGGCTGAACCCAGCGATACCAGACCACGCCGTGCAGCCGACGGGGTTCTTTTCGGTTTACCGCATGGACAGGGCAATGGAGTCGGGGAAGAAAAGAGGTGGTGGAGTGTGTTTGATGGTGAACAACAGATGGTGCGACAGCACAAACATCTCCCCACTCACACGCTTTTGCTCGCCCAATCTGGAACTTTTGATCGTTAAATGTCGTCCTTTCTATCTCCCTTGGGAATTCACTGCGGTCATTGCCTGCACTGTTTACATTCCGCCTCACGCGGACTCGGACACTGCCTTATGTGAGCTACATGAGGCTCTCACACATCAACAAACACTTCACCAAGATGCCGCACTCATTGTTATGGGAGATTTTAACAGAGTGAATCTCAAACGGACATTTCACAACCTTCACCAGCACATCAACTGCCCCACCCGGGGCACTAGGACATTAGACCACTGCTACACCCCATTCAAGAACTGTTACAAGGCTCAGCCCCTGCCGGCATTTGGAAAATCGGACCATGCCGCCATCTTCCTCATGCCTGCTTACAAACAAAGGCTAAAGCAGCAACCACCAATCAGGAGGGAGGTCGCTTGCTGGACGGACCAATCAGTGGCCGCGCTGCAGGACGCACTGGATGACGCACTGGATGACGCAGACTGGGACATGTTTCGGCGCAGCTCTGATGACATCAACATGTTTACGGAAGTGGTTGTGGGATTTATCGGGAAACTAGCGGACGACACAGCAGAAAGAACTATCATCCGAACGTTTCCCAACCAGAAGCCGTGGGTGGATAAAAACATCCGCGACGCTCTGAGATCACGCACCGCTGCCTACCATGAAGGGCTCGTCTCCGGTAATATGGACCTATACAAGGCTGCGTCCTACAACGTGCGCAGCGCGGTCAGAAAGGCAAAGCGGAGCTACGGGGAAAAACTAGAGTCACAGCTACGACAGTGCGACTCTAGGAGCCTGTGGAAAGGACTGCTGACTATAGCGGACTATAAACGACCAGCTTCTTCAATGATGAATGCCGATGCTTCACTGGCTGATGAGCTGAACAGGTTTTACGCTCGCTTCAATGCCGCAGCAATTAAAACAACAAACGGCTGCGCACGCTCGGAGTGCACCAGTGAAGAAAATGCATTCATCATCACAGAGCATGCCGTGAGGAACACCTTCAGGAGGGTGAACACCAGGAAGGCAGCAGGACCAGATGCAATCCCTGGCCGGGTCCTGAGAGCCTGCGCTGACCAGCTAGCACCGGTGTTCACGGAGATCTTCAACCTCTCCCTGGCCCAAGCTGTGGTTCCCACGTGCTTCAAACAGTCCATTATTGTTCCTGTTCCAAAGAAACAACAGCCTGCTTGCCACAATGACTACCGTCCAGTAGCACTGACTTCAACTGTGATGAAGTGTTTTGAAAGACTGATGAGAGATCACATCACTTCTTCACTTCCTGCCACCATCGACTCACTTCAGTTTGCTTACCGGACTAATCGTTCCACAGACGATGCCATATCTCACCTGCTCCACACATCCCTGAGTCACCTGGACACTGGCAGAGGGAATTATGTTAGGATGCTGTTCGTGGACTACAGTTCAGCATTCAACACAATAATTCCCTCTAAGCTTTTCACCAAGTTGACGGATCTAGGACTCAGCTCATCACTGTGTCAGTGGATCCTCAACTTCCTCACAGACAGACCCCAATCAGTGAGGGTGGGAAAACAAGTCTCCCCCTCCATCTCACTCAGCACTGGAGTGCCTCAGGGCTGTGTTTTAAGCCCCCTGCTGTACTCACTGTACACTTATGACTGTGTAGCCACATCAGACACCACCTCCATTGTCAAGTTTGCTGACGACACTGCTGTTGTGGGCCTGATCTCCGACAACATCGAGACGGCCTACCTGGAGGAGATTAGGAACCTGGAGACCTGGTGCCAGGAGAATAACCTCCTCCTAAACATCAGCAAGACTAAGGAGCTGATCGTGGACTTCACTACAAAGCAGGCGAGGAATTACAAACCCCTCATCATCAGTGGCACGCCAGTGGAGAGAGTGGACAGTTTCCGATACCTGGGTGTCCACATCACTCAGGACCTGTCATGGTCCTGCCACATCAACACCCTGGTTAAGAAAGCCCGTCAGCGTCTCTTCTTCCTCAGAAGACTTAGAGACTTCCATCTGCCACTGAAGGTGCTCAAGAACTTCTACTCCTGCACCATCGAGAGCGTCCTGACGGCAAACATCTGCACCTGGTTTGGGAACAGCACCAAGCAGGACAGACGAGATCTGCAAAGAGTGGTGCGCTCAGCCGAACGCATCATTCAATCAGAGCTCCCTGACCTGCTGTCCATCTACACCAAGCGGTGCAAGTCCAAAGCTAGGAAGATTATGATGGACCTCTCCCATCCCAACAATGGACTCTTCTCACTGTTGAGGTCTGGGAAGCGCTTCCGCTTCCTTAAGGCCAAAACAGAGAGAATGAGGAGGAGCTTCTTCCCCCAGGCTATTCGGGCCCTGAACCAGGTGTAGGACTGGACTCTCCCACACACATCACTATAAGACTGGACTCTCACACACATCACATCACCACACGCACCACCACACATTTCCTACAATCCTATAATTCCTATAATTTATAATCTTTATAATCTCTTCTGCTATTTGCACATTCTTTACTGTAAATTCCTAAGTTAATTTGTAAATTTTGTAGTAAACTGTAAATTGTAAATATTGTAAAACTTTTCTTCTGTCATTTAATGGTCGGGCATTGTACAGCTACAAGCATTTCACCCCCATGTCATACTGTGTATGGTTGTGTGTGTGTGACAAATAAAATTTGAATTTGAATTTGGAATTTGGAATCATGAAAATCTTATCAATACCCATCCCTAATGATGACACTAGGAAGAAGTTTTAAATAATGGGTAAATGGTGAAATCAAGCATCGAGTGATGAAAAATAAAGATAACGTGGCTAAAACTGCAGTTCCTCAAATAGCCACTTGAGGCTGGTTCCAAAAGTGAGACGGTCTCCATACAGCACAACAAACACTTGGAGTCTGGTACAAAATCTGTTTTGATCTTTGAATGTTTTCCATGTTCATGTCAACTGTGTAAATTCCTCTGAGCTCATCAATAGAGCTGGGCCACTTTCAATTCAGTTCAATTCAATTTTATTTATACAGCGCCAAATCACAACAACAGTCGCCTCAAGGCTCTTTATAGTGTAAGGTAGACCCTACAATAATACATACAGAGAAAAAACCCAACAATCATATGACCCCCTATGAGCAAGCACTTTGGCGACAGTGGGAAGGAAAAACTCCCTTTTAACAGGAAGAAACCTCCAGCAGAACCAGGCTCAGGGAGGGGCGGGGCCATCTGCTGCGACCAGTTGGGGTGAGAGAAGGAAGACAAGATAAAGACATGCTGTGGAAGAGAGACAAAGGTTAATAACAAGTGTGAATATCCACTTTGACAGGTAGGTGTTTTTTCGTCCAGTTAGTTGATTAGTTTTCATCAGTTTAATTTAGTTTGTGCTGCAGTCCAACCCCCTCCCCCCCATTTTTATGTGCTATCACCAATGTTTTAAGAACCTGATTTATTCCTCATGGGTTCAAATTAAAGGTGGAGAACAAAGAAAAGCTTTCTTCGTGAGCTAGTTGCATTCTCTGTAATCTATTTTAAGCCAGCAGACGCCCGACTGTGATCTCTGTTTACCGAATCAGCTAATTTTCTCTTGGCTCGGCACAAACATGAATCGAATGTGGAAAAAATAAATAAGAAGGTTTGTTTAGACTTTCTAAATGCTATGGTTTAAATACTGATCATGATTCATTTCCTGGTGCTTGTAAGATAAAAAAACAAAACAAAACAACTTTCCCACTTTACAGCTGCTCTTTTATTATGGAAAATGCCTTTTTGGCAAGTGTGCATGATGTGGTGAATGCTATAGTAACTACTGTGCTGAACTTGTCACACAGCCCACTCATGTTTTGGCGAAATTGCTAAAGTCATGCAGTTTTTAAAGACTGTTACTGGTAAAAAACAATCAGAGCCACAGTGAGTAACTTAAATAACTAAATGCAGTTTTTCCCTTCGATGCTTCATTGAATCCACGACTCTGTAGCGTTCTGTTGTCACCATGCAAACGTGAGCATTTCACCCAGACTTGTGAATAAAAATAGACCAGCGATAGAAATGTATCTCGGAGCCCGTGTGTGAACAAAAAGTATTACGACATTAAGCCCAAGCAGCACCGAGTCTCTCCAAAACAAAACACAGACTGATAACACAACAGCAAGGATGATGATGTCATAGTTTAACGTGGAGTCCGTCTACACACACACGGTGAAGAGCTAAGAGACAGAGCCGTTACCAAGATGGTGATCTCAGGTAGAGTGGGGGGAAAAAATATCATTTTTCTAACATTGGAAACAGCAGCGCTTGTTACTGTGTTACTGTAATTACCATTAAAACCTTTACTGGGAGATACTGGCAGGAGTCATCGGTCAAACCACCTGTTCAACGAGCTCCAGCAGGAAGACGAGCGAGCTTTGTAGCTGCTCCCGTCCACCGCAGTTAGTTTTACACCGTGACAAACGACAGTAAAGCTACGAAAGTTCAAATAAAATATGCAGATGAACTGTTAACTTAGTCTGGCACGATGTTTGAACTGGGCAGCTTGCTGGAGGCTGTTGGCAGCCATCCTACTTCATATGGCAGCAAGACCTACAACAGGCTTGGATGAATCTAAAGGGGGGCATGGGGTTCATGAGACCATATTTATTTCAAGGCATTATTTTCCAGCTTTAGAATAAAACAATCTAAATGAAATATTATATTAATTAAATTGTATTCATGTTTAAGAATAGTTTGGAAGCCTGGTGCTGGATACTGAATTATTATTAACATTAATTATTGCATGCATTCCTTCTTTTTAACAGTACTGTGCTTGTAATTATTTATTTTAGTATTTATGAAAATGTGTCTTTAAAAAAACATGTAAGTGCAACACAAGGGTGATGTATGCAGGTAAACTATTAAAAACACTGAAATTTCCGATGACCATTTCATTTAAAAACTATTTTTCTAAATATTAACTATTGCTCATTAATAAGAAAAACATTCTTATCTGATTACTCAATTAATCAATGGAAGAAATGATAGAATACTTGATTACTGAAATAACTGACAGCCACAGCCCTATTTACAATATTTATTGCACATTGTTGATTAACAGTTAAATTCCAGAAACAGTTTACATATGTGTGTTTTTGTAATATCTTCATTTAAATTGCACAGTTGTTCATTTTTAATTATAATCTCGATCTTGTAAGATCATCTTATAGGGTTTATAATCAAAATGCATCAGCTTCTGTTTCTGCAATACACAGAAAATGACCAAAACAGTTTAAAGTAAACTGGCTATTATCAAAAGCAGCACAGAGTGCTTTTGTCCCATTAAAGGTTAAGGGATAATTGAGGGGTGGCTGCAGATGGATAGGAACACAAATAAGCTGCTGTGCATGTGCCACAGCTTTGCAAAGTAATCAATTTAAACCAGATTTTCATTCACATTTTTGCTGTGTTGTTTCATCCATGATATTATAGTGAGCTTTAAATAATAGTTTCACTGTGCAATAACAACAACAAGGCCTAAGCATTCACATCCATGACACAAACTTCCAAACTAATAGCAGGTCTTTTTTTTACCGCCTTCTAAAATCAGGAGAAACATTTATCCTCTGACAGGGCCGCCTGCAGGTCATCTTTGTTACTATCTTACCAAAATGCTTGTTTGTATTACTTCAGGCACAAAAACCAACCTGCTGAATGGGACATTAACAATGGGCTCCCCATGTCAAATAGCTAGGTCATGCTTGCTTGACGGAGACATTTACCCATTTCTTCCCTTCTATGTCACATTACTTCCGCCCTTGCTTCAGACTGACATCTCCTGTAATCTGCATATCTACAAGAGGTCCTTGTCAGGTAAGCATAAATATAGGCTATTTCAGCCATTTGAACAAAGGCTAGATCCTGTCTTTTTTTTTCTTTTTTTTTTGGTGAGGTCATTTTCTGGGACCAAATGCTCTGCGAGAACAGAACATGCAGTCTATTCTAATTACCAACATGTCAGATAATGCTGATAGTCAAAGGCATTGGTGTTTCAAAGATATGCACAAGGTGTTTCTCTGTGTCTGTGTTGGGTTTAGGCATGAATAAGACAGGTTTCTTATTCCCCATCTTATCACATATGAACACATTGGGGTGAATGTTATGTCGTGAAGGGGAATATTTTAACCCAAGCTACAGTATACTGAACCTAACCAAGTAGTTTGTGATGCCTAAAACTAACCAGCAAAAATGAAATAAAGTCAAAACCTGTGCCTTACTCTACTGCCAGTGCTCTAACATGCAAATGTGAAAGGTGATTGGGAAGTCCAAATATTGCCATCCCTTTGCCTCTGTGCACAGATAGACCGGTACCAGTCCGTGAGTTGATTGGTCAGGCTGCGAGAGTTGAGGCTCAGATGTGAAATTTATGGTTTTCAGGGTTTTTATCATTAACTCTGTTTCCCTGGTTCTTTTACCGTGTTGTAGTTGTGTGTCTTATTTTGAAAGGAATATTTACACGTTACCATAGCGACCAGAGAGCATTAAGGGGCAGGGAGGAGGATGTTACTCTCAACGTTGTTGGCGCATTTCAGGAGGATGTTGCTGATGAGGTTACACAGTGAATTTGTGTTTATTATTATATTTACAAAATACCACAGTTTTTGTCTCGGTCGTATCGTTTTATTTTGTTGTATTTATCCGCAACACCTTAAGGCCGGTCCGTGAAAATATTATCTGACGTTAAACATGTCAGTGGTTGGGGACCGCTGCCATAGGATACCATGCATGAACTCTCACTGCATCGGAAACAGGAGCATTTGTGAAGAGAAGGTATTGCGGCACATTTGTGTGTTAAATATTAGGTAAAAGTGTCTCCTTCTTCCTTTCCTGAAGTCTGAGGACTTGTATTACAGACAGAGCAATTAAACCAAACTATGTTCCTTTTGCGTTCAACTCAAGAGCAGAACATTGTCTGTTCTTAAGCTTACACGTCGGCAGTTGCTCTGAACTCTAAATTGAGCGGTCGAACCAAAGGAGAATCCTTTTGTGAGAATATAATTTGAAACGTAACACTAAACGTACCCGGACGGGCTTGGTGTGTCACTTTAATTAAGCTATTGACCAAATGGACATGTTTTAATTGATGGAAACGTTGTCAGAGGTTGCTCAAATGATGCTGCAACTGTGAATGTCAGAAACTGCGTCAGGAATTTATTCCAGTTTAGCCTTCTTAGCACTAACACAAGCACTTCAATTAGTCAGCGATTAGAACCTCATATTAAAAAGCACCTTCGGATATGTTCTCTGAACCAGACTTCTCACATTCTCGGAACAGCTCGTCTTTCCCCAAACAAATGTTTAATTCAGAAAAGAATTTAGATTGGAGTCGATGAATTTCTCCGCAGATTGAAGGCCAAAGAAAATGTAATTACTGTGAGTAAAAAAGTGGATATTTTGGCATCATTTTTTTTCGATTTTGACACGGCTTATAATAGGATTGAACTGTTTGCAGTGACTAATGAGCTCCATGTGAGATCACTCAAGGTTATAGCCGGCAGCTTTGCAGCTTAATGTGACTTGGTGTGTGACAAGTTCCCTCGGTTTCCATCTAGGCTCTGTGTTACTGAACTTCCACAAACTTGAGCTGAAAGTGTGCTGATGTCAGTAATGATCTCCAAGTAAACCCAGCTAAAATAGCACAGTGACCTCATTATTGTTTCCATAGTTACAGAATGGCAGGGTTACAGTTCCTATCTATAGCGGCGTTCACTTCACACAAAATACTGCGTTTTGACAGATGATAGTAGTTAACAGCTAAATTGCAAAAACGGCTCATGATAATCAGATTTATAGGCAGGAGCCTGCGAGCGCTGCTTGTTTTGCAGCTGGATACTAATGCATTCAACGTGTAAAGCTCAAATCCACAAATTGTGATCAAATTCTCAGACAATTGCTTTGATAAATTGAATATTAGAGCTAAGTGATGTTGGAGAGTCGTTAATAATGGTTTACATCAGTGTTTTGTATCTTGTTTATCAAATATTATCATTAAAATTGCACAAACAATGATATCAATTCCCAGACCCTGAAACTGCTTCGCTGCCACCCACCCACCTATTTCACTTTCTGTGCCAGAGAAAGCATCACACACTTAACTGAACCAGCTGGCTTTGTCAGGCAGGGATCCAAAACATGGATCTATATTTACAAAGTTATATCATTGTACATGAGTTGACTAAAATAAAATGAGACTCGTAATGATACAAGCGCTCTCGGGCCTCTCTTGTTATTTTTGTGGAAAAATTAAACATATTAAATTCTTTCATGTGAGCGATAAGTTATAGCACGGCTTTTACTGGTGAGGCAGCTCCTTTTTTTTGTAGCTTTTTGTTACCCAACCGCGGTCTTGCCTGTTTCCGTTTTGGGTGTTGGGTGACTCATTGTAAACTGAGCTGCAACAAAGGCAGAGGAGAGGCACAGCTGGGGGCGTGTCAGCAGAACTTGGACAGATTGGTGTCAAGAATAACAAATATTTTGGCTTTGTTGTCTGCTGTTTCTAGGTCAGTTGTTTATTCCACAAACTGCTCGTGCATTCTGTAGTGTGCAACATCTCAAAACCGTGAGACATGCTGCTGTCACATCCTCCTCGCTGTTATGAAATACTTACCTCTGTGACCCACCTATAGAGATTTGCACGCATTCAGCCAGCACAGTCAGGTCCAACAGATGTCTGACAATAGTCAAATTCGGTAGCTGATTTATGTGGTCTGTCATCTAATGCTCCCACCTTTATTGTGGCGTCAACTCCTAGTGGCAACGTCTGCTGCTGGCAGCTGATAATACATGCACACGTATTGGAGATGGTGGGCAGTGGCTCCTTTTATATATGCTGTGTAATTTTACATGTTCTCTTTTTAATTTTGACTAAGGAGGTTTTGTTTAGCTTTTGCCTCTAGAGAGCATCTTTACCACGCAGCTTAAACCAAGCTGATGGTGGCCACGCTCAGTTTAGTTCAGTTCCATTTATACAGCACCAAACAACGGTCACCTTAAAGCATATTATGAGCAACTGATTTGGCGACAGTGGAAAAGAAAAACTTCCTTTTAACAGGAAGAAACCTCCAGCAGAACCAGGCTGAGGGAGGGGCGGGGCCATCTGCTGCGACCAGTTGGGGTGAGAGAAGAAAGACGGGTCAAAAAAACATGCTGTGGAAGAGAGACACAGCTCTCTGCATTTAATAAGTAATGTTTAAATGCAGAGAGCTGTACAAACACATAGTGAGTGAGAAACGTGATGGAAGAAGAAACACCCAGTGCATCATGGGAGTCCCCTAGCATGCACCTATTGCAGCATAACTGAGGGAGGATTCAGGGTCACCTGGTCCAGCCCTAACTATATGCTTTAGCAAAAAGGAAAGTTTGAAGCCTAATCTTAAAAGTAGAGATAGTGTCTGTCTCCTGAATCCAAACTGGAAGCTGGTTCCACAGAAGAGGGGCCTGAAAACTGAAGGCTCTGCCTCCCATTCTACTTTTAAATACTCTAGGAACAACAAGTAGGCCTGCAGTGTGAGAGCGAAGTGCTCTACAGGGAGTGCAGAATTATTAGGCAAATGAGTATTTTGTCCACATCATCCTCTTCATGCATGTTGTCTTACTCCAAGCTGTATATGCTCGAAAGCCTACTACCAATTAAGCATATTAGGTGATGTGCATCTCTGTAATGAGAAGGGGTGTGGTCTAATGACATCAACACCCTATATCAGGTGTGCATAAATATTAGGCAACTTCCTTTCCTTTGGCAAAATGGGTCAAAAGAAGGACTTGACAGACACAGAAAAGTCAAAAATAGTGAGATATCTTGCAGAGGGATGCAGCAGTCTCAAAATTGCAAAGCTTCTGAAGCGTGATCATCGAACAATCAAGCGTTTCATTCAAAATAGTCAACAGGGTCGCAAGAAGCGTGTGGAAAAACCAAGGTGCAAAATAACTGCCCATGAACTGAGAAAAGTCAAGCGTGCAGCTGCCAAGATGCCACTTGCCACCAGTTTGGCCATATTTCAGAGCTGCAACATCACTGGAGTGCCCAAAAGCACAAGGTGTGCAATACTCAGAGACATGGCCAAGGTAAGAAAGGCTGAAAGACGACCACCACTGAACAAGACACACAAGCTGAAACGTCAAGACTGGGCCAAGAAATATCTCAAGACTGATTTTTCTAAGGTTTTATGGACTGATGAAATGAGAGTGAGTCTTGATGGGCCAGATGGATGGGCCCGTGGCTGGATTGGTAAAGGGCAGAGAGCTCCAGTCCGACTCAGACGCCAGCAAGGTGGAGGTGGAGTACTGGTTTGGGCTGGTATCATCAAAGATGAGCTTGTGGGGCCTTTTCGGGTTGAGGATGGAGTCAAGCTCAACTCCCAGTCCTACTGCCAGTTTCTGGAAGACACCTTCTTCAAGCAGCGGTACAGGAAGAAGTCTGCATCCTTCAAGAAAAACATGATTTTCATGCAGGACAATGCTCCATCACACGCGTCCAAGTACTCCACAGCGTGGCTGGCAAGAAAGGGTATAAAAGAAGAAAAACTAATGACATGGCCACCTTGTTCACCTGATCTGAACCCCATTGAGAACCTGTGGTCCATCATCAAATGTGAGATTTACAAGGAGGGAAAACAGTACACCTCTCTGAACAGTGTCTGGGAGGCTGTGGTTGCTGCTGCACGCAATGTTGATGGTGAACAGATCAAAACACTGACAGAATCCATGGATGGCAGGCTTTTGAGTGTCCTTGCAAAGAAAGGTGGCTATATTGGTCGCTGATTTGTTTTTGTTTTGTTTTTGAATGTCAGAAATGTATATTTGTGAATGTGGAGATGTTATATTGGTGTCACTGGTAAAAATAAATAATTGAAATGGGTATATATTTGTTTTTTGTTAAGTTGCCTAATAATTATGCACAGTAATAGTCACCTGCACACACAGATATCCCCCTAAAATAGCTAAAACTAAAAACAAACAAAAAAAACTACTTCCAAAAACATTCAGCTTTGATATTAATGAGTTTTTTGGGTTCATTGAGAACATGGTTGTTGTTCAATAATAAAATTATTCCTCCAAAATACAACTTGCCTAATAATTCTGCACTCCCTGTAATAGGGTGATATGGTACTACAAGGTCATTAAGATAAGATGGGGCCTGATTATTTAAGACCTTGTATATGAGGAGCAGGATTTTGAATTCTGGATTTAACAGGAAGCCAATGAGGGGAAGCCAATACAGGAGAAATCTGCTCTCTCTTTTTAGTCCCTGTCAGTGCTCTCGCTGCAGCATTTTGGATTAACTGAAGGCTTTTCAGGGAGTTTTTAGGACTTCCTGATAATAGTGAATTACAGTCGTCCAGCCTGGAAGTAATAAATGCATGAACAAGTTTTTCAGCGTCACTCTGAGACAGGATATTTCTAATTTTAGATTTTTTTACATGATCAAGGACACAACTCCCAGGCTTCCTGACAGTCCCATCACAGGACATGCTTGCAGACATGAGCTCTATCCTCCAACCCCACTCGCAGTATCACTGAAACCAGTTAGATCATATATGCCAAGAAGATCAAAGATGCATGTAGAGAAAGCCCCCCGAAGTCTGGAAGATTGTTAGTTGGCTAGGAGAGGTGCAGAAAAGTGTCAGAGGTATATTAGGATGGCCTTAACTGAGGCTCTAGCCAAACAAAGGCTCACAGCTCTGGTTAGTAAACTGAAGTGCTGGTCTTCAAAGACTAATCCATCTCACCTGCAAGAGAACAATAGATTGATGAGCTCTCTGCAACAGTGAGAAGGAAAAACTCCCTTTTGACAGGAAGAAGCCTCCATCAGAACCAGGCTCAGGGAGGGGCGAGCCATCTGCCACAACCAGTTGGTTGGGAAACAGGTGAAAAGATGCACCGTGGAAGAGAGCCAAAGATTAATAAGAACTAATGATTTAATACAGAGTGATGCATAAGCACATATAAATGAGATTGGGTAGTTGAAAAAGAAATGTACTGGGAGTGTAGAAGATGATACAGGAGGCCATCTCCAAGGCAATCACACAAGCCACTGTCAGGTGTGGAACACACCGAGGTGATGCACTGCTGTTCTGCATACAAGTATCTGTATGTCCCACAGAACAAAAGCAACTGTGATGAAGATACAAGGAGGTCAGCCACAGTCAAATGCCTTCAGATAAGGCAGACGCTAAGAAGCATGCTCACTGGCAGGAATAAGACCTGAGCTATCAATATATACACTCTACTCGTCATCAGGTACCCAGCTGGAATAAGAACAGAGATCCCATTAATGTTAAGACATGAAAACTCCTTATAGTGCATGAAGGTCTCCACCCAAAGTCCAGCTCTACAAGGTTTTACCAGCAACGTAAAGAGGAAGGGTGAGGACTAGTGAGTGCCAGAGCCCCAGTCCAGAGCATCCACAAATAAATCTTTAAGATGCCCTCAGCCCAAGAGTGTCGGATCCATAGAGGGAGAAGTGTACTCCAGCTGACTCCAGCTGACGGGACCCAAGTTTCCGGTTGTGCAATGGTGCCCTGAAGACTATTCAGCACATAGTAGAACAATGTAAGATACAAGCTGGTACAGTGTAAGGGGCACAAGCAAGTGACTGGGATAGAGTACAGGAACATTTTTGCTGCATATATATTAGAAGTCCCCAGTTCCCAATGGGTTGAGAACAACGGAGCTGCAAGGCTAAGGTCATCAAGTACCAGACAGACAAGCTACTGCTGACCCACCAGCAGTGGGACCACTTGTGAAAAAGTGTTGCCAGTGATAATGGAAGGGTTAGGAAGAAAAGTTTAAAATAATTAAGTATACATTTGAGTAATCCCAATGAGTCAACAGGTTCCGATTACTTTCAGCTTATTTTTTTGGAAGCAATTCAATTTTATTTATACAGCACCAAATCACAACAACAGTTGCCTCAAGGCACTTTATGGTTGGCCATAAAAGTAGACCCTGCAATAATACATACAGAGGAAAAGCCCAACAATCGTATGACCCCCTATGAGCAAGCACTTTGGCGACAGTGGGAAGGAAAAACTCCCTTTTAACAGGAAGCTGGTTCCATAGAAGAGGGGCCTGAAAACTGAAGGCTCTGCCTCCCATTCTACTTTTAAATACTCTAGGAACAACAAGTAGGCCTGCAGTGCGAGAGCGAAGTGCCCTAATAGGGTGATATGGTACTACAAGGTCATTAAGATAAGATGGGGCCTGATTATTTAAGACCTTGTATGTGAGGAGACACTGGTTGAACCGAGGTTCGGCACAGATACTATCTAATCATGTAAAGATACTCTACTAGTCCAAGACTCTGATTTTGAAAATGTTTGGCACTGCTAACCAGCTACACCCAGACATTCTCCTCAGGTGTTACCACGGTGGCAGGATGGTCAGGTTACTGTTGTGACAGTCATCAGTGTTACTGAGTTGTATCTTGAGAATCTTTCCTCTTATTAACGACTGGACTCTTCTAAACACTTCTAACTGTTATAAAGCTGCCAGAGGACTGATTGAAGTGGTGCAACACTAACCTCCCCACTATCTCCTGCTGCAGTTCAACATGATGGTGCTGGCATGTTTCTACGGGATGAGGAACAGGCAGAGACAGGCAGAAGGTTATTGCTCTGTTATTTAATACCACAAAATATATATTGTGTGGGTGCGCCTCCTTTCCATGCATATCTGCCCACACATAGATGTAGCCTGTGGATAATACTGATGTTTGTGTTTTTAAGATAACTCTGGATATGAAATTCAAGAAAAAACAGCTGAGAAATAGAAACATTTGGGACAAAATAAAAGTGTTAGATTTAAACGAGACCTGTCCTTGAACTTCAGGGTAAAAGAGATTTTTTTTTGTATCAGTAAGCTAGTAAGGAAGTAAGCATCAGTGCTCACCAGTGTGCAGCTCAACACATGGCTGTAATTTCTCATTTTATAGAATGTAGCAGGACTCCATCTTGGAGGCTCCGATTGAATGCTCCAACCACGCATTGTTGAACTGCGGGTTCAGCTGCAGACAGGTGCTCTTGAATATTCATTCAGGCCCTCACGGATTCTAATCACTGTTGATATGTGTGCACTTTGCAACTGTCAACTATTCAGAAAACAAAATATGTGCCTGCATCAACTGCTTATGAAAATTTATGATGCAGGTAGAAAACGGAGAGTTATCAGTACGTTTCCCTTTAGTTTGCACCAAGGTTGAACAATTAAGTTAAAATATGATGTAGAGGTTTGAATATCTTAATTAAGTGCACGAATCCAATCTAGTTTTATACTTTATAAACACCTTTTATGATTTATATATGAGTTATATAACCGACGCTTTATAACAATTCATGTTCCGTATCGATACGTCTTCGAGGAAAACATACGGGGAAAAGAAATCTCCCGCCTGCTTATGTTAACATGTGTTATGAGTATTTATTAAACTTTATGCTGCTTATGAAAGCTAAATACGGGGGCCTAAAGTAAAATGCAACCGCCTGAACAACCTCTATCTTGTTTTATTAGCTGACTTATCTTCTTTGTGCCAACTGGCGCATAAAGAGATGGAGGCAAAACAACTTCTCATTTGCAGTTTGTCTCCAGGATCTATTTAAGAGGCTTCAAGATGACACTTTCAAGATGCCACAGAACACAACAACTCACACCCACCCACTCACTGTTATGGTGATGTCTATACCATCCCCTATTGTTTGTTCCACTCGATGTTTATTTGGAAAGGTTAGTGCTGAGATGACATTTGTTATTAACAACCTTTTTTGAGTCTCTTGTTATCTGAGCAGCGCAGTGGACTACACATGACAGGGTTCTGCTACAGTTCTTTAGTTTAAATGATACAGCCGAGGATTAGATTTTACAGCCGCAGTGGTGATGGATCTAAAACTCTCCAGTAAGGCTCTTACCTGCTTAAGAATTAAAGGTCACACCATATTTTGTTATAAAACAGATCCTCGTTTCACCTTGAGTTAATGAAACCGTGGTTATACGTCACACCGATGCCAATAAAGGAAATGTTTAAACTAAATTTAGCTCAGTGGTGACCTAGATTTCTCTTGCCTTCCAAAACACAAATCAATGCTTACTTGTGAGTAAGCATTTGTGTGCGGCGCTTATTTGGGGTGTGCAGAAGCCTTTGTGACGGGAGATTCGTTTATTTTTGTATGATTATTTTCCTTTGTTGTTTGACTCTTGCCTCTAGAAGAACATTAGCATACTTTTGCTAAAACGCATAAAATGTCCAAAATATTTTCAAGGCATGGTGTGCATGGACATGTGAGGTGAGGTGTTTTTGACCCAGTTCTGCAATTCATCCAAACAAAATAAATAATAATGATTTTAAAAAAAAGCTCTGCCTGTTTTAAATTTGGCCGTCTTCTCTTTGAAGTTCTTCTCCTTGTGCAGCTCATCACTGCTTTTAATGCATAAGCTAATTTTAGCTCCTCGTGTTTGGAGTTTCACCAGAGACCCAAACCTCATGCAGAGAGCAGGCTTGTGCTTCTTTTGCACTCTGCCCCGACTTCCACGTTGACGTTCATCGCATCAGATCAAAGCTGGTTCTGCAGCTGAAACCCAGAGAACCAGCAACAGTCCTCAGTTTACTGTAAAAGCTTGAAGGTGGTGCAGCGGTCGAGGTGCAGCGGTCGAGGTGCAGCGGTCGGCGGCATACTTTTCTAAAAGTTTCCTGACATTGGCATATGGTTGTGCATCATGAATTTGCTGTCACTGTGCTACTTCTTCATTCCTAAATTGAAATTCAGGAAGTTCTTTTGATGCACAGCAGAAGATCACAGAAACAAAAACATGTAGTCACAACAAGCCTTGGAGAATAAACAGCAGCCTTGAAGGTTCAATAAAGTTGATTGTTTTGAAAGAGAATTACAAATGATCCAAAAAGGCTGATTCTGTCCATCTGGATGTAGCCTTTTTTATTTTTAATGGGAGAAAAGTTTTGTCACTCATCCAGGTGACTTATTAACAGTTCATTTGCATAATAACTGAAAAAACTAGCACCACTGAATGAACAATGGGCTGTGAGGTCAGTTCCTTGTTACCCTGCTAACTAGAAGGTAAAGTCATTAGTGTTTTACATGGATCTGTTTGGGAATAATCAATGATATAGACTGATTTTCATTTGGAGTACATCTTGAAAGCTCCTAGAATAATGTATTCCTAGTATCTAAGTGGCACATTTAAGGTAAAGGTGCAGAGGAGGTGGAGGGTTTACGGCATTTAGCGTCTATCAAAATTCACCCTTAAGAAAAAAATAAAATAATACATCATTACTTGTTTGTTCAAATATGTAAAATGACCATCAAAAGTATTTGTGTTTAGTGTTTTTGATAAAACTCTCAGATTCGGGAAAAAAAAAACCCACAGGTGGCACAGTCTCACGGTTCTCCACTAAACCTGGATGAGGAATGCGAGGTCGGAGCCAATGCCATTTCCAGGGCTGACCGAGTCATTTTACACTTTGTCATCACTCTTATCGCAATTTTACCCCCTCTTTCACTCTATCTAGATTGGTCACTCCTCTCTGGAACACGTCTGCACCCTAGAGGCTTTATCTGCGATTCCTTATCATCGCCAACTCTGCCTATCTCTCACCGCTGCCCCCTCCTTTTCCGTTTCTCTTTCTCACTGCACCTCGCTCACTCTTCCTTTCCATTTGTCTGTTGGTCTGTCGTGTTTGTCCTTCTCTATCTCTCATGATAGAGTTGGAATTATATGTTCAAAGTAAATAGTGCTGAGGTAAAATAGATGTCGTTTTCAACCAATCCCCTGCCAGAATAAACATTTAGAACCTCTGGCTTATTCGTATTACCCTTTCACAGGTTCATTTTGTGTTATATGTCCAGGTTTTACGGTGGCAGAGATGGACTTGTCAACGAGTGAATGCAACTGGACTTTACAAATTGCACAATGTCGATTAGGTTGACACTAATTATGATATTTTCAAAGTCAGCCATGCTCATAGCTGAAGCACTTTTATGCGGAATCCATTTAAATTCCTAATTGTGCTTTATTGTTAAAAGCAGAGAGTCTATGTATTTGGTGTATAGCCTTGGGAGCTGTTTGCCCTTGGTGATTCTTTCATCTTCAGATTTAATAGCACGAGTCAAACCGTGTTTGGTAAATTTGACTGCAGTACATCATGTAGCTGGAGTTCCTTGTGCTAATATTGACCTGAGGGAGTGGGTGAAAGAGAGGCTGCAGGATATGAAGATCCCTGCGAGATGGAACAGGGACCAGATGTAGTGAATGCTGTTAGAGGACACGCGCGTTTGATATGTGTCCTTTGTCCTTCTTGTCTTCAAAGTCACTCATTTCCAAGACTTTTGCGACGCATCTCATTTCCATAATGAGGACAGCGGCAGCTACTTTAAGGTCTTTCGGTGCTGCTTTGAGGTTGTTACGCTAACCTGTTGCAGACTTTATTCAGGTGAAACTTTTTCGGCTGAAAATCCAGCCTGTTATCATTCTTGGGGGAGTCAAAAACAGCTTTTTCAGATGCTGCTGGCATTTCACAGATATGCACGCTGGCACTCGCGCTGTAAAACATGAGGTTAAAGAAATGGCGAGACAGATCTCTCAGACCTAAGTCCTCATATATGGATACTCTCAAAAGATAACTTGGTGTCACATGGGCCTGGGTCTGCAGGCAGCTGTTTTTGTGCTGGCAGCATCTGTTTTCTATACAAATCCTATGAATGTCTGCTTTGACAGTTAAAGTTCTTAGCAATGCCCTGAGTGTACTGCTTTTTTTTTTTTTTGGCTACTCTACTTGAGGTGTTGTAATGCTAGTGCGTTCATCAATGTCACTTCTCTTTGCATGGCCAATCAAACGTGCGAAGGGGTGGGACTTATAAACATAAACACTGTAAATTATGGCAAAGGAGAAAACTTTGAAGAAGACTGTTTTTGTAACCTAGCAACAATAAGAGCTTGAGAGAAGCGCTCTGAAAATGAGGTCAGCGCAAAAAAAAACGCTGCCTGTGGACACAGACCCTTAGTGTCAGTCTAACCAGCGAGTAAAAGTAGAAAGCAAAACCAATCAGCGGGTGAGATACAAACCGTGGTGTTCTGGCTGACAAGCTTGTGTCCTACTCCAAATCTCCAAATGCAGACTTTGCAGACTCTCCCTAAAAGAGGGCCGCTATCTCTCGGTGTCCAGTATTGCTGTGGTCAGAGCACCTAAAGGACACCTGGTGCATAACTCTGACGGATTAGAAATCACTGGAAAAACTCATTATTCGGTGTTATCGCTCTCGCGATATAGACTGCAATTCCCCGGAGCCGTTTGGCACTAAACATGCTAATTGCAGTTATTTTAGATTAAAAAACATGTTTAAGTCGTTGTCCGCTAGTTAATTATACTAGTTAATTATACTAGTTAATTATTAGCGCTTTGCTTTGTGTTTGATTCTGTCTCTCGTCCCCGAATGCGTGCACTTGACTTTTAATGACACATTAGTATGTATGTGTGAGTCCAACCAACACCTGGCTTTCCCCGTTTCTTCCACTCCAGTTCATTCAGCAACACATTTTGCTGGCACCGAGCACACTTTTGATGATTATTCTGGCACCAAACATATTTTTATACTCTTTGAAGTGAATGTATTTTAGAAACGGCTTCACTCTCTGTGTTTAGTGAAGCTGTGGTTATCGTAGGTTACAGATCTGGAGGCTCCCCTCATTTCCCTGTTTATCAGTTAATTCTGTCCAAAATGACTTATTGTTATTTTCTTTCGCTGTCTAATGGAACAGCATTATCAAGGCTCTGTTTTTATGAGATAATGCCTGGGAAGACACTGTTCAAGGTCTGGCATGGTCTAGCAGATGTCAGATTACCACTAGAAAAGGCACTGTAAATATGAGCACAGCTGTCTTGCTGTTGCATACCACTGCATACAAAACTGTGAGTTATCAAGATTATCAACCTATTGCAGTCCTGACTGTTAAAATCCAATACACGGCCTTCTTGTGTGCAGTGCAAATCAGCATCACCTCTATAAATAAAGCAAGTGAAGGCATTGTCCAAAAAAAAAAGACTGTCCAGTCTCCACCGAGCTCTATTCCATTTCTTTTTGTCGGAGCTTACATCGTCTTATGTTTGCTCCATGTTGTCATTCTCAGCACATTTCATAATGGATGAACATATTTCCTTCGTATACAGGAAAGCGATGATAATGAGAGTTATCGTTCTTTAGAATTTGTACCACTGATGATAATGGACTTCATTATGTCCCTCTTCCAGTAAGCTGTCACCCTGAACAAATTTAAATTAGCCAGCCCAGAGCAGATCTTACACCAAGATTATTTCCATTCAAGGCACCATTTGGAGCTGTTTTGATTCTCTTTAATACAGGACTTTTCACTCCACCAAGCAGCAGGCCTGTTTATTTGACTGTCACAACATTATAAATTACTGGCAGCTTTTCTAAACACTGACAAGAGGGGAGAAAAGTCACCTAGAATCAGCCTGGGCTCAGAGAGCTAGCTGATGTGAAGGATGCTGGCTCGCTGGCTTCGAACAGGGCAAGGTTGGGTCTTGGGCAAGGGACCCTTAGGGAACAATATGGTGGAAACCATACTGTGACTCATTCAATAAAGTTAATTAATGATATTTTATACATAATGAGGGTCGGGCTCCCTTGTGGTCCTCTCTCAGGTTGAGTTCAAGTAGAGGCAGCAGATTTGCTTCAGCTGCAGGGACCATTCTGGAAACAAAACAGACGTTTTGGAACGTCAGGTTGTGTTAAGGTCGTTTTCTTATGACTTTGTATTTTTAAAAAAAAACACATTTTCCATTACATTAGAGTGGAGGTTGGTTGAAAACCATCTTGCTCCAGGCTTTAATAAATTAAAAACATAAATAATGTCACAAAAAAGGCCGCATGCAGGTGCTTGGATGCAAACAAGCCAGAATTAACAAAAGCAAGCAGGGAAACAATACTTAACTGATCTTAACTGACAGACACAACAGCGGACTCGTGTTTTAACCGAGCACCAAACCTCCAGGCCTAAAGAGTGAAGCCTGCAGGAACGACGAAAAGAAAGTACATCCTGTCTCAGAATAGTCTAAAAAATAATAACCCGGTCCGTAGCAGGTTTTAAGGTTAATATAACATCTGATGAACTACAAGACAAAACATATTGTAGTTTCATTATTTATTTAGCAAAATTAAGACACAATGCAGAAGCAGTATGTGAAAAATAAACCCTGGTTCGTAGCAGTCGGGTGCTGCTGGTCTGAGGCATTCAGACTGTTTTCTATCTGCATCACTGCTGATCTCTTTCCTCGCAGTGATCTTAAGACAAGCAATTGTTGCTGGCCATCGGTGTGGGAAGTGTCATAAGGCCATTTCCAGGCAATTTGAAGTCCATCATTCTACTGTGAGAAACACGATTCACAAGTGGAAAGCATTCAAGGCAGTTGCCAGTCTTCCCAGGAGTCGACTTCTCAGCAAATTCACCCCAAGGTCAGACTGTGCTCAGAGAAACTGGAAAAAACCCAAAAGCCCCGTTTCTCTACGGGCCTCAGTTATAATAGTAAATCTTAAAGTTTATGACAGTCCTGTTAGAAAAAGACAGTTTGGAAAAGCTCTAAGCTTCTAAGCAAGTTGCTTCTGAACAAACCACAAAACGACAAGACCAAAATATAGGTGTTGTGCCGTAATGCACAGTAACCTGTTAGGTGAAACTTTGGTGGTGGTTTGGAGCCACAGGATTTGGGCACCTTGCAGTCAACGAGTCGACTGTGAACACCTTTTTATAGTTAAATTTAAGGCCATCTGTCTGACAAGTAAACTTTGGCCCAAACTGGGTCACTCAACAGCAATGATCTCAAGCTCATCGGCAAATCTACCACAGTGCAATGGTCCAATGAAAGTCCAGACCTCAAACTGATTGAAAAGCTGCAGTGGGACCTTAACGGAGCTGTGAATATGAATGCAAACCTCACCGAAGTGAAGCGATGTTGTAAAGAGCGGGCCAAAGTTCCTCCACCGTGATGTGAGCCACTGATAAAGTCATGCAGAAAATGATTACTGCAAGTTATTGCTGCTAAAGTTGGCTCTACAAACTGCTGAATCATGAGGTGCACGCAGTTTTCCACAAACTGCGTCTACATTTTGGTTTAGTTTTAGTTAAATACTTAATATGCTCCTCATATGAGCTTATATAGTTTTCACACCTGGTAAGGCACAGACAATATACTTGTTTTATCTGTGAAACCTTGACAGAGGATGTATTTTTTTTCCCCTATGACTATAAGTGGAAATGCCTTAGTCTTGTATTATTTTTAACAGCCAACAGGGGGTGAACACCCTGGTTGTATGGAAGCCTATAGGGAAATGACCCTTACACTTCCATGATCCGTAGCCTCATTAAATGCTTTACAAATGCAGTTATGCTCTCCGTCCCTAGTTTCAAGTCTCATCGAAAAGAACATGATGTTCATTTTGTACATTAAGGTCACCGTTAGTTTCCAGAAGGCTGACTGACTAATTAGACCTCATGCTTATGACATCTGATTTTACAAAGCTGAGATGACGACAGGCAAATCGTTCAGGCAGACTTCAAAAATGAGACAATGTAGCAGATTACAAAAGAGTAGCTACATTTATTTTTTGTATATGCTTTAAAATCAAATTCGGAAAGCTACGGCTGTTTTCGGATTTCCATTTCTAAGGAAATCCCCTTTTAAGTAGAGGGAAAGGCCCAAGATGGAAACAAAATAAGTGAGTATGCACAGAGCACGCACAGATAGCATTCTCTTTATGGCAGGAACTAAGTTTCATGGAAAATGCCTTCCCCATTCTGAGAAACACAACTATTAACAGCACACTAGTGGGAGCTAAAAGCCAAACATCCACTTCTACTTACTGTTTTCAGTAAGTCTACCAACATAGAAAATCATGTGCATGATGTCTGGAATGGCTACATGACCACGCAAACTGGAATGAGGGAGATTTTTGAAAAATGTGTGCTAAGCTTTTATTGTTTTTGACACGTGAACCCCTTCTGAGTTAAAGTTTAGAGTCTGCTGTGTGCAGACCAAAATCAGCAGTCAAGCTTTTCTACCTTTCCTGTTTATCCTTCTGTGGGCCTGGGAATTAGATTTGCTGCCAGTGTGGGCTTCTGATTAGCATGTTTTCAGCTGTATTGACTGATGGCAAAACTGTGGGCTAGCTTCTCCCTGAAAGGTGTAATAAACAGAACCCGGGAGGCTGGAGCATCTGCATTAACACCTTTCCGGGGCCGTCTCCTAGGGCCCGCGAACCGAGGACAGTGCCTTCCCTTCACACCTCGTTACTCCCGTTCCGTCCCGTGACCTTTCCCCGCAGGCAAACACGCGCCCCATGAGACAGCAAGCCAATCAGTACCCCTCTTCCGTCCAGCCCAACCTCTCACAACCCTTCCTCTTTGTCTTATCCCCTTTTTCTTCTGCACAAACACACTGTCGCTACAACTGTCATCGACTCTCTTGCTGAGTGGTATCGTTGTCACAGGCCCCATCATTGTCCTCCACTGGATCAGTCAGCAGTGTTTACATTCAGGTGATTTTTTTTTTTTTTTTTGCTTTAAATCACTCCAGTGGAAACTGATGTGACCTTGAAGTGAATGCCTGCGAATGTCTTTCAAACCTGAAGAGGAAGAACGCCCTTTGAAAGTCTTGTCTTTCATGCCACTAATAGATAGGAGGTTGTCTGAACATTTTTTTTCTTGACCAGTCATTACAATGATCAGGATGGGCTTGAATGCGTAAAGCCTTGGAGAGTGAAAATGGAGTTCTCCAGGTGAAAGGAAAACAGGCCCTCTGGCAAGGTTGCGTGGTTTGTCTTTGATGCTCCTAGCTTGACACGGGGAGCTCACCTTGACTGGGTCATTTATTCAGATACACACTAAGTCACCTGGCACTAGGAGGCTGAGAGACAATTACATTCAGCCTTCATGGAGCAATGATGCCAGGGCGCCAGAAAACATCTATATTTTAAACTCTGAGCGGCTCGTCGCAGTGTGAGTGGTGATCTTAAATTAATAAACCCAATTTTTAATCCTGAATGGAAAATTAAAACTGGCCTTTCTTTCAACTTTTAATTAATTCTCTGCAAATTTTCCTTCTCAAAGCTTATTGTGTTTTTGCAATGCTTTCGCAGTCAGCAATATGAAAAGAGCAGCGCCTCTGTGTGGGGGGCACGCAACTGCCTAGATGGCGCTGTCCTTTACCGTGAGCCCTTCTACCTTCTGAGCAAACCATCCCAATCTGACCTAGGACGTCTGCAAGGCTCACACCACAGATGAGTTGCAAACTGCAGTGTGGCAAGTCAGAGCGCAGAAAAACCCTGTTAATTGGTCCAGTCTGGCTGGCCCCTGTCAGACGAGGCCTTTCATGGCCTTTTCATGGGTTTCTCCTGGGAAAACTGAGGAGGCTGCCTGTAATGAGGCACTCTACCTGGTTGCAGAGGGGGGAATCAGGAGGGTCGCTCGTGGGCAATTAGGGAGAAATAATGAGAGCTTTCTCTTCCTCTCTGTCTCTGTTTCTACACCCCACCAACCCACCCCTCCCGGTTTCCTGTGAGAACTGTGGCTCATCAGGTAACTTTTCAGGGGGGATCCCGTGAGAGGCAGCTCAAAGCGAAAAGTAACACTGCAAGAAGCGCTCGTGAACAAAAGCCCTTTTTAGACATGCACTCCTTTCCATGAAAGTTTTCGCAATGGACTGTCTGTGCAAGTCTCAGCTCACTAAAAAACAACAATAACACGAGAAAGACATTTCTCCTGGAATGCACTCGTTGCATTTGTTCGCCGTGTCTGCCAACACTAAACCATGCCTGGCTGTCATTGTTGTGTCTTTGTCCAAACTAAACCTCCAGAACCCCTAATATCTGACCAAAGTCCTCCTGTGAAGAAAGCATGTTGCATCTTAATTGTATCTGGGTACTTATTTGGGTGGTTTTCTGAAGAATTCTAGAATTGAACAGAATATAACTGGTCTCACTGGTCAGTCTGTATTAGGGGTGCAAAAATACACAAAATTCACGGTTCGGTTCGATACTTTGGTGTCACGGTTCGATATTTTTTCGATACAAAAAGAATGTTCATGCCTTTTTAATTTGTCATTTATTAAAATTATAAATATATATTTTAACTCAAAAGTACAGTTTTTAAATTTAATGTTGCTGAAACAACAAAGTAATAAAAAAAAAAATCTTTCTGATGGAGAAATCACTCATCTTTGGAAAAAGAGAGTTTATTACAGAGAAATGGCTCTTTCCAAAATAAAAGCTATACTATACGCTTCTTCTGGTGTATATTCAGCAGCATATTAAACATATCAGGTCCCCATAAGGAGAATCATGTGCTAACGGCTGTCTAAATGACTCGGGTAAAGTTTGTAGCATGCGTGCTTGTTGTTTTTGTCTGCTTCCACTTGTCTTTGCACTAGGATGCTGTCGGAGTAAATGTGCAGTCATATTCGTTGTGTTCCCACTAGTGCTGTCAGCATTAATCTCGTTGAAATGACGTTAACGTCACAACACGGCAAATCTCTGTTAATGAGCTACCGCGGATCGCCCCGTGCGTGGGACTGGATGGCGTCAACACGTTAACAAGCTAACTGCGCTAACGCACTAGTTCCCACCAATGTAATTGAGCATTGCGTGGCACATCCGACATAGTGTTTTACTTTTGTCCATGACGCGCTTACCTTCAGGGTCATGCTTCACATGAAAACCAAAATAGTTCAAAAGGCCAGATCTGAATGAGGGTGGGGGAGATTCAATTTGGCAAGTTGCAACGAGCTTAGCTTCTGTCTCGCTAGCTTGCGCTGCGCTCAGTGGATCTGCGCTCAACAGTGCAGCCTAGGCGGAGTAGTCGATCGCAGATCCACTGAGCTCTCAACACAGACAGCATCGTCAGAAGAAAAGTTGATAAAATAAATTAAAAATTTTGTATTGTTCGATACATATGCGTACCGAACCGAAAGCACTGTATCAAACGGTTCAATATCGATACGAGTATCGTTGCACCCCTAGTCTGTATAACAAAAGTCATCTTTACAAAGCTTTTTCTGTTATAGGATTCTCTCAAAGATATCAATTCAGGATTCCTCGAGTGCCATGGCTCTGGATTATTATGTCTGTGGCTGTAACTTTGTTTTCACACATGAACTCTGAACATTGTTGGGAGAATTGTTCGGCACACAGCAGGAGACAGTCCACCTTTGATGTGTTGTCACTGCTGGAGCAACTCTTTTTGCCTCATCCTTCAAGCATCCAGCACGTAGGGCAAAGGACGTCCATTTGCTCGCTGTGAATCCATTAGACATTTACCTGCGCTATTCACACTTGGGCTCATTTGGACATTACGCACTGTTCTAGGCAACTGGCAGATTAAAGATCTTTAAGATATTTGCCTTTTCACATGCAGCTGCTGAAAAAAATATATGAAAAACACCTGAAAAGATTGATTAGGCCAGTGTTGGATATACCACATCTCAGCTTTCATTTCATGGACCGACATCAGAGCAAAAACCGTGTAAAGATCCCTAACCACGCATACAGTAGACGCATCAAATATTGGATGCCGCTTGCCGTGCTACCCTTAGAAAATCAGCTGACCGAACAAAGCTACGCTTGCAGGAGAAAGCAACATTGCAGAAGCAACTAGGGTGCAATGAAACCACCTTGTGTGCATTTTAAGATAGAGGTGTTGTATCCATGCTCGTATAGGCTTCATTATACAGGAGCAGTTTTCCCCTCACTCGTGGGATTTTAGTTTTTATGCAGCCGGTGTTAGCTACCACGAGTCCTTGCTGCCTTCTCCTGCCTTGAGACGAGTTTCCACTTCTGACAGAGATTGATGTGCTGCCTTTCCCTGGCTGTAATAGCACTCAGCATTCACCGCACTTTATATCCAAATGGCACCAAATCAAAATCACACACCTCAGTTAAGTGCCGCACCTTATTTACATGCATAAAGTAAATTCATTTTATTTAGGGGTTGAAGGGTGATCAATAATTTACATGCACATAAGTGCCTGATATGTGTGAAATTGTCTGCACGCCTCCAAGAATAATGGAGAGGTATTTGAACTGCAGTACAGATGGTGTGAATAACAGATGTTATTTACTGAAAAGGGGGTAAAAAAAATTAAAATCAGATTAAAGCTATAGTGAGATCGTCCCTGCTGTGCATTTTCAGCTGAAAAGGAACATGTTTGGAAAATAAATGAAAAATAATTAGCCAGTCCCCTTAGTGATAAAAATATTGCACATCAAATAAATATTCTAGCTTCTGTGCAGTCCTGAACCGTGAGACATACAGAGCGAAATCACCGCCGATCCTCCCCCTTCCTTCTGCTTTAATGATAATCACACATTCCCTCCCTTGCTTTTCTTTTAGCACTGTGTTGTAAAACCCATTAGAAAAACTGTGCTGCAGTGGGTAACACGTAGCTGCTACCCTGTGTGTGGACAAACCAGACAGTGAGGTTGAGGGAGAAAGGATATGTGCTGTCTGATGCTGAGGGCTGTGTTTTGCATTCAGCTTTTTTGTTTTGAAGCTGTACAACAACACTGATGGCATGACAGATTTGGGTTAGGATCCAGACCTTGTTTTGGATCTTGCTGGGTTTTTTGCCTTGGAGGAAGGGCCATAAATGTTATAGCAGTAGCGGAAATCCCTCCCTGGTAAATGCTCCATCTGTGCACATGAGTAGCAGGATGTGTGCGAGGCAGTAAAAAATGAATGTGAGGATTGCGAGATGGCCCAGGGAGTCTGTTACGCTGATAGAAAATGTAAAGTGCTATAGTCATGGATGTAATGTAGAATGATTGTCTGTCTCCCCTGTTTATTTGCCAGTGTAAGGGCTGTAATGGAGACAAATGCTTGTCTGAGTTTGTGAACCCACTGCTTTGGCAATCTAACTCCTGGGTATATGTGGTTGTTGCAGTAGCCTCAGACTGAGAGGTGCATGTGAAGGCAGGTGAAAGGTCTTCAGGTGACTAACCTGGGTTTTATGCCTTAATGACTCCTTGTTATTCCCGTAGCTGTTTTACAATTGCCACCAGTGCTTCCACCCTCTGTGTCCATTAGATGCAGGGAACATGGATCAATATGTGATGCAATTTCCCAGAGGAATGAACCAAGCTTCTTTAGGGTGGCCGGCCAGCATCTCTGCCTCCTTTTAACTCGCCTTCTCTTTTACACACACACACATCCCATGTTACCACGCTGCACTGAATAAACCTCAGACAGGTATTGCGAACAGAAAGAAGGGTTTTGCTCAGTCATTTATCTAAGTGGAGCGAGATTCAGCAGCAAGGGGAAACTCTTTGTTGCGGTAGCTAAAACAGAAGCCTGTCACCCAGGTCTTCCTAAAGCAGCTAAAGAATGAGTCATCAGCAGTCCGACACCCACCCAATAGCGAGGCTGGCACTCAGCATGCCAGCAACATCATCTGCCTTACAAGGGATGTTGCCCGGCTATTATCTTTGAACAATGAGACGCAGTTTGCTAGTATTCGATTTTGCAAAGGTCAACATCATTTTGCCACTGGAGTAAAGTGTTGTTTTCATAATGAATATGCCCTAGATTATGCACAGACACAACACGGCCCATGCAGTCTCTGTCTCTGCTTTAATGCACAGACAGAAAAAGCGCATTTTGAGGCAGATGCATACATCTAGATCAGAAACTTTGTCCCTTTTTTTCTTCTTCCTCGCCACAAACACTGAGATTTAACCGGCTGCTATAAAAGCCGTTAATAATTAAAGTTACGGTGTGCTGCAAAGGCTGTTTAAAACATGTACCTGGACTTTTTTTACTTGGTGATATGTCAAGGCTCCACATGTATTGCTGACTTGTGTTTCCATGACAACGTTACTCTAGTTCTAATTTTGAATATCACAGTCTGGGGACTTGGTTTCGACCATAATGAAAATAAGATAATCAGAAGAAAATATTATCCAAGTTTTCTCTCATCTCGATCATTTTCTTTACTACTTTGGAACATTGTGTGTTTTATTCTCTTAAGGAGATCTATTATATTTTTATTCTGGGCCTCCACTCGAGGAGCCTTTCGTGATTTAGGGTTCATAAAAATCCGTATTTATCTCATATGGGCCCTTTATGTTGCCCGCAGTCTGAAGGAGGCACTTTTTGTGAGTCCAGTGTCCCTTTATGCTTCTGCTTTCCCCAACTGACTTGTGCTTGTTGCAGATGTAGTGGCTTGAAAAACAACCTGCAGTAGACCTTTTTCTGTTCTCGAAGCAAAATTCATAGTTTCATGTCAACTCTGGTCAGTCCAACACATTTTCCACCTAAAATGAAAGATCCACCAGCGACGCAAACGGCTGCTTAGGCCTCCAGTTGTGTCCACACTGGAAGTGATTCACTGGAAGATAAAGCGACAACTACAGAAAAAGAATAAACTTTTCTGAGCTTCCAGGGGCGTGCATGAAGCAAATACCAATGACAATGAGGAATAATCATTATGGGCATATGACCTGGTAGTAAATACATTAGAGGCAACTGAAGCCTGGACCGTGCCAACGCAACTGTGATGTGCTACGAGCAAATCCCTCAGTGTAGAGGCAGCTTCAATCACACAGATCTAGACACCTTGGTGACTCCCTGCTACGAGCTGGCTGTTGCCCATATGTAGCAGTGCATGAAAACATATACAGTGCTGCGATTGCTTTTGTTGCCTGCAGGTAGTTTGTTTTGGCAGGCTCATTTGCCAACATTCGCCATTTACAATCCGAGATGTGGTGAAATTTTAAAAAGTGCACCTCAAGCTGGACACAGACAATGTTCAAAATAAGTTCTTCTTCCCTGCTGTACCCAACGCATTTCCAAACGCAAGCTTCCTGCGACCAAAGTGAGGAGGTTTTTGGTGCAGCACCGTGCAGAGCTTTCTGACCAATTATAACTGCCAGCAACTCGCCAACACTTTAGAAAATATGCAGGTTTCTTTAGCATCCAGTAGTTGCCAAAAAGTCTGATAAGAAGCTAATGGAGCCTTTGGTACCATTACTTACTTTTAAAGATAAAGCAGTTTGCAGAGCGGCTTATCTGCAGTGTAAATATTCAAGGTTCTGCTTTTTGCAGTCTCATTTAAACTGTGCCAATTTACAGGCCAAATAATCTCGAGTGGCTTTATTTTGTAAAGTACAGATACGAGAAATATTGTTGATAAAGATATAAATCTGCTTGTTGGTTTCCCTGAAGTTGTAACCCTTTCAGTCTGTTCATCCATACGAGACATTTTAGTAATATATTACATACAGCTTTCAGTTCTGACTATGCAACAGGGCTCTGTATGGAAGGAACCAGCTCAGTGTTTTAGCATTAGCTGACACAAAACTCCAGTTTTTGTCCCTTACCACTTTGGTAACTCTCTGCTTTATAATAGTCTTTTGGTCAGCCTCCAAAACTTCCTGGGATGCTGTTCTTAGAGCAGAGCAGTGTTTGTGCCTGCTAGTTTATGTAAACCCGGCCCACGACCTAGAATAAATCCAAACATTTAAAAGCAATCTGACACCTCGCAGCAATTACTTTCACATACACTGACACTACACTTCCTGTGTTTAAAACTTTTGCTGTCTTTAATATGAGCATCCAATGTTGTAGCAGTAAATAAAAATATGTCAGGGTGTATGCCTGAAGTTCTCATTAATTACTGTCCTAATTTTAATATCTGGAAATAAAAAAATATGGAAAAACAGATTTCCAAAAGCACAAGGGAAGTGTTTCTGGGGGAGACATTAACACGACGGACCAGTTGCAGGAACCAAAACATGCTAGGTAAGTGTGTTTTAATCTCATGATTCATTTAACACTGATGACACTGATGAGTTTTAGGCTAATAGTTAGGCTAACACACTTACCTCTCATCTTTTTCTTTCCTCACAAAACTGATAGATCCTCCACTTCTTTGAAGTGTCTTCCAGTACAGTTCTTAGCATATTTTGGTTCCTGCAACTGGTCCGTCTGGTTATTGTCTCCCCAGAAACACTTCCCTTGTGCTTTTGGAAATCAGTTGTTTCGTATTTTCCTAGTTTTTCTTATTTCCGCTGTCTTTTGTGTGCTTTTTCAGTGTTTTTATTATTGCTGGTGTTTTCTTAAGTTGCCGTCCGTTTGGCCTCTCAGGGCCACCGTACATTTACGCCCCTGAGCTGATAGAGGTTTTATCCCAGATGAAGTCATGTAGTTTCATTGTTCTGCCAATAGCGATATCTGTTGGCTGTTGCATGGAGCTCTCCTCGCTTCACTTTTTATTTCGAAGCATGTGTGTGTTTTTTATCTCCATCGTCTCTGCAGAACAGAGACCATTTTCCGAGGTGTGATCAAACAGTTCCACAGCTCTGCCCATAACATTTAAAATCATTGCTTGGTGTAAACCAAAAATCAACCTTTTCACTGTCCTTTACGCCGACACGCGGTGTCATGAAGCCTCGGGGTTTTACAGTAGATTCCACATGTCGACAGTGTGACCCTCGGGGACAAATTCACAGCATAAAAATCCTGTGAAAGATGAGAACGCTCCTGTTCACAACAGGTGCAAAAGGACACGATGTGTGGTCTTCAGGTGAAAGTGGTCAGCCCCTGTGGATCGTAACTGGACACTCGACTCTGTTCAGCACAGAAAGTGGTGTTCGCTCTCTGCTGAAGTTCGAGGTCCATGGGGAAAACACACGTGCGAGGAGTTGGAAGTGGGAGCGGTAATAACAGAGCGAACACCTATGGAGTTAAATATGACAAATATGCATATGTTGTTTTCTCTGCAAAGTTTGCACAGTCTAGCACAATCAATCTGGCACAAGTTTCCCTTTTTGGAAGTAACAGTTGGCCTGGTGTTGTGTAAACTAATTGATTCATTTGATTCCTTTGTTCAAGCACTCGTAATGACGGGAAATATTGAATGCTGCATTTAGATGCTCCCTTGCTGTGGTCATTTGCAGCTTTTTCTCAAGGTTAATTGTTTCGTGACAATAGATTGTAAATGCATAATTTCAATTTTCTTTTACAAGGCAAAGGATCAGGGTTTTTTTTCTCCTCTAGTCCACACTGTCACGGGTCAGTGATTTTCTGTGGGGCTTTAGGCTTTGCAGTTAGCACCCTGTAGCCATTGAAAGATGAGCACGGTGCAGTGGGTGATCAGAAAGTCTGAAATTGGCCCAGAGAGAGCACTGCTGTCAGAAAAAGACCACAACACAGAAGAGAAAAAATGGAAAATGCCATCTCCTGCTGAGTGAATGAATACATGAGTTTCCCTGTGAACTTTTGGTCATACTGCACAGCACAGCAAAAAGCTCTCTTAACAGTCTACAGGTTTCTAAAGGGTATAATAAAGCAGAAAGGGTTATTTATTTCAAAATGCATGGGTTCAGGTAGGTAGGTGGTGTGTGTGTGTGTATATATATATATATATATATGTATATATATGTGTGTGTGTGTATGTATATGTGTATATATATATATATATATATATATATATATATATATGTATGTATGTATGTGTGTGTGTGTGTGTGTGTGTATATATATATATATATATATATATATGTATGTATATGTGTGTGTGTGTGTGTGTGTGTATAAAGCATAAGGACCCAAAAGTTAACATTTTAACTCAGTCCATTGTTAAATTTGCCGCGCGGGGATATTTCTGTCACCCATTCTATGTTGATTTGAAAGGATGGGGCTGGTATCTCCCTCCTTGTCTTTAATCAACCCACAATGTAATCTTGCACCAGCTCTGGCCGAGCATTTGTTCCTGTTACTGCTTCACGACTGCTCTGCGGCTACTGAATGAAGCAATTTAAGACATGAAACAGCATTAGTGCAAATGCAGTAAAGGAGTAGAAAAGACGATGTAAAGTCAGAGAGAAGACAAAAGCAACAAAAAGGAGACTCTGACTTGAGATCTGAAGAAGAGCCATCAGTACGTGTGGGCCGTGTTAAATAATTTACTCCTCCCCGATCGGCCCTATTTAATTAGCCCTTGTTCTTCGGATTTAATCAGGCCCTCTTGGTTGGGGTGTTAGGCTACGAACTGTGAGGGGCAAAGAAGCATCATACGATCCCCTGCTGTGAGATCACAGCGGGGCCTCAGGTAGAGGACACAGGGACGCGTCCTACAGTTGATGCTAACAACACTAAGAGGGCACGGCAGCAGACCACGGTGACTCAGAGCGGGCTGCTGCGTGGCACTTCTTAAGCTTTAAATTACATTTCCCTAAACATGCCGTACACTTATCTTTGCATGCAACTGCTGGACGTGTTTGTTGGTGAGAAAGTCGCCGAGTGTCGGACCCACAACCGCTCCTCCACCCCCTCTCTTGGGATTAACGCCTGCATCTTTAGAACTTGAATCTTTCTGGAAATGGGAGCAGAGAAGGGCTGCGTCTAAGTATTGTGTAGCCCAAGGCTAGTTCATAGGAGCTGCAAGCTGCTGGAGGATCCAATTTCAGGCCATTTCGCCTCCTAAAAAAATTGTCTGAAGTGGAAAATCACACCTGATGGCCCTCTAGCGTGGCTTTCAAGCCACTAGATGGTAGTATGGAAGTCTTTGTACAAATCAATTTTCTGAGGGAAAAAAATGTTATGATTAAAAAAAAAGATTTGACAAAAGTTCAGATGGCCATCTGTGTCCTTTAGTAAAAGACCATGTTCTCTTTTTTCCCACATAGTGGAGCAGTTTTTTTCTCACACTGTAGGATAGGCATGAATCTGCCAGTGGAGGACATTGAATTCATTTTAAGCTGCACTCCCACAACGTGCAGCCAGAGCTGAGGTGCACACTTTGATTTGTGACATGCAGAGAAGGGGGGAAAAGAGAGGACGATGAGGAAGAGGAAGAGGAAGCGAGGGGAACAGAAGCGCAGTGTCCCGCTGAGGTAATTTGCCTTGGGTCTTATAGAGCTTACTCGCACTGCTGGCAGAGTCATATGCAGACTGATACGGGGGGAAAAGAGAAGATGTGGGAACAGCATGAGAAGCCAGCAGAATCACAAGTGTTGTGGCTTTACCTTGTAGCTTCAGAGGAAATAAGAAAGAGCGAGACTGAGAGAAGGCTGGGAGTGGAGAAGGGTTTAACTAATACTCAAACAAAGGTAGCTGAGCGTGTGTGCACAGCCATATGCACACACACACACACACAGAGAGTCATCATCCAATGCATTGGGGGAAAGCTAAGGCCAATTTTCATGGGAGTGTAGCAGTTTTGAGCACACATAAGAGCCTGTGACACCCTTGGCGGTGCCAAGAGCCGACACATCAGCCAGCGTTGACAGCATGGCTGGCACATGCCTGAGGGGCTGGGAAACTTCCCTTCTATAATTGCATCCCATGTCAACCTGTGACATGTCAGGCTCAACCAGCAGGGAACTAACTAATCACCGGCCCGACCTCCATCTCGTATACCCTCTCATATCCCCGCTTTCACCCCGAACAACATAGTCCCACCCCAGCTATCTGCTTCCCACTTCTGTTTTTGCACGTGTTAGGGAAGCACCCCTGAGCAAGCTATTACATCTTTATCTCAGCACCTGATGCCATCAGCATGACTCAACAGTGAAAGCAGCTCTGTCTCATTAGTCTTCTTCTTTAGCGGTAAAAAAAAAGAAAAAAGGTAGCAATTCCCATTTATTCCATCTGTTATTCTCACTGGTGCTCTGCAGCCAACACATTCCTCTCATTCTGGGTAATAACATTAAATTTGTTAAAATTGGTGCTATGTTGAAAATGACAATGTCCTCTCTGCTCTCGCGGGGTGACTACCTGACGATTCTTAGGCTTCTTCCCACGTCCCGTGTGAAGTATGGCGATGCCGCAGCGGGTTACCACATGCATTTTAGGCGTGCAGCTTTGTGATTTAAGATGAGGAGAGGTTTTGTAGCGAGCTAACGTGTGTGATGGCAAGTCTGTTAAAGTCTGTAGATCAGGAAGTCCTCTTGATCTTTGATACGAGGTATCTGTGTGGGTGCTTCTGTGACCACATCTTTGATCTTTGGTGTGTGTGTGTGTGTGTGAGTAAGTGAGAAAGGGAGCGACATGGTGCCAGAGCCTCCTGCCTCCTACAGATTGAGGTGAGAGCAGGCAGGTGGGGCTCTGTCGTGTCTGTGTGCCACAGTAACTGGATGTGATGGGTGGCCTCTGGGGATCTCTGCCTTAGAAGTGCTAAACGAGCGAAGCAGAGCAATCACACTGTTCCTGCGCGTGTTTGTGCGTCTGTGTGTGCGCGTTAGCGTGTGTGCCGCAAGCCCACACACTCCTATATATGATAGTCAGTTTGCTTTCCTGTTGCCACTGGCTCTGTGTCTGTGTAGGTGTGCGTGTCTGTCATAAAGGACACTGCATTTATCTTTAGACTAAATATAAGCGCCACGAGATGGATGATAGGATAAAACAGCCTTTAATGTGTTAAATGTTGCCAGGAAACAGGGCTTTTTAAATGACGACGACACAAACACGACTGCCCAGTTGGGTCAGAGGAGTGATGCTGAGGGCTCCAGACAGTCCACATGCGGTGGGGCTCCAGTAGCACGACTCCAGTTACAAAGGTGGCGACAAGACACTGGTTCCAGTCTACATGTTGTGACCCCACCCTGCTCCAGCCACATCCCCACGTGTCTCAATGTGATTGTTAGCCTGAAGCATCCGAAAGGGCAAGCTACTCCCCTCCCCTTCATTAGCCAAATGGAATTGACTTAATTCAATTACGGCTCCTCCCGTGAGGAGCCCACGTTTGTGCACATTTCTGCCTTTTGCACATCAGCTGTAAATCTGTGCGAGTCCCCACACGTGTTTGCATACATTACACCTGCAACCTGCACGCATACGAGAACAAAACAAACGAGCGCACGTCACAGGTCGTGTTCTTGCCGCGGGCAAGCCGAGGCCCCGACGGTGGCACCGTCGAGGCCTGCGGTCCCACCGCTCCACCCGCGGCCTCGTGCGCCGCCCGAGCCGAGGTGAATGCCAAGGAGTCTCTGAGCCACTACATCAACCCAACCTCCCCCACCCCACCCCAGGGGAACACCAGCCAATGAATTACAGATTAGATCATTGTTACAGGATCATAACAGTGATCTAATTGCCAATTTCTCTTTTTAATTGAATTTGGTGGAGTGAAGAGGACGGAGATGGGATTCATGGGACTCTGTGTGGAGCCGATTGGAGTCGGTCTGCTGTTGACCGGGCACGACGGTTAATGAGGAGAAGAAAAAAAAAAATTCCGGCGCTTGACATTAAGCTGCAGAGCTGGGCGTCCACTGCAGAAACGTCAGGCTTAATATCCTTACCAGTGCCTCTTGTTCAGACAGAACGGCATTTTTGAAATCTTTCAGGGTGTTGGCTCGCTAAAATTACCCAAATTACATCGACAGCATCATGTGTCACAGTTAAATCACTGTAACTAGTTTGCAGCTTTTTTGGAATTTTTTGTTTTCTGTTTTTCTGCTTTTTTTTTCTGGACTTTAACAATGTTTTTTTCTTTTCATTTTCCAAGTTCGGTTCCCAGTACAAACGACTTCGGTCTGAACCTCACGGATGCAGCTCTCTGACCTAGGCTGAGCTAATTGCAGTTTGTCTGCGTCTGTCTCCATGCCCCGAGCTTCCCACATCTACTGCTGCTTTCCCACCCCACCACCTCCAAAACAGTCGGACCATAAATGAGCTCCATAGTGCTGTCTGATTACAGCTTGGTTAAATTAGATGAGATAAGTTAGCCCACATCTCCTCCACAGCCATGCTTGAGAGCTGACAAGCCCAATACATCTGTCGCGGCTATGGTAATTGAGATGGGGAGGGAGGGTGACGGTGGTTGGATATGGAGGAGTGATTTGTGTGTGTGTACATGAATACGTGTGTGCGTGTGTAGAACTGTGTGAATGGGAGGGGGGAGCCTCCCTCTGTCTCTTGTTCCTCAGTACCTGTCATTGATGAGGAGCCAAGGAGAAGCTTCAGCTTGAAGCTGTCATCGGCCCTCTGAATTTGTCTGCCTCACTCTATCAACCCTCCCTCCTCCTTCCTCTTTCCCTCCCTCTCTCTGATGTGGATGCAGAGTGTGTGAGTCGTGAGCCAGCCAGCGAGCTTGTGTGTTGTGTGCCGCAGGAACCATACAACCGCCTCTCGAGGTGTTTAAATCTGAGACGTCGGCAGAGCGACTGGGGTGCAGGCAGCTCGCCGCCCTGACACCACTGAGACCCATGCACCCTCTCCCGGACTGACAGGCCAATCGCAAGCTGCCTCTCGCCCTCCCTTCATCCAAAGCGTGCTCTCTCTCTTTCTCTGACTCGCTCACTCGCACTCCCTCCTCCTCGTCTTCTTCCTCTCTCTCTCTCATTCCTCTGTGCTCAATCCGTGCATCCCCTCCTCCTCCTCCTCCTCCACCACCACCTCACACCTTTTGGTCAGAAGAGGAAGAGGAAGCCCAGCCCAGGGAGAGATGCTGAAAGGATGAAACTCTGACACGCCGACAGACCACAGGGAAACAAGAGCACAACTGTGAGTACAGCAGTCCTTTCACTTCTCACTCAGGCTTAACGCTGTCACACACACTTTGTCTCTCACGCACAAATGCACACACACACACGTGTTTGGCACATTTACTTCGTACCCACACTGAGACTTTACTCCACACACTGATCCAACAGCATACTCGCCATCCATGCACAGCTCAAGTGTCTTTGTCTTTTTCAGGCAGGCAGGCGAAAAAAGAAAAAGTGCAGATTGTGTTTTCCTTTTTTTCCTTTCGTAAGGCGTGCAGTGTGTTTCTTGATGTCGGCTGTTTAGATTAGGCTTTGTCCTGTCTTTGCACAGCTCAAACAAAAACAATCCAGCAAAAGTGTCATTCATACTTTGAGATTTTGCATACTTTTCCCAAAAAGTCAACCCTGCATTTTTATGTCTTTTTGTTCAGCTCAGATGTGAGGGGGGGGGAAAGCAAAACTAAAAGAACCCCAGTAATGAGCAAGGTCAGCTAAATCATGTTTCACACACACACAGATTCTTTTATCTGTGCACTTCTGCTGTTTTTATTGGCAATAAAAGCGTGCGGGATCACCACATGAGGGAAGTATCCCTGTTCCCATCTCCCATCTTAAATATATAAGCTGCTATAAGCCAATAGATGCCCGAGGGGTGAAAAAAGGGGCGTACTTTCTTCTCAGCGGCGTAAGAATCCCGAGCAGTCCCCGCTACTTATTGTTTAGCGCTCAGCCAGGGGAGGTCTGCGTGCCGGGCTGATCTGCGCCGTTTGCGCCACACTATTTTTTGATTATGTTCCTGGTTCATCTCTGGCCGAGCCGATTTCCTATTTCCTTCTCCCATTTCGAGAGCGGGGAGTATAATATGATAGCAGCTCACATGTGGGGAAGTGCAGACAGTGGATCTGTACAGAGGACACAGATTGCATTTCCCCTGGAGAATGCTCTCGCTGTATTAAAGGCACTAGAGGGCTGCTCGGCACTTGTCATCAGCTTCGCTAGTAATGCCGGCGAGAGGAGAAAGTAGACGTGGTGTTTACAGCCACTCTCTCATTTAAAGAGCTCCCATTGGCCCTAATGCCACAGCTGCATCACACTGGCCCATTGCAATCCGGGTTATATTACATTTGTGAAGCCCAGGATATTGTGCGGTGCCTCGCTTGCTTCGAATGTGGGAAATGAAAAGATCTATATGTTAAACATCCCACAATATATTAGATTTGTTGCTGGACTGTAAACTCCTGGAGTGAGAATGAAAGCATTTGCATTTTTATGATGTGGTTTAACGTGGATCACATGCACCACAGCACCCATTTATGCTTAAAATTGAATTTATATTACCCCACGTTTTAGTTGTTTGGACTTCACTCTGCTGCTGTTTTATAATTCTCGGGCTTTTCTGGTTTAGCTGCTATAGGTGCTGTTTTTTCTGCATTTTCCAAGTCACTGAGTCTGAACGTAGGATTGATTCCGATTGTTATAAGCGTGCAGCGAGACATCGGCAGCTCTCGAGACCCGACGAGCCTCTGGTCGCTGATGTGTCAGCAAAAGTGAACGATCAGCCTGAGACTGATGTCCGCCTCCGTCTGGCCTTGGCGAATTTACTGAACCCGTGTGGCTTAACGCACAAAGACACACAAATCAAGATAAACAAGACAGGCCTCTCCTCCTCCGGTTTTGCCTCCGATTAATTCCTGATTTCATGGCCTAAAAATAAAACCGACCACCTATAACCATCATCAAAGCTATGATATTTGCAGCAAAGAAAGACTACAAAAGCTACATCACAAAAAAGTAATTTAAACTCTGTGAATTAATGGAACTTTCATTTTGGATTTGCCAGTGGCTTTCATAGGAAATTTATGCAATTTAAATGCAGAACGCCTGTCTGCTTCTGAGTTGGTCACTGACCAATTTAAATGTATCTTTTCCTATATTGTATGTTTCATTGTGGAGAAATATATCGAAGGGAAGTTAATAGCCTTTTATGCTAGGAAACATATTTAATTACATATATCTTTCACTGCTAAGAATTTACCCCAGAGGTTCTGTTAATGTAAGTCTGTGATCTCCGCAGTTAATAAACCGCTCGTGAAGGCGAGATAAATTGCCGTCAACCCATATTCATCACTATCTGCGTGTGTATCTGCACTTATTGATTTGATAGTTGGTAACCAGTCCTGATCATCCATACAGATCCGTACAAAGCGAGGGCCGATAGGGTTTCCACTCTCCCTGAAGGCTCAATTACAAAGCACGCACGAGGAAATGTGGGGGGAAGGAGATCAGCTTCTGACAAGGTCAAATTATATATGTCAGCTTGAAATCATTTTGTGTAGGAGTTCAGCCATGTCTGAATGTATAAAGAAAGAGACATTTGGTAAGTCAATAAATGTCATATGCTGGAGCTCATTAAATATTTTAATCACACATTTTGCTGATTAAATTATATCGACTGAATCGAGGGTTTGAGCTTCTGTTATTTCATTTGTTTGCATGTTTGTGTGTTTTGGTTGTTTCAAATCTCTCCCAGACTTTGGGATGTTGGGAACTAGTGATTGCACGTCTTGAATAATGAGCAACAGAACGACTAATTTGCACACTTGTTACTATTTAAACAGTTCTGATTACAATTGCAAGCCCATCGTATGTTTTCCAGTCTCGACACGCATGCGGCGCTGCTCGTGAGAGTTGACGCTGTAATTGGTGCGTTGTGCGGTTGTTGGCTTTCGCTGGCATCCTTAGACAATGGAGTACAGTGCCTATTCGGAACCTCCTGAATACCACAATTCAGCGATGAAGGACATGTGTGGCAAATATTGAAGAGATTTTCTTTTTTGTATCTCTTCATGAAAAGCCAAAAAAGCAGAATTGATTTGAAGAGTGAGCCTGGCAAGGATAGCTTGGTTTTAAAAACCTTTGTGAGAAAGATTGTAATGGCAGGGCAAAGTGCCGCTGAAGTCACAAGGTTTTTAAAGAAACATGAGCATACGTGCAATAAAACATTTAACAGTTTCTAAGCTATGAAAGCGGCTTGGGCATCAAAATGCATTTTCCCCTCCTGTATACAGTTGTTTTATCTGGATTTTACAGTATCTGCCTCCAGCCGAGATCAATAAAGGCAAGTTGAATTTTGTTTGCACTGCTTAATAATTACATGTAGAACCTTAAATAGCCAACTTAAAGAAGCTGAGTGTCATAAAGGAAGTTCCAGGAATCCACGGACTATAGCCAAGTGGTTCCCGAAATACTTCATGTAAAAAACAAAATATAAAATGATGTCCTCGTGTGGAGGCATTACATTCTGGCTTTTCTTGACCTTGTACTTATGCTCAGTAAAGTGTTTAAACTTTGTTACACAATGGTGACAATATGGTGTTGGGCTGTAAATTCTTCCTGTTCAAATAGCCCAGAATAGCTATAAGGAATTAAAAATGCATCCCAAACAACAGCTCAGGTCTCAGGAGGTTAAAGCAAGCATATTGTGTATGCTACTCCAATAGAAACGAGCTTGGTATCACTGCTCTTGCTCCTGCAGCAAACCTTCCTGCTGTTGCTTGGTTGTGCTTACTGTAGGCAGTGAAGGAGCTGGTGATGACAGACAAATGCTTGAGCCAGTCCTCACAGAAGTTCAGACCGAGGCAGCTAAACTGGCTGCATATTAGAAAACCTTCTTTGTAAGGGGTTCTTGGCGACAGGAGGACCTCTGAAAATGGGTTTCAAACCTCTGGGAGTTAGTCACATTAATAAATAATAGAAAAAGCATGGAGTAACATCATTTATGTGTTTTTCCTCTGGCCAATCGTGTTATTTATCCATCTAAATTGAGAGTTGCCCAGCTTTTGGGGGTTTTTAAGTAATGACATATAAACCCTACTTTCCGGTCCAAACTACTCTGTGTTTATTAAGGTTGTTGTGTTTTTAACATGTTTTGTATCTTGTTCTATTTAATCTGAACAAGCCCCCAAAATAAGTCAGTGATCACTGTCAGTCTCCCTCTGTTTTTATTACCACTGTTCATTTTAAAGCTCAGTTTTTAAAACCTTACGATGTAACTACAGCCCAGCCCATGCAGCAGTATATTAATGACTAACCTCGTATTGTGGATGGATTATCTCAGTTGTTCTCCTGACTGAAGTTTGGTCTGTTTACAGCATCCTGCCATGTGATTGCATTTGTCCCTAACCATCGGGAACCCTCACGTTAACTTTTATCGAGTGGAAAAAAGTTAGCGTTCATCTTCTCTGTTTATGTTATGCTAACATAGCTGTTAGCTAGCCACCACGTAGCACATCATTATATACCAGCTAGCCCAACTTCAGTAACCCTACAAATGTCACTGCAGTTTATTTTTCTGTCTTCATTTATGTTGGACGTGATAGCAGAGCTGTACGTTTGAATTTTTCAGAAATCTCTCAGTCAGAACATGCTATATCATGTTTAGGTGGAAGCTAGCGAGCTAACTTCCTGCTAACTTCAGACTCCGTTAAACTTCCTAAATTCTGTTTTCATGGATGTCTGGATGTTAAACTTCACTGTTACACCTGGTAGAGCAGCCACGCTGATCATTTTATTACAGATGAAAGAATTTAGACAGTTTGTAACTCTCAGTGATGCCGCAGTGTTCGTTTGACTTTGGGACCTGAAGCGGAGTTTGGACCTGGAAACGGCTAATGACGTCAGGCTTACAGGCAGTGTTGGGGAGTAACGGAATACATGTACCGCCGTTATGTATTTAAAATACAAAATATGAGTAACTGTATTCCGTTACAGTTACCGTTTAAAAAGGTGGTATTTAGAATACAGTTACTTTGTTGAAATAAATGGATTACACTGCGGTACTTTCCTGTTTCATATTGTGGTGGGTCAGGACTGTTTGGGTTTTGTTTGACAGCTGTGATGTTCTGTTGTTCCAGGCGGCAGCGTTACGGTTGCCATGGTTGCCATGGTTACAGGGCGACGCTCTCTCTCTCTCTGCGACTGTGTGTTTCCTGGGTGAGAGAGCGCCTTTTTGTTGTTGTTGTTGTTGTTGTTGTTGTGCTAAGCTAACAGGCAGAATGCTACAAGCATAGCTCTAAAGAATGTAGCCTCATGGGCAGTGTAGTCCGTGCTGCTGGGAGAATGGACTGCCATACACGTTATGTGTCTGTGAGCAAGAGGAGGGAGAAAAAGGATAGCGGAAAAGTATGAGCAGTCATCGAGCAGAAACGGAAGCTGGAAGCATGTAAATATAATAATACCCACTGCAGCCAAGAAGAGTGCCTGACGAGCCCAGTTGTAAGTAAGCTATTAAGACTCGACTGTACACTGTGTTCGGGTTTTCCTCCGAAAACAATAAGTTCCGTTGGAGCAGCCTTTCAACGCCTCTCTCTGTCTCTTGCAAGAAAAGTTGACCCACACAACAAAGTAAAGCTATTTTTCGGCTACGAGCCCACACGGACCCGCGGTATTAGTCAAAGGTCCCTTTACTACGGTTCGGAGCCGCGGACCTTCAGTAATAGTAATAAATCACACAGCAATAGTATATTCACGTAGTTGTAAAAAGCATGATAATATATTAAGCAATCCAAAGTATTCAGAATACGTTACTGTCATTGAGTAACGTAACGGAATACGTTACAGAATACATTTTGGGGCATGTATTCTGTAATCTGTACTGGAATACATTTTAAAAGTAACCTTCCCAACACTGCTTACAGGCTAGACTGGCTTCAAAGCTGTCCACAAATCCTGCTCTGGTAACTCAAGAAGAAAAAAAATGTTACCTTTCTGAGTTACCTGCATGAACTAATCACATCCTAGAGCAAGCGTGCCTCTAGCTGTAAGTCTTGCTCGTGACAGGATGCAAACATGAATGGCTCCCTCCTGAGCTCAGCTGTAACCTTAGCTAGCTGCTTTCGGTTGGCAGAAGTTCCTACATCAAACCATCCACAGAAAGGGTTGAGTAAGCAATCTTTTGAATAACCAGGTCATAATTTTTAAAAAGATCCATCATTGCTGATTATTTAAGTAGTTTTGGTCGTGTAGTTCGCTTTAGTTCTATTATATTTAAGATAAATGGACTATACTTTTATAGCACTTTCTTACAGTAAGCCTCATTCACCCAGTCACGCAACTCGGGATTCAGTATCTCGCCCAATGACGTTTTGACATTCACTCTAGGTAGAGCCAGGAACCATCAACCAATATAACTGGTGCTAAAACGGTTTGCGTGCATCACTAAACCTAACCCTGGTTCAGAGATAAAAATATGTACATTCGTTTTAGGAGTGACTTTTTATTTTTTAAAAGTCTTCTTTGACCTAGTAGAGGCTAGTAATTATACCCAAGTTTCAAAAAACACATGTACATTTAAATACGAAACAGGTGGATGTTTGCCGCCTTACTTAGGTAAAAGAGATTCTAATTAATTTTCTGTGAATGCACAAATTAGTTGGTGAACCTAAAGACTATCAGAGGTCTCTTGATTATCCAAACTTGGTTCTTCCAGAGAGACTTATTGCTGTTGAGTTTTGGGTTTTTGTTAAATGTGATTTTTGAATGCTGCGAGCACAACACCTGAAATTCGATTCCCCTTCACCGTTTCTGGTTTGAGGCAGCAATTTCAAAGACGGATATCTCAAAACCCGAGCGAGTAAAACCAAAAGTATTTTTATGTGTAGATATCACTGGGGGCAAGAGAGGAAAAAAATGTGTTTTTGTAAATTACCTTATTAAAGTCCCGTAGCTAAATTGTGCTGCAAACAGTGTTTATTTAGTCCATTTCATTAGAAAGTTTATAGCAGCTCTGCATGGGCTTTTGCCATTCGGTCGCCATTTAATCAGTCTGCACCCCCAGCATTAACCTTCAGTACCTCTCTCTGTCATTCTCTGCAGGGTCACGCAAAGTATCATCAAATATTTATGATATTAATAATTGCCTTTAGGAAGGGAAAAAGAACATAAATAAATCTGCTCTGCAAAGCATACAATTAAGAAGTCCATTCCATGTAATAAATGGGCGAAGGGGAGCTAAAAGGGCAAAAAAAGGGCGAGACGTCGAAGAATCGTCGAAGACGGAGACGCCGTGAAACACGGGCGGCGAACGGCTCTGGCTGCGCAGTGGAAGGGGTTTTTCTTCTTCTGTAAATTCGTGCATTATCTGGTGTGCAATTGTTCTTCTGAGAGCTAATGCGAGCCTGAGAGAAATCGTTGTTGTGGATGGCTTGAGCATCCGCGGTCCCCGGGGGGCCTCCTACATCGACAGACTCCAAATAGACAAACATGCAGACACCCACACACATGCGCACACATATGTACACAGAGCTGCTTAGCGTGGAAGCCGATTGAGGCAGGGCCCAACATTAATTATCTGTTTTTCAGCCGAGGTCTGGTGACAGTGATTAGAGTGAGGGTTTTTTTGGAGAGCGGTGCACATGCAGTCTAATGAGTAAAACTGGCTTCTCTATAGAGCTCTCCAGGCACACTTGATCTGCACTGTGCTTCGGCGAGTGTATATGTGTGTGCGCGCATGTGTGGGTGTGACTGTTGCGCCTCCAGGCATGCTACTGGGAGAGAGACACTCTGAATCTGAGGTTTAGACGCTGATGTAATAGTTGAGACACTCCCAAAGCAAAAAGGTCTTTTACATAATCGTTGTTTAATTGTGTCTTATTGTGACGATTAACGCTCGGTTTACTGGTCAAGGCCCTTTTGGCTTTGGTGCTCGCTAAAGCTGCTGCTGCTTGGAAATAATGCGATTCTGCGAGCAAACCACACGACAGCGTGGAACGGTCTGTATCCCATGGAGTGTGTTTGGAAAAAAGAAGCGAGCTGCTTGCCTTGTGAGAGAATTATAAATGGCTGTGTCCAAACTTTGGCAGCACTGAGCCAAAAATACTCACAGCACAGTAGTGTGGAACAGCAGTGAATCTCGTGTTGATCTCAAAAACAAAGGGCTGATTTTCAACAGGCTTGGCAAAGAAATGACTCGAATGAAGTTAGAGATTTAAAATTCGGTCTAATGCTCGCAAGGTTCAGGGTAGTTTGACCTAAATATGCTCCGATACGCTGCAGGGATTCATATGTAAAACATTGTTTTATCTGAACACGGCAGGGTTCAAACCGAATCAAACGCGCGGACATTTTCTGCAGCTCAAGCAGCCGATCCTTTCACCGAAAGCACTGGTCCAGTACATCAGCTCTACGGTATCGTCGACTAAATCACATTTGTGAAAATGCCAATGCCGGTGTGCACCTGAGTGATAGATTTCTGCCTGCATCGGCTTGCCTTTAGGCAAAAGCCTACACGTCATTTTCCACACCATTTTGTCCCAAAGTCGATTACTGTGCCTCTGCAGCTATGGCCGCCTCTGAATCGAACCACACATTTAGCTCGCTAGCTGCCAATAAAAGCCACAGAGCCCGGCTTCCATCAGCGTAATGATATTTCAGCCTCAGTATTAGTTCAGCACTGTTCTCCACAGCAGTTTCTGCTCAATTAAAGATGGTCCATATTTAAATATGTAGAAAATCAGAACGCCGGGCTGGCCCGTGTGCATTCAGATATGCTGGCAAATGGTTAAATGATGAAGTTTGAAATGGACTTTTTAAGCAGCCAAACGGTCCACACCTTTTGAGTTTAAATAAGGGGAGCAGTTCATTTGTAGCTGTGAAATTTTCCTTTAACATTATTGATGTAGATTAACTTTTGAAAAGGTAAGTAAGTGAAATGTGAAATAATTCATCAAGAGGCAGCCATGTAAGAAATGTGATTTTCCCCGGCAGAAAGACCTCGTAGACCATTACCCCAAACAGAGGAAGTAGATTAAGGGTGGGGCCCCCTCTCGCTCGCTCGCTCTCGCTCTGTCTGCGGGCCTAAAAGTATGAATAGCACATTTCCAACCAAACTGCCAGGCAGAGCGGAGGAAATAAATTTCAGCTAGTGTCAGCCCTGTGCACTCATGGTTTGGAACTTCCGTTGTCTTCCCTTCCCCGACCGCTTCAGTTTTATTTAGCGGGAGCTGTCATTTCCCATAAATCCCTAGGAGGAGGCGTCCGTCAGAGCTGCCAGCTCCCCTGTGTGGAGCACCTGTAACAGGGGAGCGAAGTGACAGTTGTGCTGGGACGGTCCCATCAAATGTGCACGCGCATGCACGCAGGACCGGCTGCTCCAAGACCTTTGTACGTTTGTAAAGGCGGCGGCGGCGGCCGTATTAAAAGTTACTGTATCATGAATGAGCGAGCACATTTTGGGCTTATACCGTAATTCTAATTTTAATACCTCTGAGAGCTTCCACCTGCTTTCATAAAATATAAATGAGCCCCATTTAAATAACACCGTGCTGGTAAATAAACAGAATAGATACGGTTTCTCCCTTTGCTGCGTCAGTCTCCGTATTTCATATTTCCAATGCGCCTGTCAGTCTGACACTTAAACAAATGGCCACATTGGGAAAAAATTACAGCGCACACAAGTCCGCGGTATCTGTCAATTGTCATTTGCCCCAGACTAATTGTTATTATATTTATAAATGTGACATAGAAACGCTCGTGAGGTGGAAAAAGAGAAGTCTTTCTCCCCATTTTTTTTTTATCTGATTCAGCTGTCAGCACACATGCTCCATCATCTGCGCTCCAGGAAATTAGAAAGGAGAAACGTTTGACAGCACAATTTCACAAAACACCGCCACGCCATCATTTCATTTTCTCCAAACCATTTTTTCATTTATTTATTTCATTATTGTCTTTTGAAAAACAAAAAGAGCGATAACACTGGTTCCTTTGCAGGTAATTTATCCTTGTTGCTGTGTTACGCTTTACTCTTACCTTCCAAAGATTGAACCCCAGCTGATTTACTAGTGGGATTTCGCCAAATCAAAAGAGAAGGGGTCGTATTGTAGGGGTTGACTAGCATGGATTAAGTCTAGTTCGGTTTCACGGCTGATGGCTCGGGGCCATTTTGACCAACGGGAGCTCGATCTAGATGGCGGCCGGCTGCTCCGGGTCTGCCTTTGGCCTCCCGGCCTGAGCTGCTCCGGTGAGCGTTGACCAAGACGGCAAAAAGTCATCAGTTGCCGTTCAGCCACGGGAGTTATACATCACCAATGTCAGCGGCTGGCGGCTGCTTATCTCTCAGGTATCGATTGGAACCGGCGCTGCGGCCAATCAATGGGGGCATTTCATTCTCCTTGAACATTTACTTTTTGATGCTCGATACCGATTGGTCGGGCTCATTCCGGTACTGTGGGGTTTTTTCTGCTCTGTGTTATGAAAAGGAGTGGGAAGAGAGTGATGAACACTTTGGTGTTGGCAGCCTGCTGAGCTTCTCACGGATGTGCGTGGCATATGTGCGAGAATCCTGTTGTGTTCCCCCTTCACTGCCAAGAACCCACAGATCTCGCTTAGAGGTTTGATTCAAATTTGCACTCTAATTTTGGTACACATAATTCCATCACAGAGATACGAAGACCAAAAGGCTTTTCTACTCAAGAAGTTTCCCTGGATTACATCCAGCGTCCCAGCAGCTGAAGTACACGTGTAATCTGTGAGAAACCTGTAAGAGGTTGTTACTGAGAGAAGCTTTGCTTCGCACAGCTGACATCTGAAGTTCCTGAAGCCAGTTTTGCACGTTATATTTTCGATATATTGACATTTTCACTTTCAAAGAAACTGGGCACAACGTGAGCTGTGTACAAACCTTTTTGTACCCGATGGTTGTTCAAGTGAAGGCATTGATCAGCCAAGATGAGCCACGATCCAACACAGTTGGGCACCACTAGTGTGCTAATCAGATTTAATAGACAGAACTTTTATTCCCTAACTGAAAATGCGCCTCTACCCTTAAGCCTCTTATGCTCACTTGAGGAAACAGCAGCCCGTAGGACAGAGAGGCAATAATGAAGCCACAGTTCCCGTAACTGAAAGGAAAACACGAGCCAGTCGGAGCTGGTGTCTGACCAAACATACACATGTACACTTAGGTCCATAATACGCTGGACGTTTTTGTCTCTGTCCGAAACCACGGTGGATTTTAAATCAGACAATCAAAGTGAAGACTTTCAGCTTTAATTCAGGACCTTTACAGAAATGTTGTGTTTACTGTTTAGGAATTATTCTTGTGCACTGTCCCCAGGCTCAAAATTAACTGGACAGACTAACATGATTTTACATATATGGGTTGTTTTTAATACTTTGATGAAAGTCCTTCATAGTGTCTGACTGACTGATTGCAGTTTCCTTCCTTGAGTTGCTCTGACATCACCTTCAGTTGCTGCTTGTTTGTGGGTCTTTCTGCATTCAGTTTTGTATTAATAACTGTAAAGCATGCTGTATTGGTTTGAAATCAAGTGACTGACTTTGTCATTGTAAAATATTCCATTTATTTGCTTTGAAACTCTTGATTTGCTTTTGCCTTTTGCTTTGGGTTGCTTTCCTTTTGCAGGCCGAAAAACATCCTGGCTGAAAGGGTTCTGCCCGCTGTCACATGATCAGTAAAAACTAGTGACCTGGTGCCACTGGCAGCCGTACATGTCCATACGTGTCCATGCCATAACACTACCTCCACCATGTTGGACAGATAATGTGACATGCTTCAGATTGTGAGCCGTTTCCCTCCTCCGTGCTTTTTACCTCCCATTATTCTGATTCAAGATCATCTTTATTTCATCTGTCAAATGTCTTTGCTATGATTGTGCGCTGTGACTCTTTTTGATGTTTCTGGTGTAAACAACAGCAGGAAGTTATAAACCTCTGCATCTCCATTCATGAAGGCATCTCTTGATTGCAGATCTTTGCAATGATGATCTCCTTTTTCAAGGGTTGCTTGACAACATCTGTTGTCTTTTTTTTTTTTCTTAACCGTGGAAATATTTACTGGGCAGCATGGTCACATGGTGGTTAGCATTCTTGCCGCACACCAAGAATGACTTGGGTTTGAATCGATCATTTGTCCGGGGCCTTTCTGTGTGTGTCCGGGTTCACTCCAGGTTTCACTCGTTCTGTGAAACAAGTGCAACACAAACCAGAAACGAGAATGTAGCTTTTAACGTGAAAGTGCCTTAGTACTGAAACCAACATGTTTCAAAAGGAACAACTTTTACTTTACATTTACACCCACAGTTAATTAACCTATCATGCATGTCTATTAGAGGTGGGAATCACCATACATCCCACGATACGATATTATCACAATACTTAATGCACGATACGATATTATTGCAATTTTTTAAAAATATTTTGCGATATTCAGATTCTGTACATAAAGGTAAACTTTATCAACATTCATTTTATCTAATATCAAAGTCTCGCACTCAGTCTTTCTCTCATTTCAGTCAGTTTTATTGTTGACAAACTGAACGGTTTGTATTACAGTCTAGTCCAACTTAACTGAATGCAACCATCTGGTACAATTATAGCTATTCTGAACTATGCAATTTGTGAAAACGATGCAGCCCCTTCAGCAACTGAAGAATTTGAAAGTAAATCAAAACAAAATATAATTTTACATTAAATAAAAAAGTTTTAAACTTAATTAAAATAAAACATGTCTTAAATTAAAATAAGTAAACTGTCATGTTTATTGCTGCCAAAAAAAAAGTTAAACACATTTGGACAGTGAAGGAATGTCAGGATTCTTGCTCAGAAAAAGGATCAACATGCTCTGAAGTCAGAGCATGTTCCAGTCCACAAAAACTTTTTTTGTAACAAAATATCAATTTCTGCTGTCCCTGTATCGATACATTATTAGCAAACAAAATATCACGATACTACACAGTATCGATTTTTTTCCCCACCCCTAATGTCTGTTAGGCTTGTTAGGGAGGAAATGTACCTGGAGAGAACCCATGAAGGGTTCATACAGCCAGCCAGTGGATTCGACTCAAAAACCTTCATGCTGACGGCTAACTCACAGTCGAATATCATTATTTGAGCACATCTTTCTAGTCCAGAAGTCATTTTGCAAGTTCAGCCTCAAACCTGATTCAGTTCTTGTCTTATTCTCAGCATTGAAAGCAAAACCAGAGGTACTTGTACCATACACGCAAACATAGCATTGAAATAATGTTTTACTTACATTTTAACCTTCCAAAATATCAGAATTCAGGTGGTCCTCCTCTTGGGTCTGTGATCTTAGTTTTTCTTGTCCCAGTTTTCTCCAGATTAGAGATTAGATGAGTTGCATACAACAGTATAAAGATGCAGTGGTTTAATAGAGGACCGTGGCTTTTTAGAATATATGAATTGTGTGCATATATAGAGAGAGCAGCTTATAACACAGACATTTGCCTTTTTTCTCTTTCCCACTTTCTGCCTGCTGCTGCTTTAAGTACCCCGCGGGAGTGGTTTCTATAGCAGACAAACTATTTATTGTTCCCATCTCCTCATCGTTCACCATTATTGTGATTGCCATACATAAAACACTGCGAATTTAAGGTACGCTGCTACTGCTCTTCCACTCTTAGTAAATTAAAAATGAATCAGTGGGAGTTCTGAAGACAGAACTGTCTTCCTGTACCTGATAGAGTAACCAATAAAACAGAGATGATGATAAGGGAAATTGTACAATCTGAAAAGAAATCTAGAGTTCCTCAAATGTGGATCTACAAATAAAAATTGTTCTTGGAAGAAAAAGTGCCAGATGATGACCCATTTTTCAGGTTTTGTATTCATAAAGTGCTCTCAGTGTATAGATGGCTCATAGTGAATTCATGAAGCAATTGTACCAAAAAAACAAAACGAAGCGCGTTTCTTTGATTCACTTTTGAATGGAAAATGAACGAAGGCAGTTATGCCACTTTATTTGTGCTTCTTCTGGATCCAGAGAGGTCACGGTTTGCCTGATATCTTTCTTATAGGTCTCCTTAACCTTTGCGGAAGGCTTATTGACTCTTACTAACCTTGCAGGGAACTGCTGGAGGACAGGAGATGATGAGCGTGCTCAGTATATGGAAAAAGGCCCATGTGGAGGTTTTTCCGCCCCCGCCCCGCCCTTGCCAAGCGACACCACTACCAACGCTTTGCATGACCTTTGCCTTCTGATTTCTGTTACCATGGTGAATCCCACATTGTTGTGAATTCAGCCACAGCAGACATATGTACAGCATGATACTCCAGCACACTAAGCTTTAATGCAATTCCATTGGTTACTGCATAGTTAGGAGGACCAGTTCTAATAGAGGTTAAAAGAGAAAGCGAGATCGTAAATGCAAACCGATCTCTGCAGTTGCCGACGTTTGTGCATTTCGTTTTCATTGCTCTGAATTTCCTGCGACATGCAATGAACATTCATCGGCTGTCGATGCAACTTTTCCAGCTGCCGGGGATGTGATTGCCCTGAAATGCAATTTACGAAACCACTCCTACTGGATTTCAGTAAATATGAAGTTGTCAGTGTCATTTGGAGTTTCTTATGGTTGTAAAATTACGGTTAGCATGTCTGGGTTAAAATGAAGAGGAAAAAAAGCTAATGAATGCAACAAACAGCACGTGATTTTCAGATTAGGTGACGTTCACTTCTCTTGACCACCCGAGGTCTAAGTCAGCGGCCCCCGGGCCACAGGTCCGTGAGTCGTTTGGTACCGGGCCGTGAGTTGAGCCTCGGGTGTGAAATTGATGGTTTTCAGGGTTTTTATCAGTTTTTAGTGTTATTTTTTAAATCGTTTTTATCATTTTTAACTCTGTTTCCTTGGGTCTTTTCCCGTGTGTTATGAATAAATCTTCTTTTTTTTGGTACTGGTTTTATATTTTTGTATTTATCTGCAACACCTTAAAGGCCAGTCCGTGAAATATTGTTGGACAAACTGGTCGTGGTGCAAAAAAGGTCATCGTCGGCGATGACCCCAGCTCTAATCTTAACCTTCATCCTATGTAATCAGAAGACTCGGCGTTCTGGAGACAAAGAAAATAATCAGTGTAAAGTTGAAATTTCCCACAGTGTGTGGTTAATAATTAATGGCTCTGTTCTTTTCAGCCTTTTTTCTAAATAAAGTTATGTATGACATTTGTATTTTCAGCATTTTTTAGCAGTTCAGTTTAATATTAACACAAAATGCCAAAAGGTAGTCTGAATATTTTTTTAATCACACACGCACAAAAATATGTTTCACAACAGTAGCTGTGTTAAGGGTCATTTTCTGCCACGGTCCACTATGTCTGAGGCAGAATCAGGCTGCTACCAGGTAGGCTGTAATGCTCCAAACAGAGCCTGTTGTATTACTGTTGCACAGTTATTTTCCTCCTTTTCAGTGCTGATTCCAGAGAATGGCTTCTTGCTGTTGGAAGTGTTTGGGGGGAGGGAGGAGGCTGGGGAGGGGTCAAAACAAGACTGAGCTGTCGAAACACTGAGAGCCATCCTTCACGTCTGACTGTAGTGGTTAAAGGGCAGCCAGGCTCTAAAAGAAACCATTAGCATTTAGATTTGAGACTCTCCGTGCGCAGAGTAGCAGGGAGTGGCTGCGCTACACCTTAGACTTTTTATGCTTTGAGTGGGCCCAAGTGGCAGCTCCGGAGCCCTGATCAATCTCTCAATATGCCTAAATTGCTTTGGATGACCTCCTCGCGAAGGGACGGGATTGGCCATACTGATGCTTATCCAATCAATAGCAGATGCTATCATGGCTCATCAACAATGAAGTGTTTTTAATGGAGGTCAGGGCATGGAAGATCTAATTCATTTTAATTTGTAAATTGTGGCATGACAAAATTCTAATCAGGCCGCTTTGCTATCAGATATGCAGACTTCTGAGTGTCCCGCTCCGTCTCGTGCTCTCATTCCTTCTTCTCAGCCTCATTTGCATTCATGTCTGTCTGTTTGTGCCCACACAGGAGCGGAACGCATGAATGTATACATGACATATATTAAATATCAGTCAGCATTGAGTATCGCTCAGTTTCTAATGTTGAGCATTTCCCTTTTAAGGTGTCCGCATTTATCCGAGACAACTTTTTACTGAGGAACACTCTTGTGCGCGCGTTTTTCCTCATTAGGTGAAGATTGAAAAGATGACAAATATGACACGTGCAATTTATTATCTTAATTAATTCACTGTCTTCTGTCAGAGACGGGCCAGCTCTGCCATCTAAAAGCCATTTTTCCGCGGTGTCGGTGGTGTTGTTGTAGGAAGCCCGCGCTGTGTCGTTTGCCCAGATTAGTGTAAGAGGTGAGTTTTTTCCATCTCCCTTTCCATTTCAGCTAAATTTGTCTCAGCCACAGTAATATGCACCACGGGATCTTTCCCCCGTGAGCGGAAATGCAATTGGAATGGGATGCGGCCGTCCGTTGTGATTGTGTGCAGATGAACCTGTCTGCCCTTGCGCCCGGTGCATGAGTGAGGCCATGCGATGCCCATTGCCTGCGTTGGCTTTCAGTGCAGAAGAGAAGAGGGCAGGTCCGGGGGGCACACTCTCCACACAAGGTAGCGCACTTGCTGAGCTGTGACAAATGCAATCAGTGCAGAAGATCGCCACGTTATTTCAAATGGATTAGGCTTCCTCTCAAGATAGATGGAGGAAAATTGGCGAAAACCTCTTGTCATTGTTGGCATAAACAAGAAATGGGTTGCTGTCATTACAGAAATATTCAAGTCAAGGATAGAGCTTGTAAAAAAAGGAGGAAAAAAAATGTTTTGTGCACTATCAAATGGCCTTGACGAAGCCGAAATGTGGGGAATGCATTTAGGGAGGGATTGGGCTAAAAACGTTCCGTTCAAGGTCTGTTGCCTCCCCCCACTGCCGCGACCGTTGGTTGTAACACAGAAATCTATGAGGGAATTATGGAGAATAATCATTGATGAGAGCCAAGGGCATTATGCTGTACTGAAAAGAGAAGCTTCAGAAGTAAGCAGCACCAACCCCCCGTCCTCACTCTCGAGTGTCCCCATTGATTTATCAGGACTCTATTTTTAGTTGCACATGGAACAGTAATGGATTCATGGGAATTAACAATGATTCATGTGAAGCTAATATCAGAGATTTCAGAGGTTCGATTAATGCTGGAGGAATTCAGCCCGTCAACAACCCCAATTATTCATAATATTTCTCACACTGCGTAAACACAGATGCTTCTACCTTATCAAAAAGGCTTGTTAAAAGGAGCTGGTGGTGTGTTGGCTTCCTTTCAAACTACACACTATAAGAACATCTAATGGGCTGCAATTATTAGCATCAATGTTTTTCCCTTCATGGTCCGGCTGAAAGTGGAATGCTGTTTTTGGATTGCTGTTACCAAAACATAAATTCCAACACCGAGCGTGTTTGTTACCCTTGTAATCCTGACGGTGTCTAGACATGCCGACTGCGGGGGGTTCCTACCCCATTAAAACGGATTTGGATATAATTTAGTTCAACAGTGAAGTGCAGTTTTTTGGTATCTTATGCAAAGAGGTTATTTACCAGTAATGTAACATGCATGCTCTGCACCTCTTTTGGTTCCAGCCCCTTAAGATGTATTTCAAATTTTTTTTCTTAGATATGGGGCCAAAGTGCAGGACTTTGACACTGGAAAATGGAATTAGGTTTAGGCAACAAAGCTATCTGTTTAAGGTAATTAAAAGACCGGGGTTTCGTTTAATTAATTCGATGCTGTGCGGTGCTTAAATTTCTCCTTGAGCCGCAAGCGTTAGTTCATTAGAAGTGCAAAATCTGTCAAGAAAACAAGTTTAACTGTTTCAGTAGGCATTCTGTAACTTAGTTCATGGTGTCGTGTCTGGTGTAGCAGCTAAACACTGAGACAACGAATGGTGCGTGAAGTCCACCGTACAAATGAAGCACTACAGGGGTGATTGTTTAGGCAACTAAACATACAGAAGTGTGCAACAGTTTTAGGCAGGTGAGAAAATGCTGTAAACAAAGAATGCTTTCAGATATGGGAGTGTTCATCTTTTATTTTCATCAATCAACAAAATGCAGCGAATGAACAAAAGAGAAATATTTGCTGTGACCACCCTTTGCCTTCTTCTAGGTACACTTGCACACAGTTTTTTAAGGAACTCGGCTGGTAGCTTGTTCCAGACATCTTGGAGAACTAACCACGGATCTTCTGTGGATGTCATGTAATCCTGACACACTCGATGATGTTGAGATCAGGGCTCTGTGGGGGCCGTACCATCACTTCCAGTACTTCTTATTCTTCTGTATGCTGAAGACAGTTCTTAATGACTTTGGCTGTACGGTCGGGGTCGTTGTCCTGCTGCAGAAAACATTTGGTGCCAATAAACAACAGCATTTACAGCATTTTTCCACACCTGCCTAAAACTTTTGCACAGCACTGTATATAAACTGTATTTGAACGGATAATGAACAGATAATTTTAGGGATCTTGTCCGTTTCTGCTTGTAACATTAAATAAAAAAGTATTTTCTTCAAGAAACGGTACATCAGCGTAATCAAAGCGTCTGTTGTAGGTTTCGTCATTGGTTTTTATTTGTATCTCTTTTTAGAAATAAAATAATCCACACTTGACTATCGAGCATGTTTATGTGAAACTGTGTCTTGGATGCAATCAGTGGAAGAAGTCATTTCGGTGCCGTTACCCCAGTGGGTGCGTCAAGAGTCATCAGCAGACTTCAGATTGATATAAAGAGAACAGGAGAGTGTTGATGCACCGTCTCGTTGGTTTGATAGTGTGTGTGTTCAGATATGTAATGTAAAATTAGTTTGAGTGTGTGTGTTCAGGCTTGGCTTGGCATTCTGCTTTGGTGTCGCTTGTAGCGTTTGCTCGGTGCACCGGGCATGACAGCAGCGACAATGGCGTTGACTTCTGCCTTTATTAAAACGGCACATGTGTCGTGTCACTCGTCCTCAGTCTTGTGCTTTATTCCACCTCGGCCGGTACTGTCCTCGTCGCAGAACATTAACCTTACCTCGGGACTCGGTATAGAATTTTGTTGTTGTTGACGGAACCAATGAAGCACAGAAAGCTGCATTAACTTAGTGCCGAGTTTATAAAAGGAATTACAAAAAGGGGTTTACGAGTTTAGCCCTCCAAGCAAGGCTTTTTTCACCGACCACAGCATCTGGCAGGGAAGATTCCTGAGCAGCCAGTCAATGGAGATAAAGCTACAGTTGTTTCCTGTCACTAACAATATGGACCTTACTGTTATGTTACATACTCTTGCTTTTGTGTGAACATCACATTATATCACAGGAAACAGACGGCAGCTGAAATTAAGAATTTCAGCGAGATTGCCTCGGGCAGTTTGTACATCTTCATTGTTTTTGTGTCTTCATATTGACTAAGTCCAAATATACCCCGAGGCTGAAAAGCAAAATAGCCCCGATTTTTAACCCGCATTAATTTTATTTTAACTTTAGAATTAGGTAAACTGCAACATTACTGTTCATATTGTATTTCCTATCGTGCTTCGTATCAAAACCACACTGATAACGCATGTCTTTAGAACTGAAAATAAAAGGGGAAAAAGTTTTACACAGCCTGTAGAAGTCAATGACAAAGCTTATATGTACTGCATGAAAGCAGAAGGTGGGTAGAAGGAGAGAGAGCGTACTAGATTCAGCTTCAAGGATGTGAGATGTTAGCGAGTTCGCGTCTAGGTCACGTAACATCTAACTACTTTGAGTATACCTCGAACTCAAAAGAGGTGCTTTCATCTGTTTCGGTGACTTTATCCGAACTTTTATGAGCACTAGAGCTGATGTATTTCTTCTGAGTTTATTTATGTAACCTGATGCACACTGTTATCTACTGTTATCAGAAAAAATAAAGTTTGTCAACCCTTTGGAATCACTGCGAGTAATCACTCACAGTGCAGCCTGAAAAAGCAGATCTCGTGAATTTAGCACAGAATTTTTACACATTTCATCTACACAGCTGTTTATAGTTGATCTGTATTGTTTTAGATGTCTTAAATGAATGAACAGCCCTCTGTAGGTCCTACCACAGGCTCTCAGTTGGGTTCAGATCAGGACTCTTGGCTCAACCACTACTGAACCAGAACTTTGTCTCTTATTCGTTTCCTTCTGTGTTTTGGATCATTGTCTTGCTAAATTCCCCAGCTCCTCCTATGCTTCAAGTCATGGATTACTGCACTGCTTTCTTCATGCAATTTAGAATTCATTGTTCTCTCAACGCATTTAGTGCCTGAGACATCAAAGCAGCACGATGATGATCCCTCCAACCCACGTCTGGGAAGAGGTTTTAGTGTTGGTGTGCAGTGTCTTTTTTCCCCTTCCAAACAAGCCTGTGCATGTTTGTATCTGGTTGTTATGGAACAACTAGGTGGTCTTTTTGCAAACATGAGACTTGTGATGGTTTTCTTCATGATTTTCTTCCTTTAACTTCATTTTTATTGAGTCTTTGTCTTGTGGTGTAAACCTCACCATAGATTCTTTTTCCCAGTTTTAGATTTCTGTAGGTGTGTTGTTATTACCCTTTCAGGACTGTATGTTGCAATCTTTGCAGAACACCCACTCCTAGGTAGAGTATCAACAGTTCTGAATTTTTCCTCTTTGTAGATAAAGCCAGGTCCTCCCACAGTCCAAAGACATGCACTTTTGGTCAACTGGTGATTTAAAAACTGGTTGTAGGTGTGAGTGATTGTGATTGTCTGTCTATCTGCGTTGGTCCTCTTTAAGACTGTGTATCCTGCCTATTAACCTACTGGAGCTGGGGTAGATTCTCGCACACATGTGACTCTGAGTAGATAGACGGATGTAGATAGTTTGTCTGATTGTGAGCTGATGGTCTTCAGAAAACCGTTGAAGCTTTTTTTTTTCTGTTGGAAAACCTTTCATGAGAAATCCACACTTTATCAGGAAGAGGATACTCTACAACCCAAAGTTGGAATCTCATGTCCTCAAGTGAAACAACTGACTCCAAGTAACTTTTTTCCAGCCTGCACTTGTTCAATAAATTCATGAACACATAGTGCAAATGTTCATGTTTAATTGGTTTAGTCTGATTGTATTCATCTAAAATTTTGACTTTGGAAGCAATCAGTGTAAAAATCCCGGTAATTTCACAAACGATTTCTCGTAGAGGATGACTGAGCTTTATTTTACCAGTTAACTGGAGATCTCCAAAAGCACATTATGTAATGCACTTGTCAAAATATAGCATTTTCACATTTCAGACCAGAAACACAGCCACTACTCCTTCAAACCTATTTTGTAAATTGAAAATGACTGCTTTGGGTACGCCCTGTTGAAGGCACGGAATTATAAAGGTAAGCCACTTCAAAATTAACCAGTGTGACACGGCCATGACTCGCTGTTTCGCACAGAGGAAAATATTGCTTTGAACAAAATATATATTTTGACATGTCTAAAAATGAATGGGAAATATGAAAAAGCTCAGAAAATGTTTTCCTTGGCAATTGTCTGCATTAATTGAATGACAGTTTTATGATGAAGACTTTGTGTTCAAAAGTCTGAAGTTCCTCAAACTCGTTGTATGTGGAGCATATTTTCAAAGGATGAATAATATTTTTTAACTTTATCTAAAGCTCGCACTAGTGTGCCTCTCAAATTATCTCCGAGCTGCCACTCTCTTCAAAGTAACCGACAAATACGTCACGCGAGCCTTTCATACCCCAAATGTTCTTTTTTTTTTTCCATTAATTCGAGATCTTTGCAATTGGACTCAAAGGCTGTCAGTAAACGAACCATGAACTGAACTTAAATATTTTAAAAGCTAAGTGTATGTCATACGATCCAATTTATTTGTATTCCTTTGATGTTACAATGTCATAAAAATGGGAATTTAGGTTAGAACGGTATTAGAGGAATCTTTACCAGGATGCAGAGGCTGGCATCACAGACTCGGGGCCTTCTCACCGCGAGGCCACGCTTCCAACCATCCTGCGTTTAATCAAACTTGTTATGCAGCCTAAAACTTTATCCCCAGAGAAAATTTATGAGACAACGTAACAAACCAAGGCTGCTGTTGTTGCAGCCGTTTCTGTCTGTGAGTCTCTTTCTCATTGTGAGTGTCAGAGTTCATTTTTCACATGTTGTCAGCGAGGCAGCTATTTGCCACTTTCATTGTGCTCGATAAACAAGTACACAGGCATGTCAAAAAAGGATCAACAATGCCTCTCTCTCTCTCGGAATAAAAACGGGGGAACAGCGGGAGATCTGCAGTTATACACATTAATGCGAGTGGTTGTGGTTGCTTCACATATTTCAGCTGAGGACTAATCGATGAGAAGCATACGCTGCCTTTTTCGTGTATTATTTTACAGCTGTGATGCACAAATATGCTTGTTTTGCACCCGAATGTCTAATCTTACATTTTTGAGGTATAGGGTATAGGGGGGATTCCTTTTCCTTTTCTTTTAGCGACGTATTGAATCCCCACAAAAAACACCGTGAGTATAAAAATCAGTATGAAGTTCCACAAAATCTGTTGATATTCCTTTTGATGTTCTCGTTGTTGTATAGACAAGGATGACTCCACGCTGATGAAATAAGTTAAAAGCTATTGCCCCTGAAAGGATTTGGTAAGGTTTCTTTAATACTTTAACAGGGCAAATTGGACCAGATTAAAACACCTTTTCATGATTTTGTGCTGCCTGTCTTTCATGCTTTCATATATGCTGACAGCATTTTGCAGCTTTTCCTTGATGTTTTCATCTTTCTGCACACATTCCTGGTTGCAGAATGATAAAATATTATTACTTCTGTAGGTATCATCAAATGTTTACTATTAACTGACAGTGATGAGTGCTGAGGGATTTTTTTACAGACATTCCTGTGTTGAATGTAGCAATAACACACTATGAAAACACCTTACTGCACCTAGACTCTATTATTGTAACCACCACAATTAAAAATACAGAAAAGTGTTAGCCGTCTGATAAAATTGTGTTGTCGTATTGGGACTGCCCTGTTAAGACACTGACCCACACCTATGCAAGTATATTCAAATATAATAATAAAATAAAGCACATGGGAGATGGTAAACTTTCGACATCTACAAGTGAATTAAAAATATGAATGTACAAACCAGTCTATTAGCAAAACAGCTGGTTAACTTAATTCATTCTGTCAATCAACTCTCAAAAAACGAATATCAGAGACATTAGTGTCTGATATTAATCTTTTAAACTTACGTTTTTTTTATCAAATCCGACATGGCCCGAGTTCCGCCCTCCTTCATCAAGGCTTTCCTTGCTAATGTGCTAAAGGAGTTATTAAAAAGTGCTCACACAAGCCTCTAACTCCTTGTTGGCCACCAGTAAGAGAAAACTGATAAGATGATAATTCACACAGGGCTCATTGCCTTATTAATGTCACTTCTGTTTCCTTGCAATGCACAGATCATAACTGATCTTATAGCAGTGAAAGCAGAGCCAGGGGCAGCTTGTGTAGCACATTAGTCTCCCATCAGTTTCTCATAAAAGACCAGAGATTTATACAAAACATGAATACACAGCGACCAACCTCTTAGCTTGACAACCTCCAGACCATAGACACCCGCATCAAAAAAGTGGCTGCATACAGATCCTGATGGAATCGAACTCCAGCAGGGTCAAGCTTGTTTACAGAAATGAGTCTGGCCTCAAGGTGGCAGTAATTCAAAAGGTCGGTCAAACAGGCGATAATGACAGAGCAATGTGTGAGATGAAAGAAGATGGAGATCATTTTCACTTCTGCAGGTTTCAATTGACATCCATTTTTAGATTGAACTGGGCAAGCACTGCTTGCCTTGCTTACCCGAATGCATCAGCACTGGCTCTTAAGGCAGTTATTTTGAGTTGACAGTATGGCACCAAATAAATGCTAAATGACTGGAAGACTGGGATAAAATTGCTACAACTGCAGTTTTTATCAGCTCTAGTTCTAGTTCTTTTTTAGTGTATTTGCCCTAAAATAAAGTTATACTTTCCCCCTAATACTTTTACTAAACACGTGCGACACACGTGGCTTCATTGGCATCTCAATCCAATCAATTAGAAAGAAAAAGCCATCCTAATTCTGGGCATGAATTAAAAAACACAGCAAAAACACAATTTCCTCTATCTCTCCTGCAAAAAACAGCAGCTATGTCTTCCAGCAAACAGCTGAAACTCTTGTGAGCCTCAGCGTGTGAGTTTAGAGGTTAAGGTCAGTTTGGTAATTTTTAAAAAATGAAGAAGTTTGGTGGGAGAGAAACAGCCTAACACAGAGTTAGTGAAACAAATAAAAAAAAGCCCTCCACATAACTTACAAGGATGTTGGTTTGTTGAATTTAAAGAATGGATTTTATTTGACTTTGGCTTCTAAGGTTAGTGAATTATTTATGTGAAAAAACTGCAGAGACTAAAAAACTGGAAATAATTCTTTCACCTTGATATTTTCTTTTTGCAAATCCCCTAAAGTACAAAATATGCCGGTAAAAGTCAAATCTGTTGATAGACAACATAAAATGTATGTAGCGATTTCACAGGCACACGTATAACTTTCATTACAGCAAACCAAAGCAATGGAAAAGTTTCAACACTTGAGAGAACATTGCAATTTTCTTCTGGCTATGCAGTGCAGTATTAAGAGAGGAATGGAGGCCACTCTCTCATCACCTGGTCACCCAGACCAGCAGACAGCGTTGGCCGTCTGTCCACTCGTCTGATTTCCATCCCCTTGGCACACTGGGTAATAGAGATCAGTAATTGGGTGCTATAAATCCTGGCCGAGGACAAGGTGGGTCAGAACAGGCTGATTACTTAGGCATTACAGTCAATCTAAGCAAGTCCTTGAATTGAAAGATTTGGTGAGGTGGATTCTCATTATCGGGCTCGGTGCATGTATGCATTTGTGGGAAAGAGTAAGGGCCAAGGTCCCCTTCCCATCCGCTTTTGTGGGATGACATTATGCAATGCTCCAGTGCCCTCAACCGTGCAGACTCGTAAACATCACAACAAATTTATTTTCCTCATCCTCCACAGTTTTATAAGAATGTTTTCAGAATCATCAAAGAGTGGTCGCAGGGCCCGCCTGGAGTTTTAAGACCACTCTGAACGGCTCCTCGGTGCATTAAGGACCTCTGTCCGGGTGACGCATCTGCAGCAGGTTCAATGTTAAACGCTGGGGAGGTCTTCAGTTTCACTCTGCAACAAGCACACAAGCTGGACTTTGTCTCTCTCCATCAACCATCGTCAGGCCTCAGCTCGCGGTATTTATCTTTCAGCGTCGCCGGGAACAACAAGCTCTCGAGGTGATTAGCCCTGTCATTTAACATGAAGCAGATTGATGGCTATTTGGCGAAATGCACCTTTCTCTTATTTTTCATCTCAGAGCCTATGAGCTTAATCCATTTTAAGCTTCTCAGTATGAAAAAGAGTCTATGGAAGGTGAATTAGAGTGTAAAGCTGATAGTCTTTCTCAGCATTCTTTCCAGCTGAAGGTGTGACTTACTGGATTATGGGAACAGTAGTTTCTGCTCCAACCCCCTTAAGTTCTCTGATGCGGCTTTTATATTGCAGCCTATTTTTGATACATTTATTTATTTTATTTTTTTGTATCGAGAGCGCATCGAGTCCTTCTGACTGTGAATTTCTTCATCACGAGTTTCCCTGCTCCTTTGTGCCATCAGTCCCTCCAAAAAGTTTTTGATTCACAGCCTTCAAAGTCATCTGTCTGGAAAAAAAAAAAAAAAAATGAAATCAGCAGCAGCAGCCCAAAATGTAAAACCATGTCATGAATAGCAATGTGGTAGCGATCCAAAAATATGGACTAAATGAGCAAATGTGATAAATTATCTTCTCATACATTTAGAGGGGGAAAAAAATAAGCTGGGAGAAAAAGATATATGACAAATTTATGCTGTAGCATCAGTGCAAACCCCTGCAGTGTGAAGTGTTCCCACTCAGAGAAGCACTCGTGCTAGCATCATCCCTCGACTCCTATAACAGCATGCTACTTCACTTAGCAGCCTCCATTTGGGATGCAGCACAAACACTGTTTTAGCGCTTTTATCTTAATGCACTGCAACACTCTGCACCACTAAAGGCATGATTATTGTACAGAGAGAAGAGCGGCGTGCATTTAAGCAAGTCTTATTTAGACAGGAACTTAGAACCAACCTAACTACTCAAGGGCAGATGGCTTTACGATTCTCATTGCTCATTCAGTTCATTTAGTTAAATAGACTCTTTGCATATATTTTAAAATAACACTAATTCTTTGCATTGTTATCCCAGTTTAAACCATAATGTCCTACTGAGTGTGTTTACTGTTTTGGAGAGCAATTTATTAGCAAGATAGCAGACTGTTGTCACTTTAACCATCTGCTGGATGGTTTGGCTGTAAAACACTCCTCAAGGGGGAGAAAATCATTTGAGGCTTTATAAGGATCCCATTGAGGTTGGATTGCTTATTTCCATTTTTTTCCTGTTTGATGAGACCAGAGTGGCATATGGCTTCTGTCAGCATTGCTTTGAGGCCATGTGCAGAGGTGGGCTTCAGCAACACTAAGCTGCCACACCCAACGCCAAGGATAAAACGTCTGTCACCCTCCAGCCTGAGCACAGTCGGATCCAGCGTGGCACTGAGGCTTGTTCTCACACTTTTAAGAGGCCACCGATTTAATAGAGGCACAGTGTCAGTGCTGACCTCATCCGCTGATGTCTTCACAGCTAATGCCCTAACATGTGACATTGACACTCTGCAAGACAAACAGTAAAGGAGGAAGATGGATCGGCGGAGAGACTCATACATCTCTCGCCGGATGGAGGAGGGTGATGGACAATAGATGGGGGAGAAGCGGTGTCAACGGGAGATGACAAAATCAGGCATGATGTACTTAATTTTGTGACGGGTCTTGCAGTCATATGATGTTACATCACATTATGTCATGTCACATGCTATCATGTCATGTTACATCATTTCACGGTGATCTGGGCAGGCGCCTTTTGCGTTGCAAGTATTTTAGGAGCTCATTATTGTAAATAAAACAGGGATCCACTAGACAAAAATGTACCTCAGGATAACTGAGCACGCTTTATAATCATATACTATCCTGGGTGTGTAGGCAAGGGCCAAAACTTTATGGCATAGGAAACTTTGTGGGTTTTGTAGTTTTTAAGAAGGGATATGTTAGATACAGACAGAAAAAGGAGGACTGCATTTGCCAAAATAAAGTCTCAAAATCATCAGCTATCATCACATATATTCTTTATTCACCTCTTTGTTTTTAAATCTTAACTGTATTTGTAAACACTCGCTTTGTGCAGGAACATTAGGCCTTGAAATGAATATCTCTCATCCGGTCTGAGGATATCTTGGCTATATGCTCCTAGAATGGGAATTGAGCAAGACCAATGTAGATGACACAGCAAGAGGGACTAGATCGATATCAAAGATATCTGAATTGTGACACCGATATCGTTATAGTATGAAAGCTATCAGTTTTCATAGCAGCACTTCATTAGCAGTGCAGTCTTGCTTCTGTGAGTTTTTAAATATTGATGGTAAATTTCAATCATACAGTACACAACTTCTCTCTGTTGTTTCAACTAGATTTTAATTTATCTAAAATAAATTAGATAAAGCAAACTTAATATTTTCTCAATATACTGCACAACTAATTACCTAAAAAAAGTGAGTACTAACTTTGAGTACAAGGGTGTATAATTTAGTAGGGACATGTCCTTATTAAGCTAAATATACTGTGGCAACTGCATTGTCCCTGGCAATAATTTTGATAATACAATTAAAATACTGTGGTGACGCACTCCTAATAGAGATCAAAGAGACAGCTCCTTACTTTTTTATTATTTGGGCATTTTGCCTTTGTTAAACAGTGATAATTAAGAGAGACAGGAAATATGGGGAGCGAGGGCAAGCGAGCGACATGTAGCAAAGGTCCAGCTGCCTGAGAACTGAACCACAGACTGAGTGCTGGCGGCGTTTTCGCCCATGTGACATGCAGTCAAACCACACAGCTATCGTGTTATGCCTGTACAGCACATTACACAGAGGATCACAATGAACACATGTAACATGGATGATTATCAGCGGAGGCTTGTCTGCCCTAATGCGTCCTCCTCTTTGTTGTGTGTTTGCATTGAGACCAGTTGATAATCTGATTCTTTTTTTTTAAGGGGTACAGGTTTAAGGCACTTGTGCTTTGGGTTCTCTTCTTGGACCAGGGAACTTTGTCTGTTACATTGAGTCTGTGATACATTTGTAAAAAGCCCAGCTGTCACTAGCAATCAGCAGCCAAAAGCCAAAATGTGAAAGATATTTCTTGATAGCTTTGCAGAAATATTGTTTGCTAGTGATGCCACAACAGATGATTTCACATGTATTTCCTAAAAAATAAAAAGTAAATAGAAACTAATGTCAAGTGTAGCTTTAATGTTTGAAACTTACCACAGTTAATCAAGAGGGGGAAACAGAGTTGCGACCAAAGAGAAAGAGGAGGGAGAGAATATTTTAATGCGAAAGTTTGCCCTTCAAAGAAAATCACCAGTTGCCCTTGAGACTGGCTGTGCAGCTCCTTTTGATTACTGTTTATTAGCAGCCTGTAATGCCAGCCAACTTCTGCTATGTTCTGTTTTTCTATGTGTAACAACTGCAGAATGGATATAACCACCACAGCCTCACCTGGTAGTTTGTGGACTCGCATTCGGACACCTAGACTTTAATTTTGCGGTTTGGTCATATTTAGGGTGGAATAGTAGGTTGTGATTTGGATTTGGTTGTTACCAAGCTACAACCTTCAACATGGAAAAGGTATTTTAAAAATTATGATTAAAAATTATCCCATCAAAAGGAGATCAAAAATAAGTCAGAGAACTGACAAAAAGCTGTTTTAATATTAAAATCTTTTTACAGTAAGTTTCTCTTTTATAACAAGTGACTCGGAGGTAGATTTTTGTATAACTCAACAGTTTATTAAATACTATCGAGGCTTAAACTATCCTTGTGGCTGCATTGACATACAAGTGGGTGCTAACGAGGCTGCTAGCTGTCCTATGCTAATGTGCTACGTGCTGTTGTTGTGGTTAACTGTGCTAATAACCTTTCAAATGAGACTGTACACTTCTGGTGAGTGACACTGTAAAATTCTATATGTATTACTTGCACTAATTATCAGGTATCTGTACAATATGCAAACACAATCAGTTGATGCTACTAGCTAGCTAAATTTGCTAGTGTTAGCGGCTAATTCAGTTCAATTCAGCTTTATTTATATAGCACGATTACAATTTCAAGGCAATTTCAAACCCCAACAATGGTCCTCTATGAGGACCATTGTTGGGGTTTGCCATTGTTGGGGTGTATAAACACAAAGAGGTAAACCAGGTGAGTGAAGAGGCACTGCAGATGCACTGCAGCCATCAGTGATTACCATTCGGGTTTTAAATACCACAAGTAAGCCACAAACTAACTGTTCTACTGGGGTGATAGGATGTATTTAAGTTAAAATGGGGGCCTGACTGAATTTAACTGAATTAATAACTTGAATCAAAATCAATCAAAATCTCAACAGTCAACTTGTGGCTGATGCCCACCCCCCCTGGACTCCTCTTCCTGTTAGGAGGAGGTTGTTTTGTGCTCTTCCACATCACCAAGCGCTTGCTTATAGGGGGCTGACAGATTGATGGGTTTCTATTATAATATTGTGATGGCTCAGTGAATTGTTTTATATAAATAGAATTGAACTGAATTGTGACAGAACAGTATCACAGATTTTTCTCTCCCTCTCTTTTTTCTACATGCTCTGCTGTAAAAACGAAGAAAAAAACCTCTCAAAACATATTTATAAATGAACACATTGAGCAGAAATGTGTTCAAATAGAGAGCAGCCCAGCACATAGAACACAATACCAGGCCTAGCAAAGGCACTTTGCTGGGCCTAGACTGTAATATCATGCTTCAGTAAAGCTGGTGAGGCCAGAGCGACAAGCAATGTAAAGAGGGGGGCATCTTTTTGAATCAGGGTGGCTTACAGTGAAATAAAGTGCCTTCAGAAAGGTGCTAGGGGATGAATTTCCCAGTCTGGTTTTTATTGCCATTTTCCCTTAAACTGAGATAAAACTTAAATTGGCAAATTAATTGAAGTGCGGGAAAGTGAACTGAAAGCAAAATCAAATTTCGAAGGAAAGTAGAACAGATTTGAAAATGTGGAACTAAAGTAACCTTGACACGTTCCTTCTCCTTGCTACGCTGCTCTGTGTTTTATTATGTTTGTGTTGTATTATACACTCTGTTCATACATAGCTGAACTCTGCTTAATGGACTAACCTGCCAAACTCACAGCAGCACAAACACAAAGGGACCTGCTGCTTTTAAAATGATTGAGCCTTGACTTGTCAGCGACAATCTACTTTCGCCCTTGAATGCTAATTAGGCGATGTTTATGCAAAGTCACGTAGGCGCTCCCAGAGGATCTTCAGCTGGATTTCCAAACTCTTAAAACAAATCTTAACATGTTGTCAGCATAACAATGTCAATAAAATGACACTTCACTTGCTGTGTCAGTGAGGTATTTTTCATTCCCCCGACAGGAAAGGCTTCAATAAGATCCCCCTGCAGCATTCTACATTATCTAAATCTGTGACACAAATTCTACAATCAGTCTGACAGCTGCCCTAAAACAAATTAAAATGTATGAACTGAAAATGCAAATGCAATCCAACTCATTTCAAAAAGTTTTCTGTTGTTTAAATGTTTGCTGGAATTATTGTTCGTGCTGTGTAGGGCAAACCCAGAGGCATATTTTATTAATATTTAAAGCTCCTTTTTTATTGGCGACTTTTGGGCATAGAAGTTTCATAAAAGTTTGTGCCATAAAAAATGTCTTTATAAAGTTTGGGTGACTTACTTTTGTCGTTTCCCTGTTTTAGTCTTGGATTTATTTACAACTTTTTGGGGATTTGCTGATATTGGGAAAGGTGATTACGGACTAAAATGAAAGATTTAGTGTTCAGAGTGGTGCAAACGTATCCAGTTGGGATATTGTTGGGATCAATAAGATGCATTTCACAGGCTGAATTTTTTTCCCCTGGGTCGGTCAATAAGTCACGATTTATAAAAACAGCAAGTCTTTTTTTAATTGGTGGAAAAATCTTCACTGATGCAAATAGAGAAAAACTGACATACAGTGGAAGTAGACCTGAGTCATTCTGCTTGATTTTATTTTTAACCTACAACTAAAAAACATCTGAAATTGCATCTGTCCCTCACAATCAGATTGCGTGCAGATGTCGACACACCCAGACCGTCGTCTTTATAAAGGTGTTTAAAGCGCGCTGTCCAAATCTGAATATCCAGTTTAAATCCACTTGTCAGTGTCTAATCAGCCCAATTTGGAAATGGGATGGGGAGGAAGGGCCAAGAAGGAAAACCTAAGAAAATGAAGCATTTGGAGTGGGTGGGGCGGTGGGGTGGGAGTCACTGCCTCCCACCACTGCTTGGCCCTGACACCTTGTGAAGAGTGCTCATTCATCACGCGGCGCAGGGCTTGAGCCTCCGTAAATCACTGTGGATAAAGGACGCGCCATAAAGAATGGAATTGTGAAGGTAAGGGTTTTAAATCCCCCTAGATGATCCGAGATAAACACGGAGAGACTTTTGACAGTCCCTCGTTACCGCCACAAGCGAGAGGAGCTGTCACCGCTCCCTCTTTGCCTTTCATCTCTTGGTAACAGTCTGGCTGCTAATATCCTCAATTATCTCTGCAATATGTTGCTGGGAAAAAGGGAAAGTTCCGAGGAGGCATTCGCACAATTTAAAAGTTTTAATTTGACAGCTTGTGGTGTAATGATGAGTTGTTATGAGGGTAGAGGGGCTCTGCAGCCCACACTAAGTATGTGACAAGTGATCGGGCCGGACTGCGAATGGTTTGTGGATGTCGAGACTTTCTGCGTCACATGTCAGGAAGCCAAATAGATGTTTCACAGGTTACTGTGTGGGAAAAAAGCCCCCAAACTCCTCTTGTAAACAGCAGTGGCATTTCATCCAGTGGCTTATTTTTGGTGGCAAGGGAAGCATTTATCTGAGAAGAGAAAAAAAACATATTTACAGCAAGTCTAATCTAAATTTGTCATTCTCTGAGTGAGGCCTGTAGCACTATCTCATGTTAATATCTGTAACGCCTCCTTGACATTCTCCTTCTCTTGGACAAAAATGTCAAAGTGTAGCGTGGCTTTGTGGCTGGCTTTCTTCTCTGAACCTACTACCACTCCTGAATCAATCATAGTGCGCAGAGACAGCACAGAAAGCATTTGCATAGGGGATCCGCCGAGTGTCTGATAATGATGGCTAAGTCACAGTGCACGATGGAGACACAAAGGGCACGGGGCTGCTGCTTGAAGGTTGACACTCGGAAAATATCCTCTCTCCAAGGTACCCGGGCAGGTAATTGTCTTTTTTCCCCTTCTTTTTTTCCCTAACTGATATATACATAGCTTCAATTTAGAGGATAGACCAATCGATCATTCCGAGTGTCTCGAGTAATAAGTGAAAGTGATAAATCACGGCGTTACACTCAGGTTTATGAAATATTGTCCATCCTGCAGGGGTGGACGCGTTATCTAGTCGTCAGAGTTCCTGGGCTGAGGTGCCGGTGTCAGAGCTCGGAGGCAGCGCCGCGCTGCAGCTAATAGGAAGATCCGCCTACGGTTGAAGTGCCCGTTCCATCGAGGGCTTTGCACTGCAGTGCAATTAGTACACAAAATATTAACATAAGGATCAGGCGTGGCGATTCCACCAGGGCGCAACTTAAAAGTTCAAGGTAGTTCACGTCCGCGTGGTTCTGTCAATCTTCCTTCGCTGGAGTAATTGCCTCAGGTTTGCTCGGCTTGCATCGGTATAAGATGAAGTCAACAGCCTCTGTAGCATAATGACAGAGTACACACTTTCTTGCTCGCATTAACAGCTTTTTCTTGATAGATAAAAGTCCCAAATAATGCCTCCTGTGATGGAGTGAAACCAGGATAACAAATTGGCCCTTTGTGATAACAACCCCCCTGTGAGCTTCCTGGGCGTGAGAGATAGACAGACAGCTTTGAGGAGACTCGGGTCTGCAACAGCTCTGCGCCAGGGGAAAAGCTCCATGCCCTACAGAAGGATGGATAGTGTAGATTTGTAATGGTTCCCCTGTTTTTGACAAAGTAACCCAACCTGCAACCTTCATCCTCATTGGCTGAGCGAAAGGGCACCGGCAGAGAAGTCAGCCCGAGATAAGTAAAGTCTGTCGCTCTGGCTGGAACGTTATAAATCGTAGGTGCTTCAATCATGAGCGCGAGACAAGCGAGCTATCTCCTGTGACAACCTCCTTTTGACTCGACATGCAAAAAAACAAACTGATACAAGCCGGAGGAGGATGGGTTGGAAAGAACGAGGGCCGGGAGGTGACGTCTTCCTCCCCAACTTTTATTTAACGTTGCATGAAGCAAGATTTCATCTTAAATTAAAACCCAGAGCACACTTCCAAAAACGAAAAGAAATTCTAGGGCTGCAGGACAAAAGAGTTGGCAACATCCATTAATTAAAACCCCATGGATTCTCCCTATTTGTTCAAATTTAGAATGAGGTGTAATTCTGCTCGTTGTGCACAAAGTGCATCATGATTTAAGACCTTACCCTCGAGTAGCAGTTTCTTAAAGTTGACTTTAAATGAGGTTCCACTCAAGTTTCAGATGAGAAACTGCAGCCATGTAAAGTTTAAAGATTTTGGACATAATACAATATTCATATGTTTATATTGGACATTTGACTGAATTCCACCTCTATCACAACCCCATGAAAGACTAAAACATCATTTCACCCACAACACCCAACTGACACAATCATGCTGTGCAATGCAATACAATCCTATTCTATGATATGCAGATGCACGAATGTTTTGATCGGCTGTGCTTTCAGACATGAATCTGGTACTCCCGCTTCCAAACGACAAAGGCAAACAAAACTGAATCCTGCCACTTTAATTTCAATGTTAAAACTCAACAGCAGCGTTAGGCTTGAAGAAGTCCTCTGGTTATTCTGGGTGCTTTCCAGGTGTACAGACTTCTGGCATTTCTTGATTTAACAGTTTCTGTGGAAACTGCCAGTTCTCATTCCCGTGGCATCAAGCACCAGAACTTTTTTTTTTTTTTAATGCGCAAGGTGTCCTGCGGCACTGGTGCTGAGGGTTTATAGCATAAGTAAGACGGGTCACGAAAAAGGTGACGTCTCGAGCACACCTGCTCTTCATCGCACCATCTGATGAAGAGCAGGTGTGCTCGAGACATCGCCGTTTTCATGGTGCGATAAACGGGTAAAACTGGAGTGTGCAAGCTGTTGGTTACATTTGCTGTTTGCTTTTTTTCTGCCCAGCACCTGCCTCCTTTTTGATGTGGATGTGCATGCTTCTTTTTTACATTTCTTTTTTAGATAAAAAGAAGTATGATAGTTCTTTCACTCCTAACTTGTCACATGTAGACGTTAGCACTACAGTTAAACCAACTCAAGTGTTTTGGTGTCTTCAGGTTGACAGAAGAGGTCTGCCATGTAACGTTGCAATGGTCAGTATGTGCCTGTGCTAAAGGTACATGTTGGAAGAGGACAACTATAAAGTCTCTCATTTGTGGTTGGAACCAAATCCTCAGGCCACGTCCACACTAATACGTTTTCGTTTGAAATCACATCTTTTTCTCTCCTCTTTGGCCTTCCGTCCACACTGAGACAGCGTTTTGAAAACACTCTCCAAAGCGGATACATTTGAAAACGCAGTTTTCATGTCGCAGTGTGGACAGCGAACCCGGAGCCTTTTCAAAAACGATGTTGTTTGCTCTCAGTTTTGACAGCCCTATTAAAGATTAATATCAGTCTGTACATGCTCCAGGTAGCTTTTCTTCAAATTCTTTAACTCTCACTCGCGTTTGAAACTCCACCTCATTGTTAGTCCGTTTAAAAAACTCGGTGCTTTTCCTCGACATTTTGCCGCGACGTTTCAAAGAGCCGGAAAGTAAATAAACGGCAGAAAGAAATGAGGCAGGTCTAATCGTCTTAGTATGGAACGTAAGCGTTTTCGGCCGTTTCAATGTGGATGCACAACTCTGTGAAAACGACTGAAAACGATAGTGTGGATGCGGAGCGTTTTCAGATGTATACGCCGTTATCAAATTTACCCGGGCTAGTGTGGACGTAGCCTCAGTAGCAGATCTCCCAAAAACACCAGACTAGTTGGCTCGATGGTGACGGTTGGTTTAATCCTCTAACCCCCTTTACATAGCCACTCTCAACTGGGCACAATTGACACAATTGACACAAAACACAATTGAATCTTGTGTTTGCTTCTCGCACCTCTCTCAGTACACGATTTGGCTTGCAGGGCCTCATTCAGCTGTTAAAAATATACAGTAGCGATGCATCTTACAGGTCAAGTTTTAGGCGTGTCATGCATTTCTGCAGGTCGGTAATACATCGTGTATGTGGTCTATAGTCAGTACCGCTAATGGACAAGTGCCAAAAATGGGAAAAGTCTTCTTCTGTTACATGTGATTACACAAAAGAGATTACACAACCTCGCCTGGTTTTCTTTTTCTTTTTCATGTGGGTGCTTCCATGGACAAGCACAGTACTTTGTTGATCAAAGTCACAGTGAAATAGCAGAGATATTTGACAGAGGAGTTGGGCTGAGGAGATAGATGCTTCCTTTTAACCCACACTCCTACCAAGTCTGTTCTCTCTCTGGAAAAGCCTTTGACTTTCTGTTCTTGTTTTGACCGCATACACAACACAAATCCCTCTCTAAACCTAAAGCAAGGCATTAGCTCTTTGGCAACGACTCAGAGAAAGGTATTAATCACATGACCACAGTTCAGTGAACTCTGCCTTGAAATATGAGACTCATTTCTCCTTTCTCCTGGATAATCAACTTAGAGGGGGGGGGGTAAAAAAAAATCTGATATTTCACCTTGAAATGCTTCATAAGTTGCTTGCGGGATTTTAAACTTGTCACGCTCATGCCTGATTATACCAGACCCAAAGAAAACAAATGAAATAAAAGCGGGGATTCTGCAGCACAGCTTCTCTTAACACATGCACGCCACGCATGCCAACAAGTAAATGAATAAATCTACATGAAAGCCCATATTAATTAAAATGTAGTTTTCCTTCTTTTAGAGTTAACAGATGGGTAATTTTGGCTTAAACGCTGTATTCTGGCCAGTTTTGCCATTTTAAGAATCTTTTTTCAAGAATTTTAATCAATCACCGCCCTCTGGGTTAATTTTATGGGATACATACGGACACAGTGATGTGTTCTTCTGTTTTTGTGTTTTTGGAGAGGGGGGGTGAGTGTAGTACATTATTTCTGCCCCAAAGACTTTAATGTGCTTTCCAACTGTAGTATTGGTATCTTACCCTGAATATTCATCAGGGCTTCAGTGTTTCTATTTATTTGGTCTTACTTACTTATTACAAAAGGACGTCTTTGTTGCTAAGTGCATAAACACAGCTTCCCGTCCCTCTAAGTTCCTCTCAGTGTTCTTTCTACCTGTCACACCAGAGGAAATATTACTGACTTCTGTCGGAGAAGAATGTCCAGTAAACTCTGGCTGTAAGCACTGGTCCGCCTCCACCTCAAGTGGCCACGTTTGGGGTTTCAAAATTTGAACCACGAGTTCAGTAGCAAAAAAATAATTTTGTCATGGTCACTCTTGGCTCCAAAAAGAAATCTGCCTGGTCACCTGGTGAAATGTTCACCTAATTTTGCCCGTTGTGACAAATTCAGGCAATTCTTTACTAAAGCACCCACTGAACCTGCATTGAGGTTATGCATCAACAGGGGTGCAGCTGTTTTGATTGACAGGGGGACTCGTCTATTAGCAATTTTGTGCATTTGAACTGAAGTTTGCGTGCTGGTGCTTTGTGAATAAGTAGTACACTTATAAATAAAATTACTTTGCAGTTCAGCGTGGCACCAAAGTGATCTTCTGTAATCAAAGGTGCACTTTGGAGAGTCATCTACACAGGGCAGTGTTGTATCTTACATTGTTAAAGAATGTAAACTGCTAAATGTAACTGGTTCTTCTTTTGGCTACTCTGCAAACTTCCATGAAATTCAGAATAGCAGTTTTCTGTAATGTTGCAGAGCTGCACACAGACCTCGCTCAGGAGGAGGCATATTGTAGGTGACTGTCCTGATTTGCACTCTGGTAATTTATTTATCAGAGTCAGTGCTGCACCTTGGACCTAGCTCTATGTCAAGATATACTTAAGTAAGTCTTGTTTTTATTGTCAAAATAGAGTAATACTAATTCTACATTTCTAGATAGTGTGGGCATGGTGCACATTTATTTATCCAAATCAAAGGGATGCTTCTTAAATGTCTGAGGTTAACACAGCCTGCAGCATCACATTTATTGCCAAATGACCAACATGGCCTCCGCTTTATTCAAAAGTTTGGGATACCCCAATCACTTGGAGGCACTTGGGGAGGAAAAAAATGACTATGCATGAAGGCAGTTAGATGTTAGAGGTCAAAGTGGTTCCCTGATGGTTCTGTGTCCTCGTGCTGAGCAAAGCCTGTCACCTCCACTGTTGTTCTCCCCTCAAACAACACTCTGCATTCAATCCTTTAAGGGGAAGCTGTGCCCTTCCTACCAACATGTTTAATTCATTCCCAGACACCCGGGGGACACTCGTAACAACAACAGAAAAAGACAAAAAGAGAGAGAGGGGGAGACAAGGAAGAGAAGGATGAGAAAAGAAATTAGAAGGAACGAAATGTTTGTTTTGTATCTGCTATTGGCAGATGTGTAATGAATGAACGAACGAATGGCCTAACACAAGACCGAGGAGACTTGAGACATTTGAGAGAGAACATCAGTCACGGGAAGCTGTGAGGACAAATAAATCCTATTTTCTTGTGTTTTGATTGACTTCGGGAGCGAATGGGGGGCAGTGAAGATGCTGCTGGACACCTTGGCGTGCTCCCTCTTAATCAGAGGTTGATTAAGCGTACTTTCAGAGGCATGGATTAGAGGGCTCCCCTCGGACTCCGCTAAATTGGTCGGAAGGGAAGGAAGGCAGAGTGTTGAGCACTACAGAGGGAACTTTTGATGTGTCAGTCAGAGAGTCTGGCATGGTTTGCTTTTATTGACCTTCCCATCCTTGATTTGTGACAGATCCCCTGGTGCTGGGGTAGGTGGGGAAGGTTAGCGGAGATTCAGCTTTTGAAGAATTTCCAAATTCTGCTGATCCAGTAGAGCTGCCACAAGCTTCCCTGCAATTCTTAACAATGAAGGGCATGATGCTGCAAGGCATTTGCAGCCTAGACGGGTTTTTTTTTTGAAGATTATATTTCAGTCATCTTTTGCTTTATTTGACAACAACAGGAGAAGACTTGTGGCAAGGGTCCTGGGGGAGATTCTGCACTTATGATGTTGCACCTATACAGTGTCTTTCAGACAAGTGATCTTCCAGGAGGTCCCGACCCAGTCACTCTGTATTATCTGTTACTTTCAATCTCCTGACTTTCATGTAAATCTAAACAATGATTTTACTCATATCATCTTGTGTCCATCGGTGATGGGTTGGACAAAGTATTTCAGTTACACAAATACCGTATTTTCATATCTTTGTGGGGACATGATGCTCTCCCTAGCTGCTTAAAAATAAATGCCTAACCATAACCTAATTGTAACCCTGACACTTAAACCACATTTTGAGTCCGAAAAATGCCTTCAAACTCGTGAGGACCAGGATTTTGTCCCCATAAGGGCCCCATTGGTCCACACAAGCACAGCAAACTTCCGATTTTTGGTCCCCACAAAGATACGTAAACAGTCACACACACTCGTATGGCCAGTGTTTGTCATTTATGGATTTATGGTTAATAATAGTCGGATGCTTTTTCCGCTGTCAGACTGGTTTGTAACCCCTTCACAGAAGGAATGGCGTTGTTCGTGTTGCAGCCGTGGCACTGCTATTAATGTAATGAGTCAGGCTGTTAATGTGATCCAGCTTCAGACACAAAGGGGATCTCTCAACCTGAGCTCTTTCTGCAGACAGGAGACCTCTGCGCCCTACATAACAACGATGGGACATGTCATCGCTGATTTATTTTGCCCTTGAACCTCCTAGTGATAGGACCTTGTGGGATAGCCTTTAAAACAAGCGCTCAGAGATGAAATGAATGCTCCGTTCCAAACTATTGAAAGACGTGCGCTACAGCCGAAGGCTTTTAGAGGGAGTGCTGTAATCTAAAATGTGCTATTTCTCACACATAGCGCAGCTCTGGGATGGGCTGATCAGATAGCCTGAGATGAATCTGACTTGACCTGTGAAGCAGCAGTCACTGGCTTCTGCATTGCCGGCCATGAGAGGAATTTGCAATGGATTCCAGAAAGATTGAAATCAATTCAAATTCAGCTGACGTACTGCGCCGCGATAAGGCATTGCTGCACCTACATGCAGACGCGCAAATTTCATAATGAATAGATAAGGATTAATGCAATTTCAAACTGTCACCTGCTGCCAGACGGGATGTCATGAATGGCTTATCATTGTGCCATGATTTTATTTACATCCAAGAACATAAACAGCCCGGTTTATTCATGTCCTATCTGTAACCATCCACGGAGGTGGATCCTCTGACGTGTTTTAAACAGCCCCATTATCTCAGTGCAATTTCTCATGTAATTAATGTCTGCTTACAATGCAGCTAATATCCACTATGTAACCTGTGGAGACACACAATAATTATGTGACCGTTTGAGTGACAGAGATCAGGAGAGCAAATAGAGGAGCCCCGTCTGCAGCCCCGTCAGGAGGGGCAGATTGTTGGCCCAGGTTAATAGGCATCCTCCAGGGAGGGATTTGCTGGAGTTAAAGAAAGTAAGGCAGGAGGCATTTGAATTCAGTATAATAATGCGAAATACTTTAAAAACCATCTTTTCTAATCTCATTGTCACGGGCCATTTACAAGTTCTTGGTCCAAGGCTTTATGAAGTTCCCTACGCAGGCATTAAAAACTGTGAGATCCTGAGAAAGAACATTTTATTTGAGCTGGATACTCTGTACTACCGTCCAGAATTAGCCTGCCATCTGTTTCCTGCTTTACCCACAGCCAAACACTGAGCTACAAAACTTTCTCAAACTAACTGATCGAGGAACAAAGGAGAGGACAAAAGGACTCTAACTGAAGATATTGTTGGACCAAAGTCGAGCCAGGTGTCTGGATTCTGAAAGTCAGCGCGGGCAGAACAGTCTTAGTTTATAAGGGGAATGCCTCTCGTAGTGGAGTGGACCTGTGATCGATTGGGATGTGAAGTGGCTTAGCCGTACCTCGGTGTGTCAATAGCTTCACCCTCTCCCTCAACCTTGTGATAAAACAGAAGCTCGTGACGCCCAATCTCGGTGTGTTTACACCTGTAAACCTGCCCGTGCGAACGTATTTTCTTCTTAACAACTTTACTTTGTTGGTTTGTCGTCAGTTCCTCCGAAGAATCAAAACTTTTCCTTTAAGAGCATCAAGCCAGGTCGCAGGAGGAGTCAGAGGCTGAAAAGAGACGCATTAGAATGCGTTCCACAGCTCCATAGATTGAGACGAGGATTTAATTGGCTTCATATCAGGGTTAGATAGCGCCGTTGTTGACATTTGATTAGAAAAAATAAAAGAACAAGGTGACTTGATATTGCGGCGATAAGCAAAAATCCCAACTCGATCACATCGATACTTTACTCGAGTGCACGTAGGTTGCTCACCTTGTAACCAATGACAGTGGTCGCAGTGGCTCGCCTGCAGATAGACATCAGAGGTTTGCTACCGAGCGTGCTTTGTCATACATTTATTGCTGTGTGTGCACTGTCTGTTTCCCCTCAACATAGTGTTGACTTAGAGGTCAAAGCCGCGCAAAGGCATAAATTTCTGGAGCTTTTATGCCGGCCAATTCGCAACATTGTTGCCCTTCAAAACAAAGGTCACCTCTAAGCAGCACTTTATGACTTTATATCTGTTTTACAGGCAAGTTTATCACCGTGCGCTATCAGGATCTGAATCGCCTTTGTACCTTTAATTATTAAGACTTTGTTTCGGTGGAAAGGAATCGGCCCAGGCAAATCAAACAGATTTTTTTGTGCACATCTACAGATTGTTTTCAGTTCTGCTGCTATTTTTAGATCTCTCCCTGGAAGTCCTGTTCTCCTTCTGCAATTTCACCGCGGACCTCAAAGTTGAAGAAAACTTCCACTTCTGTGTAAAAGCGATTCGACCACCACTGATTGGAACTGGGTCTCCAGTTGCCAGCCAGCAGTTTTCATCAGGTTTAAGTCAAAGTGTCCAGAAAAGGTTATGCATCTGTCAGGGTAATGCTGTCAGTGTAGTGCTGCTACTGTAGCATCCAATAAGAGGTTTCTTTTATTATTATTGTTTTTTCAAACCTGCCCATTTTGCCACACGTAAATTCTTGTGAATTCGTCCAATTCCCCCAAAGGAAACTCAAATAGAAGCAATGCTGTTCCAGCGAGAACAGGACTACAAATAGCAGCCATGTTTTGATCTGGACATGTGTGAGAAAAAGGCCTGGCTAGGTAAATTGTTTTGGTTATAGAGCTGGGCAACTTTAACCATCAAATCGGGGCGATCGTGGCTCAAAGAGTTGGCAGTTCGTCTTGTAACCGGAAGGTTGCCGGTTCGAGCCCTGGCTCGGACAGTCTCGGTCGTTGTGTCCTTGGGCAAGACACTTCACCTGCCGCCTACTGGTGGTGGCCAGAGGGGCCGATGGCGCGATATGGCAGCCTCGCTTCTGTCAGTCTGTCCCAGGGCAGCTGTGGCTACAACTGTAGCTGCCTCCACCAGTGTGTGAATGTGAGAGTGAATGAATAGTGGAATTGTAAAGCGCTTTTTGGGGCCCTCAAAGCGCTATATAAATGCAATCCATTATTATTATTATTATTATTATTAAATCAACCATGTTTTGCTTTATAATTCTGAAAAGAAGGTTAACTGAAGGTTTGTAAGGTTTAAGCACCAAAAAGCAAACGACTCACCGTAAAACAGCTGATTTGTTTTTGTGCTTTGTTTTTTCCACCGGAAGCCAGAGGAGAAATATGTGATTTTAAATGAAGTTTTAGATGTTCCCCATGTTAAAACCAGTAGATGATTCATTCAGTATCATTGGCCCTTAACTCTGTAATAGCCTTCCAAATAAGATTATAAAATTTGACTCAGTCGATCTTTTTAGACTTTTTGCTTTTAAGGAGTTCATTGCTATCAAATCTATTTATTACTTTTAGTGGCTTTTCTACTTTAGCATCGTGTGATTTATCATAATTTTTCTGTTGCACTTGTGTCTGCGTTTCCTCATTTTTCCCCCAATATGAACTGTTATATACTTTTATTATTATTATTGCTATTAGATCAAATTGGGTAATATGCAACTGCCTGTTGTAATTTGGACCAGCAGATGACCACTCTTCTTACATTATCCAATTTAAAGATGAAAAAGCTTATTTCTGGGAAAACTGGTTTAAAAAAAAAATGTGGCTCCCAAATCCAGCTTTGCATGTTTTGATTCACAGAACACTTGATTTATATTCCCCATTCAGCTGTTTATAATGGCGACCACCTTTTGCAGCTACTGTACGTGTTGTTGATTACAGGTTAAGCCCTTTGTGCGAGACCTCATTGACATTACGTCTCTTTGTCTGAGCTTGTTATCTTTGTGCCCCACAGTTTGCTTAGCTCATTCCAAAACGCCACTGTATGTGTCTTTAGTTGCGACCGTATTAGTCTCCATGGAAACTCATTTTCCCAATACTTCATTGGTGCCAAATGACCCTGTACTGTTACTTAGCTTCTTGCTGCTTTGTGTGGAAGTGTTTTCTTTTGGAGATTAAACGTTCGAAGGCAAATTGAGGTCCTGCTGGTTTTATCGCCGGGGTATTGAATAAGCATACGTGAAAAATACCAAAGCGCCGTACTGTACCACATCATTTGAAAACAGATTGATGTATTTCTCTGCTTCTGAAAGGGCAGAGGGATAACAACCTGTGTAACGGCCAGTCTTGGTCCTGCACGATTTTAGCCAGAAACAGGGTGGGGAAGTCTGACTGCTGTTTAATCCTATTTTCCAAAACGTTTGACAGAAATATATTTTTATAAATTAGTAATAAAAGATGAAAAGACTTTTTCTTTAATTGGATATCCACATCGGGCTTCCTGTGCTTTTTTACGAGCTGAACAGTATTTGTTTCGGGATTCCCTCTTGAATATTTACACTCTTTCTCTCTGCAAAATGTCCTCAGATAATTGCTAGAAGGAAGCACCCAGGAAGGTCAGCCAAGAACCTCGCTGTAGGTGCCAAAGTGAAATCTACAGGACTACAATTACTTGGACAGACTGAGGCAGCAGAGCAAAGTGAATGACAGGTAGGAAATAATTCATACGAATCACCTGCTGTATTATGAATAACCACCTGCTGAGAGGACGTAGCACGGTCAGTTATCCTCAAAATTGGTTCTGAATAGCCCTTTTTGTCATTTGTTAGTAATTGCCTTATTCTCTTGATAATATAATGAAATTAACCTCCAAGAACATTCCCTCCTTATGGCATTTACGAGACAAGGTTGAAGTTGACATAGCAGCAGTCGCACAATTATATTTAGATTATTCAGCTGTTATTTGGCTTCGTCTTTTGATGTCGACACATTAGAGGAGCTCTTTTCACTGCCACTCATAGCTCGTAATCTTCACCAAAACATACAGTGTTGAATCCTGCACGAAGGGCATTCTTCAAGAAATTCAGGATCACTCACATCTCTCTTCTGTTTGGGGTACATCTGACCTTGTAGTGAATAGACATAAAAGGCTGTCAGTCAAACCGTCATGCCGTCTTTGTTTCCTTGTGTTTGTCATTCTCCAGAGGAGTCAAGCAGCTACTGACTAATCTAGTGATTCTATGCTTCTGGCAAAATGCTTCTACGTCCTTCTCTCTGCCGAACTCGGCGACTGCCTCGGGGAAAGGTGGAAAGAAGGTGAAGGAAAAAAAAAGTTTGGGAACAGTGTTTGAATGGTTATAGAGTGTAATCAAGGCCAGCAGCTAGTTAATGTTCAGTTTTCTGAAGCACTTAACATTCTGACCTTAAAGAGACTTTGTCAAAGTTTAGGAACAAAGAATCTGTGCTGGTAAAGAAAAAAGGAATTTCAGCTATCACGCACTTCATTCTTCAAAGGGTAGAAAACCTGAGGACAAAAGCCTCGGGCCTCTGATTGGGCCCCACCACTGCTAACTGTTGAGATGAAACCAACCGGGCTCCTGTGTGTTAGGCAACTGGAAAATATCACGCTGTACGTCCTACAAATGTTCTACAAAATATTTCACAGCATCTTTTGTTTTTTCTGTATTTCCCACTAGTAGATATTTGAGCTGCATGCCAGTTTACAAATTTTAACATTTTTGAAGTCACATCGTGCCATCAAATGAATTTCAGTTAGGAACCAAAAACTTGTCAAGTCGCTCGCCGCGTTCTCTCCCACTGAGAAGCTTCGACATCAAAGTTCATTTTTACTAATCACGTGCACATATCAGCACAAAGATCAGGAATTCATTTTAACTTTAGCCTCATCCTGTGTTTGCAGTCTTAGCATCACTACACATGTGACATAGTACCACTTTAGTGCAGTTAGATTTTTAAACGTTTTAAATAATGTGAGATTTAAATCTAAATGCAGCTGTCACCTCACCAAAAATATCCAAGGCAAGCCGACTGATTGAAGACATTCACGATGTTAAGTGAAGCGTAGTGTTAGTTAAGTCTAGAGAGCCCACAATCCCGGAGCACCAGCTGATCATAGTGTCGATATCATTAGTATCTGCCTTTAAAGCTGCTTCAGCTTTCCTGTTGTTTGTCACCTGCAAGCCACTTTGCAACCCAGCTCCTCTTGCATTATCACATGTGTTGACACTGATGAGCCAAACTGGCAAACAGGAATACCTGACTGAACTATATTTGCTGTGATTATAGGCAAAAGTATTGGTGCACCTGCAGATTACACTTACAGGAGCTTCATTCTAAATCATAGGCATTCATATGGGGTTGGTTCGCTTTTTGCAGCTAGGTAGGCTTTCTGTAGGATTTTGGAGCGTGCCCGTGGAAATCTTTGTTTATTCATCCAGATGAGCATTTGTAAGGTTAGACAAGGAGGGGGCGTGGCTCGCAATCTCTGTTCTAGTTTATTTCAGCGGCGTTCGAGGTTGAGGTCAGTGCTCTCTTTGGACCAGTCAAGTTCCTCCATAACACACTTATAACCTAGCTTTAATGGACCTTGTTTCTGCCTTGCTGGAACTGAAAAGGGCCTTATGCAAACTGTTCCCGCACAGCTGGAAGCATAGTTGTCTAAAATGTCACGGTAAACTGAAGCATCAAGGTTTCCTTTCACTAGAATTAAAGGGTCCAGGTCAACCCTTGAAAAACAACCCAGTGGTCACCAAACGCGGATTGGTCCATCGGACCAGCAGATAGAGAAAGATGATTCCTCACGCTACAGAACATGCCTCCTCTGCTCCACAGCCCACTGATGGCATGCTTTACACCACTCCATGTGATGTTTGGCATTGTGCTTAGCGATGCAAGGCTTGCATGTAACTGCTCACCCGTGGAAAGTCATACCATGAAGCTCCCGTGCTCCTAGTTTTTGTGCTGATGTTGATGCCAGAGGAGGTTTGGAGCTCTGAAGTTGTTCAATTAGCAGTTGGCGACCGTGTTATCTAACTTCACATGGTCTACCGCTTCATTGCTGAGTTGCTGTGGTTCCTAAATGCTCTGCAGCAATTCCTCTTACAGCTGGTTGTGGAAAATCTAAGAGAATCAGAATCAGAAAGGGTTTTATTGCCAAATGTTGAGCAGGTTTACAACATTAGGAAATTGCTGCGGTGCTTCAGTGCAGACATACTGTCATAAATTACGCTTAAATAGACATGAAAATAAAAATAAGAATTAAAAGAGGGTAAAGATTTCACTAACTGACTAACTGGGATCCAAGTAAAGTGCCAAACTTGAACTCATTCTTTTAAAAATGTCCATAAAGGCAGGTGATGATTAAATATACCTATGGCAATGGGAGTGGAAACACCTGGAATCAAAGATTAGGAGGTGTGGCCCAACGCTTACATTTATACTGTATCTATGTAATAAATAAAAGTGTCAGATTTCACTGTGATACTGTATGTTAACAGTTAAAACTTGCCGGTTTGTGTTTCAGTCCATTGACATCTCCTGTGTGTTGCTTCAGATGTGTCTGCATGCTGTTGACCGCAGTGGTTAGGGGAATTTCAGACGTTTGTCCATCTAAACACCAGCTGGTCTGAGTTTGACTGACTCAGACCCTCAGCAGAACATCAAACATCGGAGTATCTCACTACTTGGCTCCGTTTCACATGAACAGATCAAGGCTACCACAATGTTTTCATTCCAGTGGAAATGTCACATCATTTCAAAGAGAACTTCTGTTTTATTTATAGCTATCACCCTTTTAGTTTTGACTGCCTAATATGGACCTGGAAAAGCTCTAACCAAGCTAGCAAAAAGCAAAAGGGCCTTGCCTGCAAGAGGTATAGCGCACAAGTAGTTGTTTTGCAGGAGAAAATGTGGAATTTTGACATGAAAATACGTATAAGTGTGAATACCTGAGGCAATATTACATTTTTTTCTGTATCTGGGCAATTTCTGTGCAAACCATTGTATTTCAAGCTGTGCTGAGAGCCGTATAAAGCACAAACCTGTGCACAGAAACCACTGCTTTGTGACAAATATTGTTGGTTTTTTGGTGCATTGATGGCTTGCAGATTGTAGTAATGATCAGGTGAGTGAGAAATTGGTCAGGATAAAGTTGTTCACTCCATATTTGGAGATAAAAAAAAGATTTTATCTGCACTTCTTCTGTTGCAGAACAAATTTGATATCTTTTGCCCTTCCTCTCCTGTTCTGATAAGAGCTGTTCTCTACATTCATAATGGATTTGTTACTTTAGGAGATGTTATGAGGGCTCTTTAAAAAAGAAACAAGAATATTTCACATCCCAACAAAGCCTGGAAGCCTTAAGTAGATATCTGGATTGTATATTGTAATATTGCACGGTTTCCTGAAATTAGATTCTTGTTAAAATGAGGAGGACAATGCTATTAGGTTTTGTGCTTTACTAGCTAAGAAAAAGCTAAATAGTGTAGAGTGTAGCAATGAGCAAGTCCAGTTAGCAAAAGTTAAAAATAATGATCATTTCATCTGTTGGGTTCTCTCCAGGTATTCCAGCTTTCTCCTGCAGTCCAACGACATGCAGGCAGTTGAATTAGGTTAACTGGTGTTCCTAAATTGTCCAAAAGTGTGAATGTGAATGGTTGTCTGTGTCTCTGTGCTCGCCCTGCCACAGGCTGGCGATCTGTTTGGGGCGTCAGATGTCGCTCACCCTATAGTAGCCCTCCCGCAACCTTGAATTGGACGAGAATTGATTGATGGATGATTATAAAACTGATGTCCAATTCCTTCCCTGACTTTTCCACATTTATCTAAAATATTTTTAGCACGCTGTCCTGAGAATATTGTTGAAGGAAAGATAGTAACAGGAAGAAAATCTGGTGTTTATAACTTATGATTATTCAAAACTGGAGAAGTCAAGTGTCCTAGTGTCTCTGTTTGCACTTGGACTGAGCGTGGACTACTGAAACAGAAGAAAGAGACTTTAGCTCCTTTTATGAAAGAAATCTTATATGGAAGCAAACTGCCTAATTGATGGCTACTATACTGGCATCTAATTTAACCATAATACTATTCAAAAGGAAGCATCCATCTAGCCATGAGGAGTGCCTCTTGCTCATGACTCTGTGTCAGGAATATTGAAAATATTGATGGTGGCACCCTCTCGGCTGAGCTGTAAGTTGGCTGCATGCTTCCTTCGGTTGCCAAGTGTAGTCTGGTTAAAACTAAAAGGTTCCTACACGAAACACAGCACAACAACAAGGTTTGTGGATTTCATTTGAAGGATCTGATCACGATTTCTGGAAACAGATATCGTTGCTGAGTTTTTCAAATGGCACACAGCACGAGCCATTTAGCTGCTATAGATTGATGGAAAGGCAGACATCTCTCGAGCCAATATATCCAAAAGTAGAGATGCGAAAACAATCGAGATGACTAAATAGCATTACAGGCCGGAGGAGACAGTTTAGTTGTTGTAAGGGGGAGCGCTCCCTTATATGGGATGTCTAGGTTTGCTTTATTTAGCCAGCACAACTATTACTTGTGAATAGTTTCAGGTGCTTAAACTACCTCACACAAACTTGAAAATGGCATCGAAGAAAAAAGAGTCATTTAAAAGGACTCTTTGATGTAATTCTTTGGTCAAATAATACCCTCGCATTTTGACTCTGTGCACTCTGTAGAGCTGCGGTTTGAATTTTCTCTCAGTTGTATTTAAGCTCCTTGCTTGCGCGTTAACCTTTCCATTCATCTGAGCTAGCGTTGCTCACGCTGACACCCTTTTATGTTCGTCCAACAACTCTCTCATGATGGAGGAAATGACCTAGCGCTGTTCAAAACAGAAAAATTACTAGTTCATTAACTGTCTGGCAGCAGGAGCACTTTGTAAACTCGATAACGCTCTCAAAACTAGCAGCTGTGATACCTCGTCTAATTATGTTTGACCTCATCCGCTGTTATTCTCAGCCTATTACAGAACCAGGACTGGACTGCAGGAATGACTAGCATCTTCCTCCAGGGCTCTGCTTGTTGTTTGTAGTAGTATGGCTGGTGCCACACCCCATATATCTCTGTTCCTAATTACACATGGCTGGGATGAGAAATTAACATGGGGCACATCATAAAAAGATTAATAACAGAGCTAATACAATTACATTAGAGTGATTAAAAAAGGTTAAATATGTGATCTATTACATTGATCTTAAATACATTCAGACTTAATTTAATTTAACAGTTCTATAATGCTGTAGTTAAAATATGTCCTATTAGTGTTTGGAGCCTGCATGTGTAACGATTAATTACTGAATAATTGTTCCTACATTTCAACACTGGCGGGCTCTGAAGGGTGATTTATTTTCTTCAGTGGCTGTACAGAGATAGGGCTTAATTACAGTGGATAGCCTTATCTCCCCTCTCTAATCCGCTCTTTGGAGTCTCTCGCGTTCACGCCATCTAGTCGTCGATACCATCAGACTGTTGGCAGAGCCAGACAGAGAAAGTGATCCCCAATTTCTCTGTCACATTAAAGCTTATTCATGAAGTCTCCACTGTGAACCTTAAGAACTCCAAAGCGGGAGGAAAGAAGAGTCGCTGAGTACTGAAAACCTCACCCCCCCGGTCTGAGGTCATCACCAGCTGGCACATTACCCACTTGTGCTGTTTGTGTCAGCTGGATTGACTGAAAAATGTGTGGTCAAATCTGATCAGATAATGGGCTGAGTTTCTTGCCAGGAGCAATTTGTTGCAGATATTCTTGCACTAATGCATCCAATTTGACTGTTTACCACCTCACTGTGAGCAGAAAACTGTGAGTCTCTGCTGTTTAGTGCGACGTCGACCAAGTGCAGGCAGATAAATGTCTGTTTTGAATTTTTGCTGATCGCTGGTTTCGCTTGATAATTCACAATTAACTGTATTAGATCTCTATTAGAGGGACTAGCTGTTTAATTATTGTAGCTTGATGGAAGATTTCCAGCACACTAATAGTTGCATATATTAAATTAACTTGGAATGAGTGGAAATTTGGCAGTTCAGGCAGACTGCGTTTCAAAATGCCAGAAAGGATTGCGATCAGCTGAGGTGTCTGAGCTGCAGTGATGTAAGACTCGTGATAGACCCCTGCAATAAAACAAAAAAAGAAAATTGGAGTCAGTGAAATTATATAAAGGGTATATCATTCCTATAAATCCTGCACTAGCACTGAGCAGTTATACAGGGCATAAATCACAGATGCTAAATTACCCGGTAGCATCGGGGATAGATGCAATCTCTCGCTCTCAACATGCTTTGTTTTGCTATCTGCATACATTTGAACATACATAATATATTTATGATCCTTGACTGCACAGTTATTTCTTCTAAGAAATATTAGATTACGTCATTATTATAGGGCTAAAGTTGACTATCGGTTAACTTTTTGATCTTTTTTCTTCAGTTTGTTTCCTGTTTTGTTCTTAAAATATAGAGAAAATGTGAATCGGCCACACAGTTGAAGGGAGCGTCTTCAAAGTAGAGATCAGTTTTCACTGATGTTGCAATAGTTGTAGCTTTATCAGCTTCGGTATCTTGCTGGGAAACCTTGGGTCACACACGTTACTTAGCCCTCGGTGATTGTATTCCTCCTCGCCCACCAGCACAAATGGCCAAACCAAACTCCAACGACTGTACAGGAATGATTTCAGGAATATGCTTTGAGTGTTGAGCCGGCCTCTGAACTCAATCCCAGTCCCACAGAGCATCTGCAGAATGTCCCAGACTATCCATGGCTTCCTGCAGATACCAAGCTGATTTTCCTTCTTCTTTCTGTGGAAGTTCAGGAGAAGCTCAGTATGCTCATTTCTCATGAGGATGGCAGGAGAGGCTGGATGATCGTCTGCGCCATCAGTGCTCGAGTGTGCTGATGTTTGTCAGAGTGGCAGATATCAGAGCTCGTGGATAGTCTATCATCCCAATCTTCAGAGTCACCTCCGTATCCGTTGTTTCCACTGACCGCAGAGGAAAAATGTCAAACCGAATGCACCTCCGATTCCACCGTTCCAGGCACAGCGACAGCTCTACCTGAAACTGACACAACTTCCAGTGCAAATAGACAAGCGAGCTGACTAATTAGAGCAGAGATCCAACACAAATGTTTAATGAAGAGATAATATATTAACACACCGAATCCTGGAGTAATAAGACTACTTTGTCATTTATCTTTTTGTCTTGAAAATGAAACTTTTCCCCGTGCATGTTAAAAGTGTAGACTCACTAATGGGAGTTTGTAATGGAAGTTTTAATAAGTTAAGTTTTCTTTTTACTAGCTGCGGTGTGATTTTCACGCTTTCATGATAAAGTACTCTTCCACTGGTTTTCATTTAGGCGTAAAAGATTAATCAATTTTAAGGCACATTAAGCTCATTTGCTGCTTTTTTTACATTCCATATATTTTCTAAAGATAATTCTGTCGTTAAGCCACCTAGATAACTTTGCTGTTTTTGATTTGATGGTTGTAGATTTGAAAGAAATCCCGTATTTCTGTCACACTCATTAATTCTTACCGCACATATTTTGGAATAATATTTCCTGTGATAAATGAGGAAATTAAATTCTTATTTTTCTAATAATGGAATTTATAATAATGTCCATTAATGTGGGTCCAGCCGATCTTCTATGACTATGTGCAAACAGCGCAAGCATAATACTGTCAGAGAATGATGAATCCACATGAATTCATATTTCGATATTCCAGCCTAGTACGACTAAGTCTTTGTGGTAGCTCCAGGTTTTTCCTTCTGCTGGATTCTTATTCTTCTATCACGGAGCGATGTCCTGACATTTTTATTTTAGAATTTGCTGTAATAACTCAAAATTCATTGCTCCATCAGTGATTTCAAGGCATCCTGGCCCGCAAGCAGCAAAACTGGCCCAAACCACAATACTACCACCATCATGTTTCACAGATGGGATAAGCTTCTTATCCAGGAATGCAGCGCTTTCCTTTCCCCAAACATAATGCTTCTCTTATAAACCAAAAGTTTTATTTTGGTCTAATCCGTCCACAGAACAAACAGCCTTCAAGCAGCCTTCTGGTTTGTCCGCGTGATCTTCAGCAGACTGCAGATGAGGAGCAGCGCTCTTTTTTAAGAGCAGCTGCTTTTACCTCGCAGCCATTGTTATCCTGTTGCTCGGCGTTACCCTGATGGTGGACCCGTGAAAGTGTGAGAGAAGCGTTTAGCTGCTTAGGAGTTACCCCGGGTTCCTCTGTGACCTTGCAGACTATTACACACCTTGCTCTTGGGTTTATCTTTATTGGTAGACAACTGCTGGAAGAGCTAACGGCACTCCTGAATTTCTTTCATTTGTACACAGTCGGTCTGACTGTGGATTGATGGCATCCTTACGCTTCACAGATGGATTGATAACCTTTTCCTGCCTGATGAGCATCAACAACTCGTTTTCTGAATTCTTTAGAAAGTCCATTTGTTCATGCCATAATTCCACAAATGTGTGTTTTAAAGATAAGACTTCTTTTGAATAACATGAACACCTGCTTGTCATCCTAATTACTAGAAAAATACATTTATTTTTTTTTAAGCATCTCACAGCTAATTGCTACATTAATGGTGTTGGTCATTAACTTTGATTCTCATCCTTTCCTCGTCGTATTGTAATTCTAGGCCTAATTTTTGATCAAATATTACCAAACAGTAATGCGAACATCCTCGTTCCTAAAATGCAATCAGTATTCAAAGGAGGGAGCTGATTTGTGCTAACTGAATACTATATGTCAGCACCTGATGTTATGGTGATGGTAATAGCACTGTCAAGTTTGACAATGTGGAGAAAGCAATACCGTCATTCCCCATATTCACTTTTGAAAATCTCATTTTGCTTTCATCTCTTCACTAACACAGAGCTGTCAACATATAATTCAATGAGTGTCACCACTGCGCTTGAACATTTTCTTTATCTCTCTTGCCAAAGCTGCTCGTACCATCCGGCATGACTTTACTTTCTGTTGTGTTTAAAATGTGTTGTGGCCACTTTGGTTGTGATTGTAGTTAATTAGAATGTGATAGGCAATCTCATCTTTTGTAGAGCTTTTGCTAAAGGTCTCGGATTGTGGGGGACATTTGATCTGAATGTGGTGTTTTGATGTTTACAGCAATACCGCCACGTAACGGCCGCCTTCATTCAAGCTTGTGGATGGAATGGGCTGTCAGAATAGAGGAAATTGAAACCAGTCAGTATCTTGGGCATTGTGAGAACACTGTTCAAAACACAAACACCACCTAAACCCCCTTGAAAGGATGTATACCGCACCGCACATACCTAACACTGATTTGAACGCACCTGAAGAAGAAGCGGCCATTTAAAGGGTTTCAACCACAGTTGAGATGAGCTTGGCTGAAACTGATCCCAGCAACAAACTGCCAACAAATCCCCCAAAAGACCAAACCAGGCGATAAATTTAATCTTGTTGGCTAATAATTTCTCTGTTGTCTAATAAAGCCTACAGCACCACTGTAGTCCAAAATCTATTACTGTAAATCTTCTAGGTGGTGTATTTTCACAAAAACATTCACTGTAGTTTGAATTGATTACTTTGAATGTACATATTTGCCATAATCCGTTGCTCCCAAGCAGTAACTTAGGTGGAAGAATAAAACCAACACATTACCTCACTGAGTCAGTTCCCAAAGATTCCTCCCACAGTCCAAAGACAGTTAGTGGGGATAGGTTAATTGGAAAATTGCCCACGGAGTGAATGTGAGTGCGAATGGTTGTCTGTGTCAGCCCTGCAACAGACTGGCAACTTGTCCAGGGTGCACTCTGCCTCTCCTCAAGATCCAAAGCATTTATTGTCATGTGTACAAAGAAAAAGCATTTCTCTGTACAATGAAATTCTTTCTCTGCTGTCCACACGCAGATGCCGGTTAATATGTACAAATAGCATTGATAAATAAGTAGAGGCCAAAAAAAATGAAGTGTTAATTAGATCTATGTGCAAAAAAAATGTGCAAAAGAGCTATGAGCTTAATATGCTAGTTTAATATGTGAGATGACCTGATGTGCAAAAATTATTATCACTGTAAGACAGCTGGGATAGGCTCTAGCGCCCCCCACGACCCTGAAAAAGAATAAGCAGAAGCGGATGGATGGATGCATGGATGCATGGATGGATGCATGGATGCATGGATGCATGGATGGATGGATGGATGCAGGGATTGATGCATAGGTGGATGGATGCATGCATGGATGGATGGATGCATGGATGGATGCATGGATGGATGGATGCATGGATGGATGGATGGATGGACAGCATCCGGGTACAAAGAAATCAGTTTTGGTCTTCATAGCTACGGTTACACATTGGTCCACAGATCCACTCTGGTGTTGTACACATGCAAAGTTTTACAAGATCAAATGTGTCATTGAACAAAGATTTATGTTCCCGACTATTTTTTTTTTAACTACATTAGCAATTGCATGCTATTAAAGCGAGAAGCGGAGGCGTCAAATGTGCTATATAGTCATATCAGGAAATCAGTTTTGTCAGTAAAATGACAGCATTAGAAGAAAAGGCATCATTTTCTACTATTTATTCTTTCTGAGCTGGGATTTATTACACAACAGGAATGCAGACTTAATGGGCGACATGTGAGCGGCACAGATACTGCAAGCCTGGAGCCAACGCGGCCAGTGTGAACTTTGACCTGGGATTGTTTGTCACCTGCTGTTTTCAAAGTAGAGCGTTAGCTTTGAAACTATGGAGAGACGGACAAAGACTCTCTCGCCTTTTCATGGGATTTGCTGACTGCATAGAAACGGCACCAATCCGTCCAAAAGCAGACATCAGTTAATAAAATCCTTTTTCAGATAGGCATTTTTTAATCTTCAGACAGGATTTGAGTCATCTGTTTAATCTGTTTCTCTGTAAAATGCCAATTTTTTTGTCTTCTCCCCTTCTTTGCCAGAGATCTAAAGATTCTACCGGATCATTTACATACAAAAGGATGATCCCTCTTTCTCAGACCTACAAGTGATGGGAATTATCCGGTGTAGTGCTGCTTGTGTTGTTGACTTGTTTTACGATAAGACGTGTGAACAACACTTCAGTTGTTTCCAAGCAGGCCGACACCGCAGTCATTTTCATCAGCACTCTTGTTCAGGTAATGTTCCTTCAGGCTCGCTGATTTCAGGGCTTATCTTGTTAAGAGCCCCCTGCTTCGCCACAGATCTGCTCGGCTGTCAGAGCCGGGGCCCACACATTTCGGGACTATTATTGGTGATTGTAGGATGACACTAATTAAAGTCATTGATGTTTAAAATCAAGCTCCGCACGTCTCGCTTGTTTTGTCACAAAAAGCTCCGATAGCTTCTCAACGTGGCCCCGTCATGTAAGCTATCATGCTATTTGTTTTCAAGCCATGTGGAGAAACTAGCACGTGTGTGTCACCTCATTAAAAAAAAAGCACACACCTCAAGATGGGAGAGAGCTCTGCTTGAGGTGTTTACATTTCGTTTTTAGCACTGGGCTCAGGCTCACTGAGTCTAAATTTAATCTAATATTTATAATAATGGAGCAAAACCAAAAACTCAGACTATTTATACCGCGACTTCCTTCTCCCCCAACTGACTCCAGTGACATAATTTGTGCTAGATTCATTATTTGAAATGCTAAGTGGTATACAAAGTCAGATTCCTAACATATTCAGTCTGTGAAAACTGAGTTGAATGTGCAACTCTCTCAAGTGTTTATGGTAAATAATATTGGTGTTATAATACCTCATATTTTCCATCTCTTTGAATATCTGGCAAGAGGGCCTCTATAAAGTCTGTACAAGTCTATAAATAATGTTCACAGCATATGAATCCAATAAGAGTGAATTAAGGCTGTTAAGTAAGGTTGTTTTCAAATATTGCTTAATCCTTGGACGTTTCCAAACCCAAATAGTTGCTGTATTTACTTTTTATTACAGTAAATCAGTGCTTTCTAAATGGTAATGCAGTACTTATTATTACTAGTATTAATTAGTATTAATTACTCAGAGAAAGTGTGTGTTACACTGCTCGTTGCATTATATATTACACTATAAATGCACAGTTAACAATATAAATTGAGGCTACAATTTCATGCACCAACACAAACATGAAGAGGTAGAAATGGATGCTGGAAGCTTATCACTGGCTTTGTTTTGCTGTTTAGTGTCTGGCTGCTGGGCTGAGGTCAGCATACAGTCAACACTAACATCCCTCTGGTTTCTTGGCTAGCTTAGTGTTAGCATGCTATCTGCGCAGGTGTTTGCAAAGTTGTGTTAGCAGTACAATGCATTTGTTTCTATCCTTGAGGCAGTTTGCACTTTTCCTTTGTAGTCTTGTCCTTGTTTAATAAAAATAAAAGTAGTGTCTGCATCTCTGCTGTGGACTGCTCCATCATGTTCCCTTTTCCAACACATGAACTGAAATCAGCTGATTGTAGCAGGGCGCCTGGACTCCACCCAGCGTCCAGACAACTTAGAACTTTTGTTCTGTAACAATAAATTGTTACATCGTTACATGACTTATGTGATGTTATTAAAGTAACATTTTATTGTAACAATATACGCAATTACATCTAGCACTGATTGTGTCAAAATTGCCAACCTTCTTTCTATCCACTGATTTAAATAGCTGGTAACTGGAGCTTTTTTTTTCTTTTTCTGTTTTTGTGGTAACTTGAGCTCCCAGCGCTTCATCTTTACCATCAGTTTTAGTCTTGAAAATATCTACTGATGGACACTGGACAAACCAATGAAAAGGAGAAGGTGGTTTTTGGCTCCCTAACCTGTCAGCCTTGCAGATTTAATCAGCGACTTGTTTTTGAGAAATTTGACAGGTTTGCCAAAGTAGCTTCTGTGCTTTGTATTTTTGGTTTGGAAACCTGAAGCACACGGAGGACAGGCAGTGACTTGCCCTTACATCTAATCAAGTGCAGAAAGGTACATAATGGTCTTGCTGAAGGAGAGCGTGTCAATTATTCATCAGCTGGCTCTGGCCTGTGAATTTAATCTTTGTTTTACAGTATTTTCAGTTATTTCATGTGTTCTGTAAACTGTGCTGGCATTCAGGAAAAAGGTGCGCCTGCCTCTGCAGAAAATGAAAGAAATACATTTATTAAACAAAAGCTCAAATCAAATATCAAAGATTGGCAGACTTTGAGAACCTCTTTTATTTGATAATGATCCAGTATCCAGTGCGGAGACAACAGCAGCTTTTTAAAAAAATGTATTTATTATATTTTCATACCCTTTAAAAAAAAAATTCATATATGTTTGACATCTAGTTTTGGGTTACCCATGTAGATATAGCTTGGACATATACACCATTCAGTGACAATATTAAAACCACCTGTATAATATTAGGTAGATCTCCAAAACAGACTCTGTTGGATGTTGTACACAACATCTGGAGGTATCCTGGGGTGTCTGGCACCAGGACTGAAGATCCTCTGGGTCCTGAGGGTTTCTGTGAACCAGCTTTGTACTGGTGCATCCCACAGGCGCACGGATTAGCAACCGGGGGGGTTTGGAGGCTAGGTACGCCTACCGGTTATGTTCCTCGAGCCATTATTGAGCTCTTGCGGTTTTGCTAGATTTGTCCCGCTGGGGGGGCACTATTGCTATGGGTGGGGTATGAGGGATGTTCAAAGCAGCATCAGCATGAATGCCAAGACCCGAGTTTTCCCACAAGAGTCTTACATTGTAATGATTAATGTTATTCACTTCCCCTGTCAGTGGTTTTAGAGTTGTGGCTGAAGGATGTATGTAGACTTGAAAACTCCCAGGGAACAGGGAAAAAGTGTGACACTGCAGTGGAAGGAGCGCTAGTAATCCAGCCTTATTTGTTCAAGTCTGACTGTCCTGATAGCGAATAGATGCGCACCCTCAAAGTGTAATGCATAAACATTTCACAGCAAAACAAATAAATTAAATCTGCTCAGAAGGAAAACATATGTGCTAACTACAGTCTCTGCTGAATTGTCTTTTTTGTGGCTTTTCAGTAACTAGGTCACTGCAGTGCATGTAAACTCTGATTTCCAATGCAACCGGTTTTGTGAATGTAATTTGCTCGCTTCCTCGTGCGGTTAGCACAGGAGCAGCACATGGCTGATAACTAGTAACCAACTAATTTATTCTGTTATTGGTAGAAATTAACACAAGATAAGACATTTTATTGAATACATTAATCAATACGATTTTCAATTAGCTCCTCAGAATCACTCAAATTACCTTCCTGAAATGACTTGAGGGTCCAATTCCACTCAAGGACCCTCATTTGAATAACCCTGCCTCGGGGTGTAATGAATTGACAGCCTTTTGATTTGAAACGTATGCTTCAGTAGCTGCATATCAGCCCTCGCGTCCTTGTTGCTGAAATGGTTTTTACGGATGCTCCAAGCATGTTCCACCTTTATTCACGGCCATAGCATCTGGCTGGCAGCCACATCCAGCTGACCCACCCCCTGCTTAAGATGCACTGGAGCCTCTGTGGGTTAGGAGGGCCAGCTCTATCAATCTGCTCCCTTCCGGCCCCCACGTTCCCCAGTGTGGTTAATCACTGCCACTAATTAGCGCTAATTACTCATTGCTGCCCGGGAGAGCCCCCCTCGCTGGCTCATGCTGATCTGCAGGTCCTCCGTGGCACCCTGCTGCTTGCCATTCCTTGGGTACAGGACGAGGCGCAGGTACGTGGGAGGTGCTGAGGGGAAGGGGGAGGTTATTGAAAAGCTCATCTCCTCTAATTCAGCTTTTTTTTATTTTCGGGGAATCAAACACATCCCTGGGTTTTAGCCTTCAGCAGCTACAGGTATAAGGGTACCTCCCTGTGGGCCTGCAGCTGAGCAGACTGGTTTGTGCTGGTCTGCTTTGGTCTGGCTGTTGGCCTTGTCTTCATGCACAGGGCTGGCCAGGCTTAATGAGCCAGCACCTTTTTGCTCCCACCGCCATTAATTGTCTGCGGCCATGGTTCTGCGGGCTACATTGTGTTTGGTTCTTTTCTCTCAGTAATTTTGCTTTAATAGATTCAATTTGCTTTCATTTGCTTTGTATTGATTTATTTGTCCAGCTTTGTCTTGTCAACCATAGAAACCTATAATTTCTCACAAAAGTTTGGGGCAAAAAGGCAGAGAAAAAAAGCTCATTTAATTTGCTAATATCGAGCGAATTATTTAAAAAAAGAGAAATGACAAATGATGTTGATATGGCGTGGACGTGAAGCGGAGGCGAGAAAAGTGCATAAAAATATTGCAAATTCCAGACGTGGCACAAAGAGTGAAGCTTATTAACAGACCTGGAGGTTGTTAAGTCTGACAATCATGTAGCTAAATGGTATCATTGGATCTGACAGCTTTTTAACAGTCAAAAATGCCTGGTGATGAAAGGTGAGTGTGTCATGTCAGCCGTAAATAATTCTACAAAGACAGCTGATGGAAATGATTACATTGATATTTGGAAGGGCCTTTCAGACAAAGGGGTTGAGGATGTGTCCAAAATAGATTCCTTTAGCCTCTGCCAGAGTGCAGCACCGTGTGTCACCAGGAATCAGCGTGAGGCGAAAGGCTTTACCTCTTGCTGACCTTCAAATGTGAAGCAGCAGTAACTGTGACAGGTGAAACAGCTGCAGTCATAACACACAAACTGTTACACGAGTGAATGTGCGTACCCCTGAACATTTGGAAAGGATGCTTTTTTAAAAAACTTTATAAAGAAATACCTCATAGAATTAAAGCCACAGACAGACAAACTACTTTCTTAAATGGGCACTTAACACCAGAATCAGATTTACAGATGTTTGCTCTGTGTTGTGGAGCTCTAAAGCCATATAGAGTATTTTGGTGTCAGTCGCATAATTTCAGAGCAATTGGCTGTCAAGGTGTCTGCCTTGAAGATGTCTGCCCTCAGCTGATGTCATGAAACTAAATAGCACTTGCTAAAGGAACAAAGAACACATCTGAACCGCTCAGCAGCAGCATCCTTGTCCTGGGCGATCTCATGTAGGAATTATTTTCTACCAAACTTACTCCACCAACCAGCATTCTGCACAAGTGTATCCATCCACCAGTGATGACAGGCCCATCCATCCTAATTGCAAGATTTTGCTGTCATCCCTCTTTAGTTGAGCTGAGATGTTAGCTAGCTGCTAACTTCCTTTGGTTGCTAAATGTAAATCTGTAGATGTTAAAAAAACAGCTCCAAACATCATTCAGGAACTTTTCTTTTCAGTCACTGGGTCACGATTCCTGGAAAGAGAAACTGCTGCCATTTTTTGCCCTACAAGGCAAATACCATTAGTTTCAGTATCTCTAAGACAAGGCAGACATCTCGCTAATCTAAAATTAAAATAGTAGCTCCAAAAGTGAGCGAATCACATCAAAAATATTTAAATGAATAAATGATACTACAGGCCAGAGGGGAAAAAAACTATCAATTTTTTTTAACTTTAAAATGAACAGAACTGAAATTATATCAGTATACGTAATTCCTTCAGTATTAGGTATGTATTTTTAATGGCTCAGTCACATTAGAGTAAAAAGCAGAATGTCAACCTCTTTAGGAAAAATCAGCTCTTGCCAGCGATTCACAGAAGTTTTTGCCATTGGAGACCAATTGTAGCTATTTGTGACAAACACAAATGATCAGTGTACAAAACCCTCAACCTCTGGATGTTTGTTGTAATTGCACAGGTTGGCTGATGGGAGGCAACCTGTCTCCAAACAACAATGGGCCAACTTGGTGTGTCTTCGTTCACTCTGAGCCGCTTTGAAGGTTTGCAAATAATTGTCATCTAATTTAGAAACGCAGACAGAACAAAGAGAATTGCAGTGTGAGCAAAGTGTCTCTTTGCAATTGCGTACTCGACTCAAATGGTTGCCAACTGGTTGCATTCAGGTTATATCCCTTATATAAAAACTTGTGCAGCCAGAACCTCACCAATCAGGTCGATGAGGTTCAGTAGTTCATGTGAATTTGTTTTTAATGTGAAGCAACAGATGGCAACGGATTTTCCATTTTCACTATTTTATTATCACAAATAGATTGCATGTAATTGCCAGTTTGACCCCCTTCAATCACAAACTGACAGCAAACTGACTCCATCTTATTGCCGTCTTGACGCACCTGGTCCCGTCTTTGAAGCAACGTTTTCCAAGGCAACTAATTCAGTCGCAATTGCAAGCGGTCGCAATAATTTTCGACTGCTTTCCCTAGTGTGACTTTAGCATAATGTCCCTGGAACATTTCACTGATTTGAATGAGCTTAATAAAAATCACTTAAAGCATTGAGTCGGGTCAAAACACAAGGAGGAAAGGAGGAGATTGGCAGAAGCTGAATTCTTTTTCGCTCGTGTTCACTCAGCTGCTGAACTGAGCTGACCAGATCTCTCTTGTTGAAGCATTTCTTATCTTTGTGATGTTTGCCGCCAAGGCCAAATCAAAGCTATGCAGGAAGGTTAGACCATGAATAGAAAACACTCTTTATGTCTCCGTCATTACTTTCGGGTGAATAACAGTACTTTTGAAAGGAATCTCAGCCTCTCAAAAGAAAAGTGTCAGTATCTGAAACGTCTTCAGAAAGGATTGTAAACTTGACGCTGTTGCACAGACTTTACACAAATGAAACGGTCACACTCTTTTCAAACGTCAATACCCACATGGAGTTTTATTTTTCTGATGACAGAAATGTGAAATTAAACGATGGTTAATGGGTGTTTTTCAGACGATCTCCTTCAAGCATGTTAACAGCAAAATATTTCATAAAGATGTATATTTTTTATTAATAGGAACAGGATACATTTCAAGACAAAAATGATTTAAACTAACAGCCTGAGTCGTTCAGACATGTGTGATTTATATGTTAATGTTTTTATTGGTTTGTTGTGACATGCCAACACAGCTGATGTTAACAGCAATGGTGGGCACAAGGTGGTGGGTATTTACAACACAAGCCAAGACACTGCAGGTCGTTGCTTATGATCTATGACTATTACAGGTTTATTAAGGTGCCTGCTTATTTCATCACCAGTGTCCAAGGAGAAATCCACAGATGTAACAAGTTATTTGCATTTTAAATCAAATCAGCCATGGAGAGGCTTCCTTAACTGTCGTGATTAGTAGGAATACCATCGAAGTGTCAATATTCAATCAAGTGATGCTAAAAAGTAACCAAATTGTTACCAAAGTGTCATGTTTTTATCATATCTTATAAGAAAAAGAAATGAAATTTATGTACAATACCTCTTAGTTTGTCTTCTGTCATTTAATTGTTTGTCTGTAACTTGATTAAACTGGTGCAGAATGAGTGGCTGTGTGGTCTTCGTCAGAAGTAAAGGTTACAAAACTTATGAAAATACAGCCAAATTTGTGTCCTCCATAAATTCTGGAGGACAAAACTATCCCGTTGGCCAGATTAGTCTTTGCTGAATCTGGACCACGGGCTTTATGTTTGACACCCCTGAATTATATGATAATTGTTAAAATGAACAAATACGCCCGGATAAGACTTAAGATCAGAACATCACCGTTACAGGGCAGTATTATACTCTTTCTTATGGTGAATCTTCTGGCAGAAAAAGAAGCCTTGACTGACCATATAAATGGGGAAAATGCATCAAATATACAGTTGTGTTATTAGATTACAATGCATTATTAAAGTGAACTTCTTGGACTCTACTAATGTAATTTAGCATCTTTCACAGTTCAGAATGGGCAATAATGCTGCATAATAGTGCTTTAGACCCCATTTCCTAAGCCCCCCCCCCACCACCACTAAAGTCCCCTTTTTAATAATTAGCTGCTCATTTTTCGACTTTCACAAATTGAATCGGGTGCTTGTGTGCACCGCCTGCTGCTTAACAAACCTTAAGTCTGCAACAAATAATTTCTTATTCTTGATCAGGACTGACATCCTCTCCATCCGCTAAGTGTTTGAACTCTAATTCAGTCTAATGTCCCATACAAGAGTGGACATCACTAACATCCACAGTGACAAACAATACAGCCTCAAACTTTGGCCAACAGCCATTTGCTCTGATTATTAGTGACACGGGACAATAATATTAGTGATATAATAATTCTTGCAGCGTGCAGCTGTCAACTTCTTTCCTTTTTGGAACAGCTTTGTCTTTTAGCATTAGCCTAGCAGCCCAACGTCATGCAGGGCTCTGATAATGAAAGGGTCCTCTGCATATAACAAATTACATATAACAGGTTACACATTATAGATGCAGTTTACATGTATCACAGAACATGACAGTACAATGTAATTTCTGTATCTTTGCAACTATTTTTATTTTATTTTTTATGATCGTGTGTAAGTTTTTTTACAAATTACATGATGTAATCCAATTAAATAAAAGTGGCCTAATCATGATGGACAAACTACTGGGTCACCTACAGGAGCTGCTTGGCTGAAATCCACACCACGAGGCTCCCAGCACAGTTTTTGTGCTGATGTTAATGCCAGAGGAGTCTGCAGTTCTTGGTGGAGCGTTGGCAATTTTTACACACTATGTGCTTCAAAACTCAGCAACTTTGTGAAGTCAGACAATTCATGGCTGAGTGTCTATGATTCCTACAAGCTTCCACTTTCCAATTCCACTTACAGCTGATTATGGAGTTTCTACAAGGATGAAATTTTAAAAACTCATTTGTTTTGTGTATTTTTTCTTCCTTTATATTGTATTTTTTTGTGTCATACTTTCCAATTTCCTTAAATAAAGAAGTTTAGTCTTTTCTACCCTTTGTGATTTGCTTGAGTTAAGTTATTGTTTAAATTAGCATAAATAGTGAGAAATTTCCCAGGAGGTGTGAAGTACCTACTTTGTAATGTATCTCTAAAACTTTTTACATTTACTCCTTACCTTTTAACAGAATTATCTATATTTTCCATTGCTTACATTTTCAATGCAAGTTCGGTACTTCAGGTTTAGGACATTTGAGGGGAGTTATTTCAAACCGATTTGAGCCTAAACAGTAACACATGTAATGCACTTTCTATAGGTGTATCGATCACCAGGGGTCACTGGATAAAAAGAGATATAATACCATATCAGTGGTTAAAATGGGCCTTTTCTTTTCTTTTGGTCAACAGTGGAACGAGTGCAGGTGTCCATACATCGTGATTCCGGTACTTCATCATTTAGCTCGTCCTACAGAAGAGCAGCGAGCATAAAGGGACGTTTTTTTTAAGTGAAAGGTAATTTTGAATGCAACGTTTCTAACAGCTCAATAAACATCAGCAAACACGCAGACTGTGTGTATGCAGTTTGTCATAGACTGTGCCTGCTAGCTAAAGGTCCAGCAGTGCAAGCTAACTTCACTCAGAGATGAAGAAAGCCAGGACAGGAGAGAAGAAGAGAGGTTAAATTTAAAGGTAAAGACTGCCTAGTGGTGTTTTAAAGTAAAACTTTAAAGAACATGTGGGTTCCTCTTTGTGAAATCATATATTGGATCTGTATTTGTTGTCAAGTTGTGTATTTTCGTCATGTGAAACGTTCTGGAAAACAAGCTAGGTATGCTAACTTTGTCTCGCTTAAAGGTTGCATGAAATTGCAGTTTAGTGCAGGATAAACAGGTTAGCTTTCCATACTCTGACAGATTTAAATTAAAATTAAAACCTTCATACCGTCCAGTATAAAGACAGTATAGCACAGTATGTTCTGCTTTTATAATAATTTCCTCTTCCGTAAACCTAAATACTAAAAACCTAAAATGTATGAATAATAGTCATTTGCATGCATTTAACATACATCGGTAATTAGCATTCCTTTATTGTAGGTTCTTCAGCTTTAAGAAATTATTTCTAATTATTTTTAATTAGAAGAGAATCGTGCTTATTTCACAAGCAGATTCCCTCCAAAATAAGGAACAGGTGGTTTCATGAATTTTATCAATGGGTTTCCTACAGAGATGATTTCCTTTCTGTTAGGAAATAAACATCAAGATTTTGGGCTAATGGGCTAATTAATCAAAGTTGTCATGGTTACAATCAAAACAAAAATTGTGGTTTTGAGTTTCGGGGAATGATCGCTTTCACAGACAACAGAAAATCGTGTTGGAAACAGGACAGGAACATCTGTCTCCTGTGTTGAAATTCTGCATTTCGGTGACCCATCCATCCGTTTCTCTGCGGACCGCATTTTGTCTTGTTTTTCTTTGGAGAACAGTCTCCTCTGAGCCTGTGCAAAGATGGAAAACAATGAACCATGTGAGCACGAGCAGCTGTGATTCAGTCGGCAGCAGAAAAAGATTACAACAATGTGTAGCGCTGCATTTTTGTTCAGGTCTGTGCAGTTTTCTCCACCGCGATGTAGTTCATATGCGTTGTTTCCACGTGACGGTGCTGATAATTGTGCTACCTTCTATAAAATAGAATTTTTGCTTTGATTACATTTTTGATTACATTTTTAATTAACTATACTTTCAATGCACTGAGATTCAGATCCTCATCCTGCAAGAGGAGGGCAGCCTTTCCACAACGAGCTGTTACTCTGCAGCCGTGTTCACAACAGTACTTGTTCATGCAGAAGTTGTTGCTTTTTCTTCTTCATGAATTCCTTACGGTGGTTCTTCAAACTGAGACAAAGCATTTTTTTTCCTTCTGAATGAATCTTGCTCAGCGGCAGATACGAAGCCTCTTTACAGTTTGAAAAGACATTTATTTCTTGTCAGTATGCCTCCCTTGGAAGTGAATTCATCTTTCCAATAAGATAAATCCCCTCTGCACAAACTTTGTTCATTAAACCTCTGAGATTCATTCAGGTTTATTTTTAGTGAGAGGCATTCTTCGTTATAGCTGTGTTGATTTTCCACACAGTCTAGAGGGTTTATTCTGTTGCTGCTGGTGCACCAGTAATATGTTTCCTTGGAGCAAACATAAGTGAGATGAGGTTAGAGGTGATCTCCTCAATAGTGGCATTAAAAGAGCTTAAAATTCAGGGACAGGGACATGAATGTCATCGCTGCGCACCTGGCATGCTTTTGTCAGTCACCTTTCAAAGGAATTTTTGGTATTCATGGATTCAGCTGTTCTCCTGGTCTGTGACAACATCAGGCCTGTTGAGGTCAAACATCTTATTTTTTAAAGTGCTTTCAAAAGACCAAAAAACATTTTAAAATTGAATTTCATTAGTTTTGCAAAATTACAGCACAAATTGACAGTTTTACCAAAAAGAGTTGGAGGAAAAAAACAGAAAGCAGCAGACCGCCTGCGCCAACTTTTCAGCTGCAAAGGATCTTCTTTCCTCATTTGGAATAGCTATTGATAAACAAAAGCTCACCCTTATAAAACCTGCCAAATCTGCGCTTTGTTTAGGGAAGTCTTTGGGAGGATTTGTCTGTAGGATAGGCTAATTTGTTTGCTTTGTGTTACATTTCCCCTTCACTCTAAACCCAAAATACTTTCTCATAATTAAGAAACAGCAGGTGTCCAATTAAGATACTCTATTTGTAAATAATTTTTTGTCACTACACTGGTAAATTATCTGTATGCAAATGTGTGCAGATTAGAAAAAGCTACCCCATCCAAGAATTGGCTCAAAGGAGGAAAAAAGGACACAACCCTTCACGTTACACCTGCCTTTCCACTGTTTGCATTTGTAAATTGGAAATAATATTGCTGCATAAATGCCACAAATGTCACAGACACGGCACACTTCAAAGCGCAATCTGTTGCATTTCACCAACTCTTAATTGACCTTTTGTTCTCTGCCCCCTTTTTCGTCTCCCTCTTATTTCTCAATTCACAAGAAATAAAGCTATAATCCTGAGGCAAAAAGTCCTGTAAAGCCAAACCTAAAGGCCATTCTTATTCATTAGACAAGCTTGCAGTGTTGTTGGCTGTCACTGCCACCGAGGGGCTTGTCCATGGCCGCGGCCGACATCTGTTGGCATAATGTAGCGTCCAGGGCTCTGATAGGCAACGGGAGCTGATTTATAAGGTTCTCTGTTTAAGTGGGTGTCTTAAGGTAATTATAAACCGGTGGGGGGGTTGCTACTAATTGCACCTTCCCTGATCTGTAATGAAGGCCAACCAGCATGAATGAGTCCATCCTGTGCAACTCAGGCAGTGGAAGAGTGAGGGCAGCTGAGCTTGACCAGTTAGTGTTGGTTTAGCTCTGGGCTGGAGCTCCTCACCTGCTGTTATGCCTCGTCTTCAGCCAATTTCTCTTGAGTAATTAACTGTGATGCCACATATGGTGCAATGGTGGAAAATCTGATCGCTGGCGGATGCAGAGGAGTCGAAGAGAAAAACCCAATGCGAGGAACCCCGCGGTGACCAAAGCTCCAAACACTGAGTGTGAGCATAAATGGGACGACTGGAAAATTCTTTTGACATGCACAATTAAAAACAAATGTTGTTTCCACATGACATAAATGAGCGTAATTAATCACTCAACAAATGAATTATTAGGAAGATTAGAAAATTAGGTAGATTAAGTACACCAATGAGGCTTGAATTATTAACAGTATTTGTAACAGTTGATTAAGATATTGCATAGGAGGACGACTTTGTGGGCAACGTATGACAAAGTAATTAGTTTGAGTTTAACATGTGCTATGTATATAAGGTCATATAACCAACATGCAGTGTTGGTCAAGTTACTTGAAAAAAGTAATCAGTAACTAATTACCGATTACTTCCCCAAAAAAGTAATCCCGTTACTTTACTGATTACTTATTTTCAAAAGTAATTAATTACTTAGTTACTTAGTTACTTTTTAAAAACACGATTTACAACCTGAATAGGTACAAGTAACGCGTTACTGCCCATCTCTGCCTACATGATATGAAGAAATCTTATACCATTACTTCTCACTTTAATAAACTTTCATAAACTGTACAAATAAGCATCATAACTTATAGCAGGTTCAAACTTGGTGCTTCCAGGCTATTAGTCCATCGCTCCCTGGAAGTGCTGGCTGGTTTCACTTGTGCCTTCTCTGCAGGTGTTAACAAAAAAAAAAAAGCTACCTATGTGCCACCACACAGTAGTACAAAAACACACCTCAATTCACACTCCTCTCACCTCAAAACCTTCGGTGGAGCGGATCAAGGAATAATAGAAAAGCTGCCAGACATTCACCTGGGCTCCAAACTCCCCAGATCCCAATCTGACCAACAACAACAGGACATGCTCAGGAACAAAACCAGTCGACAGAGGCCCAGCTTAGCAACTCACGGGACCTAAAGACTGTGCTGCCAAACACAAGAATTAAGTGTTTGTTTTAGGTTACTAAAACATTTTATTTGATTTTTGTACACAAAGCTTAGGTGAAGAACTTTTCCTTTTCGACCCTTTCATCAGTCACGGTGGCAAAATGTAGCTCTGGAGAGTGGTTGGAGACTGGGGCATGACCAAAAATATTACACTGCGATTTTGTTCCAAGAGCTGTCTTATCAGCGTTTTATTCAGCACTGCAGTCTGTGTCAGTTTGCATTTGAATAGAGTCATGTTCATGCAGTCTGTTTGTGAGAGTACTTACATTAATTGTGATAATTTGGTGAAAACAACAAATCTGTTGGTGTCTGCATGAATAGAAATTCTCGCAGTTATTTGCAAACCTTCGCCAGTCTGTCTGAGAGCGATTGCCATCAGTCCTAATCAGACGGTGATTATTTGGACCTGTGCAATCGCTTTGACTAAAACTGGTTACGAATCCTTACTTTTTACAGATGTTTGTGCTCAAGTTTAGGTCTGTTTGTCTATACAGACTTTTTCTTAATGCAGTTGTCATGCAGAGTAAACTCTGAGATCAAAATGAGGACAGAGTTTGGTCTTATACCTTTCTTGTGTCTGGTGTTATTGGAAGATGGTCCATTAATGCATTAAATAGCACGTTGACAGAAACTGTCATTAAGTTGTGCAATATGTAAATGTGATTACAATCTAGCCCTGATCTTAACCACAGTGTTTTAAACTGTGAAACCCGGAGACACGAGGTTTTAATTAAGAGTAAAAATCATGCTCTAGCTGTGATGAGCATGTGCTTCACTTAAAAATGTCTATAGAGTCAAGTAAAATCATTCCAGACCATGTGCTTAAGTTTGGTTCATAAAAGATGCCAACTTCCTTATTTTTAAATCTCAAATGGACTTGAGCTGACAGCACCTGCCTCTGGAGTTCCATCGATATGTCGCCTGCACAAAATAGGGTTTAGTTAGGAACAGCCGTGGACCCAAAGAGAGCAGAACATCCATTATTCTTGGGTAAGTGACAACCTAATTATCAATGCTGCTTAAAAAAAACATCATTTTATTGCACTGTTGGTGAATTTCTTATGAAAGTGGCCACAGTCTCTTTGAGAGGTGCCAGAAATTCTTTTATTCCAGGAAAATCTCCAACACTGATATAATATATATTATCCATAATGAGTTAAATTAAATATATACGTGAATGCGAGAGAGCAATTATTTCTTTGAAGTTCCCTCAGATTGAATTACGGCCTCCATGGCTCGGAATACAAAATGACATTTTAAACACGAGGCAGCTACATTTTATATCCTGCAATGTAAAAAGGTTTCACGAAAAAAAAGCAAAAAGAACTCCGATGCCTTTAATTAATTTTTTTCCAAAGAATATGTGACCTTTGAGAATTATTTTCGTAATAAACGGTTTGTCAAATTATCAAAGAAGCTTAATAGTTCGAGCTCACTGCTGTATAGAACAGTGAGTCATGATGGGGTGCTAAAGCAGAGAGGTGAGGCTGTGTTTAAGCACTGAGTTACAGAGGAAGAGTTTCCGTCAAGTGAGTGACACAAAAGCAAGATTAGGGGATCAAGTGCTGAAAGATGAGAGAGGAATTTAGTGGTATTGACAGCACATTCAAGGGTTTCTGAGAGGAAGAGAAGACAAGAGACAGGGCGACAATTTTAGAGATTTGAAGGGTCAAGATTAAGCTGCCTGATAATAAGCAGAGTGAAATGAACCAATTTTGAAAATATATGCTGATGTAGTGTCGACTGGTGACTGGGGTGGGGAGTGGGGGGTTGTCAGTGCTTCCACAAATGACTTGGTATCAGACAACAGGCTTTTGGAAATATTGGATTGTACAGTCAGATTGTTTCACCGCCTGCCACACTATATTAATGCACAGCTCATATTGGAGCCCGCATTAGGTCTCCCGCGCGCCGCTGTTTCTTCGCGGTAAACGTGAAGGGCCAATAAAGAATCGAGATTTCTCGTGGATGTAATTAGCCAATCGTTTCTAATAGTGTCCATAGCAATGCATTTTCACGGCCGTGTCATTTCACCCTGGCCAATATGCCTTGAAGTGTAATTTCTGCCTGAGCATTTAGACACAGAGCTATCGATTGCATTCGGCGAATCATCTGCTCAGAAACCCATCATCTACTTTAATAATGTCACTCAGCACCACATTCTCTCTGCTTGGTTTCCATTAATAGTCAGCCTACGTGACATTGTCAACATTCACTGCTCAAACAACGGGGTTTTTGAAGCATGGTCGGTTCACAATTGGGTCATTTAATCAATTTATACAATTGAACCTATTTAACATATTGATATGCAGTTACCCTGTAATGTGTGTGGCCTTTTATCCCCTCGAGTGAAACAAACTCCAAGGGAGCTGTTCAGATCTTCTGCCATTATTTATCATGTGACATTTAGCTGGGCCCTGATGACGGCAGCTCTCCACTTTAATTAAAGGTTCAACCTCTTCACTGGATGACAAATTGACTGGTTTGTGCCTTGGAAAAGTGGAGGAACATGTCTAGTCCACCCTGCTCCTCGCTAACGGTGGGCTAACATCAGGGAGAGAGGTGGAGCTGGCATTTTAGTCGAGTCTTAACTGAGGCGAGGTCAGACAGCGAGCTGCATTATCTACCGCACAGCTCTCGAACTAAATGGAGAATAGACTTAGAGATTTATATAAAATAAAAAAAAACCCTGAGAAGACAAGTGGAGAAATTTGTTTTCTCTCTCTTTCTCTGTTTTTAAACTTCACATTATTTCCTCTTTTTGCTGTTCTTTTGTTAAGTTTCTTGTGACCTTCTGTTCGTGCAGATGCGAGATCTGCAACTCGGTCGGTAGCGGCAAATGGCTAATGGTCCATCCCCCGGTTATTTTACGGCAGGCTGGAGAATATGTCCACTTTGCATGGTTCCCTTCTTCCATTTTTCAAACTTCGCCTGAGTTGGGGGTGACACAGCTTGAAACAGGTTTCAGGAGAAGCAGCAACACGAATGGAAGAGCAGACCCAGATGATACAATCACTTTGTTCAGCATGAACACTTCTGCAAACATGTTGTGTGTGGGGGGGGAGTTGGGGGTTCTTCGGGGCAGGCGCCAAGGCTTCTGTGTAAGATGAGATGGTGTAAACAGGCAGATTGGCTCTCTTCTCCGCGTTAGCTCCTTGAGATTTCATGCTGGCTGGATTTATAGAGAATCACAGTGCATTGGAATGCGCCTTAGGCTCCACTGGGGCCAGTATCAGAGAGAGTGCAGAGCTGTGAACTTCAGATGATAAACTAAATATAAATCCATAAAAAAAATATATATATATATATATTTTACGATCTTAAAAATGGAGGCCCATCGTTTTGTTGTGCCTTTCAGATGGGAGTTAATGATACCCAGTCTGCCTTCATCTTCATTGTATCTATTCTTTTACTACAATACCAATTTTATTAGTCTTTTAGCATTAATGTATGAAAGTCGTGTTTGATTGTTGTATAACACTTTATCTCATCTCTCCCTCTTTTTTTCTTTTAACGCACTAGTTTTCTACTTAATTGTGAAACATTGTAGGCTCCATCCACATGACAGTTGCTGTAGGAATGAAATTAGTATTAATACTACAGGTCATGTGGATGCCCCAATTAACAAGAAACCAGTGGAACGGCATCACTTTTTCAGTTAAGTCTGCACACCAGCTAAAATATGCGAAAAACCTTTGAAACCTTGCATCTCAGAAGCGAGGAGAATGACTCATGTTCATTCCGGGCATTGCCACCCCATCTATATGTATTAAAAAAGAAACGCTCGGTAATGTAGAGGGTAGTAATGCATGAAGTCTCTGGTGGTGGACTTGTAATACGATGAGAAATAAGACACTAGTTGCACATGTAAGAAACACGAACCACTGAATCTGTTAAAAGTGCGACAGGTGACTGAAAAATGTGACTGATACAATGGTAATTATACATTTTCCAACACTGTAATTTAATGTGATTCTGCATAGCTATAACCTGAAACATTAGCATATTTTCTCACAAGTCGTAATAGATAAAGGGAGCACAATTAAACAAATGACACATTTATCATGTCCTTTATTTATGGAAATGTGCCCACATGCAGAAGGGAGGAAAGTGAGCATCAGGTGTTCAGTCAGTGGAGTGAAAATCAAGTGTGGGTGGTCTGCTTTATTTAAGTTTAACAACATGTATCTGTCAAAATGTGATCTCCGTAGCCCTTGTTTGTGGAACTGTATCAAAGCATGAAATAATGAGATTTCTCATAAAGTTAGGAAAAGAGCTGTTGATGCTCAGTAGGCTAAGATTATTACAGAACTATGTTTAGTGTTTCGATTTCACCAATCCACAGTCAAACAGGTTTCATGCAAATAGACAACTAGTCGTCCAAGAGCAGTTACAGGAATCTTTGTTAGTTATGTAATATTTATGAATGAATTTCGTTATTAAATAAGTGACCACAGTAACATCCAGTTGTTAAATGATGACATATGAACCCTGCTTCCCTTGCAGCCCAGCCCATGCAGCAGTATATTAATGACTAACCTCGTATTGTGGATGGATTATCTCAGTTGTTCTCCTGACTGAAGTTTGGTCCGTTTACAGCATCCTGCCATGCGATTGCATTTGTCTCTAACCATCAGGAACCTTCACGTTAACTTTTATCGAGATGAAAAAAGTTAGCGTTCATCCTCCAGCTTCACTGTTTATGTTATGCTAACATAGCTGTTAGCTAGCGATCATGTAGCACAGCATTATATACCAGCTAGCCCAACTTCAGTAACCCTACAAACGTCACTGCTGTTTAGTTTTCTGTCTTCATTTATGTTGGAAGTGATAGCAGAGCTGTACGTTTGAATTTTTTAGAAATCTCTCAGTCAGAACATGCTATGTCATGAAACTAGCGAGCTAACTTCCTGCTAACTTCAAACTCTGTTAAACTTCATAAAGACTGTTTTCTTGGATGCCTGGATGTTAAACTTAATCGTTTCACCTGGTAGAGCAGCAATACTCACAATTTTATTAAAGATGAAAGAATTTAGACAGTTTGTAGCTCTCAGTGATACCGCAGTGTTCGTTTGACTTTATGACCTGAAGCCGAGTTTGAACCCTGAAACAGTTAATGACGTCATACTTAAAGACCAGATTTTGGTCTCATTTTTTTAAAAGTGGGTTTACTTCATCTACTTTTTAAGACTTTTGTTGTGAGTCCACTGCTCTTTTAAAAAATTATAATTGTTAAAAAGTTCTTTAATATTCTATATTTGGTATGTAAAGTTAAATATGTCAGGCCTTTATTGTTCTGTTGGTAATTATAGCTTATGGCTCATGACAATGAAGAATTCTCAAAAGCAGTGCAATCTATTTTAAAATCTGCAACTTTACAGCAAAAATAATAGTCTTTACAGGTTTTACAGTCTTTTATTTTTATTTTGTAACTCACTTGTTTAAACTGTATAAAGGCATAAAGTTTTATTCGGGCAGTGTCTACTTCCAGGCAGCGATTGCTGGTACTTGTTTGCTAGGCCTCAGCTCTGTGGTTTCATGTCACTGAATTAGACCAGTCCAAGACGTTTGTGCTCCAGGTTTAGGAAGTGAACTTCTACTATTTTATTTCTCTATTACTTACCTTTTATTAGCAAGTACCCTTATATTTGCTTTGCATTCAGTGTACAAGTTGCATCTTGCTAACAAAGTTTGCTAGTGTTAGCAAACCTTGAAATATGGTAATGGCTTGAGCAAAAAATAGAGACCATAAAAGCCTAGATTCCCCTTCCAAAATTGGTGACCACAAACCAAGGGGTGACATTACACTGGCTACAGTCTGAATTTCTATTCAGTTTATGCACGCATCTCCCCCAGAAACAAAGCATAAGTCCCAATAAAAAAATGAAACCCCAAACGATTCTTAACAGTAAAAGGGTAGCGGAGCAGCCAGCTGGTTTCTGCAGTGTCACACATCTGTTTTTGCTAAATATTGCTTATTCACCAATATTTTTAAGGTGTTTTTTGCAGCAGTTTTGCGTAATAAGATGTGCATTCATAAACAAACACATTTCAGACTCAAACTGGGTGTTGGCTTTCTCCTTAATGGTTGCTGAAGAAGAGTATTTGATCTCAGTGACAAACATCAGGGTAGAAGGCCATTAAATACACTGGAGAAGCAGGTTTTCCCTCAGCACAGCAGAGTGGACAAGGAATGATCGAGGGGCCGTGGCTCCCTAATGACGGTCCCCTGCAGAAGGGACAGTTGTCTCAGCTATAAGCCCTACTTCCTTGACAGCCCCTGGGATCCCTTTGTCCTGTTGTAAACTATACTGAAGGAAGGACATTTAATTGCCTGGCACACACTAATGAGTTTGCAAACTAATTAAAGGGGGTATATTACGCCCTGTGGAGGCCCACATCACTAAGAAAGCCAGGGACATCTTTAATGAGGAGCCTTGATAACCCTTCAAAGGAGGGATGTGTAGTGTCTGTAATGATGCCCAGGGTAAAGCCGAGCTCAGCCAGGGAAAAGTGTGTGTGTGTGTGTGTGCGTCCCTCACCTCGGGTGTGTGGAGACTTGCAAGCAGATGCCAAGTGTTTTCAGTCCATCGCCCACAGCTACCTACCTACATGTCCTAATCAAAGAGTTTCACTCTCCTTCCAATAGGTTCAAAGAGACCAGCTCCACCTCTTCTCTCAGTGGGTGGTACACAGAAATTTCTAGGTTGTTTCATTTTCCTGTATTATATTATTCACCTCGGCATAATCAGGTTTGTTAAGGAATCAGAAGAAGCATTTTAGGAGCATTTTTAAGCAATTTAAATGACCTATATACACAGGAGAATGCAAACACGCGCTCGATGCATAGGGAAGATCTTGGCTCGGTAAGAAAGGCAGAGGCATGAGATGGACAGATGGACTGAATATGCCTTCAGAATCAATGACGGTCGTGATTAGTCCCCATTTTGGAATTCATTAAATTACCCAGGGCGCTTTATGTTTTCAAACAAATTAAGCTCTTTGACTGTTGCTGAGGTTGAGCCGTTGCTCTCCGTCATGTCTGCTCGAGCTCCTGCTGTGGCTCGATGCAGCTGGCAGCCCTTTTCACAGCAAAGTCAGTCCCCCCTCCAGTAAACAAGTGCATTTTTTGTGTGGTCACAATATTTTACTCCCAGACAGTGACGGCTGTTATTTTGCCCGTGGCTCCTGTCAAAACTAACATGGCTTAATTGACTGCGAGCGAATGAGCTCCTGGATTGATCCTGTCAGGCTCCTCAGGAAGTGATGCTGCTCCATCTGTGAGGCGCAACTCCAGCGACAGCAGCAATCTGTTGCTTGGGAATGAGCCAAGGCTAAAAAAAAAAAGAAAAAGTCAAAATTACAGAAAGTACCTCAGGCGCTGTGTATATTCTGATCAGCTGTCAGTGATGACACACTCTGATGCACATGCACGCGGAAATAAGGCGGCAGAGAAGCTCGACAGAGAGACAGATATCCACATATACACAATGTAATTTTTGCATCATGGTTAGCAATGTCACATTCATGGGGGCCTGTGTCTCTCCCTGAAGGTATGGCACGAAATCAGAATGGTCTTGTCTGGCTTGTTAGACATTTGATGTCAGGCGAGGTTGTCCTCGGGGTATATCCAAAACGCGGGCTGTCATCTCTGCCTGCATCGCTGTCATTTGCCCTAAAATTGTGGCATATACTGTCATCTTGGGTTTTTACCTGTAACTCAACTCGGCTAGGCCCAGTCGCGACCCTGAAGCCTTTCACCTCTCCGTCCCTACCTTTCATCTGCCGCTTTTTCTCCTTTTGGTTGGAGATGCTGCATTTCCTCAGCTGAAGTGTGCAATGCAGCAGCTCCTTCTGGCTCGATTAAATATTTAGACGGCTGTCTATGTAGATGGCGGTTCGGAGACATGGAGGAATAATCTGGGAGACAGCTGCTATAGCACATCTGGGTGTCACTGATAGCAGAGGAAGGTGTGCGGCTGGTGTTGCTATGGAGGAGGTAGTCTTAAGAGACACACCTGTCAATCAGCTGGGCGGCACAGGCGCTGAGGCTTTGTAGCGTCCCTCTATGGTGGGCCAGCTCACACAGACTGACACCTGCCAGACTGAGACTGCCATTCATGTCTGAGCCGAATGCGCTTTTTGTTGAGGACAACCACGCGATAATGCTGCCACCAGCCACACCGCATACTTTAATAATATATCTGCCTCCACTCTAATCAAGTTAACGTCGCGTTACGAGGACGAGTTCAAAATTAAAGCACCAACTTCCTCCCTTTCGGTGATGCTCCGACTACAGGTAGGAGACATTTTGGGTTTTTAAATAGCGCTGATCCTTGTTTAGGTTTGCTGCTAACAGGGGATAGCTGTAGGTGCAGTGTGTCAGAACATTTGAGGAAGATTGAGTGTGAAAATCCACCCACTCCTTTCCCTCCCCACCCCCCCTGCACTCTTCATCCGCCAGCAGCCTCAAGTTGGAGGCTGCACAGCGGTGCTACGAGGCCGGCTGGCCTGAAAATCACTTTGTGTTCCTCTCCCAGGCACATGCGATATGGATGCGTCTCCGCTCGGCTCAGGCCCTCCCGACACAGTGATTAATGGCACAGGCTTCTCTCCCCATCTCATTCTGTTACTGTCAGAGTTAAGTGGGCCGAAGACAATAATAAACAGTCAGTCTTCTGTGAACCCCCTAACACGATCATTCCTCCCCTCCCGATTCCCCCTTTCCAATGAGGAAAAAGAGGAAGAGAGATGGAGTGAGAGATAGAGGAAGTGTGCGCTCGTGTGTGCTGCACAAGACAGACAAACGCAGAGTTAAAGACACACAAATAGAGTTCAGTAATGGAAGCGAAAGCCTATATGTCAGTGAATCAGATTGTTCCTCACAAGCAAGTGAAGTTTACAAACTGCTGCCGTCTGATTTCAATCGTAAAAGATAGCAACAGTACGGATGCAGAATTTAACTACAAATGATGTGGATGTAATGTGTACTTACTTTTTGTCTTCACACATGCATTGTAATTCCCTCTTATCCATCCACGTCATACGAAAATCGATTAGGAGAACCATACATCTCGAATGTAATTACATATAATGTAATTAGATGATAATGCTTTTTATATGCAGATTGATTTAAAGCATCTGCGCCGCCTTACCTCCATTACCTCACAACAGCAACCCCGTGACAGTGAATAAGGACTTGATCTTTGCTGTGATCGTTTAACAACTCAAGCAAGTGTCGTATAGATTTTAATATTGTATGGAATTAAATGAAAGCAAATGAGTCCCAGAGGAGAAAAACTCAGCAGGGTGATCTGCTCAGTATCAATACTGCTTTTCAGGGAGTCGAGGGAACTTGACTCAATATGAGAAGCATCAGGGGCGGAGAAATCATGAAGAAAAAGGCAACTGAAACACAAGTATGGTTATTAGAAATCTAAAAATTATATTGAACAATTTGTTCATTTAATATTCAATGAACCAGTATAATCTATATGCTGTATATGTCACTTAATTCAATTCAGGATGACCCTGGATTCCCAACCTGCAGGTCTGGACTCCATATATATTCTAAATTATTATTGAGGATAGCGTTACTTCACCCCGGCTCCTTCTTTTCATGCTTATCTGACTTAATTAATATTATGTACTTTGTAGGGTGTCTCTGATTTTTGAATAGTAATTAAATTCTATATTAAAAAATAGCTTATGAGAACTTGTCTTGACAGATGGATTCTCCATTGCCTTTACTTGTGTATGGTCATATATAGGCACTTTAACCTCCATCACACTGTGGCAGGTAAATCATTAGAATCAGAATACTTTATTAACCCTTTAGAGCCGGTCGGAGCGGCACGCTCTGTTTTGCGTAACTATTTTTAAATCCCGGTAGCACTGCAACCACGTAAGCTAGCGCAATAATTCTTTTTGCATATGAAACCGGAGGAGTTGTACTTACATCTTATGCCATCAGCTTGTCCTCGGTCACGGTTTCCTTCCACATATAGCTTTGCAAAAACTGCATAAAAAGCACTTGCAGCAACAAAAACATAATATTCCAGAAACACGCTTTGCCGATCCGATCAGCTGTTTGTATCACTTCCTACGTTGGAATAGACGTCAGCGCGAACTTTTGCATGTCCGCCATTACCTGCCCGAAACCGGAAGTGATGTCATTTTCGCGGAAATGTAGTTTTTTTTACCATCAGGGCCTCATGAGCCTATACTGGTGTTTTTAAAAGTTATCTTTGACTTTATGCCTTTCTGTGTCGTTTCTGGGATGCTTAGGACTCATATTGCACTGCTGGAAATAGTTTATTTTGATGCATATGCTGTTTTTCTGCAAATTTGCAGTATAATATTTATCTTCGTTTTTCCAGCAGTATATAAAAATTGGTGTATTTCAAAAATAAAACTATGAAGACACTCAAAATAAATTTCCTGTGGTGGGAAACTATTTTGTGCAACTTTTTTGTATTTACAGTTTTGAGGGATAAGCCTCTTAAATTTCTCTAACTAGAAATATATGTTAAAAAAGCAAAAACGATTTTCAATGTTTTTGTAGTTTATTGCACTTTTTTGCAATTTATGTAATTACTATGGACTTAATGCATACATATTATTAAAATCTGGGCTATAATGGTTGTATTGATGTATAGCAACTTGAAATGCTCCCAAAAATGGCTCTACAACATGTAAAAATATAATATAAGCTCTGGCGGACTTGGTTCTATGGTAGGTCTTAAAGGGTTAATCTAATTATGTGGTTAAGTTGCTCTAAGACGATAACAACAATGCGTTCTTCGATTGTTTTGTTTCAGTCTGTTGTCATTCTGTACGTTTGCTGCTTTTAAATATAATCATTTCACAGTAAAGTTAGAGTTTTTCACCTGCGTGGTCCTAATGGACTAAAGGATTATGACCTAATTTACAATGTAGCATAAAACTGTAAAGCAGTTAGCACATTTTTTTAATAACACAAGGTTATGTTCATTTATTCGTGCATTCTTTAATATTCACTGCATAGTTTCATGTGTTTGTGCCTTTGTTGGCAGTGCAAACCATTGATTTACAGTATAGGAAGAAGCTGGTTAAGAAACACAGTGCTGTGAAATAGTGTCGGGCCCCTTTCTGATGTCCTATTGTTTTGCACATTTGTCACTCTTACATGTTTCAGATCATCAAACAAATTTTAATATTAGACAAAGATAATCTGAGTAAACACAAAATACAGTTTATAAATGACGACTTCTTTGATTAAGTGAGAAAAATGATCCAAACCTACCTGGTCCTGTGTGAAAAAGTAATTACCCCTCTTGTTAAATCATGAATTAACTGTGATTAACCACATTTTTTGCAAAGCTGTTTTCAGTTTCATTAAACACACCCAGGTTTGATTACTGTCAGACCTGTTGAATCAAGAAATCACTTAAATAGAACCTGTGTGACAAAGTGAAGCAGGCTACAAGATCTCAAAAAGCTACACATCATGCCGCGATCTAAAGAAACACCTGAGAAATAAAGTCACCGACATGTATCAGTCTGGAAAGGGTTACAAAGCCACTCCTAAGGCTGTGGGACTCAAATGAACCACACTGAGATCCATCATACAAATGGAGAAAACTTGGAACAGTGGTGAACCTTCCCAGGTTTGACCGGACTACCAAAATTACTCCAAGAGCGCAGCTACGACTCAGCCAGTCAGAAATGAACCCAGAAAAACATTAACGAACTCTTAGTCACGTCTTAGTTAAGGTCAGAGTTCATGATTCAACAAGAAGAAAGAGACAGAGCATCCGTTTGAGAGTTCAAAGAGAAAACCACTGATGACCAAAAAGAAAGACTCGTCTCTTGTTTGCCAAAAATCATCTTGATGATCCCCAAGACTTCTGGGAAAATACTCTGCAGACTGAAGAGACAAAAGATGAAGGTGGTGTCCAAATTCATAGGCTGCATCCTCCTGAGGCCGCTTTTGTAGGTCGATTACATCACAGCGATGCGACGAAGGCTGTCCAAATTCATAGACTCCTCCAAATGCAGCCAAAAAATGCGTCCCCCTTTTCCCCAGATTTGTCGGGGATGGATGGGTCGGGTGTATCCTTCGTGGCCCACCATATCCCAGAATTCATAGCGCCAATTCCAGGAATTCCCAGCTAATTCCAGTTTCCAACAATGGCGGCAGCTACTTAGTTTTAATATTACTCTTATTACTCTTTCTAGGTCATAAAAAAACCTTTTAAGATGTTTTCAGGCGAGAATGTAGCTGTGTAAACTTCAAATATCTGCTCGGTTTATCAAGACATCACATATTTGCAAAAGTGCGCCGATGTTTTCGGAGACGTCTGTTACCCACCAGCTCGATAGCTGACCGGGGCGAGAACAGTGAACTCCCGGCACATCGATTTCAAACCCCCCCTTGGTCTTTCGCTACTCAGGTCAAACATGATATATAAGTCAAGAATTAAGGCCAGTATCCTGCTATACTTTAGATAGCAAGGAGCAGACGGCTGAGTTTATTAAACTCCACCGAGACAACTGGTGACGCAAAACTGAAGGCTAGACCGTCCAATTTCACTGCTGCTCACTTCCGGTCTACCCTACCCTTCGGAGGATGGGTCCCCAGGAGGATGCAGCCTATGAATTTGGACACCTCGGAAGTTTTTGGAAGGTTTGTGTCCCGTTACATCAGGCGTAAAAAAGTACCACAGCATATCAGAAACTGAACGTCATGCCAACAGTAAAATGTGTTGGTAGTCGTGTGATGGTTTGGGGCTATTTTGCTGCCTCAGGACCTGGAAGACTCGCTGTGGTCAATGGAACCATGAATTCTGCTGTCTATCAAAAAAAAACATCCTGAAGGAGAATGTCCAGCCATCTGTTTGTGACCTCAAGCTGAAGCACACCTGGGTTCTGCAGCAGGACTATAATCCAAAACACACCAGCGAGTCCACCTCTGAATGGCTTAAGAAAAACAAAATGAGGACTTTGGATCGGCCGAGGCTCCAAAGGCGATTGAAACGCGGTGACATGACCTTAAAAAAGCGGTGCATGCTTGAAAACTCCTCCAACATGGCAGAATAACAGCAATCCTACAAAGATTAGTGGGCTAAAATTCCTCCACAGCACTGTGAAAGACTCATTGCTAGTTATCGCAAATGATTGCAGTGTTGCTGCTAAGGTGGCCCAACCAGTTATTAGGTTTAGGGGGCAATCACTTTTTCACACGGGGGATTTTTTTTACTCCTGAATTTCAAACACCTTCATTTAGAAACTGCATTTTGTGTTGACTTGTATTATCTTTGTCTAATATTTAAATGTGCTTGATGGGAAAACACTTTTTCACACCAGAGGATGTTCTCCTGCGCTTTCAGTATAAACTCTGGAATGATGACAGATTAGGAAGAATTGGAGTACATGAGATGGCTCCAGCCAAAAGAGAGAGAGAGAGTGCAGGGACTGTGGATCTCAGACCTGCTGCTTTAGTCACTAGTGAGCTTGTCTTTTCCTGCAACTCTAGCCTCTTCCTCCATCCCCAGGCCTGTCACTTCACTCTGCCATGTCCTCTTCAGACGAGCACTCGCTCCTTCTTTCTCTGTCTCTGCAAGTCTCCACCTCACAAACAGCACAGGGCTCATCCAGCAGCAGCACCGCTCGGTCCTTCGAGAGTTTCCGTACACAAGTAGGAATAAAGGATTCGAGTCTGAGTTCCAGCCACTGACCTTGGTTTCAGGGCCTCAAAAGCCTCCGCTGAGGCTGTGAGACCCTTCACCACGACTGCCATCACATTTTTCCCCCCTCCTCTTCCTCTCCGTTTTCTTCCCTCTCTTATTACTGGGGATGACCTGCCTCACAGCCCTGCGCTCAGTGACCGAGAAATCCTGTGGCCCTCACCGTCCCCGTCCTCCTTGCTGCTGGTAGATTGTCTTTGTGTCTACCGGAGTGGCCTCGGAGAAATGAAGTGCCATGATCTCATCACGGCAAACCCATTGTTTTCACTCTCATGCACACTGTGTAATAGCCATGGAGATAAGGGGATGATTCAGACCTTTCACGGAAGGAAATGTGAAAAGCCTGCCTGTGAAAAAGTGAAATTACTGTTTTGATGGCTTTTGATGGCGGGGGGCATAATTGCTGGATGGAAGGAAGGATGGAGGGTGAAATACACATAGGAGATTAGTATTTCTAATACTGGAGACGATTGGTAGGAGGCCTGCAGAAGGTTATGCACGCAGTGGGTAGTTCTAATGAAGCTGCCATGTACGTGGAATAGCAGATTGACTAAAATAGCTCATTGTTCTTCTTTCCACAGCAACCTTTGCCCCTCTGGATTGAAACTACATTCTTGATGGCAGCACTGATTATGATATTGTTCGATGCTCATCGCCATAGTAACGGTGATTAATTTCACATTGTTTGCGCATAACATAGTTGCCTGTGCCTTCAGGAATGGGAAACGAGCTTAAGTATTTTTGGCAACTGGCATAAGGCTCATCAGCACATGCTCACAACGGGATTACAGCCTGTCGTAATGACAGGGGCAAAGCGTAAATAGTATAAATACTCCATGGGATTATAATTAGCCTTACTCTGCGTATTTAGACACACTCAAGTGGAACTAAAACCTTATTGACTTCTGGAGACAATTTCATATTAATTGGATGCCTCTTCTTCCTCACTGCCTACTTCTTTGTTTTTTTTTCCCCAAGCTGCAGACAAACAGCGTGCTGGTGTAGTGGATTAGCATCAACCACAGCACCAACTCGAATGTAAGAAACACCACCTTCATTGCTGGCGTTGGGGCAGACGACGGTGGTGACAGCAGAGGAGGGGGATGAGAATCAAAGGGGAGTCTGAGCAGCTTTGAAGCAGTCTATGAGGAGCAACTCAAAAGGCGCAAAGGGGGAATCGATGTTGGAGCGATAAGATAAGGCACATGCTGATGGGGAAATATCCTCCGGGTGGAGGCACGGTAGCGCAGAAGCAAGGCGGACAGGGTTTCCTGGTGACGCCGCAGCACGGGCACGATGGGAATTGATGTGAATCTCGTCGGACGCCGCCACCTTTCTCGAACGCACAGTCCATTTCATCTTCCATCTCAGTATTCAGCATATGTCTTCCTCCCTCTTTGTCTCCCGCTCTCCCTCCCTCGTTTTATCTGTGCGCTGGCCACAAATTTATCCCTTATTTTATATCCAGGAGTGGAGGGGAAAGTTGTAAAGCTAATTAAGGAGTGTGGATGCGGCAGCTCGACAGATGTGCATTGAGATGGGTGCTATTGAGTAGCGGGGATAATGGTGGGCAGCGGGGTTGTGTTGGAGGGAGCTCCTACCTGGGCGTGCATGTTAATCAGCGTGCCTGTCTGTTGAGAGCCGGGGAATTAAGGGGGAAGGGAAGCGTGTCGCCAGCCTCCAGTGAAGAGACAAGGCAGGCAAGCTGATTAAGAGCACAAATTTGCCAGTTTGGTCAGACAGGGAGATATGTGTACGGAGGAGGAAAAGGGCAAGAAAAGTGTGTATTGATTAACAGTGCCAGTGGTGGTGGAATTCAGGGGGAAAAAAGTGGGAAGAAATCTACCTACCATTGTCAAACTAAATATTTCTCAACACTTGAAGGCATCAAAAGACTTCAAAGGTGTAAAACATCACAAAATGACCACAGCATATATGCAGGGAGGCTGCGACGGTCGTTTAGAAATGTTAATAACTTCAAAATTTCTCCTCCCAGTGCTGAGATTTTTGCTTATGAAAACTCTTTGACAGCACTATGAACTAAAACAGGGACCCTGATGAATTACATGACATTCAGTCTCCTTCCCATCCACGTGCGCTTTCAGCTGCTCAACAACAGAGGACAGAGCTCCAGCGTGAGAATGCAGGATTCCAGTCATGAAACGAGACACGACAAAGACTTTTTATTCGATTTTATTTTACATCAAAAGGCAGGAATTTCTTTCCCGTCTCTGACAGAAAACCACCGATATGTCATTCATATAAATCATTGTATAATTTTACACAAAAAATGTCCTGCCTGGGATTTTAATTAGCCAGTGCCAATCATCATCTTGGTCTACCTTCTACTGCATTTGAGATCTCCTGCAGTATGTTGTGCAATCACGTCAAATATTCATAGGCAGGGTTTGTAATCGTGGTAATATATCTGGGTAAAGAAAAAGGGCACTGTTGCAGTCACAGTGATGCTGAGAGACATCGACATTTACATGCATATTTGATGTCAAAAAACAAGTAATTCTGTATGTCATTTATGAAGCAACTCGCTGCTTTCAGCTACTTATCTTTTTCATGTTGTTCAGGTAAACCAGGACATTTTCAAGTTGGGTTAGAGAGAGAAAATTGAGAGCAAGTCCTCCACCGAGGCCAATCCAGTGCCCTATCTCACAGTTTTAGAGGGAAGTCACCCAGATCTCCACCAAATCTTAATGGCTTCTTCCCTTCCCCGCGCTCTAACGCTCCACCCGGTTTCAGCTTGGTAGATTTTGCTCACACAGAGGTGGACAGATAGCCAAACAAAGGCACTTGTCTCATGCAGTACCATCACCATGGCAGGTAAATACAGAAGGAAATATTAGGTCAGGCCATAGCTTTAAAAACCTGTCACAGAGAATAATCGTACAGTTAGTTGATCACAAGTTAGCAGTGCTTTAAAGAAGTATAATCCATTAATCCAGACATAAATTTCCTTCCACCTATCCAGTTCCCTATCCAGAGTCCCAGCTGTCATAGATTGAGGGGGTGGGAACACCCTGAACAGGCCGTCAGTCGAGCACGGGCTAACGCACACACATTCATGCTTACATTAAACCTACAGCCAATTTAGAGGCACCTGTAAACCCCATGCATGTCTTCAGACACAGAGAGATGATGCAAACTGCGCTTGGAGCCCAGCACCTTCCTGCCGTGAGGAGATGGTGCTAACCACTGCACCAGTGTGCCGCCGAACCCGTCCGCTTTTCAAAATCAAAGCGTAAGCAGTCCACCTTAACAATGTTTCACAGTTAAAGCTTCAGGGGGATAAACACATCATATAAAGCCTGCACAAGTTTGCAGTTGTTATTTAATTACTTTGCACATAAAGTCATTATTTTTATTAAGTATTGATGTTCTATCTGTGCCTTTTACTGTGATGGGAACACTGCACTTTCTGAATAAGTCTGAAGCAAAACTGAAGGCTGCTTGGGGGGGCGGGGGGAGAAAATGGTGTAATGATTTGGTTTAGTGACAGCTTGTGAACAGCTCAAAAGTTTTCCACACTTGAGCGAATAATAATTCACTCCTATAGATGGATTCAAAGCTTTATGCTTTCTTGCCCAGATATATGCACGTTTTTAATTAGAATTATCTCCCTTTTCACCAGCACAGCCTGATCTAATTTCTGCGTAATTGTTGTTATTTACACAGTAAAGCTTTACGGGTATTTATCGACATTTCCTTTCCCAGAGCTCAGTGCCTGCCGTTGATAATGAGTGGGGAAATTATTTTCAACACTCAGACATTATCTGTGTGTTCAAGTAGTCTTCCTTTTAATATGCTAATGCGGCTGATATAATCAGCTGGTAATTGTAAAACACTTCAAGTACAACACATTTTGTGGCACTCTCTCCTGAATGAAGAAATCACAGGCACAGTGAGCGGCGCAGAGCTGTGGTTGGATGTGCCAACGCTGTGCAGGGAGCACCCGCGATCCTACATGGCACAAATCCAAATTACACAAATACTCCTATAGAAATGCGTAGGCCGGCATTAGCGCCGCGACACCGTGTTGGCGATACAATCGCCACCTCCGACTTTACTTTCTCATCTGGCTTTCTTTATTCTTAAAAATCCACCTTTGATTACCATTGATCCTCCATAGAGCTGGCTCATACCTTCTATTTATGTCACAACATCTTAAATGAATCTTTTTTTATTGTGTCTTAACGGGAATGATGAAAGAAGTGTTCTCCCCATGTCCTCCGGGGATGTTAGTGCTTTTCTGCCGGAGAGGATGGGATCCTGACTTTGTTTTTCTCCTTCAGCTGTTATTTCCCTGAAGAGAAGAAGGGGAGCTATGAGTGATCGACTCTGCCTTTATTCTCCAAGTTTTCAGGGGATTTGAAGTTATTGAAAGTCTGGGGATGGGTGACAGCTCTGAGATGTCTGTGTGATGCCTATCAGGCATGCGCCGGCCACTCCGTGTGTTCGCCTGCACCCATGCGTCACCCAGCCTGTGAGGAAGAGGGCACGGGGTCCATGTTCTCCAATACATGGTGTTCTTGTGGCCAATCATTTCTGCTCACACATGACATCTCTCCCAGATTGATTTCATTCAACTGTAGAGGGCGGCAAGATCAAACAAATGTTGTTTGAAATAGCAGCGACAGTGCCGTGAGGGGGGTGGGGGTGGAGTGGGGTCAGAGGTGGGAGGGTGCTTGCTCGAAAGATGAAGTGAGGGATGGAAATGGAGAGAGAGGGAATCAGTCACCCAGTCAGCACCATGCCATGTGGTGATGTGGAGTAGCAGGAGAAGGTGCTACTCCATAAACCAACAATCCTTTCATAAACTGCTCCTTTTCACAGCGAGGTGGGTGGCGGGTGGGGTGGGAGGGACGGTCCTATTCCTTCACGATGCCTTTGAGTACCCATGCAAGGAATAATGGATGCGTAATATGGAACGACAGCTTGCAGAGTACTATCATTAATGTTGTAATTCACTTTTAGTGTTTCTACTATTGCGCTGCAACAGGAGGCACAGATGTCACCTGAATCTGCTCCTTCTAGCAGCCAGAGCGCACCCGCTTTTCACCAGCTGTCTTGGAATGCACCCTGCCAGCCCCCCCTGTGTGGCCAAATGTGGGCACGGGAGTGTGTGTGCACACGCGTGTGGTACGTGTGGCCCTCGCTTTGCCTTTTGAATACAAGTCAGGGTTTTTCTGGACAGACTTGTTTTTGTTACGTCGGTGCATTTAGCATTTTTGGTCCTGAAATCATTATAAGAGTTTACAGTTTGAGTTTGAGGATAATTAATCATTTTTGTATGTTCTCTCGGGTATGGAGGGGTTTGCTCTTTTCTCATTTCTTTCTCTAATTGAGGTTATAAGATGCATGCAATGAGTTTTCACTGAACCGGAACATTTCGCGATCCAGCCTGCTCTCGTTCCCAGGGTGTAAAATAGTGCTGTTTTGTCAAAGCCGCTGGCATCTCTCAGACAGGCACAAGGTGTCCTTTGGCGCCGGTGCCGTGACGCACCGGGTTTATGGCAATAGTTAGATGCTCCTCACTTCCCTTGTAAAGCGGCCTTTAGCTTCACATTTAAAGACACTATAAGCGTCATTTTTTCAGCGTGCAGGATTAATATTGTGAACCAAAAAAAGTAGTTGTTAGCGCCTTAGCAGAGCCAAGCAGTGAATGAAGATGAGGGAAAAATGTGAATGACAAGGAGACTAATGACAGAGAGCTGCTAAACTGGACACAAGCTGTTATCACTTATTATTTAATTGCTCCCAGGATAACTCGTATCTCTGTGACAGAACGGAGGTATTTGATGGTGTCGGGATGCATTCCACAGTCCCACCAGTGAACTGTATTTCCTCAAGGTGGGCTGGGTCGTTTATAATATAAGCTACACTCTTTGTGGTTTGTTTGTGCTTGTTTTTCCATCTTTGTGGTGATTTTGCTCATCTTAAATGACAGGAAATATTTTCACACAGCTCGAACAATATTAGGAGTGTACAACTATTATTAATAAGAATAATATGGCAAGTTTATATTAATACCTTTGTATTTTTTTGTTTTGTGTTCAGGCCTTGATTATTGTGGATGTTTAATATGGGTGGGTGTCACGGTCCTGGGTCTGGTTTGATTATTTAATGTTCTGTCATTTAGTGGTTTCTCGTGTTTAGTCTGTATTTTTAGCTCATTTAGTTTTTTTGGGTGGTTTCTAGTCTTTGGGTGTTGTTAATATGCCTCCCCTGTGTGCTGCGTTACGTCTAGTCATCCTGGTTTCTACGTTCATGTGTTTCCTGTTTTATTTTGACAGTCCCGTGTCCTGTGTTAGAGTGTTGTGTTTTGCTTCCTCCCTGTCTCATGCATCAGATTAGGTTCAGCTGTGTTTCCCTTTTGTTACGTTTTCCCTCATTACCCTCCGTTTTCATTGTGTGTGTTTTCCTTTGCTCCTCGTGGGGTTGTCTGCGTGTCCTCTGCCCCCACCCCTCCACATGTTTCCAGGTTTCAGGTGATATGTAATGCTTAGTTTACCCGGGTTTAGGTTTTTGTTTCTCTCAGTCTAAATTTGTTTTTGTTTATAGCTTTGTGCAGGCTCACTTTTTGTCCTTCAGCTCACTCTGCTGCCGTCGTCTGACGCTGTCTCCCTCAGCAGACGTGACAGTGGGCTTTTCAGTTTTTTTGGATGGCACTACAGCAGTGTTAGGATTTAGCTATCGATGCCATCACCTCCAGCCCAGCTTCCTAAACTGTTAAAAACTGCGTTCCTGCAAGCGTGCATTTCAAAAAGCTGATATTTAGTGGTGGGCGGATCGATCCAAATATCGATTGTATCGATACTAGCCTGGAGAGATCGCTTCTTTACTTGAAGTGCCGCTCTTGTTTGCAATGCTGTGGTTTCGGTGACAACGAGACAGCCAGGGCACCGGACTCGCCGCTCCTGTGTCGGCGCAGAGCAGGCACACTTTGCTCCCCCCTCCCCTTGTGTTTAGATGTTGCGCCGTCACATGACTTAGAGGCTTTGAAGGTTGTTAAGTTGTTTACATATTATTTATATTTTCACCAGTTGTTTTTGTTGTTGAGAATTTTAATTGTAATTTTTGTATTATGGTTTCTCAACAGTATTTGTTTTAATTTGTTTACTGGTTTGCGTGCACTTTTTATTTCAGATTTTTCTAAAAAAAAATCGATAATATTCATTTTCTATTTAATTATAAACTTTGTCCTAATTATGTCCTGGGTTTTAACTATTTAATAATAAAAACATCACAAAAATCACTCAAGGTCATGAAAATTTATTGAGTTTTAGCAATTCAATGGCACATCCACCTTATTTATTGACAGGTATCGGCGATATTGGCCCGTATTTACTTGGTATTGGATCGATACCAAAATATGCAGTATCGCACACCACTACTGATATTGTCTCATAATTCACAGGACAGTCAACGTAAAGTTATATTTAGCAGTAATGAACTGCTTGTGGAGATTGCACTATGAGCGCTAAAATAACAGAATGATTACAATGAAACGGCTGATTATTATGCTCTGAGTTTGTATTATACACAGCACAGTGCTGACTGTTGTTGTAGCAGGACACAGTGTAAAGCTACAGTGAGAGCGGTGTCTTTGTGCAGAAGTCTCTGCAAACTAATCTCTCTGTGTGCTTCTGTGCACTGGTGTTTCCCTTCCTAACCTACTGTACGTACTTCATAAGCACACACATATATTTTTTTGTTGTTGTTGTTGTTTCAAAAATCCCATTTATTTATTTACAAAAGGCTAAATAAATAAGCAATAATATGGATTTCATAGATATCCAGGTTGTAATTGAAAAAGGTGTGATTAGCATATTGTTTGTGTCTCATGCTTTACAGCAGGCCTGTTTGTGTTGTACGGGGACCTTTATGGAAATGAGCTCTGTGGGGTTAAAAAACCCGCAAAGAAAAGAAATCAACAGAAATGTAACCTATTTCTTTAAAAGGGGCACAAATTTACTGTGAAGATCATCCTGGCAAAACCACAGAGGAAAATGTCAGGAAGGGAGAAAAAAAAAGGGTTCGAAGAGAAAATAGCTGACTGACTCTGTAAGTGAAGCTAAGCTCAAAATGAAAAATGTTCATTATATGCCCGTCAAGGTGAAAGGAAGCCATCTCCTCGCCGCTGCAGTTAAAATGTCGACCTCTCCTTCTGCAAGGGCGAAAAGAGGAGAAATGTAAAAACTGCTGCTCTTTGTGCGATCGTGTGTGTGTGTGTGTGTGCGCGCGCGTGTGAGTGACTGATCCGAGCTTAATTTCAGACAAGGGCAGCGATGTTAATGGCGCTGCTCAGTAAAATGACCCTTCCATCCATTTCTTCATACATTTTACAGTACTCAGTCGTCACATTTTTCCCTTGTCAGCAGTGTTTGTGTATCGTTGTTGTTTTGCGCGTGACCTCTGCGACTAGCGCAGCGCCCTCTCGGACCTCTGCTTGTCTCTCCGTATGTACCTGCTCATGTTAAGGCTGTTAAATTGCGTTCAGGATGCATTTTATTCAGCTGCGAGGCAGAACGTTATGGCCGACCTCTTCAGGTCACGGATGCCGTCCCCTGTGCCTCATTACTGACAATTTATATCATCTAACGTTCCTTAAAACGCTCGCCGTGTTGGCTTAGCGCTGCGGCCGTCACATGCTACAAATTCTGCAAAAACAGAGCGGCGAGTGGGAGCTGAGCAGCTGACCACGTTTTTGACAAACATTTCAGAAACGACCTCCGTGGCCTGACTACAAATGAGCCGAAGCCTCGCGGTTGTATTTGTTGGGTTGTGCTGCTCGAGCCAAGGCCCATTACAATTTTCACAAGGAATCGATGCCAGCGTGGCCACCCTCAACTATGTGTTATGGATTACAAGCTAACCTTCCACCTCACTGTCTTATTTCCTGCAGCGTTGGATTTTTTTAAGGATGCGAACAGCTGCATTAAAGTTCAGCCGGTCCGTGCAGATGCCGAGTGCAGATACTTTATCCCATCCTTAGCAACCTCTCGTTCTTCTTCTTTTTACAGCCGATCATTTGGTGAGGAAAGTTTGTGGGAAATGTGGAAATATTCTGTTTCTCGAGTGTGTGTGCATCTGAATCCTGATATGTCCTCAGAGCTCAGAGAAATGTTGCAAAATTATCACGAGCACGCCTCGCTTTATCATTCCCTCTTTTGTTTGTTGTTCGTGGGATAGAGGAAGGTGAACAACATATCAATCCCACATTATTTACCATTAATTTTCTAAATAAAAACCTGCGACTTTAAACAGTTCTAAGAGGAAAAAGTCAGCTACATGTTTCATATTTTCATGTTAAGTGGGTACATTGGTCTTGGGGCTGAGAGCCAAAGGCAGAATAGGAAAGCTGTGATGATTTATTTATTAATTTCTTTTAGTTTATTTATTCGAACTGGTAGCAAAGCAATTAACTCCACCCAGAGCAATTAAGCTTTTCTGACCTTTCTCTGGTTAGTTATGGGTCCATATAAAGTAAAAGGACAATAACTGAGCAGCATCTGCACACGCATTATTTCTACACAAGCTTCAGTTACATTTATGGGATCAAATATAAAGGATGTTAGCAATGATCGCCACATCTAACTGTGTCTGTTTATTTTGTTGCAGGAAGCGACTGGTATAACGAGTGGACTTCTGTTGTGCAACAACAAGTGATTTCTCCTCTTACCGACACCTCCGAGCTCCACCCTCTTTGACAGGTAGGATGATTTCTTGAACACAAATGCAACATTTTGACATGTGTAGCAAACAAAAGATGCAAAGCTATATTTAGGCATAAAATGGATTATATGCCGCTGTCATCATCTGGAAATTAATCAGAAAATATACAATAAAGGAAAAAGAATGAGTGTTTGTGCCTTAAAGAAAAAGTTACATTTGCTCATGGGGAACCAAATCTGGAAAGTAAAGGTCGTCATTTGTTAAAATTAATAAATCATAGAAATGTTCTTCGGAACGCCACCTTTATAATTTCTCATTACGTACCACATGTTTTCATTAAAAACACTCTTGCAGGTCTCCAAGTGCTATATTGACTTAAGTCACAAGCCAGTGGACAGCGAAGAACCATTTTTCTTCTTTTGCCATTTCGCGTAATGAGCCACCGTTTCCATGTTCTGTTAAAAAAAAAAAAAATCTTTTCTCTCGCCGGCTTGTGCAATACTCAGACGCTTAAAAGACATCCGAACAAACTCATTGGAATGATAATGTCGTTTGTGTCTGCACTTATGGAGAATATGTCGAAGCATGTCTGCGTTGCATCAAAGCCGTTGTCGTAATTTTCTTTTCAAGGGCAACTTGAAAGAGGAGTCGGGAAGAAAGTGGCGTCGGTTTCTTGTTCTCTCCTACAAGGCAGCTGGTTCAAAAGTAACCTCCTGCTTTCTGAGGGGAGAGTGGGATGATTCAGCAGGAACCCAACAGCCCATCTGACTGATTCACATTTAAACATAAACAGGGAGCTCCGCAGAGGAATGGAAAGTAGCCCCAAATTTCACAGCGGCAAATCAAACGTCTTTTTATTTAACTCTTCCTTTCTGTTTTCCCTTCCTCTGCGGCTCCCCGTAGCATTGTGCACACATAACGTCACCTACTGATTGGACTTATTTGAAGCACGTACCTTGACAAAAAATGGAGAAGAGGAGATTTTCCCGTGTCACAAAGAGATTGAATGTGGTTCTCCAGAAGAGGAGGGCCTGAGAGGATTATATGGCTCAGTGGGCGCTGTATTGTGCGGGGAGTGGATACAGCAGGTACCCACCGAATCCCAGCCAAGAGACAGACACAGTGTTGCTAGGGATAATGTTGCCTCCCAGCAATTAAACTCTGGAGGTTTTGGAGTGGTTTAGGAGGAAGCTTGTTAAATTATCCCTCTCTCTCTCTCAGCCGCTCTGCCTCCCTGTTAAACACATTTCTTCCCCTTTTTGCTGTTTTGCTGGATGAAATCCTGAGAACTATAGGGGGAGTCATTTAGCCTTCAGTACTTTACGCTTAATTGAATTCGTTCCCTTTGGTTCTTTGTGTCTTTTTCAATCACAAATCGAATGCACGCAAATTTAGACTCAAAGTAAAAACACGCACGCATCGTCACTCGGGGGGTGGAGCATCTTTAAAAATGCTTTTGAACACGTTTGAGCCGCGTTTGATGCCTTTATGTTATTAATAGAGTCGGAGGAGGTCGCGTTTTGTTTAACGGTTTCTGTTTAATTGTTTCGTGTGACAGTACGGGAAAAAGTTTGAGAACAAAATGATTATGTTGGTTTCTCATTACTGCAGAATGCATGAGGTCATCAGTACAATATGCCTCCACTTTGCTTCATTAAACTGGTTCATTTAGCCTTTGGTTAAGTACATGTAAAACTTTGTGCTTGTTAGTCCACAGTATTATTTTTGTGTGTATACATCATTAGACGACAGCCTAAACTTTAAGCCCATAGCCGTGGTTTTAAATAACAATTTAACGCAGATACTGATGGTTTTATGTGTTTGATTGGACATTTGCACATTTGTTCTAGTTAAGTGCAGCTACATATGAAGGTATCTACACCTTAAAGGAAGCCATCTTTCTGCTAAAACGACTGTTTTAATACAGTTTCTTTTAAAAGAAAAATAACGTAACACCGCCATTTCTATCTCTATCTCTGCCACGCACACGCCGCTCTTGTCACTTTTATTGTAAGCAAAGTTACACCGGTTCCCCGACATCGTGCTGCACTCACTTTTTCTTTACTTTGCCTTTGAGTTCAACCTCCATAAAACTCCTGCCTTGGTTCTGGTTTTATGTGAAAGGCGGTGCTCACTAACTTTGACCACTGTCCCCGTCCTCGGGCAAACAAACAGCCCATTTCAAAGGTGAAAGTCCGTGGCGTTCTTCTTGAAAAAAACCCTTCTCTCATTTATTTCCAAATGTGACACTGTGCTTCCTAATACCCTTGGGACTTTTGTGTCCGTAGTTCCGGGTCGGTTCCCAACAGCACAGCAGTGCTGCGTTAACCTCTTTTCCATACCCCGACACACACACACACACGCCCGCGTCAAAGTAACCGTGGGTAGTAGAGCCCCAAAGCTTCGTCGTCCAGGACAAATTGGTAGCAAGCGGCTCATTTACTCGGAGCCGTCATGAATGGACTGTGCCATGACTGTGTAAACAAGTGCAAAGACTCCCAAGGGCATTCCTGCATAAATAATGACTCCAAGAGATGTTTGCCATTTGTACCACTCACCGGTTGCAGACATGGGTCAGCTAGTCTCCTCTGCGGGGAGTCTTCAGTAAACAACAGCCGCTGTGTCCATTAACGACTGTGTGGAAAGTTTACCTGGTCACAGGTGCAAAGGCTGATCTCCCGGGTGGAAGGATGCGGGAATGTGTTTGGCTTCTTCCTCCTTCGCTCTGGTAGCGTTTGGAGCCTTACAGGCTTCCTGCTTTGGGCTTTAGTATATGTTTACAAGTGTTCTTCGTTAATGTTAATATTTAGTTGGTTTGCAATCACATTGATTTCACAGAATAGCAAGAGACAAGTCTGTGGAACTAAAGTTTGACTCAAAAGTAGTTACGTTGTCCTGCGGGCATTTGAGGGCTTGTGTTTTGTCATTCTGCTGGAGTAGAGGTTTTGGTGGCAGGTGAGGAGTCACAACACCTCACATCTCCTGTCACTTTTACTGAGCGCTGGCTCGTCTACAGTCAAACAACACACGAAGCTGAGCACAAGCGCCATTTATGTTTTCAGTTTTGATCGTCTCTGAAAACTTGCTGAATTGTGGGAGCTTCGTGTTCATTTCCAACAAGTAGTTTTCAAGGTTTCTGGGAAAGAGATTGAAAGAGCATTTGGTACAATTGGTGCTCCTGATTTTCAGAAGTATTATCTTCAGGATCTAGACCGAAGGAGTCAACACTCTGAGTTTGATTAAACCGGTCGAAACATTGTCTGCGCACCTGAGGTTGACATTAGAGGACGAGGTATTGTGGCTGTTAGCAGTGCTTTCATTATCGTCTTATTTTTGATTAAGCCTTTCAGGTGCAGCCTTGGTGTGATTGTAAATTCCTGTTGCTATGACTAAACAGCTAAATGAACCAGCTCATATTCACTTTGGAGAAATTGGAAAAATTAGAGCAAAAGGCATTTCTTCCGTTTCCAAGGACGCTCTTTAATATGTAAGTCAAATATAATAAGTCACCAATAATAAGTAAAAAATGTAACAGTGTTTAGAGTCTGCAGTTATTGTCCCCTGTTGCCGTACTGAGACTGCTCATTACTGTACACGTTATTAAACAAAATAATTAGAAGGATTAAAATGCTGTGATCCTTGTTTAGAGTAAGATAAGGAGGGAAGAACATGCTGTTACCCAAATCAAACCGGTTTATCCTCCACCTCTCGAATGCAGCTCGCCTGGGTTAGGTGTCGATTGCTGGAAGTACATCATGCTAAGCTCTACTCTGAAGTGAATGCAGCAGTATTAGGTGACACCGTGCTGCCATTTAGAATGTCACATTTATAAGTCTAACCTTTACACACATTAAGCATTTACCATTTGCTTGTAAAACATCTTATAAAGAACACTGGTCAATTTATTCCAGTCATTCCTCAACTACTGTTTTTGTAACTGAGAATCCCTCTTTCTCTCTCTCTCAATATATATGTATGTAATATATACACAAAGCAAAAAACCGATGTTGCTGTTTATTAGGTGAATGATGTGCTGAATTTGCATTTTTAAAACCCAATTTTGAAGCTCTAGACTTCTCCGAGAAGTCAGAAATTAATCAAGCATAACATTCATCTACTTAAATTAAATTTTTCAGTCCAGGATGTAAGGAAATAACTGTAATTTAGCATCTTAATTAAAAAAAATATGTTGTACTATGTTTTCTACTTTTTTGTAATATTGTAAATTTGAAATGCATACTGGTGGATCAACCATTATGGATATTACAAAATGTTTTGGTTAATTACCAATATTGTTCATTTATTGCAGTTTTTGCATAAACGACATAAACAGCCTCTCTAACCTTGATGAATGCTTTACAACCATTAATAAGTGAATGTTTTTAAATGTTCTCCCTGTTGATAATAAAATAAAATAAAAGCACAAGATAAAATGAACAAACAGTGGATTCACAGTGAATATGCAGATTTGAACAGATGAGTTTTGAGTTGGGATTTAAACTGGGGGAGAGAACCAATATTTCTTATTTCTGGGGGCAGAGAGTTCCACAGCCTGGGAGCAGAGCAGCTGAAAGCTCTGCTTCCCATGGTGGTGAGGCGGAAGGAAGGTACAGTAAGCTGGATAGAAGAAGAAGAACGAAGTGAACGGGCAGAACAAGTGGTGGTTAACAGGTCAGAAAGGTAAGAAGGAGCGAGGTTATGAATGGCCTTGAAGGTGAGCAGAAGAAGTTTGAAAATTATCCGGAATTTCACAGGGAGCCAGTGAAGTTCCTGAAGAACAGGGGTGATGTGCTGGTAGGAGGGGTTCTGGTGATAATGCGAGCAGCAGAGTTCTGAACCAGTTGAAGCTTATGGAGGGATTTTTGGGGGAGACCATGCAAAAGAGAATTGCAGTAGTCAATACGGGACGTAACAAGACTATATACAAGAATGGACGTAGACTGGGTGGAAAGAGAAGGAAGCAATCTGTTAATGTTACGTAGATGGAAGTAGGCAGAACGGGTGAGATTATTGATGTGAGATTTATAGGAAAGTGAACTGTCTAGGATGACACCAAGGCTCTTAACCTGAGGAGAAGGGAAAACTGTGGAGTTATCGATGGTGAGTGAGAAATGGTTCGCCTTCAAAAGGTTGGATTTGGTGCCAATAAGGAGGATCTCAGTTTTATCCTCATTGAGCTTTAGAAAATTAGAGGTAAACCAGGATTTTATCCTATTGTAAAGTGTCCTTGGGTGACTTGAAAGGCGCTCATAAATAAAATTTATTATCATTATTATTATTATTAATCCTGGCAAAGCTGAGGCTCCTGTGTTTGGTCCTGAGAGCGTCAGTCATTACATCACCTCCCTCACCAACAGCAAGAACCTTATTTTTGTTATGTTTGACCAAAAATTAAGTTTTGCATCTGGCGTGTCAAAGTGCATTAAATCTTGTTTCCTGCAGCTAAGAAACATTGCAAAAACAATCAGGTTTTTATTTTATACGGAACTCTTAGTACTTTAATTTTCTTCTGTCTCTTTTATTGTAGCTCCTTTTTCCCATTATTTTTCACATTGTTTGCTAAACTACCTCATTTAGCAAACAATGTGAAATTATTGATCGGTTTAAATATTTAAGTAAACCAAGTTGTTGCTCAGATTGTGAACAGCTCTGGATTTAATGTGTGCAAAGGTGTTTAAGTTGAAATTCTTAATTTTGAAGTATTGTGTGGTGCATTCAGTGACTGAATAACTGAGAATGTTTTCACCCCTCAGCCATAAAAGGCTGACGGGGTACCGTCGTGTTGCTGCCGGGCAGGCGACATAGACACGTTTGACAAGTTTGTAAATGCAAGAACTCAAGAACGAAACAACTTAGGAGTTTGAAATTGATGCCACAGGTGTAGCTACTAAAAATCTTGGATGAGTTGAAATCTCAGGGACCTTGACTTCAAGGTCAGAGGTCGCTGGTCAAGTTTGCTGAAAATCTTGTGAATGCTATAACTTGAGAACAAGGCGACGATCTACTACGAGGCTAAGTGGTACCACCGACTGCCACCAGTATTTTACATGTAGCTGACACAACAAAGGTTCAGGGTAGACCTTTGTTATGTTAGCTACATGTAAAATACTGGTGACCACTGTAGCGGTAATCACATCCAGCCAGTGTTCACCTTCAGGGTGGCTGATAAAAGTGCATTGTGCTGAATTTTTTTTACCATGTGGTGCAAGAAGTAGTGACAAAATGAGAAACACAAGAAGCTTATTCAGGGTACAGAGGTGGTGACACACAGAGTGACTACAGTGCATTGCTATAATTTACAATAATAAAGTGTTTATGGGAATTACAACAGGAAGGCTGAAATAGCAGTTATACAGACAGCTGACAGTGTTACAGTAAATTCTAGATCATTTATCCACCCCTATACTTTGATATTTGTTACAGTATGAAACAATTGTTGTAGATTACAGGAAGTACACTTATAAAAATATCAAATCTAGCTGCCAACATCTTTGCTGTGGTTACACTTTCCAGTTGTATGTCAAAGCCTTTTTAATCATTTTATAGCATAATGTCAGCGTACTGTGGACAGGTAACTCACTTTTAGGTAACCGACTTTTAAAGTTACACACAATATTTTTTAACATGCATGTTTTTAAACATCTTTATATCTGTAGGCGAGTAACAAGAGTTCTATTTGCAGTCTGTTTTTAGTCCAAGTATTGTGGGGTTGGTTGCGTGCAGGTAGACAGATGTGAGGTCTTTTTCGGGATATTTGCTTCTACACCGGAAGCCCCAAAATATTTGGCATCATTGCCAGAGCCTAAGCCAGCAGACAATAGCCAATGGCTTGCTAGATCTTCTTGCGTTGTACTGAAGTGGAATATTTGTTCCGATAGTGGCACTGGATAAAAAGTGCAGGATACATACTTCTGAGCCACGTATCTGCTAATTGCTGACGTATCTGGCAGTGGACAGTGCTAGATGTATCGGCGTCCTTTAAACGCTGTTACTCACAGGATGTTAATGCAGCTGCAGAAACTCTGCAGTCTGCTGTGTTTTTAGTCAGCCACCCAGTCTGCAAGCAGCACTCCCAGTTGTGTTGCATAATTGTGTGGCATATAGGTTTCTGCTCCAAGCGTGGGTTTGACGGAGAATGGAAAGCAAGAGGATGTGTTGGTGGGAGAGAGGGGAAGACATAAAGAGAAAGACAAAGCAACACCCACTCCTCATTAGCTTAAACATTGCGTGTGTCCGTTATCCTGTAAGATAACATTTGAAGAAGGAGGAAAAAGAAAACGGAAGCCCACATCTACTGCGCAGCAACATGGGATAGAGATATAAAACAAATCTCCACACTTAGGCTCTGCCATCTGTTCATCTTGGAGAATACCATGCTTTGCAACACTTTTTTCTTCCTCCCGCCTTTGAGAAGCCATCAAGCTCTCTGAGAAAACAGCTTGACAAAGTGACATGCCTGCATGCCAGCCCTGTGGCTGCATGTTTTCTTTTTCCGCGCCTCCTTCAGACTTTTACTTTTTTCAGATAGTTTTCATATCTAAATCCAGGTTTTGATAGCATATGCAAAATACAATGTGACATAATACAATTTGAGCTCCATGTGAGAAATGGGATTATCTCGGTCATGATTGTCAGCTCTGTGTTACAGTAATCACTTTCTTCCAGGAGGAAAGACGTGACTCACTCACAACTTGACCTGCTGTCATTATCTATTCACTCTGACACTATTTATGCATTTGGCTCAATATTTTGTTTTCCTTCAGGTGAAGTAGAAATGAATTTGGAAATAAAATAAATAAATGGTGAAAAAAATGAGTAATCCCCCTGCAAATTGGAACAAGGAGTAAATCCCACCGGCAGTAAATCCTCCACTGTTTCTATCGCTCTAATTCTCTCTCAAAACGTTGTTTGGATGCTTCAGAGGAAGTGGTCGATCGTCACAGCGGAGGCATGTCACAGGCTTCTTCTCTGCACTCTCCACAGCAAGACTCCTCAAACGCCTCGGTGGTCTAATTGATACAGAATGTTTCCCAGGTCTCTAGAGGAAGGTCATATCATATAAGTGCAACACTGCAGAGACCCCTGCCATATAGCAAAGGCACAACGAGTGACATTATAGATCTTAAAGGGAATATATATATATATATATATATATATATATATCTCTATCTATCTATATATCTATCTATCTATATATATATTTTTTTTTTTATAATTTATTTTAGGGGTGCAACGATACACAAAATTCACGGGTCGGTTCGATACTTTGGTGTCACGGTTCGATATTTTTTCGATACAAAAAAAATGTTCATGCCTTTTTAATTTGTCATTTATTAAAATTATAAATATATATTTTAACTCAAAAGTACAGTTTTTAAATTTAATGTTGCTGAAACAACAAAGTAATAAAAAAAATTAATCTATCTGATCGAGAAATCTCTCATCTTTGGAAAAGAGAGTTTATTACAGAGAAATGACTCTTTCCGAAATAAAAGCTATACTATACGCTTCTTCTGGGCTATATTCTCAGCAGCATATTAAACATATCAGGTCCCCATAAGGAGAATCCTGTGCTAACGGCTGTCTAAATGACTCGGGTAAAGTTTGTAGCATGCGTGCTTGTTGTTTTTGTCTGCTTCCACTTGTCTTTGCACTAGGATGCTGTCGGAGTAAATGTGCAGTCATATTCGTTGTGTTCCCACTAGTGCTGTCAGCATTAATCTGAAATGACGTTAACGCCACAACACGGCAAATCTCCGTTAACGAGCTACCGCGGATCGCCCCGTGCGTGGGACTGGACGGCGTCAACACGTTAACGAGCTAACTGCGCTAATGCACTAGTTCCCACCAATGTAATTGAGCATTGCGTGGCACATCTGACATACTGTTTTACTTTAGTCCATGACGCGCTTACCTTCAGGGTCATAAGTCACATGAAAACCAAAATAGTTCCAAACGCCAGATCTGAATGAGGGTGGGGGAGGTTCAATTTGCCATGTTGCAACGAGAGCTTAACTTCTGTCTCGCTAGCTTGCCCTGCGCTCAGTGAATCTGCGTTCGACTACTCCGCCTAGGCTGCACTGTCGAGCGCAGATCCACTGAGCGCTCAACACAGACAGCATCGACAGAAGGAAAGTTGATAAAATAAATTAAAAATTTTGTATTGTTCGATACATATGCGTACCGAACCGAAAGCACTGTATCAAACGGTTCAATATCGATACGAGTATCGTTGCACCCCTAATATATATATTAGGGGTGCAATATATATATATATATATATATATATATATATATGATAAACTTGTTATGCTAGACTAGGTCTGACCAGACCAGAAATTAAGCCTGACCAGTTACATAAGAAAATCAAAATATAAATTACACGTATATCTTATGGTTAAAAAAAAAAAAAATGTTAAGCACGTAATAGCTTCTTACTCATCTTAGACATGCTGCTATCAGATATACTGAAAATAATAGGCTATGAAAACCTGACACGTGACAGCGCTGCAGCTTAAAAAGCCCCATCATCATGTATGATCCATGATGATCATTTTGGAGACATTAAAGGTGTAAATAGTGATAAGCAGCTTGATAAATGTCACACCAAGGAAAACATGAGCAAAATCACAGTGACCATGTGCAGGGAACTTGCAAAAAGTGATCTTGTTGTTTTGAAGAGTAGGTCTGTGACCACCCGCAGCATCTCTAAAAAGACTTTGCTGCATGAAGACGGCGATAAAACAACAATAAGCCAGAGACTTATTGAGTCAGTCTGCTGTCATTTTGCAGTTAGTGAGGTAATTAACTCTGATAAATCAGCAAAGTTCACAAAAATCTATTGCCGTCTGTTGCAAACGTGTTGCTGCCTACATGCACATAAATTCACATTAACTGCTTGCACTCACTGTGCATTCAGAGTCTCAGATCTGAAACAGAAATCCCTCCACTAACAGTGTCAGAGTTCCTGCAAGGATGGAGATTCACATATGCACTCAGCACGCTGGCTTTTATATAAGAATAGAACCAGAGTAGAGTCCCTATCGCGAAGAGACGAATCCAGACGAGTTGCGCTCAGCGGCAGCCTGATTCCGGCTGATTTTGACAATCTGTTTGCATTTAATTTAATTTGGATGACCAGTCTGTCTGAGAGCGACTGCAGTCAGTCCGAGTCGGACCGCAACTGTATGGCGAGACGTTGCCTCTCAACAGGTGACCTATGAAGTCGGTCTCTGACACCAAACTCTTTGTTTCCGAGTTGCGAGGAGGTCGCCTGCCTGCGTTCACTCTAGTTTGAGTGAGCTGAGAGTAAATACTCATTAATTATTTACTTGTTTTGGTTCTCAGTGTTTGGGAGGATATGTAGACAAATGTGACAGAGCTTAGAACTCAACCTCAGGATGGCTGCTGTGTGGCCCAAATGTTTGAGGTGTAGAAAGGTGATTTACCCAAGGTTCTGTGTCAGGAACAAATACAGGTATTGTTCTTGTAAGAGCTCAAAACCTTCATGCTGGGGAGACTCACCTGTGGATCCTGCTGCTAAAGGCGAGAGGCTGCATGTAATTAATAACCTCAGACAAAAGAAAACACAAACAACTAAAAGCAAAAATGTGCTATTTGTCTAAACCGGGTTACATTGTTTTTGAGTCTAACCAACAACCTCCGTGTGTGTGTGTGTGTGTGTGTGTGTGTGTGTGTGTGTCATGATAGCTGGCAGCAGGATAGGCATAAACCATAGGGAGATTGTTGGGGGGTGGGTGGGGGGCTATAATTTATTTCATTATTTCAATGAATTATGTATATCTTGTTCTTGGTATAATGGTCTAATTGTGCCTGTTGAAGTTGCGCTTCATCTTGAATTTAAATAATTCATCATTATGATTATTATGATTGATGATCATTAGCCTGTTTTGGTGCCCCCTTCGGCACTTGGTGAGCTGCAGTAGCACTGCTTTAGACTTTGACCTATAATTACTACCAAATTACACACTTTTTTTTTTTAGGAAACTTTGTTTTTGTAAATTTAGGAAGAGAAAACTAAACTTGAGGGGTTAAAACTGTATTGATGTATTCATTTCTGGAGTGGAAGAGGAATATTTGAATCACATTTCTTCCTGATTGCCATGGATTAAGTGGAGCAAGTGTCTCTCTGTGTTTTGGGCATTGGTATCTGGGCGAGATAGCCGAGCCTGTGCCAATAGGTGACACATGGCCGGCTATGCATCATTTTATGAGTGTTTGGCTAGAGCCTCATCCTCTCTCCACGGCCCCTCAGCCTGCTTCTACAACCCGTAAAGAGGACATCCATCAGGGCGATGTAATTTGCCATGCAGTCAAGCTTCTCTGCTAATACAATTTGTTAACCAGTTGTGGTGTGTGTGTGTGTATATGTGTGTGTGCAGTATATGGACTTTCTTCTTATTTTTATATCCTTTTTCACAAACACTGATTATCACAATTACCTTAATAGCTTTTTAGCTTTTGTTTTATTAAAAAAAAAAAAGACTTAAAAAACTAGAATGACACTTTTGATCTCGTTGAACGTGGTTTCGATGGAGGGAGCTCTGAGCGCCAAACTCAGAGGTGTAGTGGTAATTTGGAGGCTTTACTGGTGTTCCTTGGCTGAGAGTGACACGGCAATCTGTGATGGCCGGCACTATGTACTTCACACTCCAAACTATTTGTTGCTCGGTGACATTGAGGTGACCCAGAAAATTCTATGTCATTAAATGCTTGGAGGAATTTTTTGCTGCTGACCACACTTTGTTACCAGCTCAACAACACGCTGCTTGTTTCTCTCTCTGGAGTGTTGACTGTCATCTCGCTGCACGTCCCGCAGTAATGAAATTCTGCAATTACCGGGATCTCTAGGAATTGGAGAATTTCCTGTTCCTTTTGTTTTCTTCCCGCTTCCCCCAGTGTTGCATCACAGTCGCAGCTTTACACCGAATGCTACCAAATGGGTTTCCTAGATACCCTCGCACAATGCAGTTTAATTCTGGTTACACAACACTAGATGTCACTCCAATGTTCTGAGATTAGTTTGATGTGACTGCATTTGCCCACAACCTAGTTGGACATCCCTTTTCGCCTTTTAGTGCATTTCCACACATCACCTCGCACGCTTTCATATCAAATTGTATCACATAGGCCTACAGTTAACCACGGATCAAAAGCTCGCGTCACCCGAGTCGAAGATGCCGTCTCAGATAAGCAGATTTAAAGTGTGTGTTGTTTTAGCAGAAAGCCGAAGAGGGGTTAGTGCTTCGGTGTGATCCTGGGTCTCAAGGGGAGGCTCCCGCTTGTCAGAATGTGCTGTTGCAGGATCTTCCTGATGAAGTCATTAAGAAGTCATTAAGAAACCATTAAGAATCATTAAGTCGGCGAGGTGGCACTCCAATGCGCACACAGCGAAGCGCCAGGCATCAGGAAAACTTGTTAATCACGCAGTTTATTTGTTTCCCCAGTGTGAGACTGTAAATACTATGACAGTGTGTTGAAGTGTGCATCCTAATGAAAGTCTGTATTAGCTCCTCCACCAGTGTGCGAATGCCGTCTCCAGAGGGGCCACTCTCATCATCACACGATGGTTGCCTCCTTGCCAGCTAACTCTCTAAAGCAATAAACAAGAGCACGCGTTTCTGATTCTGTTCACTCATTTTTCCCTTAATCGCCCAGGTGGTTGATTTATAAAATGGCAGCGATATCACGGTGTGCTCTGCGTTGTTTTTGTCCTTCCCGGTGCAGTCTAAAATGCGCGTGCGGCTCTGTTTGCTTCCGAGCGTCTGCACTCGCCATGCATATAGGCATGCCCTCGGTGTTTTTCCAGCTGATTGTCTGTGACCACTAGAGCCTCGGCAGAGTGACAGGTCAGGAGGAGGAGGGTGCCGCTTGAATATGCACCCAAGTGCTCTTATCTTAATCATTGGGCCTGAGCGAGATGTTGCTTCCCCCCATAATTATCTTCATACAGTAAATCTCTCATTAGGAGGTCGTGCTAAGCCAAACCCTCAGAGACCCGAGGCTATCTCGAGGATGAGGAGAGAGAGATGACAGCTCAGGTGTCGCCTGATGTGGCTATAAGAAAGAATTACTTTGTGGATTAAATTGCACATCCTCTCTTTTCTGAATTTTGGGCTTTATTTGTATTTATTTCATTAAAGCTGTAGGCGGAATGGGAAATAGCCCTACTTTGAAATTCTTATAAAGATAGATATGCATATATAGAAAAAAAGAGACCATATTTCCACACATTAAACTTTTATAATGTGGCGCACAATGGCTCCTTGCCCCTTTTCCCCCCCATACTCAATCACCAAAAAGGGAGCGGCAATTACATATTTACGATCACCAAAACTATTGCTGGGATTGTTTTAGAGTTTCTTTCTCAGGGTCTAGTTAATAAAGTCAGATGCGCACACACACACACACACAAATGCTTTTTGGTTCTGCCTTTGGTGAAAACAGCACAGCAAGGAGCTCTAATGTGATAAATATCAGTCATCCCTTCCGTGTTCCAGGGCTTCTGTCCAGCTCCGGGGCCCCTAAATCCTTAAACACCGCCCACCCTCTGTCTGCTGTAACCAAACAACCAAAGTAAACAATAAAAATGCAGGTGTGTTCAACAAAGCGTCTCATGTGATCACAGCCTCATAAATCCCCGCGTGAACTTTTACTGCTGTTTGAAGCCATCGGAGGATATTGACATAAATGCTCTCAACATAACAGAAAGGCTACACATGACAGATGGCTTTCTGCTGGAATAGAATTATCTTACGCACGTGCCTTTGTCCGCACATTTGGCGCCATACCTCTCCCCGCTGCTTTTCAACCCGAAACACCGCCCTCCCGCCGACCGCGTGACCCGGGTCAAGCAACTTCTCTCAGGGATTAATCCTCGTTGTGTGTAAACACATTAACTGGCAATTAATATGGAGATTCTGCTCCAGATGTGCCTGTAAAAGTGGAGTTTAGACTTGGCAAGCGGCTTTTCCGATCCGTATGGGTTAGCTGCCGAAGCAATATTCCAGCTGCTCCCGCCGCCATTATTTCTCACACAGGCAAACAAATGCCCCAAATGAGAGCGGCAGCATTTGGTTTAGCCGCGCTGACAGGGAGGGGGAGAGCGGCTCGTTCTCGCGGCATTCATATACACCTGGTTAGTATGTGTTTAGACGCCACGGAGAATCTGTTTCTGCTCTTCCGTTATGTTAATTTCAATCCTCCCACACTCGGAACATGATGATGTGAGGGTTTCATCAACAGCTGCAACTGTCTGTTAAGTGATACAACATTCCTGCAGTATCAGTAGTTTTCTGTCGACTAGTTAAAGTCGACAAACTTTCCGCCGTCGGATTGCACCGATAACGTGGAAGAAAAAATGATGTAAAAGGTGGAAACAGTCAAAGTCTGTAGTGATGGCTCAGTCCCGTCTGTGGCATTTCACCTCACCTGCTAACTCAGGCGCGCTGGATTCCTCAAACAAATTGAACCGAATTGTGCTAAATTACTTTTCTTATCGATCCAGCTTATTTTCGGGCCATGTAATTTAATCCTGCTATTACTAAGCCTATATATCATCTTTGTTTATAAAGAAAGGCCGATCAATAAAAAATAATACCGACTCTCTTTGAAAATGAATCGATGTGAAACACGACGCTGCAGTATTATCATTCAAAACCAGTGTGGCGACCCGATCTGCTTCAGATGTACTGTCACAGCTTCAGTGGCAAAGGTCTTATCTGACTGGCAGCATGGAGGCATTAAAATAAAACAAACAGCAGAAATAGCAGGTGAAACAGATCAAACTCGTGCTGCGTGTCAACCAGGAACTTAATTTTTAGCCCTCGCGCTGGATGACTGCCACATTCGCCTGTTGCTTTACAGTCCTCTGGTTTTGCCAGTCAGGTGCATGCAGGTCACAGCTGAGATATCATGCAAGTCCTGCTGAGACGATCGGTCGCTTCAACCGGCTGCAGAAAGAGCGATTGCGTGCGAGCTCTGTTAACTCCCGTTCTCGTCAGAATTTCCTCAGAAGCACACATTAATTCAGAATTCAGAGCAGCAGCAAAACAAGTGGCTAGTTTTCATGTGTCACACATCCTCGTGTTTTTTTTCCTCTGGCACAAAAGCTGCAGCAGTCTCATCATCCACAAGATAGACTCCATGATAGAAATATAAATGTGTGCATATTTTAAAGGCGTCCTCGGTAGACGGTGCGCACCTTTAATGTATTTGTGCTGAACAATATCAGAATTTCTTAAGCTCTGTTGCATCAGCTCCTTTTCTCTCCACCTCCCAGTGTGATGAAAGAAAAAAACAGATGTACAACAAAACACTGAACGTCTCTTTGACTTGTTACCTGTTGTTCCCGGTTCCTTGTGTTATAAAACTCAGTAAAGGTCAGACAACCTTTAATACAAACTGCATGTTGGGTATTTTAGCAGTAGCCTGTAGTAAAAACTAGGGGTGAACTTTAGGGCCAATAACAGAGCCTATGTTCATAGAAATATCATCAGTAATTGATGCTAAAATATTTTTTAATCACTTCATGTTTGTTGTCTTTTTTTTGACCTTTTAATACTAAAAACAAACCTTGAACATAAAAAAAATATTTGTAAGGTTTGATAACAAAGCAAAAGAAAAATATTGGTCACTGATATACAAAGGCTGAATTTGCAAATATTGTTATCGCTATACTGCATTAAAGAATCAGTACAGAGATGTTCGGTAAAGTCTATAAAACATTTAAAATTGTTCAAACTTTAAACTTTTAGCTCTTTTCTTCCACCACTGTTGTGCACATTACAAAATGTGACTTTCTCCATTTTAAAAAGAGCCATTGAAGACAAACAATTACTCATATTATCCAATAACCACACTGAGATTCCACAGATACCTCAGCGTTAAAGTGTTAACGCCTTTTAACAAGACAGAAAGATGTCATAAACAATGCATATCTTGATAGAAAGGAGTGAGATTTGATGAAAAATGTGACCTTAGCTCTGAGAACACTGCCACCAGCGAGAAGAGTGATTAACTTTGGTGCATTATTTCACGTTTTGGCCTCAAATGCACTTTTACAGGCAACGGCGAAGCTTTGGCTTAAATTAGACATCATCAGGAAGAAACAGAAACAAGATAGCAGGCTGCTAGCTGTTTCTCGTGTAACAGCTCCAAACCTCCCACTCCCCGCCACATGGGGTCTGTCCTCCAGCTCTGCCCGGATGGACTAGCGGTCCCCTGATGGTCGCATCCTTTCTCCTGAGGTCTGCCGTGTGCTGACGGGTAAAGGGGAGAGATGCACTAGCAGACGCTGGCCACAGTTGCTCTGCCTGGCACGAGCGTCGTGTTGGCTCTGACCAGACCCGAGTCTTCCAAGAGCTCTGTCTTTTCCGGCCGGCCTGGGCGCCCGCATGGGGCCTGGCATGCTGAGCGTGAGCTTGGCATCCCGGACAAACAACAGGAGGTGGAGGCATCCTCGCTCTTTCTCTCTCCTGATGATCCGCTCCAAGGACGATTTCCCTTCTCCCGGAACTAGCTGCGGTTGTGCACAAAGCAGCAGCAGCATTTACAGACAATCAAAAGGAATAGAATAGAACAAAAAGCGACTGAGAGGATGGGTTTGATTTGATTGAATAGCATTGTAAAGAATCGCGTCCAGGCTATTTAAACTTTGTGCTTGGATTCATGCTGACACGAATGCGTAAATGCAGATATTGTGTGTCTCAACAGCGCTTGAAAGACAAAAAATATGACTTGGATTTTTCTCCACATGAGCTAATGACGGCTTATACACTGACAGGTTTGCTTCAGCGGTTCTAAGAAGGACTGTGCTTCACTCTATACCTGTGGTGACATCAGGCCTTACATTTTTGTTTCTAGAAGTTGACTTTTTCCCCCCACCCTCCCTTTTTTAATGTGGTGACGATGACATCATTTCTCCTGTGCTTTGCAAAACTGGAAAAATAAGCATCAGTGAACCCAAAAGAATGTAACAAAGTTACTGATTTATGGATTAATTAGAGCAGTGTTTACCAACCTTTTGAAGCCATGGTGCATATTCACATTAGAAAAATCAGACCACCAAACAAATCCCGGGCATAGCGGAATTGGATTGGTTTGTCCCCAGTATACCTTCTTTGCTTTCTTCTGACCACTACTCATGCTAGGGCCTTCATCTGGGTCAGAGTTTTCTCCAGGACCAGGTCAGACTGACTACTTTTTCTTTTCAAGTATTTATTTTTTGCTGTACGCACTGCGTCGTCTCGCTTACAGCATGACTAGTATGTCATTTCTTCTTCGTCTTCTTCTGTTTTAGTGGCAGTTGGCAATCCATTTAATTAGAGCTGGTAGTTGTACTGCCCTCTAGTGGAAGAGAATGTAATTGTTTTGCCCGTTACTCACGCCGGTCGCTTAGATCAGCGATCCCCAACCTTTTCTGCACCACGGACCAGTTTATGTCCGACAATATTTTCACGGCCTGGCCTTTAAGATTTTGCTGATAATTACAACAAAATAAAACCAGTACCGGTACCAAAAAAAATAAGATTTATTCGTAACAGATGGGAAAAGACCCAGGGAAACCAAGTTAACGATAAAAACGATTAAAAAGATAAAAACCGATAAAACCCCTGAAAACCATAAATTTCAGAGCCTCAACTCTTGCAGCCCGGAACCAAACGGCTCACGTACCAGTATCGGGCTATGGCCCGGGGGTTGGGGACCGCTGACTAAGAGTGCTAATCAGGCGAAACCAGATAATCTTCCACGACACACATGAGTTAGAGAGCTGATCTCTGGATGTCATTTTAAATCATTTTAAACCCTTGATTCCCTTTTCTTAACTGAGCACTTTCTGCCATATTTCAGGCCTGCTTCTACAACAAAATGACTGGGATTGCATCTGAAGTTAGTGTGGGTGGTCTCAGCTGTCTGTGCAGCTACCCTCGCAAAAACCAAAACTTTCTCTAATGGTCGTCAAACCACATCTTTATTGATGTTTACAGAGGTGTCAAAACTCATCATTCAAAGAGGAGGGGAGGTTGTCGAACGCCGTCTTTATGGGGGAAACAGTTACTTACCGTATCTACTTTATGCTCTCTCTCTCATTTAGCATTTCTTCCATTTGTTTTCCACAAACACAGTTTAACAGTCATACACGTTTCAAACAGAACCCCTCACAATCCTTTCCATTGGAAAAGTCTAACAAATGTTAGCAGGAGAAAAGCAAACATTGCTCCTAAAAAACTCAAAGTGCGGCAGCACGAGTACTTATGTCAGTGTAACTTGGTTTCATCCATATCCATTAAACTCACCAACGCTCCTGGGGGAATGTGTTCATTAAAACCCACTAAATACATGAATATTGAATGAACAACAACAAGAGATCATTTTTCAAACTGGAAATCCCACCTCACGGCTGTAGGTCTCTGCCAACCATTCAAGTTGCAGTTTGCATCCATCTTTCTATTTTGGCCGTTAATGGGAGCTGTTAGAGGATGTCGTTTGCTGTACACATTTCGAAGGCCTGTGAGGGAAACGTTTGATTTGTGACGAATGGGTTTATACATAAAATTGATTGGACTCGACTCTGTTAAGCTTTTCTTCTGTTGTTCTGCTTTATGTATTATTTAGCAGGGAAAATGACAAAAAGGATAAAATATGGTTTCACATTTAGGCACTAAAGCTGAGATTTATGCCAACTTTGGCTTTCAACACCATTTTTTTTAAAGAAAATCGCCTTTCTCTACAACGTAATGTTCTCCGACTATAACGACAGCATGGTTAATATGTTATTGTAGTTTTTTGGAAAGGTTAAGGCATGACTTCTTTCTAGCTTAGACAATATTTTGATTATTCATAGCCGATCCATAAAGTGCTAAATGCCATATTCATTTAATGCTGTGTTAAAAACTAGAATCATTGACAGTGTTTGACACGCTGAAGACAGCCACCAACCAAGCAACCAGATTAAAGATCTGCTTAACCAGTAATAGCCATGACAGTAATAATAAAAACTGCATTGATAAGGCCATCAGAAAATGAGCCAATAATGCCAAAAGACTGACTGAACAGCCAGAAGTTTATTACAGAGTTCGGGGAAAATTTGAATAAAATTTCAATTAAAAAAGAGAAAACATTTTAACATAATCCCGCACTTCCCCCCATGTTTTAAACATTATCACAGTGCATATTTAATTTTGCGATTAGTAGTCCACCTTTAGAGTGTAAAGTGTTGTACAAATAGCAGGGGCAGAAACTGAAGCATTAATTTTGTCCAATTTACATGCACTTTGTAATGTAGTACTTTAGCAGAATGTATTGGCATATGGGATAAATATAAATAAAACATGTTTTGACATTTATACATGAAAATGATTATTTAGCAATTCTACAAGCGCGCTGGCTTTGCTCACATCGCTCTGTATGTGTTTAGTTTCCTCTCTTGACTTTGTGAGTTCTTCACAAAGCCGTCCAGAAACTTCCAGGTTCGCCATCGTGCACCGTTCAGCAAACTTTCTACACAAAAGATACTAAATGCTCTCCGGACAAGCACAGAAATCCATCTTCAGCTGTATAATTTCTTGCAGCCTGAAGGTATATAAGCTACCGACATCATTTCTAAACAGTTTCTACCGACTTTCTGAACGTGTTTTTTCTTCTGTGTTTCACAATGTGAAAGTTAGAAGATATAAGAGGTCAAAAGGGTCCAGTGGTGAGAAAAGAAATCCTCCAGCGTCTTTTGTGTTATTCACAAAATACATTAAAAAAATCTGATTTTTTTTTCGATTTGAATTACCTCTCAATCACTCTTCTTCACATTACCATATTGATCTCTGGCTAATGAGCTGAAAACTACTTTCTTCACTTCTCGCACAACAACTGACTGACCAACGGGAAATTTGAATCCTAACAATGTCCTTCAGGCGTCACGTGACCAGAGGCAGCATCTCATTTCCATACGGAGCTCTGCGGATGGCTACTTCCTGACCGCCACAGCTGATGAAAATAAAGGAAACTGTATTTTAAAGCAGCGCCCTTCCCGCAACCCCCATAATTCATGCTGTTTATGATGTAAATATTTCAGGGAGGTGAGATGACCCCAAAGCGTGGCAAAGGCCATTAATAATCATAAAAAATATGAACCGCCCTCTCCGTGATTAATTGCATGCGTTTTGCATAATGCTTTGTTTGCGGTGAGCTTTAAGCAATTTACTATCAGCCGACCAAACTGTCAAAGTAACCAAGGCTACTTCAAAGTGATTTTTGCCTGTGTATCACTGGGTACTCTACAGTTATCGCCATAAAGAAGCAGGAAGTAAGTCTGCTAGAAAACCCAGCACAGTGTTTGGGGACATAAGCCTTGTTGTAAATACTGGGCAGGACGAGTAATAAATAAATAAATAAACTTTTAAGAATGATATGAATGCTTTACTGTAAATGTATAAGACTATACAAGACAACAAGTGTAGCACACAAAAGTAAAAGTGAAATTAGATTGAGCCAAAACACAAACACAAATATCCTGTCTCAGATTTCCGTGTTACACATTTTACTCCTCATTAGAAATATTCATAATGATCGACTTCAGTGATATTAGGCTAAATGTCGGCCAAGTAAACCTGGTGTCTTGGCAACTTCCGCACATCCTGCTGGCTCAGTTGAGAACAGTTTGTCAACTGGATCATACATATTAATTTTTGGGGAGCATTTGATTATGCAGAACAGGCTGATCACTTCATCCTCTGCTATACTGTAATTTTAACATAAAACTAACAAGTTTACTGATTTATGACTCAAAAGTTTGTTCAGTTTGTCAAACATCATTAGTTTTTCAGTAAAAAAGTCGATAACAAGTCATGTTGTATTGACTGAACAAATGCATGTGTTGTTTCATCCCTGTTCCCCTGAAACTATAATTGTAAATTAAATTAGAAAAAAAAAAAAAAAAACAACAACACTCCTGTATCTGGTTTTTAAGTAATGACATATAAACCCTGCTTCCAGGTCCAAACTACTCTGTGTTTATTAAGGTTGTTGTGTTTTTAACATGTTTTGTATCTTGTTCTATTTATTCTGAACAAGCCCCTAAAAACAGTCAGTGATCACTGTCAGTCTCCCTCTGTTTTTATCACCATTGTTCATTTTAAAGCTCAGTTTTTAAAACCTTACGATGTAACTACAGCCCAGCTCATGCAGCAGTATATGAATGACTAACCTCGTATCGTGGATGGATTATCTCAGTTGTTCTCCTGGCTGAAGTTAGTCCGTTTACAGCATCCTGCCATGCGATTACATTTGTCTCTAACCATCAGGAACCGTCACGTTAACTTTTATCGAGTGGAAAAAAGTTAGCGTTCATCCTCCAGCTTCACTCTTTATGTTATGCTAACATAGCTGTTAGCTAGCCACCACGTAGCACATCATTATATACCACCTAGCCCAACTTCAGTAACCCTACAAACGTCACTGCTGTTTATTTTTCTGTCTTCATTTATGTTGGAAGTGATAGCAGAGCTGTACATTTGAATTTTTCAGAAATCTCTCAGTCAGAACATGCTATATCAGATCGATCAGAAAAATGGCGGCGCGTGTAGACGCAGCGACCTCACGCTCTCCTGAAAATGCGGTGTTTTGTTCGTCAAGTAAATGTCTTTCTGCAAGTGTTTCTCGCCAGTCCACGTCGGAATATGTGTACAGTCGTCAGGCTCTATTACACATTCGGAGAAGCAAGATTTTTCAAGTTTTGAACACTAACGTTGAGATGCTAAGGGAGATAGGACTTCTGCGACAGCCTGCTAGCTGGCCTAGCAACTCACCGGACTCGCCTGCTACCCCTCCCCGGGCAAGGAGGTGTCGAAAGCGGTGCGCTAGGACAAGGAAGCGGGGCAAGCGCGGAGGTGTCCGAGTCAGGCTTGAGGCTAAGCCAACTCGCCCAGCCATACCATCGATCCTCTTGGCCAACGTACGATCTCTGGACAATAAAATGGACAACATACGACTTCTGAGATCAGCGAATCGCAAAGTAAGTGACTGTTGTGTGCTAGTTTTCACTGAGACATGGCTTAATGACAACATTCCGGACTCGGCCATACAACTGGAGCAGTTAGCATGCTACAGAGCCGACAGGGCTCTCGTAGACGGAGGCAAGACCCGAGGTGGTGGGGTCTGTGTATACATCCATGACGAGTGGTGTCGTGATGCCACTGTAGTACACAAACACTGCTCATCACTGGCGGAGTTCATGATCGTGAAGTGTCGCCCTTTCTATTTGCCCAGGGAGGTAAGTTCGATCTTGTTGGTCGCTACTTATATACCTCCATTTAGCAACAACAGCGATAGAAATGCGGCGCTGAACGAACTGTATCAGGCCATCAGTGAGCAACAAACAGCACACCCAGACGGTTTCATCATCCTCGCAGGAGACTTTAATCATGCTGATCTTAAAACTGTTCTCCCAAAGTTTCATCAGCATGTACATTTTCCAACAAGGGGAGACAACATATTGGACTTGGTCTACACACAGGAAAATGGAGCATACAAAGCCATCCCCCTCCCCCATATCGGCACCTCTGATCACCTCACTGTTATGCTAATGCCAGCATACAGACAAAGAGTGAAGGTCATCAAACCTGTTATGAAAGAGGTAAGAGTGTGGCCACAGGAGGCCACCTCTGCTCTTCAAGACTGCTTTGGGTCAACTGATTGGGACATATTCAAGGAAGCAGCCACCTACAATAACATCATAGACATCGAGGAGTACACAGACACGGTGAGCTTATACATCACCAAATGCATTGATGATGTAACACAAGTGAAAAGTATCACAACTCGAGCCAACCGGAAGCCATGGCTAACAGGAGATGTCCACAGGCTGCTGAAGGCCAGAGACAAGGCCTTCAGAGCTGGGGATGAAATAGGCCTGAGAACAGCGAGAGCCAACCTGTCCCGTGGCATCAGGAAAGCGAAACAGGACTACACACACAAGATAACCTCCCACTTCAATGATAGCAAGGACGCAAGAAGCCTATGGCAAGGCATGCGGGCTATTACAGACTACAAGCCTGTAGCGCGTAGCTGTGAGAGCGACACCACTCTGCTCAACAACCTGAACAGCTTCTTTGCACGATTTGAAGCACAGAACAACACACGCCCACAGAAAACACCACCACCTCCACACGACCAGCCTCTGTGCCTGTCTGCTGCCAGCGTGAAGAGAACACTCATCACCATCAACGCCCGGAAAGCAGCGGGTCCAGATAACATCCCTGGTAGGGTGCTGAAAGACTGCGCAGAGGAGCTGAAGAATGTCTTCACAGACATCTTTAATACCTCTCTGAGGCAAGCCACTGTCCCATCATGCTTCAAGACTGCCACTATCATACCTGTGCCAAAGAAACCATCCCCAGCCTGTTTCAATGACTACCGCCCCGTGGCACTGACACCCATTATTATGAAGTGCTTTGAACGACTAGTCATGTCACACATCAAATCCACCCTACCTCCCACCCTGGACCCACACCAGTTCGCATACAGAGCGAAACGATCCACAGAGGATGCAATCTGCTCTGCCCTCCACCCAGCCCTAACTCATCTGGACAAGAAAGACTCATATGTGAGAATGCTGTTCATAGACTTTAGCTCAGCATTCAACACCATAATACCACAACAACTCATCTGTAAACTGGACAGACTGGGCCTCAGCACCTCCCTCTGCAACTGGCTGCTGGATTTCCTCAGCCAGAGGCCTCAAGCGGTGCGTGTGGGCAACAAGGTCTCAAACAGCATTACCCTGAGCACGGGGGCTCCACAAGGCTGTGTGCTCAGTCCTCTGCTCTTCACCCTGTTGACACATGACTGCACACCAACCTACAGCTCCAACCATCTTGTGAAGTTTGCGGACGACACAACGCTGGTGGGGCTCATCACCAAGGGCGATGAGACCCACTACAGGAAAGAGGTTGAGCTCCTGACCACGTGGTGCAGAGACAACAACCTCCTGCTAAATGTTAGTAAGACCAAGGAGATTATTGTCAACTTCCAGAGAGGCCACGCCTGTCACCCCCCATTGACCATCGACGGCGCTGCGGTGGAGAGGGTGAGCAGCACCAAGTTCCTGGGGGTGCACATCAGTGAGGACCTCTCCTGGACAACCAACACAGCATCACTGGCCAAGAAAGCACAACAGCGCCTCTACTTCCTGCGCAAACTCAAGCGGGCAAGTGCTCCACCACCCATCCTGACCACATTCTACAGAGGAACTATTGAAAGTATCCTCTCCAGCTGCATCACTGTGTGGGGCGGTAGCTGCACTGACTATAACAGGAAAGCTCTACAACGCATTGTGAGAACAGCTGAGAGGATAGTTGGTGTACCACTCCCCTCCCTGCAAGACATTTACACCACTCGCCTCACCCGCAAAGCCATCACAATTGTCAACGATGCAACCCACCCCGCGCACTGTCTGTTCAGCCTCCTGCCCTCTGGAAAGAGATACAGAAGTCTCCGCTCCCGCACTACCAGGCTCACCAACAGCTTCATCCACCAGGCTGTGAGACTGCTGAACTCTCTTCCCTCCCGGCTCCTAGCCAGCAGAATCACCAGATTGGCAGAAGTATAGGAAGACAGACTGGACTCTACCCCTCCCCCCCCCTCCCCCCCCACTCTCCAACAAGAAAACACTCTCTGAACCAAGAACTGGAAACATTCCTGACTGGAAACAACTACCTCTGCATTGCAATTGCACACACCTGCTGCTACATATTTTTAGTATTTCTTTTAGCATTATTTATATTATTATATAGTAGACTAGTATACTATTTTCCAGAGAACACTGTTGGAACACTTTATTTTATTTATTTTTAGGTCCCTATTCAATATTACCTTATTGTTAGGGCTGTTTTTTTGTTGTGCATCTGCACTTTATTGTTGTCAATGTCTACGCATGGGACAGTGTGAAACGTAATTTCAATTCCTTTGTATGGCAAGTACATTTGAAGAAATTGACAAATAAAGTTTTCTATTCTATTCTATTCTATTCTATGTTTTCTATTCATGTTTAGGTGGAAACTAGCGCGCTAACTCCCTGCTAACTTCTAACTCTGTTAAACTTCATAAATTCTGTTTTCATGGATGCCTGGATGTGAAACTTAAGTGTTACACCTGGTAAAGCAGCAACGCTGATCGTTTTAATAAAGATGAAAGAATTTTGGAGGGTTTGTAGCTCTCAGTGATGCCGCAGTGATTGTTTGACATTGGGACCTGAAGCGGAGTTTGGACCCGGAAACGGCTAATGATGTCAGGCTTAAAGACCGGATTTGCTTTTCAAGGAGCTTCTCTTTAGTGTAGTGTCCCAGCGCCCTGTGTGTGTGTGCATTTATGTTTAAATACAGTCTTCAAAGTAGAATTCAATCAACCGAAAATTTTTCAAAAGCACAATGTGTGCTTGTAAGCCGATAATATCTTTTAAAAATAAAGAAGCAGTTCAACATATTTCTTAAATTAAAACCATAACGTTATGACTGCAAAGCGTAAAATAGCCTAAATATGTAAAATTACAGCTAACAATAAATGGCCACACACAACAAATGTTCAGATTACTACAGAACACATTATTTAAAAATAAGCAGCAAAGCTAGAAAAGATCATTTACTTGCCGAACAACTAATTCACCTTCATCATAGCGATGTCTGAAGATGTTTGTGCTTCCTCTCAGTGTCATCAGTTTACCAGGCAGCCAGGAAGTCATGAAAAATATATTAATCTAACATAAAGTGCCTCTTAATTAATGATTAATTACAATGTAAATGTAAAACGTCAATAGGAAACATTAATAGCATTTCATTAAAGAAATTCCATTCACTTGTTGCCTACGTTGCATTACAGTGCTCAGATACTCTCACTGGATTATGCTGTATTTTTATAGCAGCCGCTGCAGCTGTAAAATCCAGGTCGGTGGCACGCAGTTACTTTTGGTGGTAAATCTGCTGGATTGTTTTATGGCACAAAGACAGATTACTTCACAGCCCAAAACAAGAACCAGGTATTGTTCTCTCAGTGTGCACAGAGGGTGAACATCGAGTACAGTCGCTGTTTGTTTTTGTCCTTGTGGCGAACAATCCTTCCAAGTTATCGTGGAGGAGACTGAACGGAGAAAAGCATTCTTCAGTTTTAGATGGGCTGCGTGCTTGATATAGCATGTGTGACCAATTAAAACACACAGCTGTTCCTTCTCCCATCTGTTTGAACAGCTCTGTATTATTGACTGTGTTTGGCTGTGATGTGTCATTCTCACATTGAATTACCGGGCCTCTCGTTTGTTCTCATCAGCTGAGCTGCTGTCTGATTTATCCTCATCCGCTTCCCGTCCTCATGTTCTTTGTGCTTTGGAATTTTAACTTGGACGATCAGACAATAGAACGAGTCTTTAGAGACGCGGTGTTAAAAGAAGAGGGTGAAAAGTAGTGGATAGCGTAGCCTTCTGCTAACAAAGCAGGCTCATTCAGTTTAATATTCTGAAGTGTTTGCTATGACCTGTAGCCTATGCTGGCTAATGAACACTAATCTTAGAAAGACTAATTGGCGTTATTGTTCCTCACAAACACAGATCCACACAGACCACGCGAGCGTGCGGGCCAGAAAGAGAAACGCTGACAGACGCATGTTTTTTAAAAAGCCGCAGTAACCAAGGTGGTGATATTTGTGTCCCTTGATGTATGGACTGTCGCTCAGGTAAGGAAATACATTTTTAGACCTGAAGAAAAAGAAGGAAGCAGATATTGAACAGTGCAAGGACTGTGTATATATTTCAGCCCTTTTTAATAACTGTGGCATGTCAAACATTTGTAGCTTTTTTCTTTCTTCTTTGGCTGTTTTGTCAGTGGAACCTGGTACTGAAGGCTGCCCGTTAGTGTTTCATGGAAAACAGAAGTTTTATTAAGCTGAGGCTCAGCCTACACATTTTCAGTATTTTTGTCTTTATTTATTGTTATTTAAATTTTATTTTGTTATTTAATTTTTTTTTAAAAAAGATGATTTTTCAAAATCAAAAACAAACACATGCAGACATTTTACTGTGTTGTAGGAAAAAATATGAAATTATGTGGAAAAAATCCCATTAATTTAGTCAAATTATCCGTGCTGGCGCAGCCGGTAAATAAAACTGTTGTTTCTGTTGCGGTAGGTGTGTAAAATCAAGCACCTAAAGGGTCTGCCTTTGCAAACATTTGTGAAAGAAGGGGTCGTTTTTAGAGCTTACTGAATTGGATGAATTTGATGCTGTAATTCAGTGTTCCCCAACCCCTGTGCCGCAGCACATAGGTGTGCAGTGAGAAATGATCAGGTGGGCCGCGAGAGTTGAGGCTCAGGTGTGAAATGTATAGTTTTCAGGGTTTTTATCGGTTTTCAGCGTTATTTTGTTATTGTTTTTATCGTTAACTCGGTTTTCCTGGGTCTTTTCACGTGTGTTATGAATAAATCTTCTTTTTTTCGGTACCGGTACTAGTTTTATTTTGTTGTATTTATCCGCGACACATTAAAGGCCGGTCCGTGAAAATAATGTCGGGCATAAACCGGTCCGTGGCGCAAAAAAGGTTGGGGACCGCTGCTCTAAGCGACCGGCGTGAGTAACGGGCAGAACAATTACATTCTCTTCCACTAGAGGGCAGTACAACTACCAGCTCTAATTAAATGGATTGCCAACTGCCACTAAAACAGAAGAAAACGAATAAGAAACGACATAATAGTCATTCTGCAAATGAGACGACGCAGCGCAGAATAGCAATAGATAAATATTTGAAAAGAAAAAGTAGTCAGTCTGACCTGGTCCTGGAGAAAACTGATGAAGGCCCTAGCATGAGTAGTGGCCAGAAGAAAACAACAAAAGCAGGGCTCTAGACTAACTTTTTGCCATGGGCGTACCGGTACGGCTAACTTTTTAAAGTTAGGCGCACACAAATTTTATAATAATTTATATAATATAATGTGTTTTTCTGGATACACTGTGCTTTTTCAGCATTCAAAGATTGATGACACCGTGTCAGAGCACTGGCTATGAATTTCAGAAGGATCAGGCCTTAACTTAACAGAAAAGTTAGCAATAGTTCTTTTCCTATTACAGCTACATCCACTTCTGTCGTGCCTAGGCTGCTCACTAGGGCTGGGTATCATCACTGATTTCTATAATCCATTCGATTCCGGTTTTCAAAGTCCCGATTCGATTCAACTTAGCCTCAGACAGTCAGAAATATTATAATTCTGATCATTTATCAGTACTGACTTCATCAGAATTGTGAACATCACAGCAGATGCCTTTGTGTGAAAGTAACTGAGAATAAAACACAGAAAAACATGAAGGAGATTTTCCTGGTCTGGCTTTTTATAGCAGATAACCTTAAAAATATTCTACAATGTTCTGCATATAAAGTTAAAATTTCTTCAGTATTGAACAACAGAAAAAATAGGCTTTCTTGTCCGAGGTCATTTAAGTGAAAAAAAGAAAAGAAAAAGAGCAGCCGAAAGCGCTGTAAACAACGGTAGACTGGTGGGTAATAAGCGAATGAATAATACAGAAAACAGAGATTGGAGACGGGAAACTGTTCTTGAAGTACAGAGAGAGAGAGAGAGAGAGCTAGCTGTGCATGAAGTGTGATTTTAATAGTCGTGGAAGCAAAACAGCAAAATTCATGACGACATTGATCAAATGTGAAGCGCAGTTTGCTGCTTCTTTTGCTGCTGGCTCGGTGAATTTTGGTTGGAGAGAGACAAAACCTGCAGCTCAGAATCAGCGCAAGAAGACGTAATCACAGCGCGGACCGGACGCATCAGAATCGCTAAGCTCCGACAGCGTGTCCGTCTACGGGCCGTCGGGTGAGAAAGCCGAGAAAGACAAAGTTGATTCTGATGCGTCGGGTCCGTTGTGTGGAATCCGTGTGCCTGCTCTCATCTGCTGTTTGGTTGTTGTTGAAATGGTTTTGTGAGCTTTAATCTGAGAATCTGGCGTTTCTGGCAAAACACAGTTATATTTAAAAGTCGATTCAGGATTTAATGAATTGATATCGCTTTATTCAAGCGACTCACCTCCCACTTCCACCTGCACTTTCAACTGGACCACGGCCAATCAGAGAGGTCCCGCCCCTTACTATCTCTGATTGGTTTAGTCCACGATAGGGGCAAAATGTGTGTCTGTTGTTGACCACAGGGAAGGTTGCAGATTTTTTTTTTTTTTCTTTTCGCTACCCGAACAGTTGGTCGCACAGGTGCAACCAAATATTTTTTTTTAGTTGCACCACTGAAAAATTTGGTCGCACTCTAGAGCCCTGAAAAGGTATACTGGTGACAAACCAAGGCAATTCCGCTATATGCACAAGGAAACATGATCAATATGCTTTTTGTGACATTTTTGTTTGGTGGTTTTTCTAATGTGAAACATGTGCCGTGGCTCCAAAAGGTTGGGAAACACTGCTGTAGTGGGACGTCACCATTACAACAAGTAAGTAACTGAGCCACGACGTGACAGACCTGTTAAAGCTACTGAGCAGGATTGCTCTCAGTAACTGGCATTAACATCAGCACAGCAACTGTGCGCCAGGAGCTTTGTAGAATAAAAACAAAATCATTGTTTTTAAGCGTCTCCAGCACTGTGAGCTCATCCTTTCTGTTTTTTAATATTAGTATAAAATGTCTGTTTTTTCCACTTGAGCGGGAACGGCTTCTTATTTGATTTAATGTTTTTAATTTATGGACTAAAACCTCATTTCAGCCATAATTGATGGCTGAATCAATAGAGTAGATAATCACTATTTGCAGCACTACCAATGAATCACATTTCCCAGCAATATATTGATGGGCTGAGCCTCAGGATGACTGAGTCACCAGCATCTTGGATTAGACGGAGACAGACAAAACTGGCCAAACAAAGGAGCTCCTCTAGTGGAACATTGCAAGCGCTGGAAGTCAATAGTTTTATTTGATGTAGATTCCTGAGAGGCTGAACTAACTCAAAGCCTCAGCGAAGGTTGGCTGCGGATATAAACCACTGCTCCCCACTCTCTTCGGGCAAAGACAATACATCTGGAAGCCGTGTGAATCAGGTGTTGGCAATTTAGATCCAAACAGCGAGACACCATGTTTGATTTGAGTGGATCTGGATCGGATTGCTCCCTTCCGATTGAGCCGCAACCAGCTGACATTTTGACAGTATTTAATAAAAGCCACACTTGATTAGTGAGGCCTTACCCCAATCTTTTTATTTATTCTCAGCGGCAGAAAAGCATTAATTCACAGTAATTAATGAACAAGTGGTGGAGGGCCTGGGAACAGCTGCCTCCTCTGGGAGGCTGGAGGAAGGGACTCTTTCCTTTGCCCTGATTAGATGCACTCCATTTCCAAGCTCCCCACGACACTCACTGTCTAATGATAGCTGCTGCTGTTTGGTATACCTGGCTTTCATACCGGAAAGACTCGGCGCTGTCATACTTACTAGCTTAATGCTTATTTTGTTTTGAATCTGCACACCTCAAAATTACTGGATAATCAAACAGGAAGTAGGACTACAGGGGTAAAAGTAAAACTTCCAGCAACTGCTTAACTTTAAAAATGAGATGAAAACCAATTTGCAAATGTTGTTTTTATGCGGCAGACACAGCAGACGCGTTACGAGTCCATTTGGAGTCGTTCAAGTTGCCATCCATCCTATAATGCGTCCATTTTGACTTTGAGGGTTTTTTTCCTAGTTCAGAGTCATTTTGTCTTCTAACCCTTCCCAGCTCATATCCTCTGTCTTTGGCTGTCACTCGATTTTAGTCAGAAGGATAAGCTGATCTCTTTTATCCACACTTGATCTTTCTCTCTTTTATCACCGCGTTTTGATTTTTTTCCCCCCCTGACATCCTTCTTCCTTCCAGCTGGCTGGCCATAGAGCTATGCTGTATGAAAACTGTTTAGACTTGAAAGGCAAGACCGAGGTGGTGGTGGTGGTGGTGAAGCGGTTTTACCAGCCCACAGGTCAGACTTCTTTTCTTATATTGTTTGTCACAGTGAAAGGCAGGAATAAGTACTTGGCATTCCATCAGCTGCTAATTGTCAGCTTCTGCTTCATATAGATAGCAGCTAAAGACCTGGACCTAAATTTAAACTTGCTTATGTGCCAAAAAGTAAGTTTTTCCTCCCACAAGGTGGCTCTGAGTGAACTAAGTGAAGAAAGAAGAAGTCATTATGCTTTCGGCTGCTTCCTGGCTGAGACAGGTGCTATTTCACAGCTGACATGGACTGGAGTTTGACTGTGCAGTGCTCCCCTCTAAAGCTTAATTCTCTCCACTTATCAGTCATTATCAGGCTTGATGTAATCAAATCAGCATGTTTGGTCTATGTTTGGTCTATAGGATATTGTGATTTGCATAACTGGACACAAAGATAACTTTATGTTTGATCCTCAAAAAAATAATTAAGCAAAATCCTGTTAGAATGGAAGTATTGCATGTTCACCTTTTACCTGAAATAATACGAGTTTGTATTAACATCACAGAGGTAGATGTGGAGTCTTGATTTGAGCTCAGCAGCTGTTATTAACATGTTACATTGTTTCCTTTTTCTTTTTGTCTCATCTAACTTGACACATTGTTTCAGTAAGGCACATCAATACACTGTATAGGTGCACAGGGAGCATAGCTGCTATTCAGGAATTGCCAGGAACAGCTCATCTCTAACTTGTAACTCTAAATAGATCAAAAATTCATGCCCACACTGACACCAATGGCCAATTTGGACTCACCAGTTAATCTTTGTACGGTAAGGGACAGAGAAACCAGAGCATACCAGAGGGGTTGCAAAGGAAGGGATCTCACAGGACCCCAGAACCCTTTTCCAGTTCCCCACTATTGTGTCTGTGCAATTAAATTATATGACTGAGCTTTTATTAAAGATAAAACAGTATACTAATAAAGATTTGCCACAGGAGGATTCAGATGCCACTGATGTCAAGACATAAAAGGTCCCAATCATTGACCGGCACCTCGAGACTCTCTGTGCAGTAAAAGATTAGTAAGTGTCAGAGACACTGATGAAACAAGGAGCATCCATGAATACCTCACAAAGATGGCCCCCAGGAACAAGTGCCAAGGTTGATCGAGATTGAATTGAAGCAGTACAAATGTTGAAAGACCAAGCCCCTCCATGGGATCTGTGATCCGCAGACAAAGGAAGTGTCTGAAACCCGACATGTGGATCAAATCGACTCCGTGGTGTCCTTTAGGCCAGCACAAAGGCTCAGATCACGGTAGCACATTAACAGGCTCTAATCACCAGATCCACAGAGGCGGAAGGATGAGATGCCCCCGAGATAGTCCTGAACATGCTAGCAAAGATGTAAGATGCAACTCGGGACCACAGTCACTGCGAGGCATAAACAAGTGTCTGGGATAATGTACAGGACATTTGTAGATTATGTGTGACACTTGCTTAATGGGTCACACTCCAACCATGAGACCAACCTGTTGAGCAGCTGCTGACCAACCAAGCAGACATAGTGGCTGTTGATAAGGATCAGAGCTGACATTTACAGAAGATAGAGAAGCTCCAGGGGCTGAAGGAAGATGAGGAGGGTCCAAAGCATTTCCTGCGGTAATGGGAACATTAGGACTGCAAGTGTGTGGAAGTCCCACTTGTGGGGGGGTTTCAGTAAAGCACCAAATGTGGATTCATTTGCTCCTGAAAAATGCTCCTAACAAATCTCCATTTTCTCCTGTTCTCAAGTAACCTTTGCTTAAGTCTCCTGCTAGAAAATTACCAAGGTGTTCTGATAATGAGGCTGTATAATTGTGAGCACGTTTTAATGGGAACAAATGGCCTCGGATCTGAGGTAGAAAAGTCAGAAGTCTCTGAAGGACAAACTGACATGTTGATTTTTGGTATTTTTGTATTTTTTTTTAAATGGTAAAAACAGATTTCATTATTTAAATTACCTTCTGCAAGGAAGTTTATTTTCCCCAAACAGTTTCAATAGTTAAAAGGATTTAGTTTTATAATAAGATGTAGAAAAGGAGACAAATTCTCAAAGTGGAGCCGAAATGTGCAGATGTTTTATTTTAATGTGAGTAATGACTAAAAACAATCGGTCAAAATTATTTTCAGTTAGTTTTTTCAGATAGAAATGTATCGTGCGAAAAAGCACGATATAAAATAATTTACGAAAGCTTAGACTGACAACAGAGTTTATGCGTTGCAGCGGCAAAATTTGACCTAAGTGGTGATTTAACAGTTGCATCATTAAAACACTTCTCATAATAAGAGTAATCGAGGAGCGGCTGGTGCTGTCTCCACCTGAGAAACACTCTCAACACTTTTTGGCTCACATTACACATGATTAGTATTTGTAGATGCTTGTGTAGGAATGCTACGTGCAAGTTTTAGATATTGCATTTAATGACATACCGTGGATTAGATTGTATGCATGATCAAGTTCTGATGGTGTCATGCAGGAAACGGACAGCATATTTTATTCAACCTTCTGTTCTAATTTGTTCGAATGTATGAATAATGAGGAGTGCAGAGCGGCTGTCTATTGAACCTTGCATTTATGGGCCCAATGCATTAGAAAGTGCAATTCCTGAATGATAGAGAAACCCATTAAAGTAGTAATAAAATTGCAAATGTCTCCCTTCTCTGTTTTCCTGCCTTTCAATACAGGCAGCGGAAGACGTCTCTCACCGACTGTGTGCGAGCCTCTGGCAAACGCATACATAGCAATATGATACAGAACACATTTCCCAATCCAATTCCTACCTGCTGCGTTGGTGAAACACTTGGTGAGATCCATCTTTTTCAATTACGCCAAGAGAGGACAGGCATTCCTTTAAGCCTGAAGGGAGAGGGAGTTTTTAAGGACAGGTCTCATCTCCAGATCTCAAGTTGCATTAAAATGTATTGGCGCTATTGGATATTAAAGGAGAATCTGCCAGATTAATCGGCGTGAGGCTCACTGAGGAATTGCCGTTCAGAGACTTACTTACAGGAAAGACTGCTACGTATTTAAAAACACGAGCAACACAGCAAAGCGTGTTTAACCTGGAGATTTAACTTGGACGATATGTAGAAGCATTATTTAAAATTCAGGTTGATTCGAATTTTGGTCTGATTCACCCTTTATCTATTACTTATTGGCAGATCACTCCTTTTCGTTGCCTTTCAGTGTGAATGTGTCTGAATCGCGGTTAGAATTTGGCTACACTAATTAACCAGTTTAGTTAGCAGAGTAAAAGCGCCACACATGATTCGTCCATTTACAGGTTTTGTTGTTCCTTGTGCACATAACCTGTTGGTTGGAGCTTTTTGTCTGTTAATATGTAGCAGGTACGCTTCAAGAAATAACTTTAATGAGGACAACTTGATCAGGAAGTGGCCACGCTGCCAAAGACACATCAGCAGTCAGACCAAGCTTCCATCCAACCATGTGTTTTTCACCACTTTCCTCATTGTGCTGGTGCCAAGTTAGCGAAGCTAGACCAGACATCCTGTCCACCCGAGTTATCCAGGTCTTCTGGTGGGATTCTAATCCCTGTAGAGTTTAATGTCTTTGCCCTGGGGTGTCTTCTTAATTAAATGTGCTCAGAATGCCTCCGTGGGGAGATGTCCAGGAGACATTCTAATCAGATGCACAAGCCACCTCAATTTGCTCTCTTCAGTGCAAAGGATCATTTATTCTGCTGAGCTCTTCCTGGAACTCTGAGCTCCCAACCCTGTCTAAGGTGGAGATGAACTTGTGCAGTTAAAATAAAAAGAAAACTTCTGCACAGACTGTAGGAAACACCGCTCACCTTTGTACTGGAGGATTCCACTAGGGGGCACATTAGTGAACTGACATCTTAACTTCCAGACTTACTCGATGTAAACGATAAACACAGTCTTATTTTGATTAGGGCTGCCGCAAACGATTATTTTGATAGTCGACTAGTCACCGATTATTTTTGCAATTAGTCGACTAATCAGATCATCATCCATTGGACGTATTGCATCAGCATGGGTCTGCTCTTGTATAACTATCATTATCTTACAGCTTTAAGTGTTTCAGGTATGTGCTAACTAAAAATAAAGTGCAGATGATAGTTTATTAAACTTTTAATGAAATTTGCAGATTGTCTCGGTGGAGTTTAATAAACTCCTTGCTGTCTAAAATATAACAGGACACTGGAGTAAATTCTACCATCTCACACTTCTGTTTAATCAGTTGTCTGTCTGACGTTTATTCAACTGTGTGAAAACTATAACTTTAATCTCAGCCAAACCGATTTACTCAGGAACAAATAAAACACTGAAAAAAGCCAAACAATAACATTATTAAGTTATCAAAGTGACTTATATATCACGTTTAACCTGAGTAGCGAAAGACTGCGGGGGGTTTGAAAGCGATGTGCTGAGAGTTCGCTGTTCTCGCCGGCTCAAGTGAGCCTTGAACCCCAGCTAGCTATCGAGCTGGTGGGTAACAGACGTCTCCGAAAACGTCGGAGCACTTTTACAAATATGTGGTGTCTTGATAAACTGAGCAGATATTTGAAGGTTACGCAGCTACATTCTCGCCTGAAAATATCTTAAAAGTTAATTTTGCGACCCAGAAAGAGTAATAAGAGTAATATTAAAACTAAGTAGCTGCCGCCATTGTTGGAAACTGGAATTGGCTGGGCCGCGCTATGAATTCTGGGATATGTTGGTCCACGAAGGACACACCCGACCCATCCTTCAAATCTGCCACAGTAGCGTATGCTGCTCGCTGTACCTCCCATGGAGCAGATCGTGTTCATCATAAGTGATGTCTTTCAATGCAAGCGGATCAGGAAGATCCCTAGGAAACGGTGTCATTCCTAAAAGAACCGAATTTCCTAGAGGAACCCACCCGAGGGATTAATAAAGTTTTATCTTATCTTATCTTTTATCTTAAGATCCCATGGACTATAAGTGTCATCAGTTACTAATAAGAACTATAATTTCTCAGAAACATCTTTTTTCTGTAGACTTGTATGTAGATTTATTCATAAAGAGTCTAACTGACCAATCGGAGCACTTAGCACACACACACTAATACTGCACCACTGTAGGTGCTGCGCAGCAGTTATTCTGTCACACACTCACACACCGGTGCCTCGCCTGCAGCAGTGCTGTTGCTTTTAGGCAGTACTTGATTTATTTATTCATTTTGATATATTTTGTTTGTCCTTTGTGAAATGTGCCTCTTTGCTGCTTTCGCTGACAGGTGAGCGCTTACGATTGGTCATGTGCTGCGAAACTGCCTCCTATTTAATGCAAAGATACACATAACTGGATTGGGAAACCCTGTGTTGACTTATCAAGTGTGACTGCTTAGTTGGAATGCTGATGTTGGGGCAAGCGAAGCCAGATAAGTGAACAATATCCTGGGTATGATAGGCCTGCTTCATGGGACAGGTCATGTTGTGGCATTTCTGTCACTGCTCAAGCGCCTTGTAAATTTGTGACATGCCTATATTGACCCTACACTGCCCCCCCCCTCCGTGCGTGTGCATCCTGTGGACACATTCGGAGGACGTGGACAGCGCTTCAAGCAGATGCAGGATCTGCAAGACAACCATTAGGGCCACACAAATGTCACAGTTATAAGCAAGTACTGTGGCATATCTCCAGCCTAGAATGAGCTCACCATCTCATCCAGCCACCCTGCAGAAGAATCTAATTTTCTCCCTCATGGGTCAGCAGTCTCATTTTGTTAGTCATTACCCAAAGCTCATGTTGTAGGTAAAAGGACGGCACAATGTGCTATGCACAATGCTATTATTAACGATAGGAATGATGGCTACAAGAGTAAAAGTTGTAATGATTTGTTCTCTTTTTTAGTAAGTTAGAGGGAAACTGGAGACAAAGAGGAATGCTGAAAATGCCGACCGAGTCACCTGAAGCTGCGAGTCGCCCACTAGCAGCAATGTCCACCTGCAGCTCGGAGGAAGCAGAGCTGTGCAGTTATAGGTTGTGGGAGAGCAGTGCGCCCCCAGCCAGGCCCTCCTTGCAGTGCACTGTAATCAGTTCAGTCTGTGATCATGGTGTTTGGTGTGTGATCACTCAAAAGCCCTATTGTGAATGGGGATTGGAAACACCAGGACACTTATGACTAATGGACAGAGAGGGGTCCCTGTTCCCTAACCTGCCTTCTCCATCATACATAGTGACTGCCCTGCAGGCAAATGCAGGGGAGGGCGGGTGAGCTGCTCCAGCGGGGGGAAAGGTATGGCAGGGCTGCGAGCGTTTGATGCTCGCCCCACCTTACTTGTGATTCACAGCTGGTCATTTGTTTGCTTTATGTTGTGTGTTGTGAGTGCTGCAGCAGCCTTTTTGATCACCTCAAACATGCACACTGGTGTGTGAAACCACGCTGGCAAGAAGCCAGTCGCATCCTCGGTTCCTAATCAGGGGAGCCGAGCAGCATCCTTCCTCCTCCTCTGAGTCCTTTCTCCCCTGACCGACCGGAGGAAGGGAATTACATTTCCCCTGGGTGGCCTAGCGCTGGGAAACAAGCCCCCACTGGCCTCGTGTTGGGGTGAAGATGAAGATAGCCTGTGGGGTAGATTGAAAAAGTGAGAAAATCTTCCCCAAATCAGAGAGGTGACCTAGCCCAGATTGTTTGGCAGATTAAAAGTCTGAGTTTGTGATACTTTTCATTTGTCAGACTATGGTGATTGATTTGTGCTCTAAAGCCTTTTTAAATGCAGTGGCATCACGGCAGTCACGAGGGACTGTTGTTTCTCCTCGTGACATTAAGAGCACTGAGGTGAATATACAGAGAGGCTCGTAGTTATTGCTACACACCGTTTTTCTTCATTGCATGCTAACAAGCAGTGATTAAATGATTAGTCAAGTAAGAGCTCTGACAGCCGCTCGCCCTCCATCAAGCAAAACGGCTAAACATCTATAGTTTCTGGTTTCTCAGATGTAATAATTTGCTGTTTTATGTCGCTGCAGTTTAAGTAGATTTGCGATTTTAGACAAGAGAACAGACACAAAAATGGAGGCTTCACCATCCAGACTGCCAGATTTTACTTTTATGACATTTTATACCCAAAAAGCTGCTTGCGTGTTCCCTGAAGCTGGCAGCGTCCCTGCACTATTTCTCAAAAGGGAACAGTTGTTTTCATGTAAGACACACCAACACTCAGAAATATTACAAAGTACCTGATTTTAATGAAATCCCAGCATCGGAGGTCGATGTTCAGCGGCAGTCACACGTGCCGATTACCTTATGCAAATTTGAAAAATTAAAAATTCATATGAAAAGTCTAATCAGTCGTGTTGGCCGAGCTGGAAACGATGCGCTGGTTAGCGAGCCAGTAAACTGGGAAGGTAAAAGTCTGGGTGAGTAACCTGCGTGGGTTTGAATAGTGTGTCAAAATCTTCTAAAGGAAAGAACTTTGTCTGAATATTTTTGTTTGTAGAATAGAGGGCTGTTCCATGTTTTCAGCGTGCTTTATTACTGCAAACCAGCTCAAACCTTCTCTCACGGGTGCAATTTAAGCTGCCAGTTGAGGAGCTGTGAGGCATCTAATGTGCTTGACCTCTTGCTCACTTTTCTGGCTAGCACCATTCTGTTATCGTCTGCGAGCGGAGCCGTGCACACTGTTGTATGAAATCTTTGTTTTGTTCATTTCCCACAATGATTGGCTTTTTGTTCATTGGGACAAGTTTCACATCAAAGTTCTTTGTTCAGCCGTTTTACATGTAGCCACAGACACTAAACTAGCCAAACGTGCTACGTCTTCAATCAGCAGAAGAATTTCAAGCGTGCTAACCTACCTGCAAAACATTTTTACTAATGACCAGAAAGGCTTTTAATGCGATGACTTCGAAATTAACCCTTTAAGACCTACCATAGAACCAAGTCCGCCAGAGCTTATATTATATTTTTACATGCTGTGGAGCCATTTTTGGGAGCATTTCAAGTTGCTATACATCAATACAACCATTATAGCCCAAATTTTAATAATATGTCTGCATTAAGTGCATAGTAACTACATAAATTGCAAAAAAGTGCAATAAACTACAAAAAAATTTAAAATTGTTTTTGTTTTTTTTAACATATATTTCTAGATAGAGAAATTTAAGAGGCTTATCCCTCAAAACTGTAAATACAAAAAAGTTGCACAAAATAGTTTCCCACCACAGGAAATTTATTTTGAGTGTCTTCATAGTTTTATTTTTGAAATACACCAATTTTTATATACTGCAGGAAAAACGAAAATAAATATTATAATGCAAATTTGCAAAAAAACAACATATGCATCAAAATAAACTATTTCCAGCAGTGCAATATGAGTCCTCAGCATCACAGAAACGACACAGAAAGTCATAAAGTCAAACATAACTTTTAAAAACACCAGTATAGGCTCATAAGGTCCTGATAGTAAAAAACTACATTTCCGCAAAATGACGTCACTTCCGGTTTCGGGCAGGACATGGCAGACATGTGATAGTTCGCGCTGATGGATGTTACGGATTCAAATATTGGGGATGGATACAAGAGGAAAAACCACAATAACAACACTGGTCCGGCCGGGTTGAGTCAAACGATGATTTTAATGATCACACGTGTGGGAGATGGACACCGTACGCAGACAGCATCAGATCTCAAAATGGTGGAGCATTGATCAAACTCTTATAGCCTCTAGTGGCCCCCACCTAATCATAAAAGCCTAAACATTCACATTCTTTCTCTCACACAGTGCCTAAGCTACAACCTTGGCTCCCTGTTTATCTGCTCCTGCTGAGATGGGGCAGAAAACTCCAGTATGTTCTGTTCTCTTCTAATCAGACAAATAAGGCGATGACTTTCTGCAAACAGTATTTCTTATAACTCATCAGTATAATGCATCATAAAACAATATCATTCATTCACAATCAATCAGCAGTCTAATGTAATGCAAATCAGCTTAACAAATGCAATAGTTATCACCGTCTTCTAATTCAGGAGAATACTGCAAACTAAAACTACATAATAATTCACCATCTTTAATTAAGGGTCTAACATGGCATAAAATAATATTATAATCTGACATGGACGTAGGAAGTGTTACAAACAGCTGATCGGATGGCGAAGCGTATTTCTGGAATATTATGTTTTTGTTGCTGCAAGCTTTGCAGTTTTTGCAAAGCTATATGTGGAAGGAAACTGTGACCTAGGACAAGCTGATGGCATAAGATGTAAGTACAATAAATCCGGTTTCATATGCAAAAAAAATTATTGCGCTAGCTTATGTGGTTGCAGTGCTATTGGGATTTAAAAATAGTTACGCAAAACAGAGCGTGCCCGCTCCGACCGGCTTTAAAGGGTTAATGAACTCATTCATAATGAGTGATTCCATCGCCCGTTAGCACATTTCTAAATAACTTATTGTTATGTTACATTAGGATACATCAGAGTAATCCAAACTTATTGCACAGTAGAGTCCATGTAGGTACTGTGTAGGTACTGCACAATTAAATCACAGTATTTTTCCTGAGATTTCAAGTGCAGATTTGACCCGAAGCCCTCTTTACTGCAAATGCAGTGCTGGGTCTCCATGTGTTATACGTCGCTGTATTAGAAAACGAGATAAAATATAAGAAACAACAACTTTTCAAATGCCTGTATTATAAAGAAGTAGTTTTAAGCATCACCTTGTGTTTGGCAGGAACATTGACATGGCCTCTGAATGGTATTATCTACATCATGTTATTCCACTAAATCCTTTGTGAAAGCTACATAAAGAATGTCTGTCTTTTAAATAGGCACTGGATGCCTGACTCTGTGACCTCGAGAAGGTCACTGTCAGTCTCAGTAGTAAAACTTTATGGGATGAAAGAATCCCCAACTGCGTGGAGACCTTGGTCTGTAATTGCTTGATACCCTTCTGCTTAATACGAGAGGAATAGAAAGACCGAGGCTCCGACAGTAAGAGTGTCTCATCTGCGATATTCAGCGATGAGATTGAGCGACATGGAGTTGAATGCTCCAGTCGGACGCACCGATCGGACTCATCCGCCATTGTTTTTTCGGGTTTTTTGTATCACCGCAGAAGGGATGAGAGTACGAGCCACTTTTGTTGTCTGTGCGCTCATCACTGGCCTGTTCTTTATGATCCCAGCGTCCCCCGTCTATTCTGCACAGACCCGGCGATTGTCTGCGGAAACAAAACCCCGCTCCCAAGCGATCACTTTCATTGAACCACGGACAGTGTATGAAAATATGTACTCCTGTATTCAGGCATGGGAAAGGGCAGGCGTCAACAATACCTTTGCCTTTTTGAATTCGCAGCACACATGAAAAGACGACGTGGCGGAAAAAATCCAGCTCAGTTGCCAAGGACTTCACAGCGATTTTTTTTTTCTTTCTTTTATTGTTGCTTTTGTGTCCTCATCATAAAGAATAACAATGGCTTATTGTCTCTGCCTCGCAGGCAGGGACTATCAGAGGAAGAGTAATAGAACGTACAGGTTGGGGCATATGCTGGCGCCGACATGGCCCTAAACTTCCTCTCCATCATTCTCTCCATTTACCCACCGCTGAGGCACATCTGGGTCCAGGTGGCATCCGTACATGTTGTCAGCATGTTGTGGTAACTGCCTTAATGGCTTGAGTCATTCTAACTGACAAGATGGGAAAACAGACATGGCAGAGTTTCACTCAGCCTCTTTATCTTGTGTTTACCCACCACTGTTCCAGCGATAACAAAGAACCCCGTACCGCCACGGCCTGCGAAAGGCCCGACCACGTCAGCAAGCTTACGGTCTTCAAGGTCCCCGTAAAACATAGCGGACAGAGCAGCTGTTTCCTTTGCAGAATTAAAAATACACGTGAGCAAGAAAGTTGAACTGGCAACAAAATATCTGAGAAAAACTCACTTTAAGAACTATTGCAGGTCAAAAATACAGCTGCCCTCGTCGTGATTCTAGATAAGAAATTCAGTCTCTCCTACCAAAAACTCCAAGCATCACAGAGCAGTGAAGTAAGTACCTATAATAACCTTTGTGTCTTGTCCCTCAGTAGTTTACACTTGGAGTATTTCTGCTTGGATGTACATGGAACAAAGTAGCTTTATTCACCCATACAAACCTTGAACCATCATGTTCAAAGACTTCTTCATAACAGATAGAAATGAAAGGGTCAGATGGATCAATGCTGTGGCCGGCGCTGCAGTAAGAAATGGCCAATCATCAAGCTGTGTTTGCTTTGTTCCCGTTTCTAAAACAAACCAATCAGCAGGAAGTGACACGCCATTCAATCAGGATTAGTTGTGTTGACACAGAACCGGTGGCCGAGGCTCCCAAACTTTTTCTGGTGTTTTGTGTGTGCAGTAAACGTATAAACACACACAGTCGCAGTGTACATACATCACTGTACATCGTTAGTTATCCTTGAGGAACAGTATTTGTTGAGCACTGCGCTGACATTTAAAAAAATAAATGACAAGAAGACTGAACCAGCAACTCAAACGCCCAAAAGCTTCAGCCCGCATCTTTAACAGGGACATCTCCAGAAAAAGGGTTTGGCTGCATTTAAAATATTTTAAGCCCCTATTAATTATGTCTTGATTGGATTCAGCTTTGACTTGTAATTATAAACTTTTCAATCTGCTGGAGTTCCTTTAATGTTTCAGTAAATTAACCCTGTAAAGCCTGCACTATGAAGAAATTACCATATAAATAGATTATTTATTCAACTTTATGACAAATAAAAAAACAAAACAACAATTTAAAAATACTTTAAATTATTCTAATGCTCATAGTTTGTTTATCTTTAATTAAATGTATCTTTATTTATCAAAAACATGTGAGAGAGGGGCTGTGGGGGGTTAGGGGTAAGAAAAATCACACTGATGAGGTCTTAAAAATGCATGTATCAAATATAATACACTGTTAATAAGTTCACATGCACTGGTCCTGTAAAGGGAAGGATCCTGTATATCGAGCGTGTTTTTATTACTTTTAAAAACTTCAATGAAAAACACCGACGTGTCAGCCACTGTGTTGGGTATTTAACTACTACAATAATTAAAACAATCTATTGATACACTAATAACTACATGACTTTTCTTCTCCCTTTGTGTGATGTTAAAGTGAAATTACTGAGATGATGATAAAGAATCGCAGCAAATCCCGAATCCTTTCCTTTCGCGCATCTTCGTACACGAACACGAAAAGATTAAAAAAGGATGAAATCTAATGAGCTGAACTCTCAAGATGAACCAAAGAATTTTTAATTGACATCACAGTGAGCAAGTTGTTTGCACAGGCACGTGCACGGGCACGTCAGATGCACTGACCCTTGCCTCCGTTGAGCTGTGAGTGTTGCATAAGAGCTTTCACGTACACCCTTAAACCCGTTTATTTATTTATTTAACAATAAGAAGTTAGAGGTTAGTCCTTGTTTGTATGGCATGTGGATTCGTGATGACCCAGAGGGGCCGGGGATATTATCTGGATAGGGGAGGAACTGTGAACCTCCATAAGTCATAGCGAGACATGCACTTATGTTTAATTAACGCAGAGTTCAAGAACCGCTGGCTTCATCTGTTACCGAGACGGGCAGACGGAAGCTCCTTTAATTGGGGATGAGGGAAAAAAAAAGGGAAAAAAATACAATTGAGCTGAATAGATAGGTCATGTATTAAGGTCAACATTTTTCATAGAAACCTCCAATCCTCTCTCGCTTACAGCATGATTAACTTTGTCACAGCTTCATTTTCCATTTCTGCCCGATGAGATAATGAGTTTAGAGTTGAAGCATTAATTCATGTATTCTTAATTTCCACTTCGCACCAAAAACAAGCTATTTTCACAACTTGTTAATGCCCGAAATTACTCAGCGGACAATGATATGGACACCGATGTGACCGGAGGATGGATGAGGTGACTCAGGTAATCAAAGAGCTATTGTGAGTTTATTTGGTTTTCGCAGCGCATTTCTCATGTTATCACAGAGTGTGATCAACATAAATACAGATTAACTGTTTATTTGACCCCAGCAAATGCGTTTTCTCACCTAGACTGCTCTCACTAATCTATTAGTGTTAATTTAATCAGTGGAAGCCATGACAAAAATATTCATTGATGCCTTTTGTTCCCCACATGGGAAATTTGATGTTTGAAGACAGCTGTGTTCACCTTAATACCAGCCGGGCCTAGGGATAGGGTTAGGCTAAATTACCTCCTCAACATGTCTTGAAATTCTCCAGAAGCCTGGTAATGAACTCATCGTTTGATTCAGGTGTGTTGACCCAGGGTGACATCTAAAACCTGCAGGACAGCAGCCCTCAACGTCTGGAGTTGCCCACCCCTGGGTTAGGGCGTTCTTTGTTTTAGCCACATGCTAAATAAGGACGTTTTCCGAAACTAGAAGATGAAATGATTTAATTAATAAAGCCTCACGTGTTTTGGCATTGCAGTTTTTTGTGTTTCAAGTTGGGTGTTTCAGACATGTTGACATGCTACAGAAAGGTTAACCAGAGCTAAACCCTAACCCTAGACCAGGGGTAAGCAACTCCAGGCCTCAAGGGCCGCTGTCCTGCAGGTTTTAGATCTCACCCTCGGTCAACACACCTGAATCAAATGATTAGTTCATCATCACGTTGAGGAGCTGGTTTAGCAATTTGAATCAGCTGTGTTGGATTAAGGACATGTATAAAAACTGCAGGACATCAGAGTTGCCTATCCCTGCCCTAGATGGGTCTCCACTGACCCGGGGAATTTTAAGAGGTTAAACTGTCCAATCTATTGTCGCAAACTGTAAAGCTATAACCTGGCCCTGCATCCTGCATAATACCTACACTACCATTCTCCCATTTCAGTGGTCGGCTTGTGCAGACATATAAAATTAAAACCTCAAATGCAAAAGAGAGGCCAGCTCTCTCTGTAAAGAATTAGTAAAAGTAAAAAATAAAAATGGAAACCGAAGAATTGGAGATTAAGGAAAATTCCCCTGCATAGCCCTTGTTTTAACTTGTCATCTCTGATTTACTCTTGCAGATGGAATATTAAGTATGTTCCTTTAAACACAAGAGGGGGAAAAAAACAGTAGAGAAAGGGAATTAATCCGCTTGGCTTTATTTTGATAATGTTTTAGAGCTACGCCTGCCCAAATCCATCGGCAGAGCTGTTCTACTTTCTCTTCCACAGACGAGCCAATTCTTAATCCCAATTCATCTAATTGTACCTCAGAGTGCTAATAAATATTGTTATGAATTATTCAGGCTCTGAGTGGGCTGATGACACAGAAACGGGTGCAGTGAGCAGAATTCAAAGCACTTCAGATTGGAAATGGGAAAGTGCACTAAATTCTCTCCAAATTTGAATTAATGAAAGTTACATGGAAAATGAATAGTGTAGGGACCTTCTCCTCATGATTATTGTACTAATGGGTGTGTTAGTGCAACTGTCCAAGGCGAAATACTGCCACTTCAAAGAATGCAAGCTGATAAGGTTAGTGGCATTAAACCATCGCGTTGTCAGTGATGATAAACACCGCTGCATTAATACGCCTGTTACATATGAAAGTTTGTGCACTCGACAACTAACGATTATTGTCCGAACCCATCATTTCGCTTCTGCGCCTGTGCCACTGACAAATGGTTCAATAATGCGTTGGCGACGCACCTGGCGGTCCTCTTTATGTCATTTAAGCGCTGCGTCTAATGCATTCATCTCTTAATTTGCCGCCCAGATACTGTATGTTTCCAAATGTCATCCGTGTTCTGCACAGCTGGAGGTTTTACAACTCGCTTCATGGCTGCGGGTCCGCAGGGAGCAAGCGGGGATTAGGCTCTGTGGCAGCATTGCCCTGAGCCTGTCTCGTCGCGGTACTGTTCCACTACTGAGCTCCACTAATGGCCACGGCTCAGGCCGGGCCTCATTAAGGCAAACTGACACCAGGAAACGGGGGCTCGCGGTAGGCGTGATTAGATTAAAAGTTCAGACAAGCCTTTGGTCTGTGTAATTTGCGGGGCTACGGTGATACACAAACAAAATGCAAGAGCACTGTAGAAACAGCCCCCTTAATTAGCTCATCGAGACTTGGGTAAGCAATATCAACACCGTAGCCTTGGGCTGTGGAAGTAGCTGCTGCTGCTGGAATAACGGCGGCGCAGGAGTTTGGGTTGGGAGGCGGACTTGAGGGGAAATGAGGGACAGAAGAATTATTCACCATACAGCCGTGTTTCTGTGTTATTTTTTCGGTAGCAGAAGCAGGCTGGAGGTCATTGGAAGCAGCAGCTCGGGTCCAAGTCGCTGATTTGAGGCTGGAATTAAAATGTTCCACAGCTGTTTGGCTGGTCTCTGTACCTTGACTAATGAGTTGTGGAACAGGCTCATATCTCGCCAGTCGGTGACATCCTCACTCCAGTCAACTGTTTCAAAGTATTTCTCTGACTAAAATACCACCTGCCCCACTCAGCTGTTGCTAGAAACAGCTGCCTTATCAACATGTGGACTGCAGCGCACCGTATGCAGGCTCAACTTTTCATTAGACCACCATCCGCAGTCGCGAGGCTTTTCGTACCTGACACGCCAGGCGCAAGGTCTTTGGTGTTTCCTTCTCACACATCACGTTTTTGAAGCTAAAAGACAAAGAGGACAATTTATTTCCAAAAAAATAATTTAGTCCAAAAGGGCCATGAAACGCCGCTGCACCTCCTGGAGCTGATATGCCTCTACATAAATTTTCAGGGACTTTGATAAGCTTAAATTACCTGAATTTGTTAATGATTCCAAAAGCGCAACTTTTAATAAGTAGTGTTGCTGCCTTAAGTCATCCCTGCTTATGTGTTTGGAAAGGTGGAAAGGTTTAATTGATAAGTAGTGACAAAACAGTGCTATATTATATTTGAACTCTAACGAGGTTTGTTGAATTTTAATACTTTGAATATCATGCCCCCAACAAACACAGGAAAAAACAGACACTCCAAGGTGAGCAGTTGTGAAACAAAATTGACAGATTTTTTTTTGCTGCCCGTTGCTGTAGATGCCTTAATGCTCCAGCTAGCAATATTGAGATATATTCCTGTTTTTAAGCACTGCAAAGTCTGCATTGAGAGGTAGGAGGAGTAAACGTCTTGATGCACATTAGCTCAGTAGCCCAGGTAGGGAAATCCCAGAAGTTGATTCAGTTCATCTGGGCACTAGAAACACTTCATCGGTCCTCCGAGTCTGAAGTCGGTAAATGGACCAGATCTTATATGGAGCTTTTGTACTTTACTTGAACACTCTGTGCACTCTTTACAACATGTTTATACAAAATGTCTCATTCACAAGCTTCTTTATACCTCCAAGTGTCAGGAGCGACTTGGCGTTCAGCATCTCACCTGAGCATCGGATCCAATTACCAACTTTCCAATTAGCAGATGACCCGCTCTCGCTCCTCCTCATCTTTCTCGGGTCGTGGAGTAAATCAGCCACTTCATCATCCAGGAGGCCGTAGTTTGGGTCCTATACTGGAGGGTTTTTTGTTTTTCTCATGATCTGCTTGTTTGGCTTCATTGATCTCTTTGTCTAAGGAGCTTGGAAAGAAAAGCATCTGGACTTCTTTAAGTTTCCTTGAAGACGTTTCACCTCTCATCCGAGGAGTTTCTTCAGTTCTAAGAGCCCACTCAAGTCCTGGGCCATTTGACTTCAGTAAATCACATGATAGGATAGGGTGGGACTAGGCTTCACAGTGGGTTCACCCGAAACATCGGCTGATTGTGACCCACACCCGTTTTCACACCTTGGCTCATGTGATTAGGTAGAGGATCGATAGGGGTCCATGGCCCTATTGGGCTTAAAATCTGGGACCCTTCACCAATTGCTCTTAGAACTGACGAAGCTTCTCGTGTGAAACATCTTCAAGGAAACTTAAAGCAGTCCAGACTCTTTCCTGTCTCCTTAGACTCCGACGACCTAAATGACTGAGAACCTTCACAGACATTGATCTCTTTGCTTTTTTAATTTTTACTTGCTCGGGCTTTGAAACTACTGAGCCGCCGGAGCCATTCCATGTGGAGTTTCCATATTCTCTCTCTGGCTGTGTGGCTTCCTCCCACAGTCCAAAGACACGCATGGGGTTAGGTTAACTGCTGATTTTAAACTGGCCGTAGGTGTGAATGTGAGCGTAAGTGGTCGTCTCGCTGTTTTAGCCCCGGCCTGTTCAGGGTGTATTTTACCTCTTGACCCATGACAACTGGGATAGGCTGCGGCGCCCCATGACCCTGAAGTGGATAAGTGAAAGAGAATGGGTGGGTGGTGCATGGTACTGAAAACAGATCCATGAAACCAGATGGGTATCTTCTAATTTTTCAGTTGTTCAAGGTGTAAAATGTTTTATTATTAGAAAAGCCACCAAGGGTGGGGCCAAAGAAATTTCCTCTTTCGCTCAAGCGTTTTATAAACTAACACGTGGAAAAGGAGGCGTTTAACATAGATTTGGTTGCAAACTGATCATCTTTACTTAATTATTATGACCAATCACTAAGCATTTAAGGTGAGATGCCTTAAAAGAGAAAAAAAATTAGATGACGTGACCTCACACACGCACACAATGAACTCTGGAGTTTGTCAGTGACGTGTTACGCCTGAAATTCGTGAACCGAAGTAAGCACAGGTTTTTAGTCTTTTAATCAAAAGGACTAAAAGGCAGCGATGGTGTGGATTTTGTCTGCTGAGGAAGAACTGAATAAAAATCAAAGCAAATGAAACAAACGGGGGAAAAGACCCAACCTTGACTGTCAGTGGCAGACTGTCAAAGTCAAACGCCCATCCAATTAATTGTGTCTTGTGCCAGCACTGATAGGACTCCTGTCTGAGGGACCGAGGTGGTGCTGAGCATTTTCTGCTTCTAGATGTTTTGATGTCAGTTTGCTGGATCTGCAGCATCTGTACTTATTAAATGCTTTTGATAAAGTATAGTAATATGTTTCTTCTGTTGGGAGCACCATCAGTAAACATTATTATAGAAGGTGCATGATAACTAATCTGATTGATGGATTGTGCGTGAGTAATGCTGACATGTAAGTGATGGATAGTGTTAATATCATCTTTAGAAACATTTTTTTCCCGCTAAAATAGACAGCTACACTTATTTTCTGTCCACCAGTTAACTCCCATTTATCATCGCATTTGTCAAAATATGTGCCGTAGATATATTTTTACCCCTTTCCTCACTCTCTTCGGTCGATAAAGTTTCCCGTGTGGTTATTTGCAGCCGATAGGTAATCAGATTAAAGTGACTTTCCAAACCTTTAATATTCAGGCTTTGAAATTGTCATTTCAGGCCAGCTGTCACAGAGAGAGAGGGGAAGAGAAGGGAGGGGAGGTGGTTCAAGCAGATCTGCCAGGTTGTGTGTGTGTGTGTTGTCATGGCTGCACCTCTGCAATATGTCAGGAGATGGAGAAAGTTGGTGCATTCCTAATAGGGGACGTGCAGTGTCTGTGTTCTGCTTTCAGGGATCCTCACTTAGTTTTATAACCGATTATGATACATGATGTGGGAACTTTCTCATGGTAAATATCGGCCCAGTCTTTATGTTAAAAACAAAATATTTTCAAACTGTTTTTTAAAAACAAATCTGGAATATGCTGATTTTACTTTTCCCTGTGCCTCAGCTATAACCATCAACTGTCCTCATCAACCATCAAAGGCAGCTAGCTCCCTTTTTTGGAATCAGTACATCATTTCTAAAGTCAGAAATCCCATCTGATCCCAAAAAATTCATAAACCAGGACTTTGCAGTGAAAGTTCTTGAAAGAAAGATTCCATAAAAATTTTAGTTGTTAGGGATAATAAGGTCCCATATTTTTTTTAACAAGTTTCAGCTCATTTTGCCGTGCAGAACGAGCCGTGACTCTCTTTTCCGTACGGGCATCTTCCTGTTTTTAGTTCTCTGAGCAGTTTCTGTGGCTGTAACCTTAAATGCATCTGAGTCTGCTTCCCGTGCCCTTTCTGCACGAGTTCATACAGTGACAGAGCCTACTGGGGCGGCGCAGCACATAACAACAGCTTCAACAGCTCGGATATTTAGTAGCGATTGGGAGTCATAAACCAAAAGAGTAGAGACATTTTTGATCAAAACAGATGTAGGGCTGGGCCATATCATACCGTTCACAGTAATACCGGTGTAATGTTGGGCAACGATAAGAAAATGAAATATCGCGATAGAATATGGTTGCCTTTGTTTTCAAACGCACATGGTGGAAAAAGCGTGGCGGCGACGGAGAACGAGAAGGGCGAAAGCGGATCGTTGAATGAAACGATGAACCAGAACTGGTTTGTAAAAATGCTGCAGCTTCAGTGGTGTGGAACTGGTTTAGCTTTCGTCCGTCAGATACACAACAAAGCACTATTTTTGGTAGAGCATGCTAGCGGGCCGTCGTTATTACCGTGTTTTTTGGAAAATACGGCACACTTAAAATCAATCCTTTGATTTTTCTGTAAATCGACAGAGCCCCTTATAATCCCGTGTGCCTTATGTATGAATTCTGGTTGTGTTTACTGACCTTGAAACGATTTTATGTACACGGCGCTCGAAAATCTGTCAAATGTTTCAGTACGACTTTGCTAAGCTACGAAGCCGCACCGCTTGATGGATTGTCGGAGCATTACGGCTATCGTAGGCGGAGCCTCGCGGAGTGATACGTACTGTGCTTCAACATAATGTTACCGTATTGTGTGTGTATAACCTCTTTAAGTCTTGTGGATATTATACATGGTTATGCTGAGGATATGTCGGCCAATTTCCACTGGAAATGCCTTTTGGTTAAACTGTCAGCAAGGAATTTGCATTTGCACTGTTAAATTTTTATATAACTTTAATGCACATAAAAAACAGCTGCTTGTTTAAGTGGAAATACATTGATGTGTTTTTTTTGCACTAATAAAGTTGTGGAGTTGTAAAGTATTTTGTCTAGTGTCAATTATATTGTCAATTATATTGTTATCGCAAATTTTCAAATGTATATCGTGATAAATATTTTTGGTCATATCGCCCTGCTCTAAACAGATGTAAACAAAGCTAAAGAAAAACACGTAACAGCTGACGGCACGCCACGCACACAGGCGCCATCTTGGATTCACCTGGATTTCTCTTTATTCTGGAAAGTGAAACCAGTGTTCTTTCCTCAGTGGAAATGACGTCCTGATGGTATTAAAAGCGTGGCCGTAGCCAGGTATTTTTTTTCTTGTCTTTTTTTTAAGATAGTAAAGTTGTCATGTCTCAGTGTTTGACACCCCAGATGGACTCTGATTGGGTTTAAGGTGTTAGGTTGATGCACCATGAATGGAAGGATAACTGGTTGGTTCAGACACAAGGAGACCATTAGATGTACAGTAGAGCCACTGAGTAAGTAACTTTTTCCACTGTGCTATATTAATTTTGACTGAAGGAATTCTGTATTTTGTTATTTTCTCAACACGGCTGAACTCAAGTAGTCTTAAGGAATAGTTTAGAAAAGAGGGAAAGTGCACAAAATACCCTTTTCAAAATTTCTGGTTTTGATTGAAACTTTAAATCTAGTCTCTACAGAGTCTCTTTTTATTGGTTGTTGGAGCACAAACCTTACACAGGTGCTTCTAAACTCTGGTTACAGCTGCGATTTGAAGCAGTAAAACGCCAGTCATGCAGTCTGCTTCTTCGAACCAGGATTTGCAGTCCGCCATCATAGCATCGTGCAAAAAAATAGTTAGATCTTTTTATTTAGCAGCATGCTACACTCTCATTATTATACATATTTTTAGTTAGACTAAGAAAAAATATTGCTGGCTTGCAACGCTGGCAGGTCATAAAGTTGCGTGGCACTCTAGAGAAATGGAAGTAGCAAGTGACCTTTCCATCTACACTATAGGGGACCTTTAATGCAGCCAGGGATACTGGAGCTTGATGGATTTATTCCAACGTGCATTTTGTTTTTCTCCAGACTGCAAAATAAGAACATTCGGCCATAACCGATAATTAATAATGTCCAAAACAGCAATATTTAAAATCCTTCATCTTCACTATTATGTGCCAAGACTTTGTGACTCCTTACAATGACAATACAATGACAATGATTTGGTTAATGGTAATCTATATAAAATATGTCAATAGCACAAATTATCCAAATAGCAGCTGAAGAATTTACTCATTCGGCAACTGCATTAGACTGTGATGTAAGTTCTTTCATTTTTACGTAGAAAAATTAATTTCATGTACTATTTTTATTATTCTTTTGGTATCAAGTGTTGGTATTGCATTCATTCTAAAGTAGAGAGATGCTTTCACACTTGGTATAACTCGAGGGTTTGTGGGATTTCAAAAAGCCCCAGTAAGGCAGAAAATGACAGACAAGTCAGGCCATTCTCTATTCCTTTTAGAGTCCCGTCTTCTGACTTGTGCCACCCACAGTGCTAAATCAAGGGGCCAAGTTGGGCTCACTCTGCTCTGTGTGAGCATGTGCATGCGGTGGTGGGGGAAGCTGTGAAGCGCATCAGTCCCATGCCTGTCAACGGGCCTACACCGCAAGCCCGGTCCAAAGGCCGTGCCTGCCACGGTTGCCTCCACACTGTGCTGCTCCCAGATCATCCACGCTGCCCACCAAACAAAACCCAGAGAGCGAGCAAACAAATCTCAAAGTGATATTATACAACACATAAACAAAGTGTATTTGTACAGGGGCATTCTGTTTACAGTCGACGCGTACTGTATATATATATATTTCTATTCTCCTAGAACGTGTGCGAGCACACACACCACCACCACACACTCGTCTCAGGAAGTACAGAGTAGGAGGACAGGCCCCCGGTATCTCATCTCTTTCCCTCTTCCTGTCACTGTGCGGTGGCGGGGTGGATTAAGGCCTTGTGTTTGGCACAAAGGCCTCCTACGTGCCCGGAGGCCGTCTCCTACAGGCTGGTTTTACCCAGCAGGTTCCCTCCCACCAGGATGTTAGTCTGACTCATTAACTCTTACTGAAGCTTCTCCACAGCGTAAATCATTGACAGAGATAAACTCGGCTAACAGATGCCACCGAGGTCACCGTCATTTTTTGTCAGAATTTTGCACGACTCCTGCTCTACTGTATATCACTGAAATTGCACTTCCTGTGCTAGACAGTATCCTTCCTTTTACTCCGGTAAGCTCCATTTCTCATCTTCACTGTACTTCAGCAATCGAAAGGATTCCTCTTCACCCTGCAAAATGATTCACCCTGCTCGCTCAAACACCATCGGTACATGCCCAAATCCTCCACTTTTATTAAATGCATTTTACTACAGTGCTAAAGAAATAAAACAGCTTCATTATACAGTCTTCTCTTTTTCCACATTTGCATTCTAAGACTTGTTTTTTTAGTACTTGGGATTTTAGCTTCTGTCAGTTTTTCCATCTACTAATGGAATTATTTCTTAGCCTGCGTCTGACCTCTTCACTATCATCCACACCTCTGCTTTATTCCAGTAATAGAAATGGGTCTGGTTCCTCTCATAAGCCTTTATCAGTAAATACATTCTTTTCTGACTGGTGATATTTTTCTCACAATGTATGATCTTTAAAACCACTAAGACCTTTTCCATCAAATAACAGCCTGTTATTCAGATTGCTGCCCCTGTGACCACGACCCAGAAAAGAGCTTGAAGATGGAAGGATGAATAACAACCAGTGCCATACATCAAAACCCGAATGTGAACATGAAGGCAAAACAAAATGGCAATTATCGGGATGATTAATTCCAACTTCTACCTTCTTTTCACGTACGAGAAATGTTGTTGACGAGTCAAACTGCAGTCTGCTGTCTTACCCCAGGAGACATCAATTTCAGTGAGGTGACCTTCAAAGAAAAGCTGGTGACATGCCAGGTTTAGCGTAGTTAGAGGACAGTGGGTGTCTGTGTGGGTGTCAGGGTTCAGCGTTGGTTCAAGGATAAGAAATGAGCATCAGTTAAAACTGTGTTGGTTATGAAAAATATGTTGTCTTAAATGAAAATCTTTAGAGATGAGTCTGGCAGACGTGACGTGACCGGCCCACTGCGACTCTTTGACCGAAAACCTTCCTTGACACATGTAACCGAGCACGAAACATCTCTAGATTCCCAACTGCACCAGTGTTTGGACACGTGTTGGAGACGAGGCACCTCTTGGATGTCATAATGAGTCTGGACGGAATCAATAAACATCAGTGGCATGATTGATGACGACCCAGAGCTCTGTGCACTCTCAGTTGTGATCCACTTATAGCGAGACGCACATTAGCATGTATACTTTAACGACGGAACAAAAACAAGGCACGGTACTCGGGGGAGTGTTGTCTAATTTTTTTTTTCCACTGCACGTGATCGAGCGCGGTGTCGTCCTAGTAGCCCATTCCAGTCACCATCAACTAACGGCTGTACTCTGGGGCCTCTAGGCCTGACTTAATCAGACCAGATATACATAAATAGCAGGTCAGCCATATGGTTTCACCGTGATGTTTTAAACAACAGCATGTGACGTCTTCAGCCCTCCTGGAGGGGTTTGAAATAAGGGATCATCCCCGGCGTACCTATAGGGACGCTCTGCTGTACGGCACGTCGATTCGTGCGGCACATGTGGTGCAACAGGCTCGGGCAATGCAGCACTCACCATATGCTCGGGCCTCTAGGTCAGTGCGGAGCTGAATTTGCAACATGTAATTTAGTAATACCAACACCGTGGTTGTCAAGCAGGTTTGTGGGGGAGAGAAATAAATGTATTGGCGCAGAGTGCTGTGGAGTTGGAGGGAGGAAAATCTATAAATGTTTGCCCATATATTGTGTCAGAAGTATTGTAATTGTAGCCCATTAAATCAGCAGGGTGTACGATGGGCTAGCTTTGATGAAACGGCGCTCCGCTGCTGCCTTCACCATCCACAGCAGGGTCAGCAGGCTGGGGACCACCGAGATGATTTAAGGCCCGAGTCACTGGTTAATAGTTAATGAGAGTGAGTTGTTCAGAGACTCTGGATGGTTTCCAAGTTCCGGCCAGCTCAGGCACAGCAGCTTCATAGGCACTCAAGGCTGGAATTGAGAGGTAATGGAGAGGTCTAATCGTTTTGTTAAATAAGGGCTGCCGACTCTTTAACCTCAGCAGATACCTATGCACACAGTAAGGCAGAAAATAAACACGGCGCGTACACCCGCTTGCTCCGGTGATTGTGTCCCCGCCTCATCTCCCGCCCTGTCCCGGAGCCAGATTTACAGCTGTTCCCGTCACCTCTGCAACTTGTTTTCCCTGAATTTTTTTTTGTCCCGTTGTTCATCATTTTTCCATTTTTCAGGCCCGCACGCACCGAGCCATAATTCAAGACACCTTGTCATTTAGCAGTTTCCCTGGGAAAAATAAAGAGGCTGTTTTTTAAGAAGGCGGCGGATAAAAACAGAGGCTTTTGCACACAGATGCTTAGGGTTCATCTGTCGTACCCCTCCATCCATAACTACAGCTGGGGGGAGTGATAAGTCAGAAGAGAATCAAGGGCACATTAGTCTGCAGAGAGGAAAAAAACACATGCACCTACAGTAGGAAACCATTATTACCACAGGTGTTTTGTTAATGCATAAAGTGGCTATTATCTGAGCGTAGCTGCCACACTTCTCCCTTTGGTTCCCAGGTGTTTATTGGTTTATTAGGATCCATGCTGGCTTCACTGTACCAATTTAATGCAATGGAATTGAAATAGAGCAAGATATTAGTGTTGTCTGCAGTAGCAGAGAGAACTGTGTCACGTAGCCAGTTAATGTTGTTTCATTATGAGAGAGGATTTAAGCGACCGTGTGCCCTGCAGAGGCGACAGTGAATTATAACTGGACGAATTCCAGCTCACCAGTCAGGGGCGATCAGGAGCACGTTTGAGGCGGTGCCTTCCTTTCTTTACGTTCTTGTATGCACTTGTGCATACGGCATCATACGAGCAGCTTTGTGTGTCTGTACCTCGCTGGCTGTGAGAAAAGACAGAGATTGGACGAGAGCTGTAGAGAGACTCTCCAGGGTTTAGAGAGAATGCTCATTAAGGCCTCCTATAGCACAGCCAGCTCATTCCTCACAGTCCCAGCGGCCGGCTCTACTACGCTCTGCTTCCTCACCACATCCTCTCCCCTCTCTTTATCTGCTCTCCTCTATTTCTGTCTCCTTCTCTTACTGTCTTCTTCTCTTTCTGTCTCCTTCCCCATCTGCGTCTCGCTCGCTTCCTTTCGCTCAGTCCTCCACCTGCACTCAGGAAGCTCAAATAGCAGATGTTTAGGCTTTTCGTCGACAGTTTGCATAATTGTCGAGTTCTTCAGCAAATTAAAAATTTGCCAAATGCAATCTGAATCTAGACTTGAAACACAGACTGTTGTCTTTACCTGCTATTTGCATTGTTTTTCTTAATTGGGCTATAGATAGTATTTTGTGGCCAGTTCCAGGTGTTGACAACAAAAAACAGCTGGATGTAAAGCTACTTTACTGGGGTTTTCTTTTTTCTCTACAAAACTTTATCAGTTTATGCACACATGTTGGTCTTGAGTGTCTTTTTGATTGGTGAAGGCGGAGGTGTTGAGCAGGTGTAGCTGTCACTGGTGAACCCAGCTCGCTTCTCACAGGAACAAGTTTAAATTTATCTCGCCCATTTTGAATCTTCACTCTTCAGCTAGTTGCGCAATTAGGGATAAAACGCTCTTCTTTGTTTCTGCCTCATTTCCTGGTTTGAAGTTAATGAGGTTACTGCATTATTGCAGAGATATCTCATGCAGCAGCTTTAAAGGATAACACTGGTTACTTTGTCTTTTTTTAGTTCATAAACAAATCCCCCGAAGACACCGAAACCAACAATTAGTTTGCTGTGCTATCTGATAAAAATTACATCTTCATGCAATGCAGAGCTTTTGTCCAAAAACACGCAAAATGCCAAACTTTGCACTTTAGAGCTACAGCACTGTGCAAAAGTCTTGAGTCACTCTTCTATGAGTTATGCTTTGCTTTGAAAATGGGAAATAGATGCAGCAGTTTATTGAAACCTTCAAACATGCCTTTAAAATGCAGTAAAGAAGGGAAATAAAGAGTTTACAAATTCTAAGAAGACTGAATGTCAATATTAGTTGAGGTCGCCTTTATTCTTAGGCAGCGTTATAGTGCATAGTCTGCAGGAATAATTGTCCAGGTATCTTAAAAGACATGCAAAGGCCTTCTTTGGTTGTTGGCTGTCTTGTGGATCCCACACTGCTTCAATAACAATAGGATCTGGGCTCTGGGAGGCCAATCCTTGACTGACGGTGGTGTTTTATTATCCAGATATGTTTTTCTTGCATTTGCAGTATGTTTGCAATCATTGTCCCCAACACATTGCCAGATAAATGTTATGGTGGATAGAAATCTGACTATGATTTTCTATGTTTAGTTTTAATGAGATCTCCAACATCACTGGTTGAAATGCACCTAAACCACGACAGAGCCTCCACCGTGTTTCACAGATGGCTGTAGACTCACTGTTGGACCTCTCTCGTGACCGCCTCTGTACAAACTGATGATAATTTGAACCAAAAATGTCAAACTTGGATTCATCAGACCTGTTTCCAGTTCCTGTTGCCTTTCCATCCAGTTCTTGTGTAATTTGGCACACCTCATCCTTTTCTCCCCATTTCTCTTCCTTAACAATGGCTTCTTGACAGCCACCCCTCCACTGAGGCCATTTCTAATGAAGCTTTGGCGAACAGTAGATGGAACTGAAGGGTCAGATGCATTTCTCGGGTCCTGTGTCAGGTCTTTTCTGAATTTTTTTTCTGTTTCTTGAGTATATGAGTTTTTTAAGCATTACCACTTCTTCACTTGTCCAATTTCTTCAATTCTTTTAAGGACACACTGCACACCAAGCCAAAATGTACCAGGTTTTTGGCTAATAGTGCTTTGGGAATCACTTTGTTGGAGCAACAATACTATTTTATGCCTATAAAACTGTGTTGTCTTTGGTAATTTTCATAGTTTTAACCAAAGCAATGGAAACATTGTGGGATTTTTTTCTGTGTTCACACAACACTGGTTCATCCTTTGAGTTAGTTGCCTATTTAATGCTTAAATGATTCATTTGTTAGTGTTAAGTGGTTCAACAAACAAGCACACACACAAAAACACTGACTGTTCTGAAAAAGTGAAGAATTAGCCAGTGTCCATGGCAAAAACTTGGAAAAACCTCCAGAAAACCTGGAGAATCTTTGCTCAAGACCACTTTAAAATATAATAAAATGAGGTGTGACTCAATACTTTTGCATAATATTGTATTACTCCATATTTTAGAAGCTACAGATCAAACGGTACCCCCAGATGCCCGCCTACATCAGTTGAAACTCTACCTATGGTGCCTCTGCAAGCAACTATGCAACCCACCCCAGACCCTGCTTTTCCTGCTGTTTGTTATTTAGTGAATAACATGTCTCTTGTCATCCATGACTACTTTGTTAACTGCAGAGTTCTTTAATTTGGTGTTTAAGCTTCAGGCTTTTTACATGTTGCCTGGAAGGCCAGGGAGGTCCCAGAACAGACCAGTTTCACCAAAAATAAATGAAATCTGTTTGAAATCATTTCCTTTTGTGGACCTGAATTAAACACATTTTTGGTTTTGTTAAGAAAAAATAGTGCAGGTTGTTCTCTAACCAATCTGTGACAGATGTTGTTGGTTAATGCTACCTCTTGCATTTTCTTCTTTTTACATCCCAAAAGGTGGTAGGTGGGCCAGGTGTATTTGCGTGCTCAAGTCTACAGATGAGTGCCGGTGACATGATTTGTCATGCAGACAGCCAGCCCGCTGTCGGCTTGATTACCGCTGGCCAGCCAAATGCTTGACCCTCAAGCGGTCGAGGCCCCGGCGGTGGCAGTGGTGGGAGCATTATCCACCTCCACCCCTGCCTGTGTATAATGGCCGCATCGTGTGATCGATGGCCTGTGTACCTGTGGAGCCCGGCAACTACAAAGCCAGACACACACACACTGACGCACACAACTATACAACGAAAGGGCTTTTATGAAGGCCTGGAAACACACAGCGCTCCTCAGGAAACACCTTAGGTCACACCCTGACACACGAATCCATTATACAGGCTTGACTAGATGTATGGTGTATTGTCCAAATACACTGTAGTCACAGTGCTGAATTGCTTGAATGTTTGCCTGTGCAGGCATTCTTCCTCATTAACAACACGACGTACAGATTACAGATGAGTATAAGATTCCTGATGGTTTCTTGACTCCGAGTCACTGCCTGGTGCACATTTCTTAGCTTATATATCGAGCTGCAAACACACTAACACAGAGTTACTCAAACACCTTGTTTAAACAATTTGTGCATTTTTTAAAATACTGAATTGTTTAAGCGAGACTTTCATTTAAAAGTTAAATAACTTTTCTTATTAACGGAGGCTTTTACGTCAACGTTTTTTTCCGTCTCTATTGTAGAAAAGCAGCAACAATGAATGAGTGAAAGCTAGTCAGGCAGGTTGACACATCTAAATACCTTTAGTTCAGCTCTGCACAACTTGCTTTTAACCTGTTAGACTATTATCTGTATTCGTATTCACATGAAAAGGATTTGAGTGATGTTGCTTTATCTTGGCCAGACATCCATGACGGGAATCCTTGATCCATATATCCAGTCGGTTGACAGATTACAGGAAAATCATTTACCGTATTTTTCGGACCATAAGGCGCATTAAGCAAAACAAAACAGTCAGATAAGTCAAACTTTACTCAACTCATTCTTCTTGCTTCCTCCACTTCTGTACCATTGATTCATTAATGTTGAATTCTCTCACAGCTGCTTTATTCCCATGTTGTTGCAGTATATTAATGACTAACCTCGTATCGTGGATGGATTATCTCAGTTGTTCTCCTGACTGAAGTTTGGTCTGTTTACAGCATCCTGCCATGCGATTGCAATTGTCCCTAACCATCAGGAACCCTCACGTTAACTTTTATCGAGTGGAAGAAAGTTAGTGTTCATCCTCCAGCTTCACTGTTTATGTTATGCTAACATAGCTGTGTCGCTAGCAAACACGTAGCACATCGTTATATACCAGCTAGCCCAACTTCAGTAACCCTACAAACGTCACTGCTGTTTAGTTTCCTGTCTTCATTTATGTTGGAAGTGATAGCAGAGCTGTACGTTTGAATTTTTCAGAAATCTCTCAGTCAGAACATGCTACATCATGTTTAGGTGGAAACTAGCGAGCTAACTTCCTGCTAACTTCTAACTCTGTTAAATGTAATAAATTCTGTTTTCATGGATGCCTGGATGTTAAACTTAATTGTTACACCTGGTAAAGCAGCAACACTGATCATTTTATTACAGATGAAAGAATGTAGACAGTTTTTAACTCTCAGTGATGCTGCAGTGTTCGTTTGACTTTGGGACATGAAGCAGACGGAGTTTTGGACCCAGATTACTCCGTGAGGCTCCAACAATCCATCGAGCGGTGTGGCTTCATAGCTTACCAAAGTCATACTAAAACAATTTTTTACAGATTTTTGAGCGTCGTGTACCACATAAAATCAGTTAGAGGTCAGTAAGCACAACCAGAAGTCATACATAAGGCGCACTGTCGATTTTTGAGCATATTTAAGGATTTTAAGTGAGCCTTATAGTGCGGAAAATACAGTATCATTTGTTCATAAAGTCTCTAGAAGTCTACTGAAGAGAAGGAATGCTATATATTTTTCTTTTTTTGATATATACCGGTTGTGAACACTGTCAAACACATGGTTTAGTTGTTCAGTTAGTCAGAGATCAGTTGACTAAAAGGGAGCATAGCTAATTGTTTCCACTGTCAGTAACCGTCCTGCTATATGGATGGCAGTACTGTTATCCTGCAAGTATCTGCTCCCACCCGGAAAGAAATATTTCATCACAGGATAAAGACGAGTATTCCCGATCACTGTGATTGATTTGCAGTGACCTTTGCCAGCGAAATTCCCTCCACAGCATGATGGAGCCACAGTATGCCCTTTCTGTTAGGGTCAGGCGTTAAGGTTTTTCCTTCGAGTCGCTCGTCTCCCCCTTGCTCGCTTGCTTTCCCCGTTCCGTTCTGCTCCCGTCCATCTCCTGCATAAACAAAATCCCTCCCGCTTGATCTTTTCAAAACTCTCAGTTTGTCCTTTGGAGAGCCAAGGTTACCATGTCCATCGCTCCCTCCTGCTGCAGCAGAGATCTGTCAACAAACTTCTGAACACTTTCTCACTTGGAAAACTTAAAGAGGAGCGGGGCTGTCCCAGGAGGTAATCAAACTCCTTCTCCTGCAACTGGTATCTTTAAACAGAATAGATAAAGGAGAAGCGGGTCATGCAGGAGAGCTCAGGTACTCTGCTGGAAAAGTTCAGTGTATTGATGTGCTGCAAAGGGCTAGTGCTTCACAGAGAGAGGAGCCCGCCAGACCGCAGGCTTGATACCTGCTCCGCTAGCCCAAAGGGAGCTAGGTTAGTGCCCAGACAAATTGACTTAGTGCAAAAAGATTACGCCTTCTTTCTGTCGTTTTTTTCTATCCTTCTTACCCACACAAACCTTCTTTCACTCCTCTCAACTTTTGTGGAAAAGAAGAAAAAAAACACTCGGATAAATTACTGTTCTTCACTGGAGACTAATGATCTACTGGTGTCTTTGCGTCCTGGCCCTGAAAGTGGTGAAGAGCTTTGATGATGGAGGATTGCGGCTGACAGATAAAAGCTGGACCCCCTCCAAACCTCCTCCCCTCCACCCACCACCACCACCACCACCACCTCCTTCAGATGCTCCCCATCTCTCCCAGCTACTTAGTTATGAGCTCCAGCGTTATTTCTATAGTAACCCATTGTTATTTTATTTCATCTTTGCCCTGAAAGTTCAAGCTGAGGAAGAAATCGTGGTTGCCTCTCGCTCTCTATCTCTGCCTTTGTCTCCATTCAGCTCTTTTTCTGTATTCTTTCACGATGCATTCATCGTGTAAAGGAATTTGACAACCTGTCAGTCTTTTAATGCGTTTCTAAAGGACAGGTTTCCTTTAGCTAGTCCTCCTTTTCAGGTAAATGGATAAACATTTGCATTTTTCTAACACGTTTCTTCTATCAAGTGACAGAATTACACAAAGAAAGGTCGCCGTTTTGAACATTACACACCTTAAAAATCTTCAAAGCTCACACTGATCTCTATAGTCTCTGCACTGCCTTCTTTACCTTCCTCTCCTCCTGACTTTGTCTTTAACGAAGCTGTTGCTGCTTTTAAGAAAACGAGCTTTGTGCAAATTCACCTGCATTATTTAGTAAATTTCAGCAGCGAGCCATTAAAAGGTTGAGAGAACTTGAACTCTGAGAAAACGTGACTGTTTTTGAGCCCTTTCCCTTTCCGTCCGCACTCCTCACTTTTTCACCCGAGCGCAATTTGATTGGACTTGATTTGATTTGAGCCCTGCCACTTTCAGTTTGAATAAGGTAACCAAGAGTTATTTGCTAGGAGAGACAAGGGCCTCACCGGATGGAAGGTTTGATGAATTTTCACACTGCTTAAAAATTCCAGCTTTGCTTTATTCAAATGTAACACATGACTACAAAGACCCAGTGTTTGATGAGGTGTATGAGATGTAAATGTCGGATGGAGCCTCTCCACTTATCTGCCCCACCGAGGAAGGTGCCCAGCATCGTAATCATCTGATCTGAATGGATTCAAAGTGTGCTCCTTGATGTGAATGAGTGCTGCTCCATTGCTTTGACGGGGGGAGCGGTACAGTAACATCCCCTGGGGGCTCCGTGGATCAGATGGAGCAGGCTGGGAGATGTGTGCGGCAGCCTCTCAGGGATCTGTGAAGACTGCAGTTATTTTTCCAGGAATCCATTTTTGTTGGGGGAAAGCCGCTTTAAATCTCAGATTCCGCTACATTGGTGTTAAATTTGTATCTGACTACATCAGTGTCTCCTAAAAAATCCACTTCACTTCCTTTTCTGTTTTTTTCCTCCGACCTGTGTTTGTCGTTCAGTCATTTGAAATGACTCCGCTCTTGTATGTATAGTCAGCCACGCTGGATAAGCTTGCAAGCATAAGATGGAAATGCATGCAAATTTTAGACCTCTTACTGCAGTGACCAAACCAGAGGCAATATTGGACGCCAAAATATGTCAGTCATAAAGGCGTAAACATTATGAGCTTGGAGGAGTGGCAGTGCAGCAAGCATTTGATTGGTTTTCACTCATTCGCCTTTTTTTTTTTTTTTTGTAGTTGGTCAATGGTTAGCTGAAAACTAATTGTTTGGGTTAAGCTGGTGAAATCTGCATGAATAGATTTGGGAATTTTTCATATTGCATGTTGCAATATGACACTTACCTAGTGTCCTTTATGATGAGCATCCATGTGTGATGAGTTGGGAGTCAGAGATGCTTCTCGCTGTTGCCATAAAGGATGCTCAAGGACACCTTGTGCATATATTTAAGACGTCAGCAGCTTAGAGAAAAATCGCCATTCTTGACATCCTAGTAGTGACAAAGGGGCTGCCCGTAACCATCGCAGGTTCTGCGAGGAAACTGCATCGGCTCCTTTATTTCAGTACATATGAAATCACCCGCTGTCACTCTACAGTAGCAGGCGGGAACGATATCAGCAGGAATTTATGCAAATCTTGATTAGCTCAATGAAAAATGATAAAATATCAGAGATATGAACTATTAAACAGCAGATGTTTAACAACACAGCATATGTTTTATATCACCAGCAGCGAGAGGATACATAGGCTTTTCACTGGTGCTGCCGCTGTAGCTAATAAGCGAGCTCGTGGATAAGTGCGTGTCTACCTCTGCGCGTGGCCAAGCCTCCGGATGGCCGTGCCTCTGTCTGGGGGCAAGCTAAGCTTAAACACTTTGTGCTTGTGCTGCTGAGAGTCTGTGTGTGCACAGGCCTGTATTTGTCACTGTGTATTTGCGTGTGAGCTCTAGACCAAGCTGCTCACAGCCTGCCTGTCTCTTGTCCCCCCCTAGAGGGTCATTCAGCCCCTCTCTCAGCCTCTAATCCCGTCTGTCCGGGGGAGATAGAGGGGAGCAGACGGCCACATCACACCCGGGGCGCCGCAAACACAATCACCAGCCTTTCACAGACACTTAACGGGGCTTTGCGCTTGTTCAACAAGGCAAAACGCGGCAGGAGGGATCAATTTAATACAAGGCCTGACTCAAATGGAAAGAGGGTAAATAAATAGGCAATGACAGCGAGGACTGTTGCACAATTTGTGTAGTGGCTTTCCACTTTCTCTCAGTCTCTCCTTTGTTGCTGTTCGCTGTAGCACCTATATGATTCCACTTCCTCCCTCTGTGACATATGGGGCTGAGCTGAGGAAGAGCAGCCCTGGTCCCTCTCTCATCAGGCTGTGTTATTTTAATAAATCACTTCTGCCATTGCTTGGTACATTAATTCCCCAGGCCCAGAGGGCTGTGTTACCACTAGCAGCGATCTGCATGAGGCGCTAAATGATGTGGGGGATCCCCCAGTGAGAGAACAGAGGCTCTCTGAATCTTCCCTCCATCTCAGCATTGTCGGTTTGGCTCTCACCCTGGGCTCGCCCAGTTCTCAGCACAAATCGTATTCAGAAAGGAAGCCGAGGCCTCATCGGGCACGCATAGCCGAGAGGGAAGTCACCTGACGCCTCAGACACTAGCCCTCGTGTAGCATTGTTGCGCTTCGTCACTTCAGGGCATTGCGGTGCGATGCATCTGCGCTCGCATCTGCGCTCGCATCCACGAAGCGCTCCTTTCCACAATGTCAGCTTCAGGCATTAGTAAAAGTTGCAAGGACAGTCCTCACAGCAGCATTCTGGTTTAACACGATTAAATGCGTGCCTTCACATTAACAGAAAAGGCAAACCCAAGACTGCAGAAGCTCACGTCTCTTTCCTGCGTCTCGAATTGGTCAGTTCAGACATGGTTGCTGCTAACAAGATCATGAAGAGGCAAAGGCTGGTGTAAGACATCCAGTCTGAGAGTCTCACTCTGTCATGGGCGAAAGAATTAAAATTGTGTGCGTATGTATTAAACCAACGCTCTTTCTGCACACACGAAATTAGAACAGGGTGCAGAGTTTTTCCTCAATAACATCTATTAGAAATGAATATTGCTCCAAGCAGCAATGAGCACACAGCAGTAACTTTATTATCCGTCTCAGGATCGGTCGGCGCGGTGCACGATCGAGAGGTCTTTGATCGAGTTCGGGTAGTACAGAACGCGAGTGCTACGGCTCATTCTGTCAGCGTCGGGCGTATCTCTGAATAGAGCCAGAAAAAAAAGCAATACCAAAGTGACCACGTCTGGAAAAATAGATTAAAAAATACAGATGAATCCAATGTTTTGTAGCCCATGTCAGAGAAATGCTCGAGTCTCACAGCAGTTTAATCGACACCTTCTCTTACAGTCCTCTTCAGTTTGCAGATACGCTCTCTTCAAATGAAATTCCATCACATTTTCTTGCAGCGAGATGATCATAGCTCTCAGAATGAGCCCCGTGTCTGCAGGTGGTGGCATACATAAACACTACGTAGACGTAGCTGTTTTACATGACTGCTTGATTGAATTCAGCACGGTGCAACCGTACAGACGCAGGTGGTACGAGTAGGAGACACCAAAGTGGTAACACTCGCACTGGTAGTGTTGGTGGGAGCGAATGTATTTCCCCACCGGGGGTACCAGATGCCACCGTTTCCCTTCCAACACCTCAGCGCTCTGTTCGCCGGCTCTCCGCTTCTTTCTTTCTCTATACATTATAACTCCTTAGACAGAGGTGAGGTTGCTATTGGTATGCACAGACAACACCGGCTGATTCACCACCCAGAATACCACTGGGAGATTATACCCTTCCTGCTCCACGCAGCAGGGGTTCGGCTACCGTAAATAGAGCGCTTGGGAGTGTGCTGTGTGCCCAGAATGACAGAGCACTGCAGTGGCTGAATACTCCAGCCAGACGGCGAGCACAAACTCAAGGACTGCCGCAAATACAGTAATCTCTCATGCTTTTGGTTGTGGTTTTTACCTTTTTCTACAGGGACTCAGAAATCGTCGCGCTGGAGATCCATCTGGCTGATTGTCAGCGTGCACTGGGCAGCCGTTGGGGCATGCAGGACATGAGCTACAGACAAAATCTGTTGGACTTTAGAAAAGAAAGCAGGAGGCCAGAGTGAAAAAAAATAAAAAAGCTGCTCACAGGAACCGTGCATCAGTCAAGAAAAGAATTGGGGCCTACTTATAGTTTTCAAAGGAGAAAATTGGGCCATTTATTTGCTTTTTGCTCAAAGATTAAATGAGTTTATTAATAAATAATTCATTGTATGCTTGTATCAAATCTTCCGAGGGACGAGGCGTAAGTCGTAGCAGTGCGTTAGCATGCCGATTGTATCATGAATAAAAAGCAGGAGTTCGTCTAAAGGCTTATGCAGAATCAGAGACAAAACCTGAATGACAGTGAGAGAGGTAATTTGAACGAGTGTAATGACTTGCTGTTGCTATGGTGTGCAATGACACACAGTGGAAACACAGACGCAGCACAGTGAAATTCAAGAGGAGAAGCGCTTCGGCACGTTTTAGCAACAAGCTACCGAATACGTTACGAACGGATAATTAACGCGAGCGTGCACCAAACTTTTTTGTTTTTTAAGGAGACGTTAATACAAGTTTAATTAAAACATTTCATGGTCATTTTCAGTTTTCATCATCAAGTATTAGCAGCTTCTCTTTTTCTCCTCCACATCCCACTTTCCATTTGTCTTACGTTTGACCCATTAAAACTGCATCTGTGCATTTGACTTAATATGGGCACGGAGGGCTGTCTTAATTAATAAGCAGGCATCCACCAAACTAATCTGCCTGTGTTGTGAAGTCTGTCCTTTCCATTAAGTGGGACTCACATTATCTCCTAATCAAATTAGTCACTTAATTGTGGCCCTCCCTTGATGGATCCCATGAAAAAAGGAGTGCCGTGTTTGCTGCAGGGGGATGTGTGAAGATGGAACACGGCTGTTTCATTACGATATGAATTTTTTAATAACCAAAGCGTTCACTGTCATTTTCTTGCTTTGAACCTTGGCAAAGGGTGAAGTTGAATTTGACATTTTATCCACTCACACAGTTGAGTGTCTGGCTGCTGTGTTGGGGCTAAGTACCATAGCCCAGGGCCACTACCCAATTGCCCAACAGGGGATTGACCCCTGTCATCCACTGATCACTAGTCTGCTTTCTTAATCACTCCCCCGCATTGTCTACTGCACTACTTGATCTCAGTCGATGCATTAACTCCTTCATCCCTCTTAGAGATGCTATTCCCTAAGTAGTGATTAAGGAGTGAAATCTGATGTTACCAAAGATTTCACTCCATCCGTCCATCCTTGGACAGATTGGCTCCTGAGGGGAGGGTCTCTAATTTTAAGGAGCCAAGTCCGCCCCCGCAGCGTTACAGCGCGGGTGCGGTGGCCGGGGGAAACCCCGGGTCCTGATGAATGGAGGTATGTGTGGTCGTTTGTCCCGCTGATTGAGTTTTATCCCCTGCCCTTTCACAGCAGCCAGACAATAAAGAGAGCCACATCCAAGCGTGACAGGTTAACCTAACAGTAATAGAATACTCTTAATAGTCTAGCCTCAGCCAAAGTCCACGGCAGAGACGTCCAAATAGCCAAGCTTCCTTTGTGGCGGGAGTGGAGGTGTGAGGGGGGACCGGCTCTCACTGTTGTTGTGTGATGGAAGCAAGGACAAAGAGGGCAGCTTGATGGCTTAATGTGCGGTTTGATCGCTTCGTTCGGTGAAATTGAAGTTAGCGAGGGCGACCAAACACAAGGGAGGGGGTGTATTTTCCAAATGGAAATTAGTCGTATACGAGCGTGACATCGACGCGCTGTATCGCTTAAATATTTTATGGGAATCCTTGAGCCTTTGCATTGGTACAGATGCCGCGACACGGTGGTGGCATCTGCAAAGAAAAGCACAATCAAAGTGAGCAAACTGTCAAAGGAGATTTGGATGATGTTGTCATGACGTTGACATGAACGTGTCTGTTTTCTGGCAGATAATCTTCACAAAGAGAATCCTCCGGGCTACATGCATCCGCGCAGGCAGAGCCTCCGACTGTGTTTGTTTCTGTTGCACCTCCGCTCGCAGTTTGTCATGTCTGACTCGGGCTTTAATTAGGCCTGCGAATTGAAGCGGCGGCAGCAGCAGGGCTGGGAGCCCTCTGTCCACAGCTCAGCCGTCCTCCACGGTGTCTCCTCGGAGGACCTCTCTGCTCTGTGTGGTTAAGATAATAGAGGCTCGCTCGGAAGATGTTAATTGAGGGGAGATAAAGTGCAGTAGTGGCTGCGGGGATGCACGGAGCGGGGGTGGAGGGGAAGGAGGGAGAGCTACCTGATTAGAGGCTGAGGTGTTTGACTTACAGCTCTTCTTTTGATGATGATATATGTAGCGCGAGATTTTTCAAGGAGAAAGACAGAAACACACGAGGAGGAGCCTAAGAGATAGTTATTAAAGTTTTCCCTGGGGCGCTTCTGTTCTTCGCTGTGCCGTTACTAAGTTATGCTCTCGGGTTTGTGGAGTGAAGAGTCCGGTTTCGAGGAGATTTTTGGGGGCTCAGAAGGATCTGGCAGCCGTGCAGACGGGCAGGGAGAGAGGCAACTCTACCTGGGCCTCGGAGGTTGAAGCAGAGATGGAGGTGATCTGACCGAAACAGCTGAAGTGACAGAAGCTACATTAATAGTGGCATATGTCTGGAGCAGAGAGAAACTAAAAGGGAGAGAAAACAGACTCTCCACCAGCCCGGGAGAGGATGAAGGGAACAAGAAAGAGGAGGGGAGGACGAAAAAAGCAGAAAACAGTGCCAGCAGCCTCTATAATTGCCTCAATGCCGCTGGGATTGCTTTCATTCAATTGAAGCATTCTCTTTCTCTGTACATTGGAGGTGGAGATGGAGGAGGAGATGGAGGGGAGGAGGGGTCGGGCCGGGTGGCGTGGGCGGGCGGGAGATCCGACGGTGCCCTCCCTCTTCCAGCAACATACAGTGATGAGGGCGATAGCTCCCCTGTAGCGGCCGAATCTCTGGCATCAGCGTGAGCAACAGAGAGAGCGAGCGAGCGAGTGAGATTTAGTGTTTGTGAGAGAGAGAGAGAGAGAGCAGAGTACTGTGGAAGAGTGAGGCAGCGATAAGGAGGTAGGTGGACCACAGATCAGACCTGTCAGATGTGATTGTGCGGCCAAGTGCAACCCCGCATGTGAGCGTGTGTGTGTGTGTTTTTATATTTCCCAAAGACAACCAGCTTCCCCGCCCCCTTTCATCACAACACACACAAACACAGCATCGCTGCCCAAACACACGCACATTGCTCGAGGAATCCTTTTATTTCTTTATTTGGGCTCCTGTTGGTGCGTGCCTTAGATGCTCAGCTCCCTCCTCCTCTCTCTTCTTCTTCTCCTCCTCCTCCTTGTCCTGTTCTTCTCTCCTCCTCCTCCTCTCCCCTCTCGCTTTGCCGCTCTCTCACAGCCTCGGTTTTCTTTTTTTTTCTCCTCTTCAATCTTGTGCAGGTTGTATCTGACGGAGGGACCGGTGCCGCGCTCCCATCCCCGCGCTCCTTCAGCAACAACACTGTGAGTATTCTCATGCTAATTTGGCTTCTCCAGCCTCCCCAACATCGGCTTTGTCTATTTCGCTTTCTTTTTATTCTTTGCCTCTTTTATGTTTTCATCCGTCGCGCCAAACACAGCGGCGGCAGCAGCAGGAGAAGCAGCGCGGGAAGGGAGAAAAAGAGGAATGAGAGAGGACATGCACAGAAATACAGAGAGAGGAGAAGAGAGGGGAAGGCAGAGAGGGAGGGGGGGGAAAGAGTCGAGGAGGGAAAGGGATTTCTGCCGCCGCCGCTGCGAGCAAGCCGCTCTGCTTTCGGAGGTGTTTCTCCTGGAGGATGGTGGAATTGCCGAAGGGATGTAGGGGGCGGGTCTTGGTTTTGTGAGTAGATAGTTGTGCGAGAATGATAGGGGATGTTGTTGACAAGCATAGAGTGGCTCATCAGACAGCCGGGCAGCTGGAACCAAGGTTTTCTCTGTTGACTAAACTTCTGATTCATCCGTCACTTTCCATATTTACACGCGCACACAGATAGATGCGCTTCTCCTCTTTCTTCTTTCTTTTTTTAACCGACGTTGCTCTTGTTGTGGAGCGAGGACTTTTGCGCCGCCGTCATTTTTCTGGTGATGCCGTGCAGATGGGGGATGAATTGTAGATGGATGTTGCTCCTGGTCCAAGATGTGCTAAGCATATGTGTGTGCCATTCATAGCCTCAAAAGCACTTAGCGTAGTTTTAATGACTACAGTAGCAGATGCACGAGTAGGATTTTTTTTTTTTAATTCAGTGTTTTGTGCCCACGTACCATTAGTTGTGACAGGGTTTCAGTTTTTTAAAGAGGAAAACGCGTTACTACTGTGTATGCCTAGAGTGCAGTGATTGTGCCTACTGTACACAATAAAGGATAGTCAGTGTGTGTGTGGGTGCAGGGAGGGGGGGTCAGGAAGTCAGCGTCCATCCGTACATGCTGCTCTTTGATCAGAGGGCCACGTTTAGTCTGCCCACGACATGTGTCTGAGCCATATGAAGAGTGGGTGTGTGTGTGTGTGATAGAGCCAAGACGGGCCCTGTGCCCTCACTGCAACACCATAGCTAACGGGCACATGGGTCAGCAGGGTTGGACGCTCCTCCGCTTGTGCAGATATGTCACCAATACTAAAAAGTCTCCGAGGCCTTCACCGCAAGTCACGAAAACACCAGTCTTTGCGAGGCAAAAAATGCCCATATTGGGCCAACAAAACGCTCACAACACACTTTGGCAGATTCATTTGGCAGAGTGAAAGGGATTGATCAGAGCATGGCAATTAGGCAAATATCAGAACTAAGCATCTGGCGAGGCGAGAACGCTTTGCCTGGCAGAGGATTACCATTTTAGTTCCATTTTCAGACAACGCAGCCCAGAATGTGTTATTACACAGCACTCCAGCAGCACAGCGGCTCGGGCGAAACCCAGCGAGCACATGAAGGATCTCTGTGCAACATTTCTGCTGTGTATGTTGATTCCCACAACCTGCAAAGTCAAAGCGGCGCGCTGATTAATCGCGATTAGGTTTAATATGCGTGTTCGAAAGCGGTGGCGGCCCGGCCTCCCTTTCCTCTGCCTTTATGAAAATGAATCGTCGGAGTAAAATGCCTGGGATGATAGCAGCCTGCCGATGAGCTTGCTTTCTAAAGTAGGCTGATATAAATGAGAACCATTCCCCCAATTACGGAAGATTAGGTTACCCTCCACCAATCTGAATCCTTAAATCCCTTCTGTTTTTACAGCTCTGTCTGGCGAATGTAATTCAGCCTCGAGACCTGGGCAGAATAGCAATAAAAGAAGGTAGAAACTTTAGCAGTGGAACCCAGGCAGTAAAAATATCCATTGGGAGAGAGCTAAAGCACATGATAATTGACACTGCGCTGTGTTGCAGTTGGCTGTAATTAACTGTGTAACAGAGGTTGTCAGTCGGAAAGAGAGAAAGCCCCGACTATCTTAGTGCATTTAACACACTTGAAAGTGCAACGTTTATCGTGTCTTTCCAGCTTTCACCGAGGGTGCGTTTCAGGTTAGCGGGGGCCTCTCGCCTGTATTTATCCAGATCTTTTACTACAGGCCCAGTCAGACATTACGTGCCGCTTCCTTTATCCTTTGTTCGACAGTTTCAGTGCATGAAAAATCAAAAGGAGCCATTGTTTCTGGGGCGAGCGCAAAAAAGCTTATCATCTATTTTTAGTGCGCTTTTCCTCATTGTTGCCTGGGCCACGATTCGTGCTTACGTCTAGCAGGAGTGTGCCATAAACTATGTTGTGCTTCGCAGCCAGGCGCTGGCTGTGGTGACAACTCTCACCCACACGCTAGTGATCTATGAGCCATATAGCACCGACCCCCTGCCGCCTCGCCAGCCGCTTTCGAACGCGCGCGACCGCAGCAGTGTCGTTCTGCCTGCGTGATAGCACCCATATGCGCACAGAGCACCTGTATTAACGTAATGCGCTAAGCCTTTATTTCTCATCACTTATCACAAGCCGCTACACGCTGTACCGAAAAGGAGGGGGAAAAGCTCATAAAGATAAAAATCACATTTCACTAGAGGGTGCTTGTGTGACAGTGATATATGCTGTGAGCATCCTGCCACCTCATTGAGATGGGAGTGAGTTCTGGGTGGGTAAATCAATTTGTGCAAAGGCTGTTGGCGCTAGTATTGGTTTCGTGATATGATCTTTGTTGTCCATTTTTAGAGGTCAGCGAGAGCGCCACGACAAGGGCGAAAGAACCTGACCGCGTTCTCTTGTTTCTGGGCTGGTAGATGATCTACACCAAGAGGATTGTGGGTAATCAAAAAAGTATACACGTTTTTCCAGGTTTAGGTGCGATGGATTCTCTATTAAGAATGCACGCTCATCCATTATCGCGCGTGTCTTGATAGAGTATCCACAGCCAGAGGCGAGCTCTGTCTGCGCATTAATCGGCGTAATTACTCAGCGAGGGTGACGGTGATTATGGAGGTGCGTCTGAGTGCAGATACCAGTGGGAAACTGGGGAGGGGTGGACCTGGTGGTAGACCGGTCAATAGGTGAGCGCAACTCTCATCTCTGGGATCTCTGGTCAGGAAGAAACAACAGGAAGCCATTCCCTGGTGTCCGCCTCGTGGCGTATCACGTAGTGCGTTATACAGTAAAAGACTTTATCTTATACCGCCGAGAACTACTTTGAGCTTTCGCCGTCAGTTCAGAACATCCCTCATTCTCCCTCTTGAAATCATTTTTTAACTCTACTCCAAAGTCGAGTACCCAGCGGACCAAAACAAATCAAAACGCATGTTTGAAAAAGAAAAAAATAAGAGCCAGAAATAAAATAATGCTAAAAACTATGATTCATACTGACTCAATCTAGTAATATCTAGAGTATGTGTGAGAGTAAAAAAAGCTCTTTGAACTTTGGCTGGGAACAGCATTTCCACTTTAAGAGTTTTAATCCTTTTGTTAGTAAGATACTGATCTCGTGACTAAATGGAGAGCTCAGTTAATGCTTCAGTCACACGAGAGTAAAAATAGGATGGCAACCTTCTTGTGACCGGGAAAAAAAATGGTTGCACAATGATTGCACGTGATGGTTTAGCAACAGCCTCAACCTTGGCAACGGTTATTGATCGACTCCAAACGACTCGCAGCAGTCACTGTGAGTCTGATTGGTGAAGGTTTCCAAACCATTAGCATCTAATTTATAAATGCAGACAGACTGCCGACATGTTGCAGTCGGTCTGCGACACGTGCAACAGGGGACTCGACTCAACTGGTTATGTTCCTATATGAAAGCATGCTTACCTCAGTGCAGAAACTACCATTTGTCACAATTTGTGAAGGAAATTCGCTTTCCTATCTCTAAAATTACATGTGCAGATTTGCAATTTTCGCCGACTTATAATTTACTTGTCATATTATCATTGATTGCATGCAATTGCCAACTTGAGTCCATCCGTGAGTCCGTCTTATTGATCTTTTATTGATGTCTTAATGAACCAAAGTCGCACTGAAAACATCGACCGACGAGTGCTCGCAGACCTGCTCGCAACTAGTTCAGTGGCAGTGAAATGTCTGGTTCATTGCCGTCACAGTACCTTTGGTCATCCTGCAGTCTGTTGTTTTCCTGATGGGACTTTAGCATTTGGTGGGACACTCGACAAAATTACAATCACAACGTTTCAATGTGCAGGACACAACCATGGGTTCCTGCACATCTTTAAAGAGAAATGCATGTCAATGATCAAATTTAAGGTCATTAAATGTTTTACTTTCACCCTTGAAGTCTTCTATTTTGAGATGATCACATTCTATATTTGCAGCTATCTTATATTGATGCCTTTTTTAAAATTATGTGCTTAAAAGCTTCATCTCACATTCACTGAAGGTATCACACAAACCATGAAAGGAAGAAAAATAAGCTTTCAAATACAAGTTTGGAGATATTTGGCTCCGAGATGAAAAATACCAAGAATATCCTGAAAGTCAAAGGAGCAATTTTGAGGCAAAAAAAAAAAGTTTGAAACTTGGGACAATGAGTTCCTGAACAATCAAGTCCCATATGAAACCAGAAGAGCACACTATGCTTGTATTAAAAAAAGATAAGGCGCCAGTGGATTCTTTCATGCCTGCTGCTAGTACACCGTCATCTCCTGCTGGTACGCTGACTGGTAAAATTGGACGTATTGATAAGTTCTGTTAAACTGAATCTTTCAGTAATTCTTTTCGGCGACTGCTAAACCGCTTCGTGGGTTGTTGTTTTTTTTTTTTTTGCACACAATCTGTATTTTTAAGATGTTTTCTGACTCTGAACTTTTAGATACATTCAAAAAGATAAAGCATTTGTTGATTTGGTAATGTTGCTGTGTGGAAATGCTTTTCACTTCTCTTTGTTTAGGCTTTTAAAAGGTTTTAAATTTGACTTTAAAAAATAAAGTGTGCGGCAATCTCATTCCACCAACAATACTGAAGCTAATTAGACCGTCTGTGGTTTGAATATTGAATTATAACTGAGCCTCAAGAGCAAGGATGTTACCACTTTGGTCACCAGCTGTCATATGATAGGGGAAAACCAAAGCGAGGGAGTGCATGGAGTGATATTGTTCCCTGTTCAAGTGTACACAAGTAAGAAAAAATAGAATAACTAGGTGTGAAGGTTTCAAGTTACATCATCTAATTCACCGTACACGGAAGACGTCACTGTACCGGCCGCACTCTTTGAGTGACTTGTGATCTCTGGGAACTGCAGTGCAAAATCACCACAGCAACTACTGCTTAGCAACAAAGATGTTGCTATCATAAAAAGACGGGAAAAAAAAAACAAAACAAAGAAAAACAACAACAACAACAAAAAAAGAGGAGATCTTGGAGTTGTGACTTGATTTAGTGTGTTAGAATCTAATTAGTTTTATAGCACCGACCGGTGCGACGGTGGCCGTACAGATGTTCGGCGCGAGAGATGCTCGTAAAGAAAAGGAGACGGCTGGTCAAATCAAAGCCGTCGAGTCAGGGAAATAAAAGCGGAGGAGGGAGTAGCGAATGCGCTCTGAGGGCTCTGTGTTGTCTGTACAAGGGCAACACAGTTACTCTTTGCGGTACATTTCAGGAATGTGTCTTATAACATTGTCAGCGTGCTGGCTAATAGGAAAAGCATTATTGGCCATAATAAGTGAATGAGTTTAATAGGTGAATGTCTTCCACTTCCCTTCTTATCTCGGTGACTTTCACTTTCTCGTACCGCCCGCAGCAAGTAATCATGGGAAATATAGGACTCAGAGACGCCGTTTTTAATTAGGGACAGTTTTTAGCATTATGGAAAGAAAAAAGGCTTTTGACTTTTGGATGTCTTGAAAGAATTTTCCCGTGCGCGCACACATGCATGTGGAGCCATTTTCTTTGAGTTTGGCTTTCTCATTAATCACAGCAGAACCATGGCTGATACTAGCGTACGGGAGAGGGAACCAGGCTGGAACGACAGAGTCGAATATTTGAACATCTCAGTGCTGATGTGTGCAAAGCAGAGCGTGTGTCTGCAGGGGAGGCTTTGAAATTTCATCCACTCCATCCCTTTTAACTCGGCGGAGGGGATGTGTGTGTCTCGCTCCAGTTGGCCAATGGCACGTTAGGAAGCTCCTGAAAATCCCCGCCGCCCGCATCCCCCCCCCGTCCGCCAACCATTCACACACGCACACACACATGCACACTCCTCTCTATCTCCCTCCCCTCCCCTCGCCTTCCACTCCACAGACCTGCACTGTGTCAGATAGTTTAATGTGAAATTGCTTTTCTTTCAAATTTCCCCCTGGAAACGCAGGTCGTCGCAAAATGTTACATCTCATAATGGTGTGTTATTGTTGTTCTTTCATACGAGTTCTTGGCTTCCGAGCGTAGGATTTTCAGCACGGAGCTGAGGTCACACTCGGCTATTTTTCCCTCTGCTTCTGTAGCCTCTCCTCTCCTTCCTCCCATCTCAGATTCTGCAGCGAACTCTTCCTCTGCTGCGCCCATGGTAACCCCGCTGAAAAATTTATCACCACCTCACTCTATGATTACGCTATGCATTAGCAGGGCTTAAATTTAATTTGTCGGCGGGCCCTCGCGGCAGTGCTACGGGCCTGGCCTATCAGAGACACTTTGTAAAGGGCCTGGAAGAGCCTCCCGGGGTGATCCTATCAGTCAGACACACTGTCAGCAGACACACTCAGTTAGTCAGCATTGAGTCAGAAATGTGGCCCAGCCAAGCCACACGCCACCGTTGGCTGCTCCGCTGGGCCGCTGCTGTGGGCATCAAGCTCCCCCGCCTGCCAATCAAAGCTCCAGCAAGGATGCTGACCTTTGTTCCCCTGCTCAAATGAATGCTCTTCAACAGGTGATCCGGCCGACTCCCTTGCCTCGGCGCGCTCAAGTTTAAATATAGCAGACTTTTCTTTCGCATTAGCCTGTTACAGCACCGCTGTGTGTTTGTGTCAGTAACCCTGTAGGATGGAGGCACATTGCTTCTATATTTTTAGACTTTATTCAGTACGTGTGTCAAAACTCCGACAATCGCCTCAATAATAATCACCTGTCCTAAAGTGGCTATTACTGCCTCCCACTCCTGTGATTTACATTAATACCTAGTGGTTAATGTCATGTTACTTTATTGGGAGTATGTGGAACATTAAATTCAAGGTGCTGCCTCTGCAGCTATACGCTGTGCGATTACGCTCCCTTATTTTTACTCTTACATTTTCATCCTCACAGATGACTATCAAAATAGCTTGATCTGAGGCCACCACAGGCTGCTTTTATCGCCACTCGCAGAACGAGAAGGTCAATTTTCAAGGCATTTGGTGGGGGGAAATGTTTAAACCGTCTAGTTACTAAGAGAACCAAGAGGGCCTCGTTCTTCCCGCGGCTCTAATTGGGATCCATTTTCATTTTCATATGGTTTTAAATGTCAAGAACAGAGCACACGCAAAGTGTTTTGAAATTGCTCAGGAAGGCCTTGGTCCCTGGGTCACACAGGTTGAAAGCATATTGGTTTATTATGAAAAGAAGACGTGGTGTAAAAAGGCACTCTGCAGCTGAGTTTTACCACTGAAAAAGGAAAAAAAAAGATGATGTTCTGCTTCTGACCTCATCCTTGGTCTGCTGGGAACATAATGTCAAAAGTTGCCAGCCCCTTCTTCATTTGACAGAAACAAATCCTCTGAAAGGACTCCCCCTCCCAGCGTGGAGGCTGTACACTCTCTTCACGCCTGGGTTTCCTCTCACAGTCAGAGGATATACAAGGCAGGTTGACTGGAGACTCCTAGTTCCTGAATTTTATGAATGGAAATGTGCAATTTTCAATCTGTTTTCTACTTCTACTGCCACGAAGCGAGAATGCTAAAGATTCTTGATGTGACAACATATAAAAATAACTAAATTTGTTCTGTCTGATATCACTGGTGTTTCTCACTTTTGTGACACAGGCATTTAAAGAAAGCTCACGCTCATCTCTCTTAAATCCACCCCCTCCCCCAGAAAGTATTGTGGAGTGCATGCATTACATAAAGCCAAATACACTTTCATATCACCAGGAATTATACCATTAGCAACAGGGAACATTGATGGACGCTCTAGCACCATTTAGTCAGCATCCTGAAGACTAAGAATAGCTATCCTGTCACATGTAGGGTACCAGTTGAAGCTCACATGGTGTCATTATGCTATAGTGAACTAAACTGTTGAGTTAACATTTACTTCATAAGATAAACCACTGTGAAGTTCTTAATACTACCAGTTCTCTTGCTGTGTGCCTGGGATGACCATATTACACTCTCAGTGATATCAGACGGAGCACGAGTAGAAAGCATGTTTGAAACAGAGGATTTAGAGCAGTAGAAGCCTTCGGCGCACAGGGACTACTTGCTAACTGACCTCCTGTCTAAAATTTTGGTGATGGCTAACATCAGCATCCATTGTTACAGTGTGTGTGTGTGTGTGTGTGTGTATGTATATATATATATATATATATATATATATATATATATACACAAAGTATAGCCGCCACGTGCTTGTATGCACATCTGTCGGGGCGGATGGTGTCCTGGGGGATCTCCTCCCAGATCTGGACCAGGGCATCGCTGAGCTCCTGGACAGGCTGAGGTGCAACCTGGTGGTGTCGGATGAACTAAAACATCATGTCCCAGAGGGGCTCTCCTAGATTTAGGTCAGGAGAGCGTGAGGGCCAGCCAGCAGTATCAGTCCTAAAATAATGCAAGCATCCAAAATTAAACTAGGATGTTTGGAAATTACGTTTTCATAGGGGAGCTAATTATATATGTGTGTGTGTGTGTGTGTGTGTGTTCATATCTTTGTGGGGACCAAAAATTGGAAGTTTACTATACTTGTGTGGACCAACAGCCCTTGTGGGGACCAAAATCCTGGTCCCCACAAGTTTGAAGGCATTTTTAAGACTCAAAGTGTGGTTTTAGTGTCAGGGTTACACTTGGGTTGTGGTTAGGTTTAGGATGAGGGTTAGGCATTCATTTTTGATGGTTAGGGTTAAGGGGCTAGAGAAAGCATTGTGCCGATTAGATGTCCCCACAAGATATGAATACCCGACGTGTGTGTGTGCATGTGTGCAACTTAAACAAATAAAATAAGAAAAAGTAAAATATGTCCACTTAAATAAATGTGTGTATGTGTTGTAAAAATCAATCAGTCAAAGGAAATATGATCACTATAGCCAAGATCAAAAGAAGACATAGAAACAAAGTATCAGTTGCACAATAAACACAAACTATGGAATCACTGTGTGAAAGCTCAGGAGAGGAAGCAAACCCACTGACTGTTGCATTTCCAGAGAAAATTATTTTAACGCAGTGCTAAATCTTACTTTTGTGCATTATACTCTGAAGGAGCCCTTAGCCTAGAAAACTGTTCTGCACCTAAAGCATGCAGGCTGCATGCGATCTTGAATTGCTGTTAGGTCAATAATTAAATTCCCCGGAGGCCTGATTTTGTATCTGGGGTTCAAATGCAATTTTTCTCCCCCTAACAGTGTATAATCCCTCGTCCGGGCAGGCCTGTATTTCTACCTTAAACATCCCTTTCATTCCTTCATTTAATAAATGACACCCAGAGGACGAAACGGGGACAAGTCCCTGCTGACACCTGTGAAATATAGACTGATAATGCTCCTGCCACTAGCTTAATGCCGCTCCCTTCCACCTCCTTTTGTCTGACAGGCCAGCCAGATGCATGTATCATAATGAGCGGATCTCGCCGCCGTCAATTAGGTGCATCTTAAGCATGTGACTGAAGAGATGAGGGATCTCTGCTGGCTATTGGGAATGAGCGTCATTTCTCCTCCGAGTGCACGTAGCATCACAAGCAGAGCGTCTATTGCTTTGTCTTTTAGCGGCGCGGCGAATATGCGGTGATGGTCCCAGGGGCGGTGTGACGGAGAGGTGCGCGGTGTACCGGCGTCCGCGTGCAACCCCTCCCCCTTTTTTTACAGAGAAAGAACTCACTCATTGTTTGATTTAATTACTTGCTTTAGACTTCAGCAATTATAGCTGAGCAGCACATATGTTAATTATATCTGACCTCACATTTTTGCTGCTCTGTTAATTGTTCGCTTAGATGACATTCTGAGATGACTGTCATTGCTGCTGCATATCGGGCAATTTAAAGGGAAAAAAGACCTTGGATGGCTTTGTGACAGATTCTGGTCAGTGGGAAAGTTTACACTGCAACACTCATTCCAAGTGGAGGTGGGGGGGGGGCGTCATGACTTGTCTGTACATCCATCAAACAGAGATTACGTACACCTCCTCCCTGTATCTACGAGCCTAAAGACGCCGGGCCAGCGATTTTTTTTTCCCCCTTCCTTTTTTTAATGCAGAACTCACTTCCTGTTGTTTACAAGATGATGCATTTTGTTTTTCTCTTGCCATTATTACCCAGGAAACATCTAAACCCACTAATGTCCCAGTTCAGAGCTCATTTTGTCTCTTCTAATGCACATTCCCTTCCGGATGTCCTAGGCTGCAGAAATCCATTAAAAATAGCTCGCAAAGACAAACTGCAACCTGAACTAATACATCATGTTAAACGACACATGTACTGCAATTTTTGCGAGCACGGTTTTGCCACACAGCTTATTATCACATCTAATGAGGACAGTTTTCACTTTTGCCGTTACTGCACGCTGTGGTTTAATTCCCCTGCCAGTGAGGAGGCAGAACAGAAGTTAAGGTAGCGTGGAAGGCAGATACACGTAGCCAGCTCTTCAGACTCATTTTGTCTGGCAATATCGCTGCGGCGGTGTGACCGCGGCCTTACGAAGCAGTGGCAGGAGAAATGAAAAATGCGCGTGCTGTTCGCCATGATTGTATTTGTTAATGTAGCCGTATTGTCTCTGCAAGCTGTTTCTAATGGACTGTGCTTTTGTTTGTCACCTTAAGTGAGCGGCGATGCCTCTTGCTTCACTTCACCACACTGGAGTTGGTTTAGGGAAAACAGGTGTTTTATTTAGGGAGGAAATGACACGTTACACTTGCTGTATTTCAGTCACATCTAGTCCAAGGTAGGTTGGCGAATGATAGGTTTAAAAAAATGCACTTAAACTTGAATGTGGTGTTCACGCAGAGTCTGTCAAAACCTATCCAAAGCTTCCTGGCATTCCACGTTGACTCTGGATGCTAAAGAAAATGTTATGAGAGACACAAATTATGATAGACAATTTTAAAGAAAACCTGCCATTTGTGTTTTCTCAATGCTTCCCCGCCATGAAACGCACTCAAATTGCTTTACTTGCTTTAATATACAGCTACGATTTAACCGTGTGCTCGCCGAGCAGCTCTGCTACGCGGGAAAGTCAGAACCGGCGGCCTGGCTCGTATAAAACGCACTAAATATTGTAAATATTGTCGTATATTGTATATACTCCAGGAGGCTCATGTTATAATTATAATTGTCATTCCAATTCACGCGTTTGACAGTCAACTGACGCACGGTAAATAGCATCACGTGTTGGTGAGTTCCAGCTCGTCCTCTTTCTTGATTCTGTTTGCATTCGGCAGATGCTGTTTTCCTTTCCACACTCATATCTCCTGAGATATTAAATCATTTAGAGTTTTTCTTGACTGATGCACATGTAACGTGGGCACAGATGATTTGTCCTCTTTGTGTTGGAAAAGTCACAGAAGTGTTGGTTTCCTGGCTTCTTTTATAGCTGACTTTCCTTTATAGCTCGCTCGCACTCAACCTAATATGACTCACCACTGCGAGCAGCGTTTGTAGTTTTGATTTACTCCAAAGACCATTTTTTCCTAATAGACGGGTTTTTTAAAAAAAATTTTTGCTAATGTCGTGTCGGTGTGTACGCAGGCTCGCCTGTTTTGGTCGAGATTCTGAGTTGATGGCAGCGCACATTGATTAAGCGCAGTGGCTCAGACTTCTTCCCACCAGGATTCACAGACAGCTGTCAGTTCAAGGAAGATCTCCTGCACTGATTGTGCATCAACATTCGCTCCGACTTCCCTCTCACAGCTCCTTACTTCAACATTTACATACCCATCAACTAGGTGACTGTCAGGGCACATTATGCATGTCCTGCATGTCTCAGAATATGCAGGTTAATGTGTTTATTTCATTATAGCTTATTAAAGCTTTGATAAAGTATGATTTTTTAAAAATGGCACACTTAATATCATATGAGAGTTTATGGTGGTAATGATAGAAACATTGCCCCTACATACATGCTGCAAACGCAGCACCTTCATCATCCCACTGGGGTCATTTCTGTGTCTATTGTTGTCTCTCGTTTTAGCGCCGGCTCTCTCTCTTAGGTTTCTCTGCTCTACAAACACCTGAAAGAAACATGAGGGCATTTAGTTTTCTTTTACTGGCAATAATTGCTTAGTTTGCCTGCTGTTTGGTGTTGGATAGGTGGTATGCACTGGGTTTATCAGTTTGTTTGCTGAAAACAGTTGCCTGCTTCAGCATCCATAGCCGATGTTATCAGCCCATTGAATGGCTGTTATCGCTTGTTATCACTCCCATACATATCACCAATAGGCGCCCTTCTCTTCTTAGCAGCCGGCTCAGTAGACTGTTATCATCAATTGTGATCGGTGATAAACAGAGGAACCCAGATTAAGAGCAGAGGCATCTAGAGGTCATGTGAGGAAGTGCATGTAAAGTCTCCAGTGGGAAATATGGATATTAATCAGAACAGTGATCTTTTACTAACCCTAACCAAGTAGTATTGTATTAGTTGTGAGATAAATGCCTGTTTTAGAGCTGAGGATGAATGCCTCCAGGTCTCTGCAACATAATTAGCCCAGTGGTCGATCAAATACAGCACATGGTAATGCGTAAATATTCCTTTCAAAATAAGACACACAACTACAACACGGGAAAAGACCCAGGGAAACAGAGTTAAACATAAATTTCACACCCGAGCCTCAACTCTCGCGGCCCAATAACAAACGACTCACGAACCGGTACTGGTCCATGGCCTGGGGGTTTGAGACCGCTGGTCTAGAGGAGGACTCATTGGAAGAGTCTGGAAGTTTATCGCTGGAAACCTCAGAAATGTGATTCATAAACAGTATTAAGCAGATGTGGATAACACATTAAACAGTGTCTCTTTTATTGGTTTTTCAGTGGTTTTACACTCAGATGTGACAGTAATTTGGTGCCTTTCTATAATTCATGTAATGTTAAGCAAAAATGACTTTATGGATTTTGCTTGATTTATCAGAAATGGAAAGAATAATTTGTGACAGTAATTCTTGCAGGCCTGTTTTTGTTTTCTGTGTGAGTGTCTGTAATATTGATTGGCAGATGTTTGGGGAAAAATAAGATACTCACAAGAAATTTTAACCAGATGTTCCTTTTATTGTGTTTATTATATTTTATCTTGCTCTTCCTGTTCACTGCCGCAGTAAGGAGGTTTTTTTTTTTTTTTTTTATTCATTGGTATTCAGACAGGCTGGCCCAGGGTGGCAATCTGTTAAAGAACGTGGAGGGGGGTGTCACCTCTCAGTTAAGGCAGCGCTGGCATCCTCGAGGCCTGGTGTGCTTGGACAGTCGGCCTCAGAGTTAGCAAGTGTGACTGTGGAGGAATGGATGCTAAATAACAGAGCCCGCAGCGCTGCCCTCCCGCCTGGCTGGCTAGCAGGCGTGACGCGACAGGGCTGAGGCCAGAGTCAGCTACAATCCATTACTTTTACCTGAGGAAGAGGAGAGGCAGAGCGAGAGCGAGAGAGATTGAGTTAAGGGCCGGAGCACCTTTCAGCACTCTCTTCTGCATGCTAATTCCACTAGCGCTTCAAAGGGGATCAAAATCTGCTGGCTGGGAAACGTGGCCTCTCAACTGACTAAAGGAAGGCGAAATCCCCTTTTCTGCTCGACGCCTCTCTAGCAGCCAGTTTGCACACATATGCATAATAACATACAGCTGCACGGTGGCTAAACGAAGTATTTTAAAGTACAAGCTTCGTATCCTTGAGCGTTACGTCAGCTGGCTCATAAATTTCAAAAGGTATTGAGCTTGCTTATATAACTATATACACCTCTATATGTCTCCTATGGTTGAAGGGCAGCTCTTTCACAGGCTGAAGGGCGTTTCTAACCAGCTGAAATTGACAGAAGTCAACATTTTAGTTTTAAATTAAAACTTCAGGAAAATCCAAATTCATCACTCGCTCAGGGATGTCACACACATCCATCCCAACACAAATCACTGGCATCTCCTAAAATTTCCCATGCACACCGGTCGGTGAACGCGATGAGCATTTGTGCAAAGAGCGTGAAGCAGAGGGTGATTTTTTTTTTTTTGAGGCGCTGCTTAAAGCTATCACTATCGGAGTGGAAAGTACACATGACAACTGGTTTGCAGGTTCCAAATGAGAAACCACCACAAATAGCGTGGGTGTGGGCGGCAGGAGAGAGAGGAGAGGGGAAGGCAGGGGAGGGGGTAAAAATGCAGCGTGGATTGGCACCCGGTGACAGTGATAAATTTCACCAATCGTCCAGTGTGAAGATCTGTCTAATCTTTGCGGTGGCTCACAGCGGGGTAGGACCCCATCACTCTCCCATTATTTGACAACAAAACATCCGCGGAGAGCGGCGAGCCAGGTTCAGTTAGCTACAATACACTCCCTGCATACACAAATCCCCGGCGATGGGGATTATAAAGTGGCTCTGTAGCCGGCTGTTAAAGGGGCAGGCCATTAAAATGCAGCCACAACCACCTATCCACGCTCTCACCGTGGAGTGGCTGAGAGAGAACAAAACAAAGCCGTCTGTCAATAGCCTTTAATTTTGAATAGAGAGCAAATAAAATTCAATGCCTATAATGGCCTTCATTTTCCTGCAGACTCTTGAAATTGATTCGATGGCTTAATTTGGCAGCGGCAGGTGGGATGCCATTGGCAAACGTATACGGCTGCATGCGGTTCACCCCGGATGACTCAATAAACAGCGTTTGCAGCAGTTTAGCAACAAAACATTTTTCCGAGGCCGTGCATCGCGGTCCATATGCATCTATCACAGTCATGTGGTGTTCTGTTGGCAGTTACAAGATCCGCGTTTACACCCAAAATGTTATTTTGATTTCACTGACACAGAGATAATGTTTCATAACACACAGTCAGTCACGAATTAGCCCATCTGTCTGTTTGAGCTTCCCGGTGCTGATGGAGTCTCTCTGTGTTTGTGTTTGTGCGCGCGTGTGTGTGTGTGTTTGACCACAGTGGCTCAGCCCTCTCCCCACCAGGATTCACTGACGGCTGTCAGCTCATTGAGTGACTCCTCCACAGATTGTATTTGAGCCAAAATCCTGATCCCTCGTCTCGCTGCTCCTCTCGTGCTTTGCTTTCTCACTCCTCCCCGGCTTGTCGACATGCATATGCTGACACACTCGCACGTGTATGTACAAGCGCTCGCACACACTCGGGATGATATGTTCTCTTACAGCTTGCGGTATCAACAGGAGATTCTGGCGACAGTGTGAAACTGAATCTGAAAGTGCGTCTCGTGTGTGTGTGTCACCCGAATGAAACAATATGGCCTCTAAATGTAATTTTAAGCCTTGCATCCACACAGGCGTGCGAGCTATATCGGGCCGTGGCTGGCGTGGCGCGCACGCAGACACGCCACCGTTGTTGCCAGTGCAATGCTAGTGTTACGGGGTGGTATCGGAGATTTTGTCACGCTGAACAGTAGTAGCATCCCTATTATGGGAAAGTTCCCAACTTCTTTATTGCAATATGCTTGATATTTTGAGATATGCCGCCAGAATTTAAAATAGCTTCAAGGCTCTGGGACGGCAGGTTATTTGAAGAAACCTGGGGAGCACGCTGCAGTCCTTGTGTGGATTTAGACGGTCGCGGTTGCTTGTGTCTCTTCATGTAATCCCAGACGGACTCGCTGATGTTGAGATCAGGGCTCTGTGGGGGCCATACCATCTGTTGCAGGACTCTTTCTTCTTCTCGTGGCTGAAGATGGTTCCTTAACACTGGCTGTGTTTGTTGGCTTGTTGTCGTGCTGCGGGATGGATTTTGGAAGAGATTAGGCTGATGATGCTACCGTGTGATGATGATAAACCAAACATCTAAAGTGTGTCACACTGTGTTGTGCATCACAGTGCAATTAAATTTAGAAACTATTTCATGTTGATCACCTCTTTCTGACGTATATAAGCACACATTTTACTACTACGTTGCCTCAGTGGGGATCAGATCACTTAATACACCCATGATTTTACAGGTTGTCACAGCTGAAGCAAGTATGAAGCAGGATTTAGCACCAAAGCAAAAAGTTTAGTGAGGACCGACGTTTTTCTAGACGAGGCTGGATATTTTTGACCCTTCACGAAGGTTAGATGTGACAAAAGCTCTGCTGCGATCTGAAGGCTTGAGCTTGCATTGTGCGCTATATGCTGTTAAATGATATTTTCTTTAATAAAACATTTCTAAAGGCAAGAGCAACAATTTATCTTTAGCTTTGTGTCCTCCAGTTGTGTCAAAATAATGTCCTCTTCAGTGCTTTTCACCTTTACTCTGAAGCCCTGTAGCCGCAGTCTTGTGAACAAAGCTGCGCGTTCATCCCTCTGTCTCATCAGACTCCTTCTCTCCATCCTCTGCTTTCTCCTCATCAAAGAACAGGCAGAAAGCCTCTGCGCCCGAAGACTCGCATTGCTGAGCAATTTTGATCATGGTATAAATTTTAAATCTGAATCCAACAGGAAAAACGAGTTCAGTTCTGAATAAAGAATCAAAGCGTTTTGGATGTTTTTCATAGCCTCCTCCTTGTCAAACACTTCTTTTATTGTCTTTTCTCGCACGTTCTCTCTCTCCCTCCTTCTACTTAAACCTCACCCGTCACCCCCACGCAGCGTTTCTTAAACAAGTACAATAAAACGACGCACCAGATTGAGAACGGCTATGATTTACATGTCTGATTCCAGTGTAATTTCACACTTATTTGCATGGGTCTTCTCAACGTCTTTGCCGAGCTGGATCGCTCTGCAGCCCGGGCCATTTAAATGAGAACGAGCAAGATGGAGTGAGAGAAGGGGTGGGGGGGGGGGGGGGGGGAGGCAGAAGAGAGACAGAGAGGCAGACAAAGTTCAAGTTAAAGTTCAAGGTCATTTATCTCCATGGCCGTTTATCACTCGCGAGTCTCAAAGGACTTTAAAGAGACAGGAACAGAAAAAGAAAAGAGCCAGGAACAAAAGAAAAAAATCCAATTACATCCAACTAATCAGCAACCAGTCACAAAACAAAATGAAACAGTGTGTTGAAAGGACGTGGCTGTGTACCAAACCTTCTAATCAGCCCGAGAAAAAGACAGACCGGTGCTTTTTTTTAAATTTTATTTTATTTTTTTTTAAAGCTCAAAAAAGCGCTTCAATAAAAAAGCTTTGTGCTTCTCTTCAGGGGCAGTTTACTCCATTAATACACAGTAAATGATTCTTCGCCCACCTTCAGCTGTGAGTTTACACCTAGAGTCGTTGTTTACTAGGTGGAGATTTATGCTTTTCTATATTTAAACACTCGCATGAAATAATCACTTATTACCTGAAGATTAGTTGTTGCTAAATATTAACACCCACTAACGACACCGAACATCCAGCTGAAGCAACATCTGCAACGGAGTCTCAGCGAAGTATATAATATCTGCATCGATCCGCTGTGCAAATTAAGGTTAATTAAAACAGGATTATTTTTTATAGCTTTCATTTTTCTTTTTTGTTTGGAAATAACAAATAACAAGTTTGTTTCCAGCGTTACTACCTTATTATTATTCTTTCTTCCTCCTTGTAAAAACTGGATTTTTTAAAATAAACCAACAAACAATGTTAAATCACTGGGTGAGGTTACCAGAATAGTAACCTGAGCCTGGCAGTGGACAGCTATGAACGTCACAATTTCAATATCAGTGTTTTCTCCAAATCCAGGAACCTCTGTAATGGCCCTTTGTAGAAACTGTAAAGTGAGGGTGTGTGGGTCTGGCTGAGGATGGACTGGGAGTGCAGAGCATCTTATTATGAACAGCCTTTTGTCTTAACTCGAGCACAGTTAGTTCAAGCAGGTCAAAACTTGGAGCTCAGCAGCAATCCTAGCAGATCAGTTTTAAACGGGTCTCACTCTCATACAACGTCTAATTGGCTAGTTCACGTAGGGCCGGCTGTTTAAGCCCCTTTAGCCCCCTCACGGTTGTTGCTTAGCTGCAAGCCGCTTTGCAACCCCACCTACTCCATTACGGTTGCATTACGGTTCTGACTTAATCAGTTTTAATCAGTTTCACATGCGTTGTCACTGATGCCTGCTCTGCTCTGCTCCGCTCTCTGTGTGCATACAGAGAATGCATTAGGCGAGGAGGTCCCTGAACAGAGCCTTGCTGCCAAATGCAAAATATTGCAGACAGAAATATCCTTTGACAGCAGAGTTTATTCTAGTTTATTTCCAATCCCTCAAAATATGGTGGATTCAGCATCATGCTAATTAAACTATCATTTAGTAATATGAATGTATGCAAAATATTTCAAAGAACTAGCAAACAATGATAAATTAGCTGTACCCTGGATATGATAAACCACCACCTTTGAGACCTTTTATCTCCAGATGAAGATCCACTGTCTGATAATAACTGATCTTTGGTACTGGAAGCTCTCTGGTTTCTAATTTTGGTGCTTTGTGTGCAGGCTTTCATCATTTGCTTTCATCATTTGCTTTATATTTCTTTTTCTGCTTTTAAAGTAGGACTGTAGAGAGTGACCAGCGTGGAGCAAGAAGAATTGATCTGTTTATCAGCTAGTTAAATCAGCGGATGATGGTTAATGTGTTCCCAGATTGTGTAAACTGAAACTAGCTGGAGGTTAAAAAGATTTTGGGAAGGACCGGTCAGACAGTCTTCAAAAAGTTAACAGGTAAGCAGAACAGTGCGTGTAACCAACGATTATGAGGATGCACGTATGGACTGGGTTTTGTGTGCACGGTTCTGATGTTCAAGGCTGGATTTGTGTTGCCGCCATTAACAGTTAAATGTGTGTCACAGGTTCCGACTGTAAAAATGCTCTAAAGCAGTCCAGCTCTGCTCTATAAAGTGCAGTATTTTATGTTTCTCTACAGATGCCATTTATAGTTTTGTCTGAGAATTTCATCAGTGCTTTTTATGAGAGGTTGGCTGTATTTGACACTGCTTTTATGAGGCCAGTTACTTTTTATGTGGAGCCTTCAGTGGAAATGTTGATGCGGTATGATTGCTGGATTATGAAGTTTATAGGGAACAGTGGATCTGTCCAAAACACACAGCTTCCGTTTAGCTAAAAGAGAATGAAGTTTTTCTGGGGTTGTAATTTAAGCTTTCTCTTTCATGCATATCTTATCTAATTGTATTAGGATTAAATTCCAGTGTGCTGAATAGACGGATATGTTGGTTTTACTTGCATTATTGTGTGATTTTAGGACTCTTATATTGTTGGTCCTTTTCTGGGGGGTCTTCTGCAAAGTTTTTATTTCACCAATTACCCCTACTCTTTCATTTACTGCAATAAGCCATTAATTTCCACTTGTTGTCATTAGTTAAACCACTTAAAAAAAGAATTATGGCAAATTCCATGCAAATAGTGATTAATTATAGCTGGATTTAGTCTATTTGTCCTCATGGAAGCCGTACAGGGCGGCTTGCTGGGTGATTCATTTCTCCAGGTCCCAGAGATGCGCAGCACCTCTGCCTTTTCATCACCCTGTTTAGTTCTCATTGTTTCCTTGACTTTCAGGCGTCGTGTTAATGCACACTGCGACCACTGCAGACTCTGGAATATATCATTGTCTGATTACGTTCTATAAATGGATATGTGGCTATTTGCCTAGAGGAAGTGTCACATTGGTATTATGTGTGAAAAGCTACGTTTTCAGCGCAGGTACAGCTGCAGCAGGTTGTCAGAATGTCCGTTTGCTCTGCAGCAGCTTTCTGTTCCGACGGGGAAAAACTGCTGAGGGAATTATTGGCCGTCAAGGGGAAGCTCTATTAGAATATCTGTGATGGATCCCAGAGGGAGAGTTGACGTTGAGGCTTTTTTTCCAAGTAATTTTTTTTTAGGTACCTTATGCATAAGTACTGCAATTCAGACTACTACTTAAGCCCTTTGCTGAGGTGCTTAAGTCTTCTCTCACGCAAAGCTTCCTCCCTGCTCGTTTCTGACATTGAACTGAAGTGCAAAGCACTGCTGCTCCCAGCAAGATGCTCAAAATGGTCATTTGCATTATGTAAAGGTTCCAGTGAAGTCCAATACAGTCTTCCTGACACCTTACCTCAAGGAGCTGTAGGTTATTCAGTTGGTTTTAGTTACACATTTATTCAGTAAATCTCATGGACGTCTGTGAGGACAGAGTGCACCATGGCAATGACAACAATCTAATCATCTGACAAAACCGGGTATTTAAAATGCATAAAATCACAAATAATACAGAATCTAAAAACAGCAGGCTATCTCTAACTTCAAGTTGTAGTATTGATATTTTTTATATAAATAAAATGATAAAAAATTATTTTATTTATATAGGCAACTTTTAATCCAAAGCTAAATTAAAACTTAATACAAAAAAAATGGCAAGTAAATATAAACTTGAAACATGAAAACCTACATTTCCCCTAGTAATGTATATTTAAATTTAAATGAAGAAGACGAGCACTCTCAGGAATAAATAAGTAAATGTGCATTTACAAATAGTGTGGCTTGGCTGATCTCCCCCAGCAAATTATTCATATTTATATCAAACAATATACATAGAAATAAAGGGAATCTTTATGAGAGGCTCATGTGGGAATAACACTGATTGATGTAGTCTGTGGCCAGAGTCCCAGAAATAGCCTTCTGTTTCTGTTTGTTGGGACTAACTGTGTTGGAAAATTTGGGCAGGTAGCTTGATGCAGAAATAACCTTTTAGAAGTTGAATATTAATAATGATAAAATGTGCATAGATTTATTTTCCAGACAGCAACAAGCTTTCGACAAGGATATTTCTCTCTTTTTAATCTTCCAGCCCTTAGTTACCTTTTTGGCTTTTTGACATGCACACCAGGGGCAGGACAGTGATCAGCAGTGTCACCTCACAACAGGAGGGTCCTGGGTTTGAATCTGGTGGTCAGCCTGGACCTTTCACTGAGTTTGCATGTTTCCCTGCTCCTGCATGGGTTTTCCCGGGTTCTCCAGCTTCCTCCCATAATCCTAAAGCTTGCATTAGTGATTCTAAATTGTCTTTGTATGTGAATAGTTGTCTCTCTGAATAGAAATAGTGGATGAATATCTAAGTCATTATAAGATAGTGTGCCACAGTAATCTAATTACTTGTAATATTACTTGTAAACGGTTGTGTGAAAGATAAAGTTTTGTCAGTCCTGTGAAAACGAAGCAGACCATACGATTCAGTATCTTTTGGAATCAGCTTTAGTAGCAATAACTTGAAGTCATCATCTCATATTGATCTCTTGTTTTGCTGCTGTGCTCAGGATCAGGATCCTGTTGCATGACCCAGTTTGGACCAAGCTTTAGCTGCTGGACAGAAGCTCTTATTTGACTTTAGAATACTTTGGTATACAGACGAGTTCAGCCCGAATCATCAGCCCTCCACCACCGTGCAACGCAGTCGGCATGAGGTGTTGTTTTTGGTTTCATGTCCAAGCGTGGTGCTGCGCGTTGTGGACAAACGTCTCTGCTTCGCTCTCTTTTTTTGCTCTCTCTACAAAGGACATTGTTCTAGAAGTCCTGCAGTTTGTTTGTATGTAACTTTGCAAGCTGTGCTGCCGTGTTATTTTTAGAGAGAAGAGGCTTTCTCCTGGCAAGCCGTACTTGTTCAGTCTTTTTCTAATCGTACTGAACTCCATGAATTTCAACGTTTAACATACTTAGTGAGGCCTGTAGAGTTGGAGAAGCAGATACGTTAACCATTACTTTAGGGTCAGTTTGCTGGGGCGTCCACTCCTGAGAAGATTGAGGCATTTTGTTGACACACACCTGAATGCTCCAGAGCTGCTCACACTTGCTGACGATTAATCAATGAATCAAGTACTACTGTACTGACACTCTTAGCGTCTACGGAAGCAGTAATGGTGTTTTGCACAGGACTGCATAAAGAGTTGTCATAAGACTATAGATGCAGTCTAACTACTGTTCTAATAATTGTATGTGCAACTTGCACGCTTTAAAAAAATCCAGTTTTGAATCTGTGAGTAGAGAGTCACACATTGAAAAGTAGCAAATTGATTAGATTGATCAATAGCAAAGCTTAGGAGATAATTAAAGGATGGAGGACATGATATTAATAATATTGCATTTTCCACTCGATGGGAAATAAATAAATAAAAATAGCTAACTAATGAGCTGCCACATGCAGATGCACTGGTCTGTTTCATCAGGCCAACTGCTCAAACATTTTTTAATTGGGGAAAAAATATTTGATATTAAAAGAAAGAACACTTTGCTGTGGTAACGTACCGTATCACAGAAAAGACTGAGGTATGCATTGCTGTGACGAACGATACCGAATACTCATTCAGTATTAATGGAGTGCATTTGAAATGCAGAAATGCAACAATGCATAACACAGACACATTAAGAATAAATGCTGGATACACTCGTATAGTCGAAAAATGTGCTCTGATTTTAATCATTTCCTTTGGGCCCTCCGTAACGGACATCTTTGCCGTGCTCATCACTGTTTAGTGCTTGAGCGAGGCGCAGCATCAGAGTCCTGCACTCGATATGAAGATGGAGCGTTTTGTAATTTTAGTTATCAGTGACCAGAGGGAGTTGAACAAACCCCCTTCGACACTTTTAAAGATCTTGTTGTGCTTGCTGAATCACCAGCAGGTCTAACCTGCTGTACTGCTGCTCCAACGCCTCTCCACCACTTACTGTACTGTACCTCGGTCCAGTCTGCACCTAAACCTCCACACTTCCACCCCCTCCTCGCTCTGTACTGTACTCTTTAGCGCTCGTTCTTTGTCTTCCTCTCTCCACGTGCCTTCCTCCCTCCTCCTCACCGCGGTGGGGCTCTGCCAGGGGCTTGTGATCGGATTTAGCGCCACGTTCTCACTCTGTCTCCTAGAGATGAGTGACAGATGGTGGCCATTAGTGTATATTCCATGCATCTGTTGCAAGGCGCTAATTTATCTCATTAGGAGAATGTGTGGAGAGGGAGGAGGAGTGTGTAGGAGCAGGATGGAGCATTTTATTATGAGTGTAAAACACAAGGAACCATGCACTGAGATAGATTGTGCAGACAGAAGAAGGGGGCGGGGCATCAGAGGCACGAGGTGGTGATGCGGAGTCGTTTGTGCGTGTGTAGGTGTGAGTGTTTTTGTGCGTTTTATGGGTTAATCTGTGGGGCGAATCAGGCAAACATGCCCACATATGTGCACTGCACCTCTGCACACGTCTGCACAACAAGAAAGGCACGAGGTTCATATGCTCGGGCCTAATTAATGCTCCCCGGTGCTAATATGCTCGCCGTCGGCCTCGGCGTGTGTTTGCTGGGGGATGGGTCGACACAGTCTTGGGTGCAGACATTTAGTACGCTGACACATGCTGCTACTCTGCGGTGTGGCACAGGCTTTACTCCATTTTTTGGCCATTAATTCATACTAATAAATGCTAACTGACAGGAGCAGCTGTAATACTGATGCCACACCAGTTTAACCAAGAAAACACACTTTATCAGCTACAACTGGCTTTGCTGTGCATGTGAGTTAATGTCGGATAACTCGGCCTGAAGATGAAGCACAGACTCATTTCAACAAACCATCATACCTGTTGTGTTACCTGCTGAATCTGAGGAAACACTTGGGCTGGATGCATATCACTGTCTTTGAAGTTTTGTTTTCTACCTCCCACTGCACGCTGCTTGCCCTAAAACCAAAAAGCGAGAGCTAAAAGATCCTAAAACGCTCCATAAAGTCGATGAGAAGTGCAGAGTCAGGTGATAAATTGCTGAGGATTCATCGCTAAAAGCAGCCCCTTAAATATTCTACACAGTCATTTGATTTATTTTTACTATGCGAACATTGATTAGTGTATCTTTTTTTTCTTTTTAAAGTGTTCCCTAATGAGTTTCTTGCTAATGTTGATAAATTTGTGATGCGCTTTTCCAGAGAAACCCTGCGAATCACTCACTGCAGTGCTGTGTCATATTTTCTCTCTAGATGTTTTTCTTACTGAAGGCTGATTGTTTCTCCGGCGTTGGTGGATACTCACCGACTATCAAGTCAAATGCAACATTTCCCGTTCATCACAGCGTGAGCTGCCTTAAAGCCTCCATCTGGTCATAGGTGTTTTTTCATTAGGAGGCAAACTGTTTACCTACGATGTGATTGAACCGGAGCAGCTGCGTGTCATGGCAAAAGCGATCAGTCGTGCATTGGACTTCCTCGGTGGCTATTTTATCTCTGTGGCCCGTGTTTGATCAGCTGCCTGAAGACGGAAATCTATCATCTGTTCCCTGCTGTAGTTGTTGCACGCCTGCTCATACTTGAAACAAAGGCGGGTAGGTGGAATAAGAATTTCCAGTCTTGCAAAGTGGATAAGCAACAGGAAAAAGAGAGTAGTCGTGGTTAACCGTCGCCCACGTCAGCCGAGAGTCCGCTTTAACCCGCTGAGCGGTCAGTAAACTGTGGAGACTTTTTAGAATATTCCAAAAATTCAAATCCCCGCGTGTCTCCGACTTGAAATGAAAGAGATCACAGCTCGGAGATTCTTTTGAACTCCTGCATTAAAAATTAATACCATTCATTAAAGCTCAGAATAATTACATTGTTTTTTATTAGAGAAAGCTGAGGGGTTTGATAACAGTTGTGCTCTGAATTAAAGAAATAAAAGCACTAACAATACCACCAGTGTGATTTAGAGCCTTTCAGTCATTGTGCCCATGGTGTCATTTGTTTGCAGTAATTACACCTACAGTCGGTAGCCTAATTACTTCAACAATAACTCCCCGATAATTAGAAAAGTAAAAATATCCCCCGCCACAGCTGGACTAAGCAAAAGTGGCACATCATCCCTTCCTCTTGTTAACAAAAGTGCATTAGAGAGGCCTGTACTCTGTTCACAAACTCCTCTAATGCCTCGGAAAGATTGTTTCAGCCCATATTCATGAATAAAGAGAGACTTTAAGGAGATTTGGCATCAGGGCTCTTATTGACCCGTCTTCTGTGTACGGTTTTGCAGGGCTATCTGGGAGCCCAGGGGAAGGATTTAGCCTGCCCAGGAAAAATCTAATATTTCTCCACATTAAAGTCAAATAAAAGCCACCTAGCAGCCCATGTGTGTATGTGGCGGTGAGATGATACAGTGGTGACCTACAGCCATTCACCGGAGCCCGAGTTAAACACTCTGGTTCGGCCTCCTGCTATCTGCTCCGGGTGCCACAAGAGGTGACACATTCTCATAAGCAGGCAGGAGGCCGCAGTGGGTGTTGATATGCTGTCGATTTATGTGTGCGCGCGTGCGTGTGCGTGCGCGAACTTCACAAATGCTGCTAAGCGCACTGCCTGCGTGGAGGTGAGGCTTGGCGAGCTGTTCCTGTAGTTACGTGTTATATTTAGTATACAGCCTCCGAGTGTAGGGCGAGAAGACGCCGTGGCATTTTCCTCACGTTGATTGTTTTCATGCACAGAGTAAAGACAGCGCTCGTCGTTCTATGTGTGTTTTTCTAAATGGTTTGTGAGTCACATTACATGCATTTTGGTATTTTTTAAGAAATCTTTTCCGTCTTTCTTGAAAGTCACATTTGTTGGATGATGTTTATTGAAAAATGGATGGAAGCTGGATTCAAATCCAAAACAAAGCTAATTGTTGGTTTTAAGAGTAAAACGAGCTTCTTTTCAACTTCTGTCCACTGAAGAGCGAGTCGACCTCTGCGTTCACTCTAAACTGTAAACTATAAGCTTGAAAAGCAACACAAGAGACAAAAAAGGCATTTTTTAAATTTCGTTTGCAAAATACTGCAGTTAAACCATCAATGTGTGTTACATCAACTAATTAAACGTTGCAAATAAATTACAGTCGGACAGAATATTGAAAGTTTTCAGTTAAATACACTTAATATCCATCACTGCTCATCCCAGAATGTGGAATTTGAAACATCAGATGTATTTAAGGAATACTTTTTATTGGCTGTCCATGTCGTAGACGCTGCCCAGTGACAGAAACACGACCTTAATTAACATTTAACTGAACAGGAACATTTGCTGGAAGCCATTAATCTGTACAGCAGCGTGTGTGTGTGTGTGGGTAGCTAACTCTGAATACACACCACATCTCTCACATATCTATGACAATGAAATCCTAAATATACCTGAAATAATGATCAAAAACACTGCACGATGCTGGTAAACCAGATAAACCAGGAGTTATAAAGTACCGTAACCCTCCTGTTATGTTGCGGGTCAGATTGACCCAGAACAGAAGAGATGTCACATGTCATCTGCATCACTACAGAAAACGAAAAAAAATCCAAATTATAAAAGAAAATTGTAAAATAATCAATGCCAGTGTTCCTGGAAACCAACATAACAGGAGGGTTAAACCAACAATCTAAAGATTCGAACCCTTCACGCCCATCGGAGCGCGCACGCTATGATTTGACTCTATTTAAATCCTGGTAGAATTGTAATCACATAAGCTAGCACAATATTTTTTTTTTGCATATGAAACCAGAAGAGTTGTACTTACATAACATGCATTCAACTTGTGCCAGGTCGCAGTTTCCTTCCACGAAAAAATTATAATCCCGAAACACGCTTTGCCGATCTGATCATAGCCTTTCAAAGGTTTACAGGTGTTTTTGCAAAGTCATGTTTGACTTTATGTCTGTGTCTATATAGTTTTTGAGATGCTAAGAACTTAAATTATACTGTTGGAAATACTTCATTTAGATGCACAGGTGGTTTTTTTGCAAATCGTGCACAATAATATCAAATTTTCCTGCAGTTTATAAAAATTAATGTATCTCAAAAATGAAACTATGAAGACCTTCAAAATAAATTTCCTGTGTTTCAATTTTTAAGTTTAATGCACTTTTTTTTTGCAATTTATGTAGTTACTATGGACTTAATGCATACATATTATTAAAATTTGGGATAACACTGTTGTATTGACATATAGTAGTGGTAGAATAGTTATGTTATAACTATGTCGTTTATAGTTTGTCTTGCATATTTCCACAACCATATCCGTAATGACATACTGTGTATGCTACTGTTGTATATGGTGTATTATCTTACTTATTTTGTATTTATTTGTATTTTCCTTCTGCTATCTGTACCTTAGCTGAGGTAATGCAAAAATTTCCCCGCTGTGGATCAATAAAGTCTTATCTTGTCTTATCTTAGCAACTTGAAATGCTCCCAAAAATGCCACAACAGCAGGTAAAAATATAAAGTTAGCTCTGGCAGACTTGGTTGGGCTTTAAAGGGTTTTTTAAAAAAAAAAGATCAGAAGAAATTTACACAAATACAAGTGTAGAAAATAAATGTGATAAGAGCAGTACCAAATTAAACGACAAAAAACCCCACTCTGCAAATGTGTTACTCAGCTCCCCGAGTAAACAGATATATGTTTATGTCTCTGTGACATAAACAGATATATGTTTATGTCTCTGTGACATTTGGTTAAAACTTGGCTTTTATTCTGAAGCACACAATGACACATCTCTAAGCATGCTGTCTATGTAAACAACCCTTGCTTATGTAAAATTACAGGATGTATTTTACAGTAAAGTACTGCTCTTTCAGAATACAGTTACACTCAGTAGGGCACCAGTTTTTGTCTTTTAAATTTGGCTTTTTCGATGTGTTTCTGAACGCGCTTCAGTGTCTGAAAACACTTTTTAAGGTTTAGATCGTAATAGGCGGGCATGACTGCACTCCTGTTACGATAAATGCCATCCAGCCTGAATAGAGCAGCATTCCTGTAACCGTGCCGGTGTGAGGAATCGCTAAAAGGGAACAAAGCTGAGATCTTTTCCCTCAAAAGGTACAAGTAAATAAAGCCAGGGTGAAGGAGTAACAACATGCATGAAGTCCTGTGTTAAAAATGTACACACATCATTGGATAACACTGAAATGTTTGACTGACACCTGGAATACAATAAAAGAGTCGAACATTGTGTACATAATCTCAGCAGGAAACGTAACTTTGTGATTTAGCGCCGTCAGCCCCGAGTGCGTTGCTTCATTTCTCTTCTTGTTGCTTGGTCGTGCGTCATGACTGACACTGTCAAGAGATTTCATCATTTTTCCGTGTTTTAGTTCATTTGGGGAAATAGGTGAAAAGTTGCGACAAAGCAAAGGAAATAATGCAACACACGCCGGCTTCGTTAAATAAAACGTAACACCTTCCGGGATAAAGATGAACTGTAGATTTTGTTGCAGGTTTTGGGGAGATTTATTGCAGAATAGCAGGATCTTTATCTCAGCTTATGCCGCCGTGGC